>NC_051245.2:82463823-83084180 GCF_015237465.2 Chelonia mydas
TGGTTTCGCTTTGCCAGGTTTTGGTGCTGCATATACTGCTGGATAATGCTCATGGTGTTTAATGTGCTCCTAACTGCCAAAGTGATCTGAGTGGGCTCCATGCTTGCCGTGGTATGACATCTGCACAGAAAAAAGGTGCAGAATGATTGTCTGCCATTGCTCTGACGGAAGGAGGGGCGACAGATGACATGGCTTACAGGGTTGGCTTACAGGGAATTAAAATCAACAAAGGGGGTGGCTTTACATCAAGGAGAAACAAAAACAACTGTCACACAGAATGGCCCCCTCAAGGATTGAACTCAAAACCCTGGGTTTAGCAGGCCAATGCTCAACCCACTGAGCTATCCCTCCCTATGGTATTTCAGGCAGGACTGAATCTCCATTAAAGTTTTCAAGGTGCCCTGACAGACCTCACCAAAACAATTGTCGGCCGTTGATTTCACTGAGAGAGGGCGGGGGGAGCAAATGAATACAAAACAAATCTGGTCTATTTCTTGTTTTGATCCACTCCATCTATCTTTTACATCTTTGGCTGGCAGCAGACGGTGCAGTAGGACTGCAAGCCATCCACATCTCGTGGCTGCTCGGCAGAAGATGGTGCAATAGGACTGCTAGCCATCCTCATCTCCTGCCTGCTCACCATAAGATGGTACAATAGGACTGCCTGCAGGACTAAAGAAAATGACCTGGTCGAGTCACTCCTAATTTAGTCCCTGCACTCATGTCTGCCCAGGCGCTTCTGATCGACCTTACCGAGGCAGCCAGGAGCACCTCGTACACGATAAGGATGGTTTTCAAGCCTATTGCACCATCTGCTGCCACAGGGCAATGGGTTGCTGCAGCTGCTGTGTAGCAATCAGTACCGCGTCTGCCAGCACCCAGGAGACATACGGTGACAGTGAGCTGAGGAGGCTCCATGCTTGCCGTGGTATGGCATCTGCACAGGTAACTCAGGAAAAAAGGCTCGAAACGATTGTCTGCTGTTGCTTTCACAGAGGGAGGTAGGTAGGGAGGGCCTGATGACATGTACGCAGAACCACCCGCGTCAATGTTTTTTGCCCCATCAGGCATTGGGATCTCAACCCAGAATTCCAATGGGCAGCGGAGACTGCGGGGAACTGTGGGATAGCTACCCACAGTGCAACACTCCGGAAGTCGATGCTAGCCTCGGTACTGTGGAAGAACTCCGCCGAGTTAATGCACTTAATGCACTTAGAGTATTTTGTGTGGGGACACACACAATCGACTATATAAAAACGATGTCTAAAAAAACAACTTCTATAAATTCAACCTAATTTCGTAGTGTAGACATACCCTTATTTTTTGCATATCTTTTTAAAGCAGTGACCATCAGACTACAGGCCTTAAAAAAAAAATACCAGTTTGAACTACTTAGAGGCTTGGAAACTCTTAAAAGCTGGCAGTGGGGACTGTGGGGAAGCACCCACTTGGAAGTGTTATACATTTAATACTCTGGGGGTCACTGACAGCCATTGCAGTTTGCTGTATCCTTCAGCCTGCTCTAATCTCTGCTGGAGGAACCAGCCATAACCTGAGCTAGATGAAGAATGGTGGGACACAAAAGGCATCTTTGACCACACACCCTTCATGAGCTATGCCAAGCTGTCTGCCCTGCAGCTCACAGTCTGGTGCCAGGAGCACAAAACACCATTTTAAAAAAAGGATACATACATGAACACCTTATATGAACTGCTACTACAAGGAAAAGGTAGTAGACATGACAGTACCCATCACTAAGTTGGCAGAGATGGCAATGGCCAAAATAGCTATGGCTGGGGCACAGGTCAGTGAAAGATTAATGCCATGGCTGGTGAAAACACTGCTTAGTTTTAGCAAATCATGGAATGTACTGTTGAGTAAACCAATTAGCACCCTGCTAGCACTGGCTGGCATTAGGCAGCTTGTGAAATCAGAGTGGATGGGCTGTGAAAAAGAAGGAAATTCATTCACAAAATCTCTTGAGGAAGCCCTGATGGGGTTGGCAGAATAAAGGGATGTTGGGAAAATCTCAATCCACTGGGAAGGGGAGCTTGATGTAAAGAATAGGAAGTACAGAAGGAAGTGGTGACATCAAGGGACATGATTGTGTGGAGAAAGAGGTCTTAGAAGACCACATTGTGGAACAGATAAAAGGAGACATAGAAATCTAATGTTCCTATACCTTGGAAAGGGGACAGCATGCCACAGTGTTGCAAGTGGGTTATTCTGGATTGGGAATAAAATTATTCTATAAAAGGTTATTGCAATGCAGATGCTGTGAAAAAATGAAATGCAATCTGTGCCCTGGGTTCTCGATTTCGTCCTTCTTTCTTTAATGGAAATACAATGGGTCACCACTAAAACATTTAGATCGCCTTAGTGACTGAAAAGGTGAACCTTTCCAGATGAAGACTTTTTTCTTAGCTTGAATTTCAAAGAGATGAAGAGACAAAAATTAATGAAATGCACACAGAAATTTATATTCATTAAAGAAGCTTACAATTAAATTGCATGCATCAGGGAGGGCATGTATGGGAGCTTCTCTCATTCACTGCCTGCTTAGGCTTTGTTTGTCCTTCTGGTGATTACGGTGGTAATAGTGGCAGCTCTGGAAGGACTGACAGTGGTGGCTGCGACAGTAGGGATGGCTGCTGTCCTGACTTGGGTAGCTCTTGCGGTTGTGGCTTGCGACTTGCCCGCGGTGGTGGCTGTACTGGCGGCACCAGCTGCAGCAGGCTTATTAGCTGTGGTGGTGCCGGCAGGTGTGGCAATGGTATCGCCAGCTACGCAGGTGATGGTGGCTGGAGAAATTAAATGAAATTTTTTAAAATAGTAAATTTTAAGACAACATCATAACATACAGGATCAGACAAACCTTTACAGAACACTGTCCTACTCTAGGAAGACCACTCATTCTTAGGGTATGTATGAGGGTGTAATTTACAGCTTGGGGAGACAGCTTGCTAAAGAGCATAGCCACTACTGCAGAGGGGCTAGCCACCCCAAGTATGTATCCATCCAAGATGTTAGGCACACACTCAGGGCCATTTGCGCCACTGCGGCTACACTCTACTTATAGCATGCCAGCTCAACCAGCACTAGTGCAGGCATGTATGTCTCCTCGATCTGGGAATTACGCCCCCAGCCTCAAGTGTAGACATTCACTTAGAGAGATTAAACCAATAGGACTCTGCAGAGAACACACTGAAATCCATATGGTTTTATAGAATACATCCTTTCTAGAGAGGTTTAATATTATTTAAACTAGCTGACAGAATTCCATTTCAGCAATTTGATTTTCAATTACATTTTATAGGATATTCAAAGAGATAACCAAAGAAAAGCTCTCATTCTTTATTAAATTGGGTAGGACTTTTCCAGGAGGGATCAAATGCTGTTGTAGTTTTATGTGGGATTATCCCATTCCAGGGAGGGTAGCAATGCAAACATAAAAGGGAAAACATTACATAATTTAAGAACTGAGGTTCTGATTCTGATCCACAACAGTGTATCTGGACTGGCTCAATCGGTGCAACTGCTGGTTTGCACTATTGTAAATGAAAGCAGAATCAGGCTCTAAAACTTCACATGGAGCAGTCTAGCTAGTTTATTTTAGATTACATAATACTTATCGGAACACTTTGAAGATTAATCTTAAAACTAGTGAGGGAAAGATATTGAGGAGGATGGAAAGGGGGCTACTCTGTCTTGTTTTGTTGGGCATGACTAAAAAAATCAATTTTTGTGGTATGTTTTGAATGTTATTTAAGTGGGATGTATCTTGGTAGTAATTGAAATTGTAATTTTGAAATGGGTAATATTCTTTGTCTTGTTGTGTATCCTGAAATTATATATTTAATTCTGATTTAACCAGAGGGAGTAAAGAGGCACCAAAACAACTCTGAATGCTTCATGATCTCTTTTTCTTTAGTGTTTTGAAATAGAAATAATAAGACTCTTTCCAGAATCTACATTAACGTTCTATTGCTGTTAAAAATTCTTCTTGAAGGAAGTGAAATAAAAAATACTTTATCATGAAGGTGTTTCAAAACCACTTGATCAAAACTGATTAGGTGAATTCTTGACAAGCTGAAACAAAATGTTATTGTTCATGAATATGTTCAAGGGGGCATTTTCAAAAGCATGCAAGGGATTTAGGAACACAAGTCCCATTGATCTTAAATAGGACTTCTACTGCTAAGCCCTCTACACACTTTTAAAAATCTCCCCTAAAATTCTTGAATAATTAAGAAACTGATAAATGTTTGGGTCTCCTTAAAACATTTTTGTTGGGTTTCATATGTAGAAGTTAGTGATAATAATAACTGTGATTCCAAGAGAAAAAAAACCACGAATTGTCTGAAGTTCTGAAGGAAACAAGTGCTTTTGTGATGCTCTTATTTTATATTAGGGTTCTCTTCATTAATGGTTTGTAAAGGGTTACTAGATGGTCAATGAATGTTATAAGCAGATTACAGACATGAACAGAATATGTTCTATATGATTGTAAACACATCAATGGAAGCTTTTATAAATGGTTACAATCTATAGTTATAAACAATCTATTGAACAGTTGGACTCTACAGCAATCTATTAAAATCGATTTATTAAATCATCTGTTATATTTTTATTAATCTTTTCTAAATTATGGATGGATGGAACCCTAATACAAAAATTGACTGTAGTAACTAAGTTTTTCAGTTTGGTTACTGGTTCTTGAAACAAAGGAGTTCAGCTAACTGGTAACAGAAATTCTCCCTGAGTTATCTGGTGCTCAGTAAGAGTAGAACAGATTCTATTAAGTACATTCAAAAGATTCTATTAAGATTCTAATCACTATGTTAAAATACAGGAGAGTACATAATTGGATTTTTTTCTAAAGATATGTTATAGCTCAAACAAAAGATATGGATTTGCGGAGAAATTATTGTGTGAGGTTGTATGGCCTGTGTCATGGAGGAAGTCAGACTAGATCAGTGGTTTTCAAACTTTTTTCAGGCAACCCAGTTGAAGAAAATTCTTGATGCCCATGACCCAACGGAGCTGGGGATGAGGAGTTTGGAGTTTGGGAGGGGTTCAGGACTGGGGCAGAGGGTTGGGGTTCAGAGTTGAGGGCTATGGGATGGGGCTGGGGGTTGGGGTGTGGGAGGGGGCCAGGGCTCTGGGCTGGGGGTGCAGACTCTGGGGTGGGGCTGGGGATGAAGGGTTTGGGGTTCAGGAAGGGGCTCCAGGTTTGGGACGGGGCTCAGGGCTGGGGCAGGGGATTGTGGCACAGGCTTACCTTGAGCGGCTTCCAGTCAGTGGCGCAGCAGGGGTGCAAAGGCAGGCTTCCTGCCTGTCCTGACACCGCGGACTGCACTGCACCCTGGGAGCGCCCAGCAGCAGGTCTGGCTCCTAGGCGGAGGCACGGAAATGGCTCCATGCGGTTCTCGCCCACAGGCACCACCCCCTCAGCTCCCATTTGCAGGTTCCCGGTTAGTGGGAGTGCAGAGCTGGTGCTCGGGGCAGGGGCAGCACACGGAGCCCTGTGCCGCTCCCCCCCGCCCACCTGCCGCCTAGGAGCTGGTCCTGCTGCTGGCCGCTTCCGGGGCACAGCACGGTGTCAGAACAGATAGGGACTAACCTGCCTTAGCTGGGCAGCACCACTGACGGGACTTTTAATGGCCCAGTCGGTGGTGCTGACCAGAGCCATCAAGACCAAGTGCCTTAAATTCCATGACCCGGTACTGGGTTGCGACCCGCAGTTTGAAAACCACTGGACTAGATGATCACGATAATCTCTTCTGACCCTAAACTCTACCAGTCTATGAAATGGAATATACTGTTTGCCTCTGAAACCCAGAGATCTGTCAACAAAATAAAAGAGTAAATAACCTCTAAACCTTAGAAAGGAAAAGCTTACCCCAAGTAGGAAATGAACTAACTGTTGTACTGTCAAAAGTGCCGCTATGCTAATCCCCCATGCCACAGAGCTACTGACAAACCCGACCCATCAACAGCGGGGACAGAAAGAGTGCACCTACGCTAATGCTAGTATCATAGCAGCTATACTGCAAGTGCAGTAAACGGGCACACCACTGAGAATTGCCTATAATAGTATCCAGTGTTAATATGTCACACTCACATACATGTGGGAAGAAGGAAGACACAACACCAAAGCAACGCAATTCCTGTGCTCAGTGTTGATAGCATAACCAATGTACACATGCAGGCTCCCTGTCTCCAGGATGTCACAGTGCTTACTGATTTTAGACACATGACTGAAAAAAATAAATGAAATATGATGACAAGACTGTTTATGAAAGAAAGAAAATAAACTTTACAAGAAGTCTTTTCTCACTTTTGTTTCCTGTGTACCATGAAACATGTTCAATGACCACAGTTACAGGTCACATTGTAGTCTATGCCAGACAACAGTATGTTCTGTGACGCTGGCTTGTGAGCGGTGACATCAGTTTCCAGTGTCAGCTAATATAATGTACATATGTATACGTATGGTAATAATGCTGAGTGTTGTATTCAGTGAAACAGGATGTGTTGTGTGCAGGCTGATGTTGTTTGTGCGAAGTCACATTGCATTCTCTGTGAGGTTTCACATCTTTTCTGTCAGGTTCCAATCTACTGAAAGCGAGCTCCATGCTAGGTCACCTAATGTTTTACTACATATTGTATTCCATTTCAGGAGATTTGGGGATCAGTACCTGGTGAGATGTTCTCTTTGGAGGAGTCACCCTTTCTTCAGTCAGTTGATATCGCACTGTATATGGGATAACTCTGCATTCCATGTGAGGCATTGATGTGTTGTGTGTGTGGTTACATTGCCTGCATAGTTGTATTATGTAAAACAGTAGAAATATCTTAAATAGAACAATATGTGTTTTTGTTCAAATTTGGAGTTTAAAATTGGAACACAATCTTACCAGGAAGCCAAGAGATAAGGAACTACAAGGATCTATAATATAAAGAGAAAAGTAGTTTAGATTTAAGATATGGTACTAACTAGAGCTAATTGAACCTTTTTCTGTTGAAAAAGGCCTTTTTGTGGAAACTGAAATGTTTTGAAGAAACATATTGGTTTAGAGAAAAATTTAATTGGGAAGTCATTTCTGGCCAAACTGAGAATGAGACAACTCGTTGGTTAGCAAGCTGGCCTGGGATTTGGGAGATTCAGAGTTGAGGGCTATGGGATGGGGCTGCATGATTAAGAGTACAAGTTTGTCCTCCCAGATCACAAACACACTTTCTCACACACAGATTTTTTCCTTCACAGAGCCCACAGTGAGCCAGGAGTCTGTTTCTGGCACCAGCGCAAGAAGAGTAGGGTTGGGAGAGCAGAGTACTGGAGGGAATCAAGGCAGCTTGGGTGGGGGAGCAGTGGGAACCTGGGACTTGGGGATTGTTTGAGGGACATATCAAGGGACAGCTTCAGTCATTCCATCGCTGCTTCGTGTTTCCCATTTGAACCCCCAAATCACTCCCCAGTCTGTTTCCCCTTGAGCTCTGTCCCCAGTTGGTTCCCCCTTGAACCAGTTCTGACTGTTTCCTCAGCCTGTCCATCCCTCACTTTTCTCTCCTCCAAATTCTGGTGGCAAGACCCTGAGGTAGCTGGTGCTGCTACCTCTTACTCCCTGGTGACATCTGAGTACAAGGCAACTCAACCCGCTGGGTCCAAGCTTGGGCAACTAGCCAGTGCTGCTGCCCATGTTGCAACATCCACCCTGCTATTTTTAGTGCACTATCTTAAGCAGAGCTAGTGCATGTCTGTCTACCTGGGCTGGGAGGCACATTCCCAGCTGCAGTGTAGACATATACTTGGAGAACAAGGGAGGCACTTAAACAGGATGAATGAAGTGTTTACATATATATTACAATAGTTAATATATGATCAATTCATGTAAACAGAATATGTCAGCACAAGCTGTTTAGTCTCACCTTCTCTGGCTGCCTTTCTTCATCTCTCACATATTCTCGGCAACCAGCAGTTGTTGCTATCCTAATTGTGACATCACAGTGAGAGTTCTTCATGGAGAGGCTTGCAACAGTGAGGAGGAAAAGGCAAGTGAGAGCAATTTAAAGTATTATTAAATGAGCGTGCATTACACTCTTATTCATGGTATATGCAGTATATATTTTTTCAAAACTACACTGAATTTTTGGCTGTTTGTGGGCCCCAATTTGGAAAAGTGTTTAGAAATTTTGAACCCAGAAACAACTGCAGGTGCAATTCCATTTCAAATCTTCACCCTTGCAGATCACCAGGGTATAGGGAGGCTAGGAGAGGATGTTTAGGAAGCAAATCAAGGACAAGAGATTACCATGTCTCACTAGACCACTGACAGAGTTGTCTAGATGTTGGACAGTATTCTTGCCCAGGGTCATCCATAATATAGATTCTACACTTTGACAGAACCTGTTTTGTGTCAAGATGACAAAGACTAGCCCCTATATGTAGTCATTTGACCCTTCATCACTTGAACAGACTCTTCCATATAATATTAAAAGAGTACAGTAACTTTTTAACCTAACCTTACACACACACTCAAATATAATAAAGTACTAGTACTACCTAGCTCTTACACCACACTTTTCATCAACAGATCTCAAAGGGCTTTACAAAGGAGGCCAGTAGCGTTATCCCCATTTTACATATGGGGAAACTGAGGTACTGAGTGGTGCAGTGTGTTGCCCAAGATCACCAGCAGAGCCACGATTTGAACCTAGCACTCTGAAGTCCGAGTCCAGTGCTCAATCTTCTAGACCACACTGCCAAATATCCTGTTTCATTGCCTGCTCCTGGTTGGAGCCTTCTAGGGCATTAGTGAAATGTTAATAAACAACAAAAGCAGCTATGGAGACCCTGTTTAAAGTTTCTCTGTACATAAGAACTATACATTTTGATACACAATGGGTTCTATACCAGGGCACCTGACCCTGCATCACTAAAGTCAATAGAGTTTTGCCACTGAGTTCAGTGTGCAGGATCTTGCCCCAGCTCAGCATTTCTTCGTCTAGTGTGCAGTAAATTTATCTGTTCTTACAAGGAATATGCCTGTTTTAGGACTATGGTTATTTGGACCACAAATTGACCAAGTATACTATTTTATAACTAGTACCCATTTTAAGAGCAATAATTAACAAATTGTCAGAGAGGAAAGAGAGGTGCTTGATATCATGATTCTAAATAATATCTCGTGGGGCAGGGGAATGGGACTTCAGGTATGCTTTCACAACTACGTTTTTTTTTTATCTTGAGAATATTTTATCTCAAGAATATTTTACATCTATTCTTTCTTCTGTGACAGCATAGTCCATCAGATCACATGCTGTGTTCCCTTCACTGATTAACTATTGCCTTGTGTTTCCCCCACTTCATCTTGTAAATGTAAAGTTTCTTCTTATGCATCTGAGGGTCTGATTATGGAAGGCATTGCTCTAAAGGTTGAAGGGACAAACATACATAACAGCATAGAAGGGGAGTGCTGTAGGATGCTGTCAAATAGTAAAAACAAGATTACCTTATCCAAAAAAAATGTAAATCTGTGTAGAAACTTCCCCCTGGTTTGTGCAAAGGCTGAAATAATATTCAGGGAGTAAGTCCAAAAGGAAATTTCCAGCAAAGATTGACAAGAAGAATCTAGAATGCATGTACTACATGTAAATACAATGTGCAAAATAGAATATAGAACTTCCAGAATACAATAATAACTAAGCATCACGTACTGAATAATTCTTTATCCCCAAATTGCATATATGCTGCTGCTGACTGAAATCCTAGTTGATAGCTTTTGAGGCTTGTTGCGTAATGATGAATGTCATTTGTTGATGGAAGCTGAGAAAAGATTAAGTAGAGATTTCCAGGGTCAACCTATTTCCCATCCATTCAGATTTACTATAATTTCAAAAGCTTTCTTTGCTGACATACAGAGTCACACACTGTCGGCTAAACTTTAAATATGGTAAGGGATTACACAAAGCAATATCTTGTTGCCGCTGCTGTATCCGGGTCTTTATTTAAAATATTTTTGTGCTCCCCATGAAAACTGCAGGGTCAAGTATTGACATTTTTGTATGCCCAGCTCTCCCATAGAATGAATGAGTCTAATCAATTCAAAAGGAAATTCTGCCACTTAAAAACCCTGCTCATGATCATTTTGTTTTTTTACAATTAAGCAGTCCAGATAAAGGACACATAATCATCACCTTTTTACACACTACATTTCCAGAGATTCATAGAGATCTCAGACACTTTTACTTCATTTAATTTTACTATCAAAGGGCTTCTGAAACATATATGCATATAAAATTTACACATATGTGTGCAGTCAAGTCAGGTAACTGCACTTAAGATTCGATTTCTGTGCAAATGAGAAGGTGGCACTTCTCATGTGTGAATGAAAAAGTTTCAGAAGTCCTTTGAAAAATGTAGCCAGAGCAATCCTATTAATTCTGCTTTTGTGAAGAATATGTGCCTTACTGGAGTTGTAAACAAGTTATATAATGTAAATGACCTCACTGAAGTCATTTTCATTGTTGTTGTGTTGGTCCCAAGACATTAGACAAACCAGGTGGGTGAGGGCCAATAAGAGATATTACGTCATTTACCTTGTGCCTCACTGAAGTTGAATAGCTGATCCCTTCAGCCTTTTTGTTTGTTTGTTTTCATATTCTGGATAATCAAGTGCGGTAGTTGCAGTTACACCATTATTCCCCTGTATTGCACCTTTAAGTTTCTAAGGTGTTTGTAGGAGCAGTTGTTATTTTCTGACACACAGTTGATGTAACACGAGGAGACAAAACACTGTGCTGTCTCACAAAGACCTTTGTTATGTTTTATCGGGTGCTCCAACTTAAAATAAAAATTCAAACTGAACCTACATGCATGGCCATTGTGTATGGAAAATCATAACAGGTTAAAACATTATTAGGTATTAAAAATGCCATCTGTAGAACTGCCAAGTTTTCACCAGGCATGATATTATGCAAAATGAATGAATTAATATTTTTATAAAAGTGCAAATTAATACTGGCAAAAAGCATTGGCTCTGTCCTGGTAAAGGACATCCTTGGTTCATCACCAGCAGTACGGCAAAACTTCTCATGCACACAGCATGTTCTTCAACTGCACTGCGGGGTGAATGGGACACTTCGGTCACCATGGCCCTTGCAGTTCTTGGCCTTTCTACTAAGATTGCTAGCTAGTGTAAAGTATGGGGGTGAGTTTACACCATGGGAGCTGGAAAACAGACCAAAATGAATCTCATATAGGCCATCAAAGATCCATTAGATGGGAACAGCTTTTCATCCCTACTGGCATGGGTTAGATTGAGGCTATGTCTACACTAGAGACTTTACAGCTGCAGTGATGCAGCTGTACCGCTGTAAGATCTCTCATGTAACTGCTCTATGCCAACAGGAGAGAGCTGTCCCATCGACATAATTAAACCACCTGCAATGAACGGCGGTAGCTATGTTGGCTGGAGAAGCTCTCCCACCAACATAGTGCTGTGCACGCTACCACTTATGCCAATGAAATGTATGTAGCTTGGGGGCGGGGGGTTTCACACCCCTGAGCAACGTAAGTTTTGCAGACATAAGAGGTAGTGTAGACATGGCCTTAGATTGGTGATCTACAGGCAACAGAGTCTGAAGCTCATTAGCAATATCTTTAGGCATCCAGTCTCCTACTAAGTGCCAGCCTCCGTTCCAAAAGTTGATTAAATCAGGTTCTGACCTGTTGAGTTTACACAGGGAGCATCCTCCCTCTCTGACTACAAAGGTCAAAACTCTCACACACTGCTCAGTGAAAACACTCCTAATTAAGTGCTCCCCCCCATTCTTAAAGGAACAGCTCTCATTAAGCAACACACACACACACACATTAAAAATACAACAAATATTAACCCAATGATCAAATTCACTTTCAATACAATGTGCTGTAAGGTAAGATCATTCCAACTATTCAGGATCCTCACACTAATTAAAGAGGCTGATTATATAATTCTGTCTCCCACGTCAGTTATCAGTAGGGTCTGAGGCTATGGGCCACTTCCAATTCAGCTGTAAGACCAACTGGTGACAAAAGCAAACTGGGACCCTGTGAATCAGTTTGTAGAGGTAGTCTGCAAGACAGTACTAGAATATTGGGTGTCATTATTCCTGGATTCTGCTCCTGCCTCTGAGGGGCTGAAAGTGAGCAGGCCTGTTTAAGGTGTTCCAAATTAGGTACCCAAAAGTTGAGGCTCCCCAATCACTGGGCCTTATGTCCTTACTGTTTTTTTTTTTTTTTTTTTTTTTGCAAATGTGGCAATAAAACGAACTAGAAGAAATATCAGCACATTTCATATCAGAGGCAGAAGAGCTCACTAAAAGATTTGGGCTTGTCTACACTTAACAGGCTGCAGAGGTGCAGCTGCATCTGTAGCGCTTCACTGAAGATACTACCTACACTGACAGGAGGGCTTCTCCCACCAGTGTAGGTAATCCACCACTCCCGAGTGACATAATTATATCAACATAAATTGCTAGTGTAGACAGACCAAGCCTCTATTTCCCACCCACTGTGTGTTGTTTTGTCTTCCAAACTACTTTTCTTCCAAGAGAACAATTTTTATTCCCAACAAATATTAAATGTGGGAGTGCAATCAGCTATCTACATAAGGCAGAGACGCTTTACAGGTTTAGTAGAGAAGCATATTCCCATGGTCCATATATCATTTTATAGCTTTTATCTACTTTGAGTAATTTTGTTTCAAGGTTCCTCTTGTATTGAGGGATGAATCATACACCACACAATACAGTGAAAACAGTTAGATACCTCTCAGGTCTCTACCATTAATTTTTTTTGCGTTATATTTTAATAGTAAATCACCATTATGACTAGATACATGGGTTTTAAATTATACAGCTGTGTGCACGTACAATATTATTTACACACTCACAGACATAGGGAGGCAGTTATGAAATAGGAAATAACCTGGGATCGCTAGCTACTTCTTTTGAGACACATTCCAAACCAGGAATCAGTTTACATCAGTGTTCCCTTTCATTGTTTGCAGTGAGATGTACTGCTCTAAAAAGCTTCTCTGGATCAGATAAAACAACTGTACTAAGGCCTTGATCCTGCTCCCATTTCCTTCTTTTTTTAATTAAAGATACAGAAAAAGGAAAAAAAAGTTCTAGCATTAGAAATGTAAAATATTAAGAATGGCTTTCATTTTAACAATATTTCTTATTGCCTGTCCCCTTTCACTGTAAAATGTTTTTAGCAGGAAATCCCTGTTTGATAGTCTTTTAGATGATATTAAAGATCATAATAACTGGGGGGAAGGGAGAGTAATGCATAATCCACCAGTGTAGACTCAGCTGCTCATTCTTTCTTCCTCATTTCCAATAAAAGGGCATCAGCAAAGAAGGGTGTGGGGAGCAGGCCTCTTGTCATTGAGGAGGTAAAATAAGGGAAGGAAGTTGGACTGCGATGTTCCATCTGTCCCGATATCTGGGCACACATTGGCATATAGTTCAGACCAAGACACAACCAAGAAAAAAGCAAACAGCAATACTCTTCTTACCCTGCTCCACTCCCCTTTATCACTTTTCCAGCTATAACACTCCTCTTTCACTCCGGCAGTGTGTAAACTGGTCCAGCTTACACTAATTTATACCACAAAAAGAAAAGGAGTACTTGTGGCACCTTAGAGACTAACAAATGTATTTGAGCATAAGCTTTCGTGAGCTACAGCTCACTTCATTGGATGCATACATTGAAAAATATAGTGGGGAGATTTTATATACACAGAGAACATGAAACAATGGGTGTTACCATACAGACTGTAACAAGAGTGATCAGGAAAGGTGAGTTATTACCAGCAGGAGAGCCCAGGGGTGGGGGCCCCGCGGGGGGGACCTTTTGTAGTGATAATCAATGTGGGCCATTTCCAGCAGTTAACAAGAACAGTAGGGGGGGAATAAACAAGGGGAAATAGTTTTACTTTGTGTAATGACACATCCACTCCCAGTCTTTATTCAAGCCTGTTAATTGTATCCAGTTTGCAAATTAATTCCAATTCAACAGTCTCTCACTGGAGTCTGTTTTTGAAGTTTTTTTGTTGAAGAATTGCCACTTTTAGGTCTGTAATCGAGTGACCAAGGAGATTGAAGTGTTCTCCGACTGGTTTTTGAATGTTATAATTCTTGACGTCTGATTTGTGTCCATTTATTCTTTTACGTAGAGACTGTCCAGTTTGGCCAATGTACATGGCAGAGGGGCATTGCTGGCACATGATTGCATATATCACATTGGTAGATGCGCAGGTGAACGAGCCTCTGATAGTGTGGCTAATGTGATTAGGCCCTATGATGGTGTGCCCTGAATAGATATGTGGACACAGTTGGTGACGGTCTTTGTTGCAAGGATAGGTTCCTGGGTTAGTGGTTTTGTTGTGTGGTTGCTGGTGAGTATTTGCTTCAGGTTATACCAGCATCCCATCCTGTAACTTGCACCACCACCATTAAAGTCATCTCTGAATTTGGCTTCCTCAAGCCCTCCTGATTATGAAGAGAGAGATGCTCTTCCAATCAGTGAACAGAAAATTTATGATGTGACTTAGGTTACCATTCAGTTTGAATTTCAAAATTAATACCTAGAATAATTACAGGCAGCATGCTGTTAATAAGCTATCAAAGGGTGAGGGGAAATTAAAAACGATATGCTTATACCACATTTACTAATAATTAATAAATTTGAAGAAACCACAGTCTGCTCATGAATATTGTGAGCAGAAAAGGAGGTTACATTTGTTAGTGAATTATTTGCTGTGAATTACTTACTTATCTCTAAAACTGATTTGATGTGGAGGTCACAGATGGCTAATATGCAGCACCAGCATATACTTGAACAGTCATTTTTGTAACCCTGACCACACTTTTATCAAAGCAGAAATCAAAGGTACTCTTTTTGTAATCTTGTTTGTGCGCTTCATACTATTATACCAGTATAATCTTTTTGATTATTTCCCTAGGAGTTCTGTACAGAAACACCCAGGAGAGGCATATTAAAGGAGGTTAAATATTCTGAGATATCCATCAGCTACACCAAGAAGCTAAAAAGAACAAGGAAATAAAAAATGACTTTCCAGCGTAAATGAAGGGTTCATTGCAGCAAAACGATCACCTTTTCATTTCTGAAGCAATACAGGGATATCTCCCCTGCACTGGGTCTGTTACAGATAAAATTGTCTCCCCCACTCCCATGTCAGCTGTAGATTAAAATACATTCACTACCATCAAGGACAAAAATTCTATGCAAAAATTATGTGGTTTACAATTGCAGAAAAAACTGAAACTTGAAACAGAGGAAACCAAAAATTATAAAGGATTGCAGCAGACTGAAATTGCATGTTATCTTTTGCAACTTTTATTAATTTTAATCTTGGATTTGCTCACACTATAACCAATTCTAGGTAGTAAACAAAGGTCCAAATCCTTATCCCAGGGAAACTCATGACAAAAGTTCCCATTTGACTTCAAATTGGACCAGGATTTGAAAACAGTCCGATTTCCATCTCCAGACAGATTTCTTCAAAGACTTAAGTCTTCCCTGTTTTTTGTCTCTACACAGAAACACCTTACCTCTACCCCTAACTGGCAATAAAATTGTGCCCTCTCCTCACAGAAGACGACCTGACCACAATGATCCATGCTTTTGTTATTTCAAGACTGGACTACTGCAGTGTTCTCTAGTACCTGTGCTATAGCTAGGGTGGGAGAATTTGAGAATATACTCAAGTGTGGAAACAGCCACTGTACTCCACTGTTATCAACTCTTTTGTAGCTGCTCTGCCACTCAAGGAACATTAACCAGTATTCGGCTTAAGTCTTATCTACCAAATGGGTTGACGTACCCTCCTTCCTTCCTTGGCTGGTAAGAAACTTAATATGTCCCCCTTCTGCACATGCTTTATGAAAAGTCTTTATGTACATTATCTCACAATTTTTTTTCCACAGGACTCATTCAGTGCACCTGATGGCAATCATCAAGACTGTTCAATAAAGAAAGAGGCTTTTGTAGGACCCCTGACTTTATATAAGTCTGGTATTTCCTAACTTCTGAGGGCTAAAATTTGCAAGCTTAATGTTCTTTTAACTTGGAGGGTGGGAAGTTTGGGAGTGAGATAATGTGTGGGCAAAGGTGGTAAAAGAAATAAACATGCTCGTTCTCGCTCGTTCTCTTTCATTTATAGTAGGCCCATACTTTCAAGCTCTTACAGCTCAAGATCTGTGCACCTGTTGGTACATTTATGGTAGGTATGTCTAAAGGACTTAATGCCACTATATTCGGAGCATGTTTGTGTATGTACTTTTTCCACACACAAATACCACAACTACACATTCAAATCAGGCATTTTCATAAATGAATGCTTTAAATCCAGTTTCTGTGTTAAAATGCCTGATGTGTGCATTCAATTGCATCATTTGCATGGAGGCATTGAGGCATCTGAACTACAGCTGTCTTGAGGTATTGCAGCAGCTCCACGTGGGTGCTGTTCAAAGTCAAACTGTTCCAAACTGTTTCAGCATTTCAGAATTGGAAATTTTTCAGAACTTTCCGTTACCAAAAAAAAAAAATGATATTTTAATTTCTCTTTCACATTTGGGATGAAAATAAGTTAAAATATTGGAATTTCCCAAGGAATGGAAATTCTGATTTTCAGCCAGCGTTGCAGACTAACCCCTGTGCTCAGAGAAGGTTTAGACAACTAGTGGTTAAAATGTAAAGGGCCACCAGCACCTCCTCTGCACTTGCACTTTCGCCACTCCTATCACTGTGGAACTGCATCAGTAAGAAATGTTAGGGGAAAAGGTTAGATCGGCAAAGCCAGAGGGCTCATTGTGTTGTGCTGGGATTATACCTTCAAGGCCTGAGCTTCCCAGACATAGTCTGAATGGAGTGTAGTGAAGTTCTTGTTATGCATAACCATTTGAAAGAGGATACATAATAAAGCAGAGCACTTACAAAGCAGCTTAAATAGTGCGACCACTGAACATTAATATGCAAGAAGATAGAGAGCTACCTAACAAAGTCACACACAGGGAACTAGGCGGCATGTCTAGTGAATAACAAATACTAGCAGCACTACTACCATTGGAGCTGGAATGGCGCACGTGCAACACTGAATATTGTTTATATGACTGGAATTTGTTTTATGATGGGATCTGCTGTCTTCACAAAGGTGCCTTTAGCTGTCCAAAAGATACTGAGAAATTACAAATGCACAAGGAGTGTTAAGAAAAAGAGAACATCAATTCTGATTGCATTGTAAGTTCTGTCAAGGTTACTGTTTGTCTTGCCACTTTACATTGTTGTTCATGGCAGTATCACTCAGAGCCAGCTTGCTTATGGTAGGTGTGATGTGACACTAAATAACATAGATATCAGAGTAGCTTTCAGTCTAAGCCCCAAATTCCCTGTGTGAACAGTGATTATAACCCTGTTTAGAAGCAATATTCTAAAATATATGTCTCCTGGCCAAAGGACAAGACTTGACACATATTCTTTCCTATATGAGTGGGAGTAAAGGTGCAGGGAGGGGAAGATAGAAACAATAAAATAATTCTATTAACAGAAAACAAAATCCATAACCATAGTAACTGCTCAAGAGTTACAGATCTGATTACTGCCCACCAAAGTGCCACCCATATGGCTCTGTCAATGTGTATCCTGGCATTCTGTTCAAATTAATTATAACACAACCAATTAGACAAGACAAATAGATATCTGGGCTCCTAGTTACCTCTGAAATGAATGTGTTACAAGTTGGGACAGATTAAGAAGAAGGGGTATTTATCTCAGATACCCTGCTTCCTTCCCCAGACCTGAAGAAGAGCCCTGTGTAGCTCAAAAGCTTGTATCTTTCACAAAACAGAAGTTGGTCCAATAAAAGGGATCTCATCTACCTTGTTTCGCTACATTGATAAACGCAGTACTGTTTTAGCCGTGTCTCCCCAACACACTGATAAATAGCATTTAAAATAAAATGCACGTAGTCTTGAGCCAAAGCACCTACCTTTCTTAATTGAGTATTCATGGCAGGCAATTACACTGGTAATAGAGGTATAATCAGAAATTGACACCACTTTAAACACACAAGGGTGTTTAGTTTTCCTATATGGTGTATAATCTTCAAATTATTTCTTCCTGGTCTGAAAAAGGCCTTTTCCTAGTAATCAAAATACATCAAGTCTTTTTATGCTGGGCTGAAGACATAGGATAAAAATGTATAAGGGATGTAACATTCTTGCTTCAGGGCAGAAGCAAATTACTAATTGTCTGCCAACAGGAAAAAATTCCCCTGTTATTCTACTGCAGCACCTTGTGCTGGCTACTGCTGCAGGTGGAACCTGTGAGGAGGTGGATCACTGGCCTTACCACTTTGGCAATTCCTATGGAAAACCCTGCAGTTCATGTAGCACACTGTTGTAAAGTTTGCATACTGCATTTCTTCCTAGAGGAGCTGTTCTTCTGTGTTCTTCTTTTACTGTTCATTTTGTATTACAGCAGCACTTAGGAACTTAGTCATGGACCAGTAACCCCATTGTGCGAGGTGCTGCACAAACAAAGAGCTGTAGACAGCCGCTACCCCAAAGAGCTCACAACCTAAGTATAAGATGAGAGAAAAAAACAGGTATAGCAGAGCACAAGGAAACAATAGGATAATATTGGTCAGCATTATAGGCTGTTGTTTCAGGCACCAACTGACTAACGATTGTCAAGTAGGTATAAACAGGATGGATTTGAAGGAAGACAGAGGTGACTTAGTGGACATTTTTGAAGGACAACCTGGGGGAAGAGCATGATGGTGCTTGTTTGAAAGTTTAGAGTGTTTCCCTCAGCCTGTAACATACAAGAAACAAACAACGAACAGTAATAATGCCAAAATAAAGTGGCATGGCCTCTGAAGCAAATGCCACCTCAAGGCATGTAATGGATTAAATTTAACCTGAACACACACTCTGGAATCTTGCTTTCTGATAATGCATTTATTTTGCTGTGCTCCCTAGAATGACTTGCTTTTAGACTACTTTTATGTCCCAGCTTCTAAAAGCCAGTCATATGTATGCGCTGCCAGTCAGTTTGTCCATGTGCCTCTAGGTTTCTGGTTTGTGAAATTGTCTTAGGCTGTGTGCTGCTCACTGAATGCCAGTTCAGCTGTGTGTTAAGTAAACTCCTTTCAGGCATGTAAATGATCTGTTATTCTTCTCTGCATTCTTAAAATGGCTTCTCTCTAAATATAAACTGGATTTAATGATAGCACAACCAGCAGCAATTATGATTTTGCATTTCATTATATTCAGCATTTATGAAGAGCCTCTGATCATTATATATATACTTGTATGGCAGGCTCTGAAATGTAAGAGTATTGTGTCTGAATGCAGTCATCCAGGTTTTTGATTCCTGAATGAGTGTCACTCTCTAGATTCCATCTCCTGCTTTCACAAGGAGGCCTGATTAGCTACATAAATCTCTCTTATTCAGATGGAAATGTTGCTTGAATTTTTCAATGCCATCAATAAAAACTTTGACACAAGACTAGTTTCATAGTGTGATACACAGGGAAATAGCTACAGAGCACCATTAACACTGCGGGGATCTTCACAGATTAGTCAATCAAGTAGAATACAGTGAAAGTGCCCTATGTTGCACCTTTCCTGCTAATACTCTTCCTTGGCACTTTGTTGTGCTGCCATCATTGTAGATCAGTGGTTTTCAACCTCTGTCCCTGGGGGGATCCACAGATTATGTCTAAGAGGTCTACAAAAGGTGACTATGACAATAAAGTTTCAGATCCCAGAAAAGGAATTCTGTTTTTCTGATTAATCAAAAGTATGTGAATACCCCCCCCTACAGGTCAATACCTAGAAGTGTTGTCATTACCTTAGGGCTTGCCTATATTACCCACTGGATCGACGGGCAGCGATCGATCCAGCGGGGGTTGATTTATAGCATCTCAACTGCCGAACACTCTCCCATCGACTCCGGTACTCCACCACGGCGAGAGGTGCAGGCGGAGTCGACAGGAGAGCATCAGCCGTCGACTTACCGCAGTGAAGACGCCATGGTAAGTAGATCTAAGTACGTTGACTTCAGCTACGTTATTCATGTAGCTGAAGTTGCGTAACTTAGATCGATCCCTCCCTCCCACCGCAGTGTAGACCAGGCCTTAGAAGCCCACAGTTTAACACTCTTTCTCACGATGCATCAAGTGCCATGCCAAGCATGTGCAACATTTATAGTTGAATTCGGTTCAGTCAGTTTTCAGTCTAAGACGTAACTTACTGGGAGGCTGGACAGTAAAGGGGGGGTCCCATTTTTAATAGGTCTAGGTTGGCAAGTGGAAGCTTTTCAGGAGCCCCAGAAGGAATTCTGGGAAGACTGGAGACTCGAGGTGCTATGCAGCCTCTCTATTTAACCTCTGTCTGCTGAAGGTACAATCTATTATGTTTCTAGTATGTGTACTTCTGGTAGATTAAAAATGTCACTGCTATCCAAAAGCCCTTTGGCAGTAGTGACTCATGAATTCAATTAATAAAAATGCCATGCTTGAGAAAAGTGGTTCTCATTTTTTATGTCTGTTTTCCTGGAGCACGTGCCTACAACCTCTGAAAGCACAGAGGACAGCTGGCCATTGTCGATGCATCAAATACTATCTGAAGATAAAGGGAATCAATAGCCCATTTGAGTAAGAAAAATATATCTTGGCATTGCTATCACCTGCCAATTTTAACAGCAAATTCTGATGTTAACACTTTAAATCTGTCCTGTTGGTGAAAGAGACATGCAAGTTTGTTTCACTAAAATTAAATTACCAACAGCCTATATTCTTTAGAGAAAGAGAAAAATGATGGTGATCAGGAAACTACTGCAATCATTTCCCATGGGGGTCAGTTTGTGAGGGGAGGAATGAGGGAGGAAGGTGATGGTATTCCACCAAGCTCCACTCACAAGATGCCACTCACAGTAAATTATATAGATCTTATTTATATGATCTTCCCCATTTCTTACGTGATGAGCACTGAAATAGTTTACATCTTAAACATCAACATCACTAGGCATCTGAATTAGCTTTCACTGAGATGAACGGGACTGCTCACACTTCTCTAAATTGTTGTTTCAGGTTCTGCAAAGGCAAGCAGATGTCAGTACATTGGCTACACTGTGCTCATGCTTTCAAATCTCTCTCCGCAACCAAAACAGCTAGAGGCTTAGGACTCGTCCACATGGGAAAGTTGGTTTGATATGATTTGTGGGGAGGTGGGTCTTAGCCTAAACTGCCTAGAGCTCACACACAATTATTATTATTTTATATTTATCTGGCATTTTATCTCACTTTAAAAAATCCACTTTGAAAGTGAAATAACTCCAGAATGAGTTACATCTGAATAAGGTTTGTGTGGAGGCATCCGTATTTCAGATTACATATTCTGCTTCTGGCCATCCTCCCACTGCTTTCCTTATGGTAGAAAAACATTCCAGAAAAAACTTCCCCACATGGACAAGGCCTGACTTTCTTTCTTCTTCTTTTAAATGAAAGTTAAAGTTGTGGACAATGAGAAGTCAATAGCAAGGTGCCTGTACCCCATATCAGCGGAATCTGGTATTTTCTGAATCCGTTTGGGTGGGTGAGAGCACTCACATGCGCATGTTATCTCAGAGAAAGTGCTGAGTGAACACCCCAGAGTCTGGCTTTTCCAGGGTCCATTCACAAGGATTGCCTTCTGAATCTACGTTAACCCTGCAGATTTGGGTTCTGGAACGTGAGCCTCTAAGTCAGTGGTGGGCAACCATGGGCTGCAGGGACATGCTGGCCGCCACTTCCCGCAGCTCCCAATGGCTGGGATTGGTGAATCACAGCCACTGGGAGCTGCGGGTGGCCATGCAAATGCAAACAAACTGTCTTGCGGCCTGCCAGCGGATTATCCTGATGGGCTGCGCGTGGCCTGCAGGCCACAAATTGCCCACCACTGCTCTAAGTGGTACCCCAAGACTTCCAGGGACTGCCCCTACATACCTTTGCTAATTCTGTTGAGGGAGGAGAGCAAGGTGGTTTGATCAACCTCCTATTAACTTCTGAGGACAGACTGACCCTTCTAAAGATAGCTTCCTTATTTGCTCACTTAGTCTTTTGGGACTGTACTGTCTCTGCTGCTTAGCAAAGCAGTAATTGTACTGACAGGGGCAGAGGGCATAGAGAATATTTCCCCTCTTTTGCTGCTATTTACCTTCCTCCCTCTCCCAAGAAAAACGACAAACTCCTTTCCCTACCTCACCCCCTCACACCTTATCCCCAGCAGAAAGAGGCAGAAGAAGAGCTGGAGACTCCAGAAAGTTCATCAAGGGCCTTGCTTTTCCAATTTAATTAATGTGGAAGGTGCTCAGCTACTGGGTGGTGAGTGTCAACATAAATTATAAGAGACATACAGTATCACTTCCTGACCATTCTGAAGATCTTAATTATATTAAATCTGATGCATGGGTTACCAAATTATCCCCTCTCTTTATGTAACTTTAGGTTGAATTAATGGTCCTAGTTAAGTATTTGTAATGGGATTTTCCTGGCTCCTCAGATTGCCTATTTAAAGTGGCAATTCAAAGTCTTAATTACAGAATAGCTTTATTATTTTCTTTGACTTCCTTGGTTTTTTATTTTACTTTTGATCTTCTCCTAAGTTTCATGAAACCTTAATAGAGAACATTGTGACCTATGCATGACTAACACTGTTAAAGTGATGTGGATTTCCTAAAGTCTGGTAGCAGCAAGAGACTGGACTCTTCACAACAGGTCGTGTAGGATGAGAACACTGGATAACATTCATAAACCAGTCGGAGAACACTTCAGTCTCTCTGGTCACTCGATTACAGACCTAAAAGTTGCAATATTACAACAAAAAGACTTCAGAAACAGATTCCAACGAGAGACTGCTGAATTGGAATTAATTTGCAAACTGGATACAATTAACTTAGGCTTGAATAGAGACTGGGAGTGGATGGGTCATTACACAAAGTAAAACTATTTGCCCATGTTTATTTCCCCCCCCACCCCACCCCCACACACACTGTTCCTCAGATATTCTTGTCAACTGCTGGAAATGGCCCACCTTGATTATCACTAGAAAAGGTTTTCTTCCCTCCCACCCCCCCGCCCCGCTCTCCTGCTGGTATTAGCTCATCTTAAGTGATCACTCTCCTTACAGTGTGTATGATAACACCCATTGTTTGATATTCTCTGTGTATATAAATCTCCCCACTGTATTTTCCACTGAATGCATCCGATGAAGTGAGCTGTAGCTCACAAAAGCTTATGCTCAAATAAATTTGTTAGTCTCTAAGGTGCCACAAGTACTCCTTTTCTTTTTACGAATACAGACTAACACGGCTGCTACTCTGAAAACTGGAATACTAATGTTTGAGGACAAATATTAGAGGTGCAGGGTCTAAATAATTTATTTTAACCATCTGAGCAATAAAGGATATGTCTTTATAGCACTTTGGAGCAAGCAGGTGCGATCCCCCTGTGCAGCTTGACAGACTTGGGATAGCAGGGCTCACACTAGAACTCGAAAAATGGCAGCATAGACAGCACTTTGAAGTTGTGGCTAGCGCTGGAGCCTGGGCTCTAAAGCCCCGGGAGGGCAGTGGGGGCTTCATAACCTGAGCTCCAGCCCGAGTCACAAGGAACAGGGCCTCTGATTAACACAGGCAAGAGAGAGTTTTGTCTGCTTTTTCATTTTGATGTTAAGTACTCTCAACTTGGTTTATGGATACATCACTTACTTGAACCAGATATTTCAGATATCCACTTGGTTTGGAGGAATTTTAGTCTAGTGCCTCAAGGACTAGAGATCTGCCTGAATATTCCTTTTAGGAAGGAATTTGGAACAAAATAGAGCTTTGGAAATGGGATAAGGAAACATGTGAGCACCTTCATAAAAAATGTTCTTATTTATGAAGGTTACATGCATAATGGGTTACTGCAAAGAGATCCTCCATAGAAGGAACACTAAAGTTTATAAAGAGGAAAGAGGATATTATGAATAAAGAAAATAGAGGAGAAAATAAAATAGGAGTTAAAACAGAAGAGATGAGACTAGCTGTGACTTTCAAAATCTATCCCTTTTACTCAGATACATTTTATTCTGTCCCCACAAAAATTTAAGTAGGTTATATCTGGAATAAAAATCAGCAGGGTTTGGGGTTTTTTAAAGCTTTTTCAAGCATCCTTTATGTCTGATGCTGACTTGAAAAACTACAAGGCTAGGTATCACCAGATCAATCTGACAGGACTACCATTCATTTTGTGAACTGTAAATCTAATGGAAACTATTCAAAATATAAACCATTAGCCTATAACAAAAAATACTACAGGGCAATTATGAAACTGTCCTTAAAATATCCATTGTAGACCATTTTGTTGCCCAAGAAAGACTTTTTCCTGCTAATGAAGGTTTATGATAGACGGTTCCTAGGAATCAACAATATGATCTGACACTACCTCAAACTGTAGTTCTGAAACAGTTCTGCTTGCAGCGTAGGTATGCAAGTGGTAACCTACTCTCAGCTTTTGTTTAGCAAGCAAGAGTTTCTTCATTGTATGTTCAGTTTTGATTAGCCTTGGGGAAACTACATTCATGTCTAGAAGAGACAAATAAGAATGCTAGTCCTGACTGAACTCTGGTAAGACACGATCTACCCAATCACAAGATAAAGCAGTAACTGATATGGGCATATCCTCGGTGTGTTTTCCTGGCTGATACAGTGTTCTCTCTTCCCCTAATATTTTTTTCTTATTTCATTCACAGACTTAGTGCTTGTGAGTGAGGAAGTTATTACTTATTAATGCCATGCAGGGAAGTATTTAATGAGCTCAGAAATTCTGGGCAGGGGTTCAAGCTGGTGGTGTTTGTTAGCTAGGGGTCCCTCACAAAGCTATTTGAACACAGCCATTGTTGAGGCTGAAAACACCTGGCTTAACAGAAGACTTTGCAAAAGAGGTATAAAGCTAGGCTTACAGTCTTCAGCCCAGTGGTAAGAATCTCATTCACTTCTACAGGAGCAGGTGTGGGCCATCAGGGTGAAATTCATCCCCATGCAGACGGCTAGCACAAGGCACAGGCGTCACTTAAACCCTCAGACTAAAGAGGATTTTTTTAAAAAAAAAAAAGTAATGAGAAAAATAGGCAAATAAACTGGCACTAGCTAATCTGAGGAAGGGACAAGCATTTAAGTGACACATAGGCCTAATGCTTGCCCAGTGGAGAGAAGTGAATTCTACTGCAATAGAATAAAAGAAACTAAGTCCCTTTATTATTCAAATTCTTCATAAAATAATAGAATCAATGGTGTAAAAGAAGGTTTCTATGTTTTCTTTATTATGGAACATCTTCTTAACACAAAAAAACCACAAGCACCAAGATAATTACTAGACCCACTATCACACCTACCCACCCCCACCCAACTCTCAACCAGGGATTAAAGAAAGAGGAAGCACAGCTCTCCATACTCTTCAGAAAGTAGTGGCAGAGTTCCTCCTTCTCCCCCACCAGAGCTTTCAACAGAAATTTGAACTAATGCTACCTCCTCTTCCATCCCCATGAGGACCTCAGGCAATGCCCCTTGTTCTATGGGCCATCGACCTCGGGCTATGTCATAAATATAAAGGGAAGGGTAAACCCCTTTAAAATCCCTCCTGGCCAGAGGAAAAATCCTCTCCCCTGTAAAGGGTTAAGAAGCTAGGATAACCTCGCTGGCACCTGACCAAAATGACCAATGAGGAGACAAGATACTTTCAAAAGCTGGGGGGAGGGGAAAACAAAGAGTCTGTCTGTGTGATGCTTTTGCCAGGGACAGAACAGGAATGGAGTCTTAGAACTTAGTAAATAATCTAGCTAGATATGAGTTAGATTATGATTTCTTTAAATGGCTGAGAAATTAAGCTGTGCTGAATAGAATGGATATTCCTGTATGTGTGTCTTTTTGTAACTTAAGGTTTTGCCTAGAGGGATTCTCTGTGTTTTTAATCTAATTACCCTGTAAGGTATTTACCATCCTGATTTTACAGAGGTGATTCTTTTTTACTTTTTACTTCTATTAAAATCCTTCTTTTCAGAAACTGAATGCTTTTTCACTGTTCTTAAGACCCAAGAGTTTGGGTCTGTGGTCACCTATGCAAATTGGTGAGGATTTTTACCAAACCTTCCCCAGAAAGTGGGGTGCAAGGGTTGGGAGGATTATGGGGGGAAGACGTTTCCAAACAACGCTTTCCTAATAAATAAACCCAGATAAACGTTTGGTGGTGGCACTGGAAGTCCAAGGGCAAAGAGTAAAATAGTTTGTACCTTGGGGAAGTTTTAACCTAAGCTGGTAAAAGTAAACTTAGGAGGTTTTCATGCAGGTCCCCACATCTGTACCCTAGAGTTCAGAGCGGGGAAGGAACCTTGACAAGCTACATGGGGCATGTCTGAATATTATTAATAATAATATTGCTAAGCCAATTTGCCCTGATGGAGGTGTTTTTTGTGGGAGGAGGAGGAAAATATGGAGGGGAGATATTTACAGCTAGTTACAACAGACAATCCTAGTAATTCCTGCATTAGTTCATTTTAGAAGACAATGTAGTGGTTTCCTCCTTGTTTGAAATATTTCAAGCCACGGTCCTCAATCATTTATTTGTAGAGAAGCAAACAAAACAAAATAAATATTCTGAACTGAATGGCTTGGTAAACAGCAATTACAATCATTTGTGATATCTAAAGGGAGAAGCATCTGACAGAAAGATTTGGTTCTAAGATTGGTAAATTGGGTCATGATCTGTTTTATGTGAAATTTCTCACTCTGTGAGTCTCTGTTAGACTGGATTGTTGATAATTGACAACATTTTAATTGTTTGAATCATCCCTCATCTGCCCTTTTTCCTTTTTTGCTATCCATAACACTGCTTTGCCCTATGTCCCCCAGACTCGTGGTCATCTTTAACCATTCCTTTTCCTTCCCCACCACACCCAGATTTCACCAAATCTTATCACTTCTTCCTTTGTAACATCTGTAAAGCCTATCCTTTCCTCTCCATCCTGCCTGCTAAAACCCTGATTCATGCCTGGATTCATGCCTGGAAGTTGGGCCTCTGCATACCTCCACCCACCACTAAGGATCAAGCTCTTTGGTTTTACTTATAAAGAAATTTAAAATTTTACTTAAACTGATGGTCAAGAAAATAGCCACCCCCTCCAGATCTACCATTATAACCAAATGAGAGACATACTTCCTATTCCTGGGGCTTGTCTGGTTTCCTGTTGTCAAATTATCCCATGTTATGGTAAATGATTTATTCAGGGTACTATAAGTAAGGACTTTGATGCCATCTCACAGTTATTACAATCAGGGCAGCAGCATCAACAGGATTTAGGTTATTTCCTAGGATGCTCGTGCTCTAGGCTGAGTAATGCAAGAGAAGCAGTGAGAAATACATTTGTATATGTAATACTTCAGTAATGCCCTATTTTATATTTCTAAATATAATACCTAAATACATTTGTTGGAGCTGGTGGGTAATTTTTCCCCCTACAAAAATGTTTGGTTGCCAAAACACCAAAAATGCTTAATTTTTGGGTTACTAACATTTTGAAGAAACCCCCAACATTTATGAAAACAGATTTTTTTTTCCTAACATTGGGTGTTCTAGTCTAGGTGTTTAACGCCACCAAAACCAATATAGTGCTTTACCCTTTCAAAGGATTATACAAATATTAACTTTGCATCAAAACATTCCCACAGAGGTAGGTAGGCACATAAGCAGATGGATACAGGAGAAGCACAGCATAATGCTGAGACAAGTATGATCAGTGTAATAAGCAGAGCTCACAGAGCATTATGAAGCACCATTTCAGAAAGTGTTCTTGGCCCCACCAAGTGTCAAGGTTGCTTTACACAACAATAGTAAAATATTTGTCCTGTCCATGCTAGGAACTCAAAACATTTTCAGCCTGACTCTTCTTTTTAGCAGGCTGCACCAAAACTCATGTCCCTGACCTTTTGCAGAGGTGGGTTGTCATTAAAATTGAGCAGGAACTGGAATTTCCATTCCATGGAAAAATCTGCAGTTTTGAAAAAAGTTAGTTCTGAATCAGAACAAAAAGCTGGAATAAAATCCTGCCTGTCCCAAATTATTCATGTCAATCAGGTGGGGGGTATCTGTCACTGACGTGAATCTGACAATTTGTGGTAACTGACTGACATCACTGCAACTTTGAGGGAGTCAAAGGAGCCTCCTGTCACTATCTCCTTGGATATTCAGAAGGCCTTTGACTGTGTATCCTAGGATTACCTTTTTTACGTTCTTGCTAAACTCAGATTTGGTAGTCAATTTATTTCTTGGATTAAACTTTTTTATATGAACCCCTCTTCCAGGATCATCACCAGGGGCATCATTTCAGAACCATTGCCACTTCAGAGGGTTACGAGACTGAATTGCTGTTCCCCACCCTCCGCCTGTGCTGTTTGACCCAGCCCTAGAACCTGTAATTATTTCTATTTGTACAAATCAACATATAAACGGCAACAAGACAGGCCAAAGAGAGCACAAGTTCATGTGATATACTGATGACACTCTTGTTCATATATCTAAACCTCAAGATTCTGTTCCAAACCTATTCAATCTAATTAATGAATCTGGATCCCTCTCCAAAAAATCAATTGAGAAAAGTTGGGAATCCCAGGCATAACCAAACATGCTCATAGGGATATCTATAGTAATTGTTTCGGTTGCCACCTACAATTCCAACATTTAAGGATACTCATCACCCAGTGAGTTAGAAAATCTGTTCAAAATTAATCTAGAGCTCATTTTACCCCAGATACTGAGAGGTGTGGACAGAGAGAACCTTTACCCTTTGGGGCAAAATTAATAGTATCAAAATGAATGTGCTTCCCCAAATATTGAATATACTGAGTGGTCCCCCAATTACTATTCTTCAGTTTTATTTTAGCAAAATTAATGAATTTTTTAAAATATTTCTCTGTGGGGAGCTGGGAGGCCAAGATTGGCTTTGTGTAAATTACAACTCCTGTTTCCCCAACTTGCAGCATTATCATACAGCCTTTATCCTTAACCAGGCAGCCCTGTGCCTCCAGAACATAACAGGGCCCGGCTGCTGGTGGAACAGCAGTTGGCCCATCTCCTTCCATTGGCAGGAATACTGGGTTCAGATTATAACCGTTTGGATCATAAAACGTCCCATACAATATTGGCTATCAGACACTGGCTATAAAATTTAAATTCCATCCCCTCTCACACATTAATGCTGTACTTTGGAGCAACCCATTGTTGAAAATTGACAATAAACCATTAATGAGAAAAGAGAGGATGCACAAGGAGATAATCTGGATCTCTCAATTGATCCCAGAGGAGCAGTTTCTGCCAGTATAAGCACTCAAACAGTACAGCCTACCTGGACTAGCTGCATGGCATTAGCTGGAGCTTAAGCATCTCTTGAAGGACATATTTGGGATGTGCTGGGAGCTGATGTGCTGGGAGCACCACACATACTAGAATTGTTGTTGATGTGGAGAGTGCTCCATATGTTCACCCAACCAGCGGTAGTCTGTTATGATGCCATGGTCCAAAAGACCGTCGTTAACATTCATAGCCTGTGCCAGCCCTGGAACAAAGATGGGGGAGGTTTAGGTTGGATATTAGGAAACACTTTTTCACTAAGAGGGTGGTGAAACACTGGAATGCGTTACCTAGGGAGGTGGTAGAATCTCCTTCCTTGGAAGTTTTTAAGGTCAGGCTTGACAAAGCCTTGGCTGGGATGATTTGATTGGGGATTGGTCCTGCTTTGAGCAGGGAGTTGGACTAGATGACCTCCTGAGGTCCCTTCCAACCCTGATATTCTATGATTCTATGATTCTATGTGTGTATATCCTTGAACCCTAGGCAAAGGGAAAGCACCTTGCCAAAAAAATTAAGAATTCTACTACTGATTTGTGGCTAAAGCTGATTTGGCAGAAAATTATATTTCTTTCACACTGGTACGCACATAGGTTACAGTGCATGGACCTTCCCAAAGCAAACTGCTGCTGGAAATATGGGTATCCCCAGAGCCACTCTGTCTCATGGGTTTTGGGACTGCCCCAGAATCCAGTTCCTTTGGATAGACATAGGCAGGAAGATCATCATGATACTGCATACCCCCCTTTAAAAATTACTGCCTAGACCTGTGCCTTGGGATGTATCCCATCAGCTTGAAAAGCTCGTGGAAAGCTTAATTCTCTAGCCAAGAAACCCATATTGCATGGAGGGAAGAGTAGACTGCCTCCAAGGACACAAGGTTGGCACAGCCACTTGGCTGATCTGGCAGTTAAAGATTGGGTAACATTTTGGAGAGGAGAGACTTCAGACAAATTTGAAGAGATTTGATCCAACATTTTAGAAATCTTTGATTAATTCCTAGTGGATGGTAACCAAGATGTCACTCTCCTGTCTCCTTCCTACCCCCTTTCTTCCTTTCCTTTTCCTTCCTTTCAATTCCTTTACTTTTTTGTTCTTTTACTCCTCCCCTTATTTTTTGGGGAACATTTGCAATAAATTATAAATTAAAAAAAGACAATGGGTTAATTATTAAAGAGGTATCTAAAATATTGCTCTAAGAAGTGTCTTTTCACATTATTCTCTTCAAATTATCTATTATTTGAAATCTCATGTGGAATGTTTGATAACCAAGGAGATTGCAGTAAAAATCTTTGTGTGTCACAGAACATGCTAGCTCAGGGATTCCCTCAAGATACCTTTAGGTGAGAAAAGATGCTGGATCTATTACTGGTTTCTCCAGCAGTAACTTCACTTTACTGAATAATTCAGGTTGCATAATTATCTTCCTGTCAGGAAAACTAATCACCATGTTATTACAGTGCCAGAAAGGGTAATTAAAAATTGATTACCAGAGCTGTCAAATTTCCTCCAAAGCAATGACAAAAGATTTAGAATCAGGTCCTTGAATTTTTCTGTTGTGACACTTAAAATGCATGAAAATAAACTACACAACATTATGAATCTGTATCAAGTCTTTTAAATATCCAGTGCTGATCTCACTTATAGTAGAATTGCTATGCTAATTTAGTTTGTTAAATGGAAGTGTTATTTTGCTGCTGAAACAAGGAGTGAAGGCAGCTTTTCATTTAAAAAGGCAATAACTGTGCCGATGTTGCCTGAGGCATGCACAGGCTATGAAATCTCTGCTGCTTCAATTACAAAATTTTTTCCAGGCTTATGGAAATATCGCTCAGTCATTTGATTAAGCATCAAGCACAGTAATCTGTTTCTTATCAGTTTAGTTTACTTTTCATGATCACTAAAAGGATGCTATATTTATTTGGTTTCTCTCCCCACAGCTGGTGGAGTTCTGAAAGTGCAGGATGGCTGTACATGCAGCCTAAGCGAGTAAGCCAAATGTATACATATGTGAAACACTATCAAATGGTTGAGAAAACTCTAAACAGATTTCTTGCAAGAATATTGCAATGCCTGTATTCTGCTGCAGATGGAACCAAGGATGCACTGCGACTTTCTGCATTATACTTTCTGTCATACGACCCAACACTTAAGTTCTCATCTTAATTTTGGTGTTAATGAAATTGATAAGCTAATTGAACTTGCTAGCATTTTCTGGAAGGAAATAGAGGGCACTTTTTTGAAAAATTCAGAACAAAGCTTACATTTAAGGACCATCCCCCTCACTGGTTTCTTCATGGGACAAAAAACACTTGTATGGTCCTTTGCATGATTGTGTGAAAACACACTGTTCATCTGATCACATTTTTCAATCATTCCTTATTGATTAGAGGTCATGGAAAATTAGGCATCACACACAAGGGACTTCCCTCAAATGCAGGAGATGTGTTGAAGAGAAAGCCACATATTGCTGACCCACACTGTACAAAGCTTCTCTGCATGACTCAGTGCAAGTCAGGATGAAGCCATAATTGTTAGTACAGGGCTTCCCCAGAACATTGCAAATCATTCAGAACCGTATCATAGTACATGCATTTTGGACTGTACTATCCATTAACCTAAAACAATGACATGTCATTTCTGACCAACCAAGATTTGAACCTGGATCTTCTGAAGTGGGAGCCAAACATATCTCATGTACAGTTCTGGTGTTGTGTGGCACTTAAAACGTTGAAAAACTAATAAGGCAGAACAAGTATGAAGTTCAACAGGCCAAATTTAGCTTTGGAATCAAATCTACTGGATTCAGGGTAGTTACAGCAGAGTTTAATTTGGTTCATTATGAGACTATAATATACTTCAATATTTGCTATGACCTTTGGTAAACTGAAATGACTGTTGGAAAAAATCAAAACTAGATGTTTCAGCTAAATCTTATGATCTAACATGAAGAAAAGAATAAGAAATAGGAATTTCCTTTTTCGTTTATCATCCAGATTTGACATCTCAAGAAAAAGAAATTTAAAGAGTAAATTCATTTTCAGTAATATATTAAATTACAAAAATGTAATATTTAATAAAATGATAGTTTTACTCAATTTCAAATCAAGTGAGACTCCTAATCTGAAGCACATTATCTAAGGGAATGCAAGAAAAAGCAGCACATGACAGATTTACTGCCAGAAACCAAACTGACTATTATAAGTTTATTTTTGTTGGATGTGAAGGTATATTTATTATAGGTCTGCAGCAAGCTGTGTCAATGAAAGTCAGTGGCTGAGAATGCATGACAGGTGTTCATCTCTGTTTCTCTCCAATTATTTACAGTTCTCCTTTGCAAGGACATGGGGCATCATATCAGCTTTGTGTTTTTATTTTTATTATTAAACAGAGCACAAAGATAATATGTTGCTTTCAGAGGGGGGATGTCATTTATAAACAGTTGGTAGATGCCTTTCATAAAGAGATCTATGGTTAGTTAATATAACCTCTATCTACTGAGGAATTTAAGACATTTGAGAATATAATAGAAGTCTGTAAAATATTGCTGCAGGGGGTGGGATATCAGTTTAGTTTTTTCAATAGGTCTAATCCTACACGAGACATCTGTAGCATTCATACGGGGTTCATGCACTTGGCAACATTCAGGGCACACCCGGAGTGTTGTGTAGGAGCAGTGCACACACGGCTCCTCTCAAGGGCATGAACCTTGGAATCTCGCCCAGATGACATGAACCGTGGGAAGCCTCCCAGGACTGGGCTCAAGGCCCGAGAGCAAGGAATGCGGTAGATAGAAATTGGTAAATAAGAATATTATACAAAGCCAGTGTATTCCTTTTATCTGTTGGAGTATGTAATGCACGGGGGGAGAGAGAGAAATAAAGGAGAGGGTGGAAAAGCTGACAGGGAGACCAGCCCGTCGGCAGACCAGCCTGCTTGCTTGCTTAAAGCCTTGTGCTGTCTTGTATTTGAACCGCAACAGACACCCCTTTAATACATTTGTTTTCATCAATGGAAAAACTGCTATCCTTATCATGCAAGTAATCTCAATAGACTACTCTCAGGACTAGGATTCCAGGTTATTCATAAGAGTAAGTTACAGGAGAAGGTCTCCAAAGTCACTTTTAGTAATAGGTGAACCTCAAAAGTTTTAGAGTTTGGGCTTGATTCAGTTCAGCACCAAAAAGTCCAGATGTTTCCTATATGAAAAAGTCTTATTGAATTTTATAGTGGTAACACCAATTGATCTCCATAGAAATTGCTCAAAAATGCATAGAAGTTAATAGAGAATAAACTCCTTTCTGTAGAAATTTAAAAATCCTTGAAATGCAACAGAATTCTCTACTAGATTCGAGGAGACATTTGCATAGGACGCTCCTGAATCTTTTGGACCTCTGTCTCACAACAGGTTCTCTCATCAGATTTCTGATGCTTCCCATCTGTAATCAAACCAGAAATCCAGAAGAATGGCTTTCCAGTAGCCTCTCTTCAATTTTGTTTCTCTCCTGACTGGAACCCAGAAAGGCAGAGGTGAGCATAAATGAAAAATTAACAGACCAAGCAATTGGTTTGGAGTTTAAAAAAAAAAGATTCTTAAGAACATAAAGTATAAATGAAAAGACACAAAAGTGTTGGAGTGTGGGTGTGGGAGACCAGATGCTACCTTAAACCACATTGTTGATACAAGATCCTGAAACAAAAACAAAAAATAAATGATAGCTAAAAGATCATTTGTTATTTACTGACTTTCTGCCAAGTACATTATTGCAGCATATAGGCATTTTTAAAATCGTTTGAACAACTTGTCTAAACTACGCTCCTGGAGGACAATATCTATTTGCAATGTGGAATATATGATGAAGAAAACCCATTACATTTTCATTTATTTTAAGGATCAGCACAGCCATAGACCTTCTTGTCAGTGATGATTCTAGAACTCATTACTCGGTGAGATTCCACGTGGTCTGTCTTGGGTATGTAGGAAAGCAATCCTAACATCTTGTGTGTCTACATATATAAAATGTCAATATTAAATGAGGTTTGCAAGGATGCCCATTTATTAGAACTAATGAAGTAATATTTTTCTCTTCTCTTATTTCTACTGTCTAGAAAATCAATCAGATGATTAATCTAAATTCACAAGCACATTTTTATATTGATCTCACTGCTTCCAGAGTATGTATACAAACCTGAGAATGCTCATTTTGAAATGTGTTGGTACAATGTTCATTAGACAAAATAAACAAAGAAATACAAGAAAAAACACATGATAAAAACAAGACTTAACTTTCATTTCAGCCACTATGTTGGCTGCCACGTGTTCATCATCTCCCACCTGCTGCATGGTATGATTTTTCATGCTTTAATTCTGGGAAGGTGAAGCTCCTTATTGCAAACCTTATGGGCACATCAAAGCATGTGCTGATGAATGAACCTATTATTCAAGGGACAATTCACTGCAGCTTTAGCTGAAATCTCCCACTACTGCCAATGTGGTCTTTTCATAATCTTGCTTGGCTTCAGTTATAATCAGTTCGCTATGTTGTCCTTTCTGTTCAACCAATCTATAAGAAATTCCTTTTACCAGATCAATTTTGAGTCATTATGTTTTTAATCACTTAACAAGTCTCCAAAGGTTTTTAAAATCATACTAAGGCCCTGATCCAGCAATACATATAAGCACGTATATAACTCAAAGCACTAAAGTAGTCCATTGACTTTAAGGAGACAACATATGTACTTAAGTGCTTTGTTGGATATTACTAACTTTCTTTTACATATAAGCCTACTTCTCTCCCTTTCCTCTGATCTATGCAGATAGACAGTGTACCTCAATCTTCCCCCTCTCCCACTGACATGTTGCGGTCAGTTTTCTATAAAATAAGCTTTTTTCCTTAAATGAATTTTGATGTGGCATTTCATCAAATGTCAAAAGAGTATACATAGGGTCATATTCTATGCTTAGCCTGCATAAAACATTTACTGTCATTAACTTAATATGACTTGTACTACAACAAGAACTGGGCCCTTTGTTTTTTCTGGCAGGAACAATGGCCAAGAACTTCAACAAGTTAAGCAAGATCCCATCATAAGCTTCCCTGTTAAATCTAGGCTGACAAACCTGAGGATGTAGCAACAATGCGTAGCTAAAAAGCACAAACAATGCAGTACATGTTGTTTCCCTGGGGAAAAAAAAGGGGGGGGGAGAAATGAGGGTAACAAGTAGAACGTATAGGATAAAAGTTGAGCAACATTGAAAAGGATGAATGAGCAAAGGTAGGCTTGTACATGGGCAACAGATCTGAATGCCCAAGAATACTGGGGAGTTCAGATTCTAACTCCACAACTCAGGCTCATTCCTATTTAGAAGCATAGCTGAGTAAGGCCTATCAGGTTTGTTATGCCAAAGAAAGATCACTGAGCAAAGAGAAGAAGTTTTTAGTGCCCCTCTTTTCCTTTAAGTGTTTCCCTCAGTCAGTCCCAAACAGAAACCCAGGTCCACATGATACCATACGACGCACAGGAAAGGAGAGCAAAGGCTCATGGGTGGAATTCTAGCTGGCCTTTTGGGCAGTCTCTCCTCTTTGCTCTGATATTGTGTTGCTGGGCCCAGATTATGCCATCTGACTTTAAATCAAGCATAGATTACATTATATTATATTTAGAAATTGGTCCTAGCCCATTCTGTCCACAAAAAACATTTTGCAGAGATCACACATATTAACTTGAAAGAACCCTACTGATGAAATCTGGAGATTTGGTCCTGAATATCACAAACTCAACAACATCCAATATTTGAAGTTCATATCAAGACACACCTCTCATAGCTACAGTATGTTTTAATTTAATACATATATGCATACATTTCAACTTCCTTACTTCAGTCTCATTGCTTCTGTCCTTATATTCTTCCCAGTTATTTATGATGCACCAAATTCTACAATCCTAACTCAGGCAAAACTTCCATTTATTTCAATGGAAACTTTGCTAGAATCAAGGACTACTGAGTTTGTCTGCATGCTTTTATAAATATGTGCATTATGTATGATCTTGCTCTCTTTCCTTGTTAAAATATAATATTTTGGATTATGAAATGTGAAATACAAGTTCCCTGCACTCATGTACACTTTGCAAGTTAATAAACTAAGCTAGAAGTTGTGATCAAATCCAATTTCCCTTTTGTTTTCAGCAGATGGATGAGGACAGTGTCACTAGAGATGCAGGGGCTCCAAGGTGGGTGAAAAAGGAGCTTATGTTTGTTTGGCAGCATTTAAGACATGGATGGTCATAGGTTTCCCTCTCATTCAACATTTTAGCCCTTGAATAGGGAAAGCTGAAAATAAGAAAAGAATATGAAACAGAACTAGATGGACCCCAATGAGACACATTGCTCCATTCTGTTCTAATGTGGTCCTGGAATGGTATAAGTGATAGAGAAGAACAGGGAAGAGCAAAGTTTACAGGACAAAAGCGTTTGGAGGAGGCACCAGAAAGTCAGTCTGTATATGCATGGATAGAATCCTAGCTGCAATTTCTCTGTATATAGATATCTTAATAAAGAACCAGTTTACTTTGAGAAGCATGGAAGTATTATGTTATAACCCAGCGCACATTACAAGAACAGTCATGTAAACATGTTTCTCCTTTCCTCCGTGGAATGCTGTAAAAAGAGGGTGAGGCTCAGTACCACCTCTCCAACCTCACTCCCATATTAAGAAAAGTGAAGAACTTTTATAAACAATGCAGTTGGAGGAAATACATGAATACATTTAACCAAAACTGGTTACTGAACACATACTGTACTCACACGCTGCCCTCTTGACCTAGAAGTGTTAGTGAGTCTCAACTGCATTATTCATTTCTGTTGTGTGCAATCAAGACCTATTAGACTTGTATTATTGCAGAAAAGATGATTTTTCTAAATGCTGAAGAGCATAAAATTCTTTCTTGCTGCCTGTCCCGTCCGTGATTAATGCAGGATAGATGCCAAAGCAAGATGTGTGAATACAGAGCCTCCAATGTAAAATCATCTGTGGTGATCCAGCTGGTAAAACATCTCTAGCTAGAAGTGGCAGCTGTACAAAGTGGCAGACTCCCTGATGCACACTTCAGTCACTGTTGCAGCTATGGAAGCTACCAAAGGCATTAACAAAGTGACACGTAAAAATCCAATTTATATTGGAAACAGATTCTTATTAGTGATGTTTGTCATGCAGTAGATGAGTGTGCGCATCCTGGACAATGTTTTAGTGTGCTGCCATGAAGCACAGATAGGCTGTTTCCTACCATAATTGCTGATCTGCAACTGCACTTTCATGGGGCTGATTGAATCTTTGTATAGTTAAATTTTAAATGGTGCTAGTTGTCTCAAGTGAATGAATTTAATTTACTATAGGCTTCAAATCTCAAAATAGAATACGTCTACCGGAAAATGTCACATGAGGGAGAAAATTAATGATCCAAAGTCAAAGAGGAGCCCACACCTGCAAGAGATGAGCTCTTGAGAGGTGCAACACACCGTGTACTTGGCCTCATTTGAGGGAGCTCATCATTTCCCAGCACCAGGCCCAAGGTTTGGGAGTTCAGATGTACACCACTGACTTTGCAATGCATATCAACTAAAATGTCAAAAAACTGGATAGTTTTCCATGAACTTTTTTTTCCCCTGTGTTTTTGTTGGAAAACATTTGAAAATTTACGACCAGCACCAATATCAATCTCTTTGTCCTGGAAATTATGCTGTAAATTTTGCAACACTGGTCTCTCCCGTGAGATTCCCAAAGAAATATATCATGGCACAATAGCCTTTTCCACAACATTACAGTACTTTCAGTGCTAATAGAAACAGAAAGCAGTGTGGAAGGGGAGGGGTAGCAAATAGCTAACTCTTCCATTTCAAAGTGAATTTAGACTCAGGTCCTGTATACATTTAAACTCCTGGAAGGAGCTGGATTGACTGCCTTGGACACTGCTGTAGCACAGGTGACATCACACCCATATTGATCATGCATGTGCCTCAAAAGTTTATTCTGATGCAACTACTTCTATCAATTTGAAACTGAACATCTTCCAACCCTCAGACTCCACAGACTTCAGTAGGAGCTAGGAGTGCTTGGCACTGTGCAGATTTGGCTCTTTATTCACCATGTTTATTAAATCCTTAGGCTTTCTATTGAGATAGCAAAACAAAGTGCCACCCGTGATCTGTGATGGTGGTCTTTCCCTCCCCAACCCCCAATGTGCCCATGAACTGGAATGAGACACCCCAACTTATTTTGAATAGACCACAAAACATTCACCTGGTGGTAACTGCATGACCACTGTTCATGGACAGTTCCATCTATAGACTTTCACTCTATGTGGATCAGTTGGCCCTTCCAGGAGTTATTAGAAGTGTAGCTAACATCTTTTAGTTTACTTTATTCTCATTCAGACTGCCAAATGCCTCCTAGATGTACCAATATATCTGTAAGAATAAAGTTCACATCATCTGACAAGTCTGCTTTATCAACACAGACCTTCCGACAGTGGCACTATTTCCTAGAACAGCTTCTCTCGGTCCTCCGCAGTGCAGGGTGCACATCAGCAGAGCACTTTAAAGTGTGTATGGTAAGGGGGAAGAATATATGCAAGCAAGAATCTAGGACTCAAATTCAGTCCTTCATTACTATGTACTGGAAGTGTGCAGGATTTCAATAACAAAAAGAGCCTATAGGAAAACATGAAGCAGGAAACTGCATAAAACCAGATTAGTTAGGCTTTCCAGCATAAGAGTTGCAGGAGAAAGAAAATTCACTCAGATATGCACCTTTCTCCTTCTATGACCTCCACTTTAAGCTTATGGGCTAATATAGTGGTTACTGCTCTTCACTCCCTGCGGAGGAGGATTTAAGTCATTGGATTCATCTATGTGTAAATCAAGTGATCTTTCCTCCCAACTGACTGTGGAACTATCCTCTGCAGAAGCATACTCAGAGCCAAACCAGAACCCACCTCTTTAGCATGGAAATGGCAAACAGGGCACCCTTCCTGGCCATTGCCAGTATCATCCCGAGCAAGGGTACTGTAGGACTGCCAAAGTGCAGAGAGCCTTGCACAAACTGTTTTCTAATGAGTGAATTTCACCTCTTATTAATTTGACCTTGATGGATTAACCGGAGTGTATTGATCTTAATGGCTCAAGATTCATTCTGACACTGATCACTCAGTGTATGGCACCCTGGGATGATGACTGAGAAACGAAAGCTTAAGTCAGTATTTTGTGTGGATAAACTGCTAGCACCTACATATTACAATATGGTATTCTATACCACTAGCGTAGAGTACTCTAGTGATTTCATTTGTTTTTGCTTATTTCTTCTTGTAAAATCAGGGAAAAACAACTGGCCTATAGGTTAATAAGTCAATCAGAGGGTTCTCATGGAAAGAGGTTAGAGGTGGAAGAGTCCATCCCCAACCATAGGTAGCACAGGCTAGCTGCATTTTATTGCAAAATCCAGAGGATTAAGATTTGGCAAAAGTATTTTTCCACTGAACAGCAACCTTTCAGTGATTGAGGAACTTGTGACTAGTGAAGGCACAATCACTAAGTTTAATCTAGAGCTTATTTTTGCTAACTTTGTTTTTTTGCTTAAAAAAGCAACAGTTATGGTTGCTTTCTCTAATGTTGAAATCACGCTCTGTATAACAGATCCAGTGAGGAATGCTAAAGAAAGCATAAATGTCCACGATGAGATGATAAAATCTTATCTTTTCTTAGAGAGAGTCTACGGCTGGTAAGTGCTCTGTGATAAGATTTATCTTGTCTATAGGAAGAGCATGCTCATTTTTGCAGACATTACTGCATTACAATTCTAGATAACACAGGCAATAATTAGGACACGGTTACAGGGAACATTTATAGTTGGTCTAGAGGTTACAGCGAGGAAGTGGTAAAGAGGATTCCTGTGTTTTATTCTCACCTCTGCCACTAACTCACTGTGTGACTTTGGGCAAGTCACTTAACCCCTCTGTGCCTCAGTGTACTCATTTAGGAAGTGGACTTCTTACTTAGTGGTACCTGACCCACAGGGGATACTGAGAGGATGGAGCTGAGGAACAACACAGGATGGAGGAGTGGGGTGCAGCTGAGGGATGGCTGGCCCCTCGTTCCCCTGCTCTGGAACCAGCATGGTCGACCCCTCCATTGGAGGTCAATCTCCACATACAGGGCAGTAGGTTGCATATATCCACATTTCCCACCACACACGCTGAAGGAGGAAGAAACTCCTGAGTGAGCCCAGGAGCGAGTAAGCAAATGCACCCACACGCATACATGTATGTAACGGGAGCACTCATTCTGAGCCCTCCAATGGGTGGTCGTCAAACTTCAGTCTTTCAGCTTTGATACCTGACATGCTATCTCTGCTGACTAACTGATTGTGAGGGGAGAAGTTGGAACATTGCAGCCTCACAATCCTTGCACCTCTCCTCCCCATCCTTTTCCTCTTCCTATCACTCCTCCTCTGCTCAATATGGCCCTTCCCTGCCCTATGGCCGCACTCCTATTAACTGAGCTCCTTTGCCATTCCTCCATGCTCCACTATATTAACACACAAAAACTTCCTTGTGAAGCAGTTCAGTTTGCTACACAATATGCCTCTCACAAACCCACAGCAACAAGGAAATGAAAAGTTAAGCCCCCTAGCAGTACATATCCTCTACTCCTTCACCAACAAGCACACCCTAAACCATTACCACATCTATTGAACACCAGAGACCTCACACCATACACTTAACTCTGCCCCACTGTTGCCCTCTACACACACACTTACCAGTTTTTCCCCACAATCTCTCAGCCCCAACACTAGTACTCAGTTGTGTCGGGAAATGAGGCATCCTCAGGGAATTAGAGTTGTGGTGCATGCTCTGTGGTGTACACTATGTAACACCCCAAAAAAAGGGGAACATGACATTTGTTAACCATCACTCTGCTCACATGTGCCATACCTGCCCCCTCCTGTCTTGTGTATTTATATTACAAAGTCTGGGGGGGCACCCTGATCCTGCAAGCTGTTCCAGAAATAGAAGACCCTGGTTCTCATGGACAGCCTCATTGAAGAGCATCAGTTTGCAGGATTAGGTTCTGGGTATGTAAGAACCTAGCCCAACTCCTACTGAGACCTTTGGGCATTACTAAAATACAAATACAAATATAATACAGCAGACATTGTTAAAATGGTTATATGTACTATTTGAAAGTAATCAGTGTTACAGGTTCTCTAGACTTGTTTACTACTATAGCACAGTAAAGGAAACACGGAGTTCCGTAGCCCACAGTGGAGTAGATAATAGAAATAATACCTGTAATAGCCTAATAATGCTAATTACTCAGAATAAATATTGACATGTTAATGGCATCCATTTGTAAAGTACAAAGTATTATTGAATATTTAAGGGATAGGTGATATAGTATATATGCAGTTTCCTACTAAAGTCCTACCACATTTCAAAACAGGTGACACATTTTTATCTTTGCTCTGTTAGAGGAATTTAGCTAGAAGGAAAAATATGCAAATTTACACAGCTGATTGGCACCTGTGGAACTCCTTGGGCGCGCCTCATTAAATCCACATTCTGATTTTAAACTGGGCTAGACAAGAGAAGCCGGCTGCTTTATTCTCTTAGGATAAAGATATATATATAACTGAGGAGTGGGAGGGCAAGAGAGAGTTAATGCAAGCACAGTAAAAATCCCTTAGGAGGCAGATTTATCATGGAGGAACCAGATTATAAAAAGTTACACAGATAGTATGCTAATGTTTTTACATGGTTAACAGTACAGCAGGTTTCTATGTAGGGAGAGTGGACAGAAAACAGCTTACAGCAGAGAAAGTGATAGACGAGGAGCAGTGTATTGTTATAAGATGAGCTTTTCAACCCCTTGCCATATCTTTATTAGTGTTTTAAATCCTTGCATTTTTGGAAATGTGATAGTTTATTTTCAGAGCATTCAGAAGAGGTCACTCATATCTCCTCTTGCCTCAGACGTACGCTCTCTCACTCTCTCCACTCCTGCAGAGCAGAGAGCACGTTGACCTGCACCAGATTTAAAAAAAAAAAAAAGAAAAAAAGCAAGCAGCTTTTGGCAGTGACATCAGCCAGAAGGCAAAGGTTGCAGGCACAAAAGAAGGCTTCAAAACATTGATTGTTTAAAGAAGATAGAGGACTGGGCAAATGAGAATAAAGACTAAGATACTATCAGTCTATATTTGGCTGCGTCAAGTGGTGAGTCATAGTTAATAAGAGAATGCCCTCAGCATCAAATCCCTTTTTAAGGAAGAGCATTAAAAATTCACCTGCCCTTCAAGCTGGCTCTTTTCCCTTACTTGTCATTTCAGTTTCCTGACTCGGCATATATCTTTACACTTCTTTCTTCTCCAAGAACTCATATCTTTTAAAACCATTAATGCTCCTTGTTTTAGTGTTTCCCAGTAGTTGCCAGATATAAAACTATGTCCAATTTAGATAGTAACAGTAGCAAATAAGTTAGACATGATGTAAAATCATTTTTTTTCTGTAAAACAAAATTGGCTGAATTTGGCCCATCCTATTACACACACAATTACATTAAAAGAACATTAAGGCTGCAAAGTCAAGAACTCATAATTTAGGAAATGCCAGACATAAAACTGTCTTTATTCAGCCCTTTGTGAGTAAGCATTATGACAGTCTGCAATTACATGATCACATATGATTTTTGCACAGGAGCCCTGCCTCTTTCAGTGCACAGGATGGACCTGCACTGTGAATGAATCATAGTTGTATAGTAAAGGAGGTTGTTGTCTGGAGCACCCCTGCCTCATTTGCTACAGAAGTTGGAAGTTGTGTTATGAATGAAGATTTCAGGAAGAGAAGTGAGGGTCTCAGAATTAAGCCAGTTGAATGCTGTCCGAGGGAACTGGATTCTATCCCTGCCACTGCCACAGAGTTCCTGTGTGATGCTGGGCAAGTGACTTAAACCAAACTCTTCACAGCTGGTCATGAAATGTGTGTTCCTCATTTTCCGGGTGTCCAACTTGAGAACCTTGAGTCTGATTTGCAGAAGTGCTGAGTACTCACAGCTGCAACTGAAGCCAATGGAAGCTGTGCTCTGAGCATACAAATTACTCTGAAACATCAGGTCTCAAAGTGTCTCAAATTGGACACCCAAAATTAGTGAACACTTCTGACCTTGAGCTCTGTGCCTCAGTTTCCCTTCTGTAAAATGGGGCTAATACTCCCCTCTTATCTCACAAGGGTGTTGTGAAAATAAATTCATTAATATTTGTGAAGCACGCAGATGCTATAGTAATGAATCCCACAGAAAAGCCCATGAGAAAATTCATATTTCTGTCTTCAAAGCAGAGTTTGAATAGTGTGCAGTAAATAAGGTATTGGGACATCCACTGAACAACAAGGAGAAAATAATGATCAGCAATTCAATATTTTAAGTGCACTGAATAAGGCAGGAATCTTGTGGATCATGTAATTAAAGACTGTATCATAATGCAAATGCATAAGGGGACTGAATTAAGGTTTCAGTGGCAACCCTAATGCTGGCATTTCCTGAGAGCTTGACTTTGCAACCTCAGTAGTGGTCTTTTAACGTAGTTTTTGGTTGGTCAGTTAACCTAGTATTACAAACAACGCTCTTAATAATAGTTGGGTCATCATGTTGGACTGTAAAGCTCTTTTTACAAGAGAATGTGAATGTTGACCTTGATATACTTTTGCTCTTTTTAACAAATATCCCAGCTTCCACTTAGACCTTTAGGATCTCATTTTTGAAGGGGCCTCAAACCTGATCTCTAATTTGCCATCTTCAAATTTTATGAATGCAATCAACAGAAGGTACAAATGACAGAGTTAAGATTTCTTAGTTGTAGATACAAATATTAGTTGCACCTGCAAGTCAGGTAACATTTGCATTCACAATTGATAATACGTGCATCATGGTGTGAGAGCATATGTAAAATTAGAGTCTGTTCCTGAGAAGTAGACCCTTGGGGATAATTTTTCTTTCAATTCTCTGTGTAAGTTTGATTAACTTTAATGGTAGCTAGATGCCTACACCAAAGCGGCAATAGGGTGTACAGAGATAGTGTAATATTGCACTATATCACCTTGTAAAATCAACAGCAGCTGTAATGTAGACATGCACAGCAGAAAATTTCCTGTAGGTCATATACTTTATCATATATGAAATCATCTTGACAGACTACCTCGATTGACAGTTTTATCCTAGTGCATAGTAGACTTGGTTATGCCTGCACACAAGTAATTGCTCTTTATGGATGGAAATATTACCAACAAAAAATGCTTATTACCTAGCAGTAGACCCTAATGGTTCTATTGGTTAATCATTTATGCTCAATTTTTATGTACTTTACAAAGAAAAATATTTTAGGAAATATTCCATTTAAGTTACAGCACACTGACATGATGTTAGCCAAGATCTTGGAATATGCTCAAATGCCCTGAGTATATGGCAGATCCAGGTCCAGGATTTGGACCAAACTGGAGGCCCACAAAGAACCAGTCCCAGAACATGCAATTAGGTATTTTTCAGTATTGTGTGAATACTCATGCTGTGCTGATATGGTAAATAAAAGCAGTTCTGTATCTCATTATGTAATCTCAATAACTTTCCTGAAGGACTTCCCAATAACTGAAGACCCAAGGGTTACTATCCCTTTCAAGATACTCCTAGTACCGAACAGTAACTTTAGTATAGTTTTGTGACCATTCTCACCAGCACCTCACTCTCTTAGGATATGTCTTCTCTGCAATCCAGAGCGAGACTCCCAACCTGGACAGACAGATTTGTGCTGGGGGTTTAAGCTAGAGCATTAAAAATTGCAGTATAGACATTGGGGCTCAGGCTTTCAAAGGTAGGTAAGAATAAAAATTACTTTTTGAAGTGATCAAATGATGGTCGTCCTTGTAGTTTTTCTGCTCCACAACTCTAGCAAGAGTTTTGTATAATTCTATTCAGTGAACAAGATTAGCCTCCCTTCTCCCAAGGCTCTTTTAGCTGATTCCTCCACTTTTACAAATTAAAAATCCCTTCCTTCACCTTGCATAACTACTGTAAAAGATACCAGTTTGAACAAGCCTGTGATTTAATTAGCACGACTAAGAACATAAACCAATATGCTCACAGGGGTACATCCTATTTTATTAGACATTTAATCTGAATGCATCCGATCAAGTGAGCTGTAGCTCACAAAAGCTTATGCTCAAATAAATTTGTTACTCTCTAAGGTGCCACAAGTCCTCCTTTTCTTTTTGCGAATACAGACTAACATGGCTGCTACTCTGAAATCTGAGGTAAGTCTGTCAGTGGAGCACATTTATTCCTGTTGTAACTGCTCTGACATCAGCAGAGTTACTTGCAGAAGGGACAAAGTGGGCCCCAATATATTCAGATCAAAGAAGATAAGTACACATTTCTAAAGTGCATTAAAAGAAAAAAAACAACTCATTTCACAATCCATTTTGTATTCTCTGGACGGTATATTTGGAGATAAGTAAAAACAAATTTTTAGCAAAAAACTGATTTTTTGGGTTGTTTAATGTACCATTCTGTGGTTGTGTATGTTCAATAAATAAACCATTAAAAATATCACCACAGATTTTACTAGAAACACTCAGCAATTGACATTGTATTATTGATAGTAAGAAACAGACAGCTTTGTGTAAACCTAGAGCCATGGATTCCTTTAATTACAATGATATATTGGGTACCTCAGAACAAAAATAAAAGGATTTAAGACAAAATGAATCATGCACAAATAAAAAGTGAAGGTTCTCAATTAGGGATGGATTTAGGAAGGCTGAGTGTGTTTCTCTTACTGCAGGCCATGCACAGAGAAAAAGACTGCCACATTATGAAGCATGCCTCCCTTAAATGGCAAGATTCTGCTCTCAGTTACACCAGTGTCATTGCATTACACATCCTAGGGCAGTATCTGGCATCAAGTGTACATAATATACAGTATTTACAAGCAGGCATTGGCCTGAACTGGGACACTGTATTCAAAATTTGATGAAATTGAAAGTACAGCTCATCTCCACTGCAAAACATCACAAGGGCCGAAAACACTTTTAAAAAGAGTCAGGCACATTTTGGCTCAGTTTTCTCTTAACTGCTGCCAAGTGTTCTGGGTAGATTGTGTCTACTAAGAACAGAGGCTCCAGGAAGGAATTACAGCAGATATGGATTTCGCCATGTCAGCATTCCCCAAATAAGTTTCACAAAGGACAAAAACAAAAACAAAACAAAAAAGCTTGAAAAAGTCTACAATTAAACCCATATGTAAAGGGACTGTTGCCCCCTTACTAACATTCAGTGCGGGTGTTTTAGTTTCTAGCTCCCAGTACTAAAAAGGGGAAAGGGTCGATGGGGAATCAGGACCCTGAGACTGACAGTCCCCAGGAACAATGGGGAGAGGCCAATGCTCCAGGTCAGCCTGAATGACAGGGCGGGCAGGCTAATCAGGGAGTCAGGAGGCCAGGGAGGTCCTGTCCTCTGTGTGAGCTGGATTGGCCTGGGTCAGACAGAGTGGGGCAGAGCTAAGGAGAAAGCAGGGGCCCAAGCTGAGCTGCGGAGCAGAGCTGTTCCAGATCCAGAGGAACCAGAAAAGCAGCCCAGAGAGAGCAGCCCCTGTCCTGGGAGCAGAGCTGCAGCCCCAAAGCCAGAGGCACAGCCCAGAGAGAGCAGACTTGCCCTGGGAGCAGAGCTGCCGCAACCAGAGCCAGAGGGGCCAGAAAAGCAGCCCATGAAGCAGGTCAGTGCTGGGAGCAGAGTCACAGAAGCAGCCGGCAGAGCAGACCTGTCCTGGGAGCAGAGCTGTAGCAACCAGAAGCAGAGGGGCCAAAGAAGCAGTCCAGGGAGCTGGAGGCAGAGCAGCAGCAGCGCAGAGACAGAGCGGTGGAGCTGGGGCTGGAGCAGTCCGGAGCCGGGTGTCGTGAGCAGCTAGGGAGAGCGAGGGGGACCCTGGGCAGCGGGCCCAGCACAGGAAGACGCCTCAGCCAAGAGGCTCTGCAGGCCAGGCTTGGATCATAACCCCGACAGGGCGGGGGCGACACTGGGAAGAAGGGTCCTACCACTTAGAGCCTGACAGCATGTGGCCACCACCAGAGCAAGTGTCCAACCCACAGCATCCCTGCAGCACAGCCGGGGCCTGAGAAGAAGGCCTGGGACTTACAAGGAACAGACTGTGAACTGCCCTGACGTTCCAGAGACACTGTTTGTGATGTTCCCTGCCACAGAGCGGGGTGATGTGTTTCCTTTAACCTTTCCCATTTCCCCTTATTCTTTTTAAAATTAATTGTTGATTAAATAACTTGCATTTGCTTCAAATTGTATGTAATAATCAGTGGGTCAGAGACGTGCCCAGTGCACAGAGAGTACCCGGAGTGCGGACACCCTAGATGGATGGACATAAGTGTTGGGGGGGTCTATGCATCCTTTGTTCATTTTGGGCCAGATTCTGCTTCCAGCAACGCTTCCATTGGATTCACTTATGCAGAGACAAGCCCCTCATTCCTTGTTTTATGTTTCAGAGGGCACAAGGTGTTCAATTTTGAGCTGCAAAATTGAATCCGTCTCATCTCCCCCCAACCACAAAGTTTAACCCATTATAGAGATTGAGACCGATATGTCAAGCTTCAATTTGGATTCCAAACTCTTCAGAAGTTGAAGTATAACTGAGCCATGGTTTAAGCCCATAGGTAGTGTCTATCCCTCCACCCCCCTCACACTGACTGCAGAAGTTTTAGTGAATGAAGATGGGTTTATTGAGAAATTCCAGCAATTGAGAAATTCCAGCAATCAGATGTCATTTTCTGGAAGAGGTGAGGGTGGAGAGAGGGTGATGAAGAGATGGGACTTTTTTTTCCTGGAAACTAGAAAGTAGTCATTGAATTTACTTTTTGTTTTCTTTGGATTCTTGTCTTCTCAATCAGTTTTCCATATTTTCCCAGCCCTAGCCTCTGATTTTGCATTTCTCACACAACAGTGACTGTGCAGCCATTTTTGCACATACAGCATGGAAAACAGGACATCTACCTGCCTTAATTGTTTTTGCCAAAAAAAAAAGGGGGGGGGGGTGCGCATCCACTCATGGGCAAAGTGAGCTGTGCTTTTAAAATAGGGATGAATTGAGACTGTCTGAAAAAGGAATTGTTTATAAGACCTTTATGGCTGTTGTATTTTAAGTAGGCTGCGATTGGGCTGCCTTATTTCAAATGACTAGTTGATTTTTTTATGCGATTTCTGTATTGTTTCAACAACAGAAAGTAATGCAAAGCCACACTCAGGTAAGACATTGTTATTTTGTTAGCTCTCAGTTGCAGACCTACTTCTTCAGAGTGCCATCTTACACCTACCAGGGCCCACCATCTCCAGGAACTGACAGGCCTCACAGTCCTGCTTGGGTGAGGCTGATTGTGCCTAGAAGAACTCTAACCCCTTCTGCAGCCCAGTAAGTAGCTGTCACGTCTTTACCATCATAACTCCATCCTTAAGGATGTGTTCCTATCCCACACATATCCTTCATATAAACACATTAAGGAAAAAAAATCTTGTGCCCTCACTATATGGAAGTATTAATTCATCACCAAATATATAGACTAGAGCACATCCTACTTGACACCTTTATTAATTATAACCAGGCCTCCTACTTGCTAGTTCTGCACCAAAATTTCATCCAGGCTGTTCCTGTGGATTTCAAGTCCTTTACTCAGATGACTCTGCCTAAAAATAAGCCCCTCTATAAATAAATCTAAATAAATAAAATCAGATGAACTCTCAGGAAGAGTCTGATAGAACTGAACCTTTTGGTTACTTGACAACAAACCATGAGATGTTTTTAGAACCTTGCTAGTTCTGTAAGTGAAATCTGAAGGGTCTTTACATTCTGTTCCTAATTCACCATTAAATAACTTCCCAAATAGGCATTTGCAAATGAGAGCAGTTGCTAATGCTCTGCAAACCCTGCATGACAAGCCACATTTGAAGTTCCTGGCCACCATTATTTAGGAGACCGATGTGACAAAAAGCATTAGAGGAAATTGCCAAGAGAACAAAACCCACCTACTCTTTCAAAATTCCCATTTCTCAGGATCAATGGGGCTAGTTTTTGGTGGGTGTGAGAGAGCTCCTCACTAGTCAATTTAAACTCAGAAAAGCCTTTTTCTGAAGGTCTAAGAAGGGATCAGAAATCCCGTATGCAAACAAGAATGTTGCTGCATCCTCAGCTGCAAAGAGGTGACCACCTTTCCACTACCCGACGGAAACACTGCCGACCATAGTATAAAGATACGGCAATGTTCTTCAGTTTAATTCCAAGAGTACATGACAAATGCATTTGGGTGGTACCTGTCCAGATTATACGTAATTGTTATGTGTCCAGGAGCTTTCTAGCTGTACTGAAACTTAAGCTTAGTCATGCTACTACTGTGAGCTGAAGTCCAGGCACGTTATTTTCTTAGCACCACCTATGCTTTTTCACATCTGAGTCCCTTGGCAAAATGCCAAGAAAGCAGCAGGAAGAGACACATTTAAGATCTGTATTGTTTTTTATGGAATATCCAAGGATTTACAAATAGAGCAGGGCCATAAAGCTTTGCCAGTAAAAGGGTACCAACTCTGCACATGGAGGTTTTCAGATGCCTCTGGTCATTGATTTGGGTTCCTGTACTCTCTGGGCTTTGCCATATATTTCACTCCAGAAAATTCTAGCTTTCTGGATATAAACTGCAGTTTTTAAGTTTCCTATGTGGCTGATCCTTCTACCCAAAAACCACACATTTTTGGATGTCACATGTGCAACTTCCAGGAAAGATGAGGGGGTTTTTGAGACTATCTGGATGCTTCAGTCTACCCAAATTCTTTCCAAAAGTAAATACATTAAACGTGTGTGCACAGCTTTATATACAAAATTTCTGTTAATGGTATTTCTCAAGGTTCTATGGAGTCATTAGTGCTTTTTGCTTGGCTAAATTAGGTTGCTGGATGAAGGCTAACCGATTGTGACTCAATCCTGATGAGATGGAAGCGATACTTGTGTGTAGAAGTATCTAAAAGGAGTGATGTCAACATCACTTATTGGGGGCATGTGACTGCCTTGTGCCAAAATGGTTTGCAATGTAGGTTCCTTAGTGGATCCATCACTTCTCTTTAACACAGAAGGAACCAAGGGGATCCAAGAGGTCCTGAATCTGCAATCTGGGCTCCAGTCAACTTCAGAATGTGGCACTTCAAATCTTAAAGGCGTTGTCCTTAGTTTTAGCTGTACATGTGAATTCAGAGAGGTTCTGGAGGCCCAATCATGACATCCAACATACCTCCAAGGAATCTGGAAAGGGTCACAAAAAGAATAAATATCTTTTCGACAGACATATTATAGGAACAGGGTTTTTGTATGTTTGGGGAAGTTTTTTTCAGGCTACAGGTACTTTCTGCTCCCATAAAAGCCAGAAATCCTGAGAGAACAGCCAGAACCAGAAAAGACAGAAGGGTATGAAATAATACTGAGAGTACAAAAGAAATTATCCAAACTTTTTCAAACTACATAATAGGTTTCGTTCAGATCCAGCTTGAATTTTGGCCAAGGTTCCAATTGTTTTTCATCTCATCATCTATTTCACACATCCTGAGTTCCAAAATATTTCTCTGTGTCTGTAAATTATATGTGATGTGGACTTGTAAGGACAAAAATGCTAGTAAAGCCCTCAATCTCAGTTGTCTGAAGGCTGGCTGTTGATTTCAACTGATTTGCGGCATTGCTGGGGTCATGTGTACCCTTTACTCCATATTAGAAAAGTATTTTATCACTTGGCACTCAGATTTAAATGAAATGCTGATATTTATTATTGTCTCCTTTCGAGCACAAGAGGCTCTTACTTCAGTTCCATATGAAATGTTGATTTATGACAGTATGTAAGCTATATTTCCCATTTTCATAACACAGTTCTGGCAAATGCACTTCATGGGTCCCTCAAGGACGAGCTAAGAAAACACAGCAAACAAAATCCATCATGACATGGGCAAAGCAATGGGTCATGGTCTGTTGAACTGAAGTTCAAATCTTCAGGAACTCAGGATATGCCATACTGGAACAGACTATTATCCATTTTCTAAAGTAGCCTCTGGTGGAGGCTACTAAAGAAGCATAATGTGCCTATTTGTGCAACATTATACTATAAATCAGGATTGAAGGGAACAGGGAAAATTCTTTCTGATATCAGTTGGTGAAGTTAGATAGGTAGAAGGTTGGATAGCTCTTGAAATTCATCTCTGCTATAGCTGCAGATGTTATGATTATTTGTATAATATCTTATTTCCTGGGAACATAGTTTTCCAGACTCCTTTTTACCCATCTAAGCACAGGTTTACACCAGTTATGGTAATTTCACATATGATTTCCTGTACTACTTTTGGTTTTCTTCTCCAGTTGACACCACCTGAAATGAGCTACATCATCTGTATACTCCAGTAACTTCTTAATATCCATATTGACTGCTGTGCATGACTTTGATGCAGCTATACAAATAAATCTATGCTATTTGTTAGATGCGCTTATTTGCTTCATTAATATTCCATAGTAGGGAGTTCTATAAAATGATGAATACTTCTGCCAACATTTAAAAAGAAACTGGTACCCAGTGTTGGGCTCTTGAATGGCCTGATTTTCAAGAGTGCTGAACGTGTGGCAGCTCCTGGGTGCCCAGCACTTTTGAATATTGGGTCCTTAATGGAGCAGGAGGCCAACTTTACATGCTGTTTAAAGTCTTAGCCAAAATATTTAACCAATTTTAAATTTATCTTTAATTTCATTGAAAGTTCTGGTGGTCAAATGAAGTTAAGAGAAAATAAAAAAGATAGCCTTCAACAGGCTTTAAATATCATCTCTCTTCTTGCTTTTCTCCTTTATAAGCCAAACAATCAGACCTTTTATCCCTCTCTTGTATTTGGTGAAGTTTTACATACATCCTAGTACTGCTAACAGTTTTCCCTGAAGCTGTTCAAAGATAGGACACAAGCTGAGCTGTCCCCTGACAATCCCTCAGGTAAGCACAAAAATGACTTAAAGCCACATTTGCCCCCTTCCTCCATCTCTACCCATTAGCGCTCCAGCACAGATAAGGATCTGACAGAGTTCAAGGTATTGGTAAGAAAGAATCCTAGTTAGACTTATTTATTTATTGCTTTTATTGCTACTGGAGTGCCATCTGCTGTCACTTCCCTTTTTACATTTCTTGAGATTTGTTTTGGCAGAAAGTGTTAATTTGACAGCCCCAGTTTTTTCCATAATATTCCAATTAATAATAATTTATCCAAATCCAAAAATTAGCCCAACTATCAAAATGTGGGCAGCTCACAATGGAAATTCAATTCCCACACCTGGAGAAGCCAGTTGTCAGAGGAGTAAGTTACCATTTTGCATACTTACCTGTTGAGATCTCAGGGTGAAATTTCGATGCTTTGTAACGAGCCCATGACTGAAAGCTGCCCCCACAATTAGTACAAAAGAAGAGTTATTAACCATAACAGCCAATATAATGTGGTCACTGTGCTGATGCAAGATGATATTGACCAATCCTAAGCTACATTTAAAATTAAAACACTATATATATGCAATACTTAATTCATTTCTTCTCCAATGTTAATATCATAGTAAAGATCTTTTTCCTGGAGGGTTTACATTTTTCACTTCCTACACTAAGTATAAGCTTATATTCCTTTAACAATCACTTTCATTCAAGAACCCTAGGGCATTATCATAAAACAAGATATATATATGGAACTTACAACAACAGTGTTTCATTTGAAGAGTGAAGCTGAATGCAGTCTAAGTTGAACTAATGGCACTTAACCCTGTGTGCTGCTCTGGCCAGGTGTCCGAGCTGTTTCCAGCCTAATTCCCTGTGTTCCCTATTCCACTAGTGTCCCGTCAATAACAGTGCCTCTAGGGAACATAGGCCTCCCGACTCCAATCCAACTGATCATGATACATCTTTTCTATTTTACAAACATTTTAATATAAACATTAAAAACAAAGAATTGATGAGCAAACCCCACCCTGTGTCGGTTACTAGTATGTAGCCAATTTGCAGTCTTGTGTTTACCATGGACTCAGGGCTGGCCCACTCTTTAAAAAGTTAGGTCGATGTACCTACACAGCTCAGGGGTGTGAAAAATCCATACCTGAATTATGTATACGCCAACATAGCTGTGTTTACATCGGGGGTTAAGTCAATGGAACAATGCTTCCACCAACCTAGCTACTGTTGATCGTGGAAGAGAAGTTCCCACAGTGACGGGGGGGAAAAACGCACAGGAATGGAGAAGACTCCACAGAAAGATTTTGCTAGACTTGGAGACAGTGATGTCCCATCAAGAACTGTGCTGCTAGGGAACATGTGCCCTCTGAGTCCATTTCAGCTGATCATGATGTAAATAGTTTCTCAGAATGGAACAGAACAAACAGATGTAACGGTCACTTAAAAACACAGATACAATGAATGTTATATAAAGCACATTTAAGCTCTGCACGGCTATGGCCTAACAAACCCCCACACCTAACTAGTGAACTGCAACCCAAGATTTCTAGCCCAGTTTTCTAAATTAAACAGGTTTTTGGATGAAACTCTTTAACACCATAATCTTGGGTGCAAACAACTTGTAAACCTTTTAAGGTTGACCCATCGTTGCCTTTACACATCCCTAAATCAAACACCTTCCCTTTAAACATGAAAAAGTGGCATTCAAGGCAGTTCCGTGCATGTGTTTTTTCCACATAATAACTGCATTGCACCACTGGCTGCTATGTTTATAGGATTTAAAACTCCTCTACCTTTTTTTAAATTGAAAGACAGGATAAAAAACAACCACCCCAAATACCGACCATTGCAAGAGAAGCCCTCTTTACCAGATTCCACCTTCATACTAGTAAATGACTCCAATGTTAGCCACATTGGGCATGAGCAAAGGGGGCTTAAAAGTAAACTACTCCCCACTATGCAATATGTAGTAGTGGGACCTGTGGATAATTTAAATGAGAGAGAAATGCTTGAGCACCTTAATTGTATATTCAAACTATCAGTTAGCTTAAATGAGAAAAACAGCCTCCTTCTCTAAGGGAAAAAGGTTATCCAGGAAGAATAGTCTTCTGATTAATGCACTTCACTGGGAATCTGGAGATCTGCCTTCTGTTCCTATCTCCACCACAGAATTCTTATAAATTTGTGCAAGTCTTTTAGCATCTGTGATGTGTACTTCCTTACCAGGCAGGAATGCCAGGAGGATAAAATCATTAATGTTTGGGAGCTACTCAGATCCTACTGAGATGAGTGCCAGAGGAAAGCCAACAAATAAGTGACTGATGCACCTCTGAATCCAAATAATGCTAACAGGCCAAAGTCAGAGACATACTTATGGTTGTCACTTTGATAGACTATGGCCTGGCAGTTCAATAGCAGCAGCATCTGGTCTCTAAACAATGCAAAGTTAACAGTGAAATTTCTGCTAGAGAACCCTAAAGTCTTAGGATTTACTTGATTTTTTTCCTATTTTGCAAGTGTTGCATATTCTACTACTGCCATTTCTAACTGAGGTGACTGTAACATAGTTGTGTTCTTTGCTGACGCCTAGTGGCCTTATGCAAAACAACAAGATGGAAGAGTTTAAATAAATGATGTTTCTTAATAAAACATTTTTGCATAGGCTTCTGGACATAGTTTGGGATTCAGCTACACTGAGTTTCACATGTGCCTCATCTATTAGTCTGTAAGAACTAGTTCATATAAATAGAGTTATAGTTTTTGGGAAGCATGGTGATATAATACAAGCCCTAGGGAGACAAACTAACCACCAAAACATACTCCAGTAACTCAGAGTTAAAAAGCCAATTTTTCAAAGATGCCTGACCTAGCTTCTAAAATTACACCTACTGATTGTTTCCACTAAATCACCTGCATGCATGTTAGACACATTAGTGCATGCATATCAGTTTTTGCATGTGCAGGTGCGTACCTTGTTACTCAGTTTATTCGATTAAGCACAAAACTGTATTGCCCAAACATTTGCATGTGCAATTGTGCTCTTATGAAATTGGAGGCAAATTTTGGTTTAAAATATTTTGTGAAACCTAGGCCTATTGACATTTTAAAATGGGAGAAGGGAGAGAAACTGGAAGTCTTAGTGATTCGTTTGGATTATTCAAGGATGACGGAAAGCCTTTCAAGACGAGATAATTGGTTCCTGGGTTTCCCAGATCACTGTTTTGTGGCCTTTGTGAAATGAGTTTGATAGCCTCAGTTACATTAATAGCGAAACAAAGTCCACATTTTAGACACAATAATTAGAACTACATCGATCCTTGTTTTAGCACAGAGGCCCAATTTGGAAAGACTATGAAGATCTAACCCACCTTCCTCCCCCCTGTAATTGGTACCCCCAGGACATTACTGAAGCTACATTAGCAGGACAGTGTGAAGAAGCTTACACTGGGATCTGTGATGCCACCACCATGATCATGAGAAACTAGCAGATTTGTCAGCAGTGATTTCTAGGAAGAATTTTACAAGCAACATTCATTATATGCCCCTACATCCAGCACAGTCTGGAAATCTACGCAATGCCACTTCATAGTGATATTTTTTTTGTACATTAGCCCTCTTTTGTTCTGTGCTGATTTTTCTGGCTAAACATTAACATGCTTTCGATTTGTCCATATAGTTCCCTTTTATGAGATATGGGAGAGAGGCCAGTATGAGATCTTTAACGAACTGAAGACTCACTACAAGTGGAAGAGATAATTATGAATGGAAAAATTAATCCAGGCTTCTTTAAGTGGGTTAAACAATAAAAACCAAGTGGGTTGTTGTAGGCAATGTCTCACACACACACACACACGTCTGAAATAAATTGAGCGGTTAGATCATGAGAAAGACGGTAATAATCTTCAGTAAAGATATGTACTGCAAGCTGTCTGTATATCTATCATCATTTGAAGATTACCCAACAAAGGTAAACTGTAAATTAACACATAGCACCTTTGGTAAAGAAGCTGAGACACCACTGGATGAAATGTGACCTACATAAGAGAATACATTCATCTAAAACCTAGGTGTGTATTTCATTTTTGTTACATAACATTTGCTCCCCAGAGGAAGATGTGCATTGCTTGGAGAATACGGTCAGAGCTAAGATATAAAGTCATTCAAATGTGGAGGACAATATTATATATCTATTCTGGGTTAATGAATTCTGATACTAGATTTGCATGAAATCTGGTCTCTGTTTTTGTAATCTTGTGTCCACTGAGCTTCATGGTTGAACCCATAGAGTTTTTTTGGTTTTGCAAAGAACTGGTGATCTCCCATCAACTGTCACATACTTGTCTGAGATCTGAATTGGGGACCAGCAGACATCTTTGAATATAGTAGTTCCTTTGTTTCTGGGTATAAGGGACTGGGGCATAGGCAGTCTGGCCTACTGATCACAGCTGGGCTGGGGTCCACACATCAGGGTTGGTAGTTGGTGAGCAGGGATCAGAGGAATTGCTAGAGTTGTGTTCAGGAAGCAAGAGTTGGGGTCAAAAATCAACCTGGAGTTGGAGACTGGTGATCAGAGGTGTACCAGGCTGGAATCAGGAGACAAGGTGATGTCTTGAGTTGCAGTGGGCCAGAAGTCTGTGTGGTTGCCCAGACAACTTCCTGGCATGCCCTAAAGGGTTAAATAGGGTGCTTGGCCAATCAGAGGGCTGCAGGATAATGTCACTCTAGCTCCCCTTGGGTGGTACTTCCTGCGGTGCCTTTCCACAGTGCTCTCTGGGTGTGGCTCTACGTGGCCTTCTGGGAGCACAGTGGGAACATCAGCCATTGCAGTCCATGGATCCTCACACTGGGTAGTGAACGTGAGCACCAGATGTTCGTGAAGGTGGGACGGCCCGAGAGACATCTTATACCTAACACCTAGAACTTTCATTTTCAGATTTTGTTAGCACATTGCACTTACACAGCATTTTCATCTCTGGATTTTAAAGCATTTTACAAGCCTGGGAAAGCATTATTAGTCCCATTTTTACAGATAATGAAACAGAAGTCAAGTCAAGAATTCCCAGTTCTTCTCCCGGTGTGAGTTATATGCCAGTAGAGAGAGACTCTTATAGGTGCTTCCCCTCCCATTTGCTATTGTGAATGAAATGGGAGGTTAACTGAACAATCACAACATCTGGGTCAACTACAGTAATTCCTTACATGGCAGAGTAGTGTGTGTGATCCAGGAACTTCTTGATCCCAACTGGCAGAGGACACATGGGATTCATAGGGGGATCCCCTGGTTCATACATATATGCATAATAATCCATCAAAGAGTGGCACGTGAGAACTCTAACAAAAGCCAGTAGCCCATTGGTTGTCAATCTTTGCGAAAGGTACACATGGATAATATTTAAGGAATTACTTATTTATCCTGAAAAGTATATTTGAAAAATTTTGAGATTAAAGCAGGTCACCAGGAGGGAACATACTGTAGGAAGGCTCCTTTCAGTCAGGGTGGTCATAGATTCTTCTCTTTATATTTGGTCACGTGTGTTTTGGGCATTGTATGTCTCACAATGGATGCCTGTTTGCATACTGCGTTAATAAAGAGGTTGTGAAATCTTCAAGAGAGGAAGTTTACAGGAAAAAAAAAGAGAAGAAGCGGATCCTGTTTATGACTAAAAACCATGTATAAGCGGGGGAATAGTCCTGCTATTGTGGGGAACTTTCCTGGCTTCTGCACTACCCCGGTGAAGTGGGCTAGCGAAAGGATCTGAGTCCTAGCTCCCACTTCCTTTACCCAGTGGCCTCCCTGCCCTTGAGGACTCCCCTTCCACTCTCCTGTCTGGCGGAGTCCTCGTAACCCCAACAAGGCTGGGCCCAGGATTCCTAGGGGGGCTCGACCCCCAACCCTGCTGCAGTCACCTAGGACAGGGGCTAGGGTGTCCCCACTCTGGGGTACTCTCTGTGCACTGGGCACTTCTCTGACCCACTGATTATTACATACAATTTGAAGCAAATGCAAGTTATTTAATCAACAATTAATTTTAAAAAGAATAAGGGGAAATGGGAAAGGTTAAAGGAAACACATCACCCCGCTCTGTGGCAGGGAACATCACAAACAGTGTCTCTGGAACATCAGGGCAGTTCGCAGTCTGTTCCTTGTAAGTCCCAGGCCGCCTTCCCAGGCTCTGGCTGTGCTGCAGGGATGCTGTGGGTTGGACACTCGCTCTGGTGGTGGCTACAGGCTCTAGGTGGCAGGGCCCTTCTTCCCAGGGTTGCCCCCGCCCTGTCAGGGTTACCAATCCTCCTTCGAGTCTGGCCTGCAGAGCCTCCTGGCTGAGGCGTCTCCCTGTGTTGGGCCCACTGCTCAGGGTCCCCCTCGCTCTCCCCCAGCTGCTCACCACACCCGGCTCCAGACTGCTCCAGCCCAGCTCCAGCTCCAGCTCCAGCTCCACTCTGTCTTAGCTCCAGCTCCACTCTACCTCAGCACGGCTGCTGCTCTGCCTCCAGCTCCCTGGGCTGCTTCTCTGGCCCCTCTGGCTCTGGTTGCTACAGCTCTGCTCCCAGGACAGGTCTGCTCTGCAGGCTGCTTCTGTGACTCTGCTCCCAGCACTGACCTGCTTCGTGGGCTGCTTTTCTGGCCGCTTTGGCTCTGGTTGCTGCAGCTCTCCTCCCAGGGCAAGTCGGCTCTCTCTGGGCTGTGCCTCTGGCTTTGGGGCTGCAGCTCTGCTCCCAGGACAGGGGCTGCTCTCTCTGGACTGCTTTCTGATCCCTCTGGATCTGGCACAGCTCTGCTCCCCTGCTCAGCTTGGGCCCCTGCTTTCTCCTTAGCTCAGCCCCACCTGTCTGACCCTGGCAATTCCAGCTCATACGGAGGACGGGACCTCCCTGGCCTCCTGACTCCCTGATTAGCCTGCCCGCCCTGTCATTCAGGCTGACCTGGAGCATTGGCCTCTCCCCATTGTTCCTGGGGACTGTCAGTCTCAGGGTCCTGATTCCCCACCGAACCTTCCCTCTTTTTAGTACTGGGAGCTAGAAACTAAAACACCCCTACTGAATGTTAGTAAGGGGGCAACAGTCCCCTTACACATGGATTGTTGGTTTATATATGGGAGTGCAAAGGTACTCCCTGAATCCTTCTCTGAGGAGGAATGGCAAAGATAGGTTTGTCTTATGAATGGAGGGTCACAGCCAATCTGACTGTAAAATGCTGGTAGGACTTTGGGTGAGTTGCTCTATAAGACAGGAGGATATGTAGTTAAGTAAGTCATGGTTCTAGAATGTGTGTTATGATTTTATTTTGCATGTAACCATTTGTTTTCAATAATTCTACTTGCTATCACTCGAATCACTATACTTTGTTAGATAAACTTTTACTTGTTTTCACTATAAACATATCCAAGTGCTTTGTTAAGCGGAGTGGTGATCTGAGGTGTAACTGATACGCTGGGGTGTATTGCTTCTTTGGAAGCAGTGAATCTGTGACTACTGTGAGGCCTAGTCTATGTTAGGAAATTAAGTTGGGTTTGTTTGTTTTTTTTACACCCCTGAGTGACACAGTTAAACTGACCTAACCCCTGGTGTCAACAGCACTAGGTCAGTGGGAGAATTCTCCCATCGACCTAGCTGCCACCTCTCAGGGAGCTGGATTCCTTACAACAACAGGAGAAGCCCTCCCATCAGCGTCAGTAGTCTTCACTTAAGTGCTGCAATGGGGCAGCTGCACCGCTGAAGCATTTAAGTGTAGACAAGCCCTGAGCATCCAGTAGAACAGGGGTTGGACACACCAGGAAGATGCTCAGAGGGCTTGGGGTGTGCCTATCGCTAACCTATTAAGAAAGAGCAGTCTTTGTAAGCCTAGAGAGGAGTGCCTGTGCCACCCATGGCCAGCGGAGTCAGAGAGCTGACCCATGGCAGGCACAGACAAGGCTTCCTCACACTAAGGGCAGGTGGTAGCGAGGTGCCTCACAACGCCCTGGTAAGCACCACACTATTAGAGAGAGGTGGAGACAAACCATTCTCAATCAAGGGAAACAACTATGGAACGTTCTCCAGAGGAGATCAGTCAAATCCAGAGTTTGACTATCTTTAGGAAATGTTGCAAAATCTTCCTCTTAGAGAAAGTCTTTCCACGAGAAGAGATGCTCACAATATGAACACCCCCTCTATTCCCAGAGCCCTACTAGAACTGTATGGAAAAAAACACCTCAACCCTACTCTTGCCATTTTCCTGGGAGGTTGAGGCTTCTGACCATGAGCAGGCCCTCAAAACGGTATCTCCTGGGGAAAACAGGAAACTTAATAGGTCTGGGGATCTAAGAATATTCACTGGGGCCACAATTCTTGTTGGACTCACCACAGCCCTAGGGTGGGAAAACAACCTTCACCCCTCAACACCACCAGCCTGCACCTGCAGCCCTTGAGGGGGAGTGATGGATAATAGAGCTAGCTGAGAAATCCGCACTCTCTGCAGAAATTTTTTTTTAATCAAAAAAGTTTAAAGGGAAAGTTTACAGCCAGTTCTAATGAATATTTCAGGGCTCAGCTTATGGGCAAGTATTGAAAAACACTTCAGTATCATTCTTGACAGCAGTGTGATTCACCACACTGGTTATCAAGAAGAAAAAACCACACAGCCCCCTTTTTGCATTCCAGTTCTCTGGCTTCCAGACATGCACCTAGATCCAGTACAGTAAGAAGTTATTTTAAAACTCTACTCACATATACAAAATGTTTTTCTGACCTGAAAGGGTCAGACACGTTACCAGGTCAGCACAGGATCTTACCCAAAATACCATGCTGCCAGCCAATCCTTTAGTGTCTAAAATTAAAGGTTTATAATAAAGAAAAAAGAAAGAACAAGAAGAGAGATGTTAAATGGTAAAACAGTCACATATATACAAAGACTTCAAAAGTCCATATATCAGGTTCCTAGCAGTATTGGTGGGTTTTCTGGCTTGAAAGTCCCTCTGGAACACATCCACAGCTTGGATGGGTCATTCCGTCCTTTGTTCAGAGCTACAGTTTGTAGCAAAGTTCCTCCAGAGGTAAGAAGCAGGACTGAAGACAAAATGGAGAAGATACTGCTGCTTTTTATAAAAAGAAAAGGAGTACCAGTGGCACCTTAGAGACTAACCAATTTATTTGAGCATAAGCTTTCGTGAGCTTCAGCTCACTTCATCGGATGCTTTTTATAGTCTTTTGCCATGCGGCCTGTACTCCCTTTGTTTCAAACACAAGCTTCCCAGCACATGGCTTGGAAGCCTTTTCTGCCCATGCATGCCTTACTGAGTCATGAAGTGTATCCTCTGCCTTCTCTCAATGGGTCAATCGTATAGCTGATTGTTCTTACAGGGCCATCAAACAGGCTAGGCAGTGCTGCTGCCAAACTGTCTAGTGGTGTCACCCAGAAGCATAGCACAACTTTTGTAATACAGTCATACATACATATCTATAACTCAGAATACAGAAGTGATACAGACATATAAATAAGATCATCATATTTGGCAAATCATAACATTTTTGCAGATATCTTACATGGCCTATCTGGCACAACTCATTGTCAAATTTACGATATTAATATTCATAATATCCTCAGGTGTCCCCCAGATTCCATACAGCACAACACAAATCATCACAGAAACTTTAAAACTAAACACCTCTACAGTGGCTTTCTGTATTAGCAAACATTGAACCTCCAGCTATCCATCAAGATATAGCCACAGCATGAGAGCTTAAATGTGCTGAAGACTACCCAAACTTCCCATCTGGTGGTTATGGATAATATACCTCAATAATGCCTGAAATTGTGAAAGGCTCTAAACCACTTCAACCACTTCATGTCCCTGAATCCAGGTGGGGAATGGCAAACAAGCACATTATCACTGACTCAACAAGCTGCCCTCCCAGTTTTGACCCACCATGCAGACTTTGGACCAGGCTGAACAAACTACATCTGAACAAACCATTGAAGATGCTGCTACTCAATGTACAAGTGGAAAATCAAACACTTCCCTTTATGCAAGTGTGGTGAGAACATCCAGACCATTGAACACATCATAAAGCAATGCCCCAAATATAGATTCAAAGGTGAAATGGAGGATACAGAACATCACAGGAGGCCTTAAATGACTTATGAACCTACAACCACATCTATAGAATGTTGGTCTGCAGACCCCAAGTGCGTGAGAGAGATGGTGGGGAGCATACTTTGTCAGGTGAGGGAAGGAAGAGTTCTACTTCCAAAGAGCTTTGTGGGGTGGGGGGAGACTCCATTTCCCCAAATCCAGTTTTGTTGAGAGCCATTAAGGAACCTCCTGTTTTCCCCACACTATTTGGCAGGGTGTACTATAGTCTTCTGTTCATCTGGCCCTTTTGATTGTCTCCAAACACAGCCACAGCTTTGGTCTACTACTTCAGTCATCTGGGGACAAACCCAATCTCCAAGCTGAGACATCAAGGGACTTACTCATTCCCATGAGCAATCTTATTGCCATGTATAGTCAAAGAGCAGGGCAGAGTCAAACTCCAGCTCTGGAAAAGGGGTGTCACCTTACGTGACATAATACCTTTGGGAATGGATTCTTTCATCTAAGATGTGAGAGAAGCTTCTGAAGCAATCAGATAGAAGTACCTCATCTCTGTGACACAGAACAAAGTCAGATGTCATTCCACCTTTCTAACCTAAAATGCAAAGCCGACCAAAAGCTGGTTTATTTTAAAAACCTGTTTGCTCTTTAATTAATGGAATAGTGACCTAAAAGTTGGGGAAAGATCTATACGATCATTATTTACTAAATCTGATTTTAAAAGTGTAAGTAGGAAAGTAATTTTGTTGCCTTTAAAAAGACATTCCTGTGAAGTACTGTTAGATATGGCAAATAGTGCTGCTGGAAGAGATGCTGAAAAATGATGCAGCTGGAAACATTGTGTAAAGCAGAGGAAAAATGCTCTCCCCTTCCCCCCCATTCCTCTAACATCAGTCCTGTAATATCTGGCAGTGCCTAGAAATGTAATTGCTGCTGGGAAGATGTGTTTGTGCTGGGAACCTGAGTCACAACTGTTCAGTCAGTGTTCTTTCAGAGAGCTTGCTAAGAACAGGGAGGAAGAGTTGAGTGCTGCATCAAGTATTGTCAGCTCAGAAGTAGAGTCATCTTCCTGGAGCACTAATGCATATATTATAATTTCAGGAATCAGTCAAGAGGAAAGTAGGCGTTTGCTGGAAGCCACCCAAAATCCAGTAAACTCACACTGTGCTCTGCTGGCGTTCATTACTAGGGAAGGTTTTCAGTAAACGTGAACAACATGTTCAATTTAATAAAAAGGTTAGTCAACACAATGACTAATGGTGAACATAAAGATGAAGCTATATTTTTGTGAGAGGAGTACAGGTAGAAAGGACCAAATCTTCCAAGGGATTCGTGATGGGATGCAGAGTCCCTCACTTCCATGTCACAGCCCTGATTAAAACCCAAACTCATAGTGAATGGCAATCAACAGTTGTTAATAATTTGACAGGCTTTCTGGCTGCCTACATGAAATGAGTTCATTCATCTCTATCCATTCCTGGGTAATTGTATTACAAGAGACATCATGACAACTGGCACCATTAGTTGAGAGACACCAGCACAGAGGTGCAACCACTCCCCCACTGGCAAGGCAGAACTGCTTAATCATTTGTTAATAGCCTCATTTCTTCAGATTGTTTCATCATCAGACATTCCCCCCCACAGCATCTAGAGAGGGTGACTTAAGAGCAACAGAAGCATCATGCACAATTAAACCCAAGATGCTTCATTAAAGGCTCATAGCCAGATATTTGGCCTCTGCCCTCTTGAGCACCATAAGCACAGAGTTTGCTACTTGTGATCTGGCTAGCAAACCCCGGGTATTTTCCTACCATTCTGTCCCTCCATGAGATGCATTGCAGCTTGCAAATGTCCCTTGCAACCCAACACATGGGCTTCCCCAAGTTAGAAAATCCATGTTTCATGCAGTAGTCCTATTCCTGGAGCTGCACCCTCCAGGTGTGGTCCCACTGTAGCACTGAGCACAGGTCTGCCTTCTTCCACCAATCACCCAGCTGTGCTGTGATGCCTCCCTTTCACGCCCCCTCCTTCAACTGGAGCACGCTCAGTAGGCCTGCTTGGGCAGGGCTTCCTGAACCAAAAGTTGTTTCTCTACCCCTATCTCTCAAGTGTGGGATTATCCATCTCATCATAGGACTAAAGACCAATCAGGCAGACCTATATCAGAGGCATGTCCATACAAAAGATGCTGAAGCTGCTTTTGCAGAAAGAGATTCCTCAGCAGAGCTTGGCATCTTTGAAAATGCTGAAATGGCAGCTATGAATCAGGAGGGAATGGAGACTAATATGGAGGAGTGGCAAGACCAGTTTACACTAAATGTTGCCAGAGGGGTACCACTGTTTCAACTTTGAGAGGCTTATACTAACAGAAAATGTTTATTAAAACAACATCAGAATGACAAGAATAGAACTTCATCTCAGCCCGTGAGTTTTTTTCTTTACAGGACCCTCAAGGGAAAAAAACACAGTATTTAGAGAAAAAGAATGCTCGCTAGTCATGCTTTTATGTTACAAAAACTCATTTAGGATGAACTTTCCCAGACTGTGAATAAGACCTCACCCTACCCTGCTATCTTTTTCTGTACCTTCTCATGGCAGGATTAAATGTTCTTGCAGATTTGTTTGTTTGTTTGTTTTAATTTCTCCAGCAGAAAGGGGACTGCTGAAAGGAGGTAAAGATGTCACCTTTAAGTCCGAAAGAGGGAGGGAAAATTATAGCCTGACCGGTGGGAATGAAGGGGCTCTTCAAAGGACTGTGACCGAGGGCAGACATGGGGCTTACCAGTATTTTCTCCTCCCATTTACAAATTCCTAGCATTGGAGAAACAAACCTGAGTTACAGCAGTCTCATTTTCAGAAGTGTTCACTCTTATTTGGAGATAAAAACAAAAAAAACCCAGACCCTATCTGTTTTTCCAGAAGTGCTCCCATGCCTGTCTGTTGGAGCTACAAGTTAGTACCTCACAAAAGTCAGGTCTCAACTGCCTTAACTTAGGCACCCAAAATTAGTAAACACTTCAGAAAATATGAGCCTATATACACATATGTATGTTACTAATTAGAGTACAACTAAATCATGTTACAGTGTTCTGAAAGAGCAAAATGCTAGAAAAACACTAAGCATTTTTTTAAAACACTACAAACGACAGCTATCAAATGTTAAAAGAAACCTAAAACTCGATGGGCCACAGCCTGGGAAGTACTGAGTATATGCAACTCCTAGTGGCATCAAATGCTAGTAAGCAGGTGCTCAGCACCTTTGACCAGCAAGATTTGTTCTCCCAGGTCACAACCAAGGGTTCCGTAGTGCTTCAAGTTGCACGCAGATGAGAAAAAAAGAAATTGAACCAATTGAGAATCCCAGGATTTTATTCCCCTCGTGTCAGGTAAGTTAAATTTTTGAAGAAAAGTTTCACTGAAGAATTAATTTATAACTAGGGACTAGGACCAAGGAGTAGTAGTCCCTATTGGTCCAAGATGTGGACTCGACCACAGTTTATCATCCCATGTCTTTTAGTTAGCAAAAATGGACACTCTCTTTGCTGACTGCCTTTTGTTTGTGTAACAGTCTCTCCACTGGATGGCAGAAGAATCCCACTGTTAATTTTACAGTCATTTGCTGAAAGTCTTACCACAGAAGATACGCATAAAATAACACATTGCATATAAAATGTAGTGTACTTTTTTTCTACGTGCATGCAAATGGATAGTAATCTTACTCAAACAAAGCAGATAAATCCAGAGAATAAATCCATGAGTTTCAACTCCCACTTTATTTAGATTAAAAAAAAAGAAGAACACCTGTCACTGGCAATGATATTGAGGGGAAAGGGGGTTTGAAGGAAAGAGCAGCTAAACAGTAAAGTGGGTAGTTCCATGGAACAACCGAAAAATTCCAATATCTAGTGTTGTGTTACACTCAGATGGACCTATTATCCTCAGTGCTACGTAACTTCAAGAGAGACAGTATTATATATTATATGAAATCTCTGCAAGCTGCGTGGAAACTTTTTAAAGACACCATAATAGAGGCTCAACTTAAATGTATACCCCAAATTAAAAAACATAGTAAGAGAACCAAAAAAGAGCCACCATGGCTAAACAACAAAAGAAAAGAAGCAGTGAGAGGCAAAAAGGCATCCTTTAAAAAGTGGAAGTTAAATCCTAGTAAGGAAAATAGAAAGGAGCATAAACACTGGCAAATAAAGTGTAAAAATACAATTAGGAAGGCCAAAAAAGAATTTGAGGAACAGTTAGCCAAAGATTAAAAAAAAATTGCTATTACTTTCTGAAAGTACATCAGAAGCAGCAAGCCTGCTAAACAACCAGTGGGGCCACTGGATGATCGAGGTGCTAAAGGAGCACTCAAGGACGATAAAACCATTGCAGAGAAACTAAATTAATTCTTTGCATCAGTCTTCATGGCTGAGGATGTAAGGGAGATTCCCAAACCTGAGCCATTCTTTTTAGGTGACAATCTGAGGAACTGTCCCAGATTGAGGTATCATTAGAGGAGGTTTTGGAACAAACTGATAAATTAAACAGCAATAAGTCACCAGGACCAGATGGTATTCACCCAAGAGTTCTGAAGGAACTCAAATGTGAAATTTCAGAACTACTAACTGTAGTCTGTAACCTATCATATAAATCAGCTTCTGTACCAGATGACTGGAGGATAGCTAATGTGACGCCAATTTTTAAAAGGGCTCCAGAGGTGATCTTGGCAATTACAGCCCCGTAAGCCTGACTTCAGTACCAGGCAAACTGGTTGAAACTATAATAAAGAACAATATTGTCAGACATATAGATGAACATAATTTGTTGAGGAAGAGTCAACATGGTTTTAGTAAAGGGAAGTCACCCCTCACCAATCTACTAGAATTTTCTGAGGGGGTCAACAAGCACGTGGACAAGAGGGATCCAATGGATATAGTGTACTTAGAGTTTCAGAAAGCCTTTGACAAGGTCCTTCACCAAAGGCTCTTACACAAAGTAAGCTGCCATGGGATAAGAGGGAAGGTGCTCTCATGGATTGGTAACTGGTTAAAAGATAGGAAACAAAGGGTAGGTATAAATGGTGAGTTTTCAGAATGGAGAGAGGTAAATAGTGGTGTCCCCCAGGGGTCTGTTCCGGGACCAGTCCTATTCAACATATTCATAAATGATCTGGAAAAAGAGGTAAACAGTAAGGTGGCAAAATCTGCAGATGATACAGAATTACTAAAGATAGTTAAGACCCAGGCAGACTGTGAAGAGCTACAAAAGGATTTCTCAAAACTGGGTGACTGGGCAACAAAATGGCAGATGAAATTTAATGTTGATAAATGCAAATCCACTCAATGTGCAGTCAAAAAAGCAAACAGAATGCTGGGAATAATTAAGAAAGGGATAGATAATAGGACAGAAAGTATCATATTGCCTCTATATAAATCCATGGTACACCCACATCTTGAATACTGTGTGCAGATGTGGTTGCCCCATCTCAAAAAAGATATATTGGAATTGGAAAAGGTTCATAAAAGGGCAACAAAAATTATTAGGGGTACGGAACGGCTTCCGTATGAGGAGAGTTTAATAAGACTGGGACTTTTCAGCTTGGAAAAGAGACAGCTAAGGGGAGATATGATTGAGGTCTATAAAGTCATGACTGGTGTAGAGAAAGTAGATACGGAAATGTTGTTTACTACTTCTCATAAGACAAGAGCTAGGGGTCACCAAATGAAATCAATAGGCAGCAGGTTAAAACAAATAAAAGGAAGTATTTCTTCAAACAACGCACAGTCAACCTGTGGAACTCCTTGCCAGAGGATGTTGTGAAGACCAAGACCATAACAGGGTTCAAAAAAGAACTAGATAAATTCATGGTGGATAGGTTCATCAATGGCTATTAGCCAGGATGGGCAGGGATGGTGTCCCTAGCCTCTTTTTACCAGAAGCTGGGAATGAGCGACAGGGGATGGATCACTCAATGATTACCTGTTCTGTTCATTCTCTCTGGGGCACCTGGCACTGGCCACTGTTGGAAGGCAGGATACTTGGCTAGATGGACCTTTAGTCTGACGTAGGAGGGCCCATTCTTATATTTGTATGTGCTAGTGCCTGTGAAGGGATTCATTCATTGCAAGATCACCTCCTCATGGCCAGGCCTGGCATCATAGCCATCTCCCTATATGGTGCTCCTGCCGATAGTCCCTCTCTTGCTGCAGTGGGGGTCTCTTCCTGCAATTTGGTCCTAGGGCCAGGTCACATTTTAGTACATTCCTTCCAGGGTAACAGAGTGCAACCAAGCTATAGTCCAGTGACTTGCAGCAGGTCTTTCATTGGTCTCTGGGCTCCATGGTCCTTATACCCCGTACCTCAGGGGATTTCCCCCAGCCTTCCTTGGTGGCTGATAGGGGAACACAGATGCTTCCTTTCCTCTGGGTTCAGTGCAGGAACCCTCTAACTGGCAGCCAAGGTCCACTCCCTCAGACTCCTTGCTTCCTCCCTGGACTGCTTTTTATCACCCCTAAGAATGACTACAGACTCTGTCCCTACAACCCCTTTCTGCTACAAACTTCCTGGCTTTATAATCAACATACAACTGGTGTGGGGTACACACCCCATCACAGTGCCTAGAGGCCCCAATCAGGGAACACATGCTTCACACTGTACAGACCCAGACAGTCCCTGCCCCAAAAGTTCTTACATTCTAAGTATATAGCCTCTCTCATTATATTCATAAAAAAGAGTCAACCCCCATCCAAAATACACAGGATTTATAAGCATCTGCTTCCAAATGTCTATATCCTTTTACTCCACAATAGATATAAAGTGGCATTTATGGCAAATTAGTTATACAGACACTTGCCTTTCTTAATGCACAGAATCCCTTCTACAAACTTGGTGACAGCTTGCCAGACTTTCTTCATCCAAATCCCATTTATAAGCCCAGTTCTTCTGCAATGCCCTTAAGAAGAAAATGTTAGTTTATTAAAAATACACACACCTCCGACCCATAACCATACAAACCCACCACATGATACTCTGGATTTCCTAGTGCACCTTGCTGTCCATGGCTTTGATCCTGGCACCACTGATGTACATCAAGGGGAGTTATGCCATTGACTTCAATAAGAGCTGGATCAGACTTTATACGTCTAACTTCTAGATTATAAATTCTTTGGGGTGGGGCTATCTAATACATACTTAATTTAGCGCACTGGGAAGCGCTAAACAAGTCTCACAATAAAAAAAATTCACAGCAGCATCTAACATGCAAAAGCCTTTGGATGAGTTTTATGTGCAATCGTAGAGGACATAGGAAACAATATGAACAAGTTCTGCAGTGACTGCCATACTAAATTTTTGGATGATTGGGAGAAGGAAGGAAAAACCATCAAGCCCACTAACGTTACTGGAGAACAAGACTGGTGAAGGACAAAGGCAGTGGTGACATCTAAGTCTGTTGCAGGGATAAAGATACTTCTGCCCAAATTTGATGAGACGTTGTAGTGCGTTGAGCACTTCAAGTACCTGTGCAGTCTGATTACAGGGGATGCTAAAACGCCACTTAGAGATCTGGCATGGAACTGGACTCAGCTGCTGCTCTAGCAACACTCAGTCATATTTGGAGAAGCAAAAGATATTACCATGAAGTGTAAAATCAAATTGCTGCTGTCTCATCTTCAGCATCTTGCTGTATGTATGCAAGACATGGGCACTAAGGAAACAGGACACGTGGGGTATGTCTACACAGCAAACCCCTGAAGCTGGCCTGGGCCCGCTGAGTCAGGCTCATGGAACTGTAAAATTGCTGTGTAGACATTCGGACTTGGGGTGGAGCCCAAGCTCTAGGACCCTGCAAGGGGAAAGTGTCCCAGAGCCTGGGCGACAGCCCACGTCCAAACATCTTCACAGCAATTTTTTACCTGCGAGCTCGAGTCAGGTGACTCAGGCCAGCCTCTCCATGCTGCACATCTTTCAGTCCAGTGTAGATGTACCCTAAGAGCAGGGGTTCTCAAACCGGGGGTCGTGAGGTATCAGCTCCATGGAGCTGGCAGCTCCCAGCCCCCATTAAATTACCCCCCCCCTTTTTTAAATGTATAAGGGGGGGGTCACACTCAGAGGCTTGCTGTGTGAAAGGGGTCACCAATACAAAAAGTTAGAAAACCACTGCCTAAAAGGCTTTCTGCCTTTGAATTCAAATGTTACAGGTGATTGCTGTGCATTAGATACCTCAGACATTACTAACAAGGAAGTAATATTAAGATAATCAGACAAAGAAAACTTGAGTTTGTGGGACGCATGGGTCAGATGGATGGAAGAAGATTGTTGAAGAAAGGTTTTCCAGGGACTTGTGCAAGGCGCCAGTGTGTGTGGTTTGATGCTGCAAGTGTGGTTTGATGCTGTGGCTGACTGGATGGGATATGGTACACCGCGCTTCTCAAGGCTGGGTGAAGACTGAAACGTAGAGGAAGATTGCTGACCAATGACTTCCGTGTGCTGTTTACTGTTCATTGTGATTGTGACTTTATGGCGCTTTGCACTATGAGAGAAGGTATGTATGTAATAACCAAAACACTTTAGCAGCAATGATCCAGACACCCTCTGATATTAACATTTGCACAAATGAAGAAGTGTTTGACCATAAACATGTATGAATGAATCTTAAAATTACATCTCCTAATATCACTGAAGAAAACGTTCGCCTCTTATTTCAGTTCTCCAGCTGATGTATAGAAAAGCAGGACAGGCCCTAGGTTTTGTGGAGCCCTACATGAAGGAACTTGATTTGATTGGGGTCCCAGTCAGATTCACTCACCCTATGGTCAAGTGAACCATGTTCATGTAATCACAATGGCCCCTTGCTAACTCCTGTCTGCCTGCAAACCTATCAGGCTGTGGTTACAATCTGCAGACTTTGACAAAGCCCATATGTGGGCTGGAAACCCAGAAAATGGAGCCAGAGAGCAACATTTAAGGGTACGGAGCAGAGGTAGCTCACCAGTGCGACAATTAGATGTAACTATCAATAGGAAGACAGGACAATGCTTTGGCTGGTAACTCAATGGAAAGCAGAGTTATGGGGGAAGAGAGAGAGGTGTATACTAGATACTTTTAAGTTCTGGGAACCATCAAATATTATTAATAAAATATTATCATAAAGTAGAACTGGGCAAACAATTCATAAAATACAGTTTGTTCTACAATTTTTACCTCTTTTCTGGTCATGAACAGATACAAAAGTCTCTAATTTCTTAATTTGCAGTTATTCACAAGTGTATTTAGTGAATGATTTTAAGTTATTTGATTATTCATGACCTGCTCATTGTGAATATTCAAAAGGTCACATTGTGTCACATGAGCTTGTTTGTGTTCCCTGACTGGAGAACTTCTATCAATCAACCATGAAGTTTGAATTGCAAATTTTACACTTGACTATGAAATTTCAAGTTTGCTTTTGGTGACTATTTAGACTCAAAGTTAATTTTCCATGAGCATTCATGCTAGCAAAGCTTGCTCACTAATAATATTTACTGAAAGCAAACACTCAAGTGAGCAAATGCATGCATGTAAAAAGATTAAAACAAACAAAGTTATTGGAATATTCACACATCAAGCATTCACCAAGTCAACCATTAGTAAGGTGATCCTATTTGTATGCACTAGTCTTAAAGGGTCACCTGAGAACAACCTGAGGCACTCTCCCCCTATAGGCGGTGAGCATGCTCGGGAAATTATTTTTTAATAGAAATATAGCTTTAGCTTCCATTGAACCTCTTCATTGTTAATTCTCCCAATAAAATGTCTTCTACTAGTGTTCTGATGTTCCACCACCCCGGCCTCCCAAAAAAATCATAGTGAAAATATCAGTGGGGCCTACTCAGCAAAACTGTGGAGACTGCTTAGTTACTGGCTGAGTTTTTTCCCCACTTTTTAGATTGTCTGTCACTGAGTTATGGCCAATAGCAGCTGTGCCAGTACTCTGATCACTGGATCATCAAATAAATCCCACCCACCCCCAGAGTAAACCTGAGGGACAAAAGCTGTGCTTCATAGATTGGGAATGGGCTGGAGACAGCTACAAGGCTAATTAACCAATTAGCCCAGAAAGTAGAAAGGCACAGAAAGAAAGTTCTCTGAGAGTGGGTGTGGGGAGACTACTAGGCTTTTCACAGTCAGAGCCAAGAGAGATCTCGCAGAGGGAAGTTGCCTTCTGTTTCTCCCCCTCTTGTCTGAGTGAGCTAAGAATTGTATGCTATTGTAAATATGGAGCTGCACAAGTTTGTGACGATGATGGGAAATAACGCTATGTGAATTGTAAAGGTGTTTGGCCAGGTGGTGCTCTCCAAGCAGTTTGTGGCTAGAGGAGAGATATCCCATCACTTGATCCTAGCCACAGTTTAGTCCTAGACTGTGTGCTCTGGCCTTTAACACATATGCACGCACTATCTTATCTTGTGTCACTCCAGCATACAGTGACATGAGTCTGACAGGTGTTTGGAGTTGCAGCAGGTTGGTGTGGCGATGACTGACAGAATTGTGGCATATCGTATTGATGTATCATCATTCTTTCATTTGCTTACTACTGAACACTCTAATATAATCAGATTTAAAAAAGATATTTCATTCTCCTGATAGGTCCCAGCCTGGTACCCTGATACTGCAGCCATTTGTTGATGTGCAGAATAGGTTCTGAACAGGAAGCAAAAACAAAAGTGCAGGTTTCCTCACATGGTTCCAACAGTCTGCATCAGCTCAGGATTGATAGATACCACCCGAGGACCAAGGTCTCCATTCCCATGTAGTCTTCAGCCACTGTTAAGACTGCAAACAAGAGTGCTAGTTAGGTATCTCTCAGAAATAGCAGTATCCACTGGAAGTTGGTCTGAGAACATGTTCACGTCACATGGCCCAATAAACAGCTGCTTGGTAACAGTATCTGTCAAGGTAGGATTTTAAAATGATGACACAGAGGTGAAAGTCTCCAGCATACACATTACGAATACCCTGAGCCCTTCAGCACAATTCCTTATTGGATACTGTGGGCCTGATTCAGCACCCTTTGAAAATCATCCGGTAACATTCCTGTTAACTTCAATGAGATCAGGAATGGACTGTACTTTGGAAGTAGTATTTACTGCACACAGCTCAAATAACCTTTCTTCTATCAGCATTATACCTCCCCTTCTGCCATGGAGAAACAAAGCACTGGAAGATACTTCAAAGATTTTCAAGGGAGGCTGGAATAAACAAGGAACTAACTATTTTGGGTTTTATAAATGTTGTTGGTAAGCAGTCACAACCACCCATCCAACCTTAATGCATCTACCTAAAATTTGTGAAAAGATGAAAATAGCAAGTTACTAGGAGATTTTGGGAAACTGATCTCTAGAGTACAAAATGGGATTTTATATTCTCCTTTGGATCGACTGTACATTACAGTCTGCCTTGAGAAGGGACAGTCATAGCTTTTCACCCCCCAGGAACAGACCACAAAAGAGAATTGTGACTCAATCTCACTTCTTCCCCTGGTCCGGGAGAGAGGGCAAGATTACCTTGATGCTTTTTATGGTGTAGCTTATTCTCCCTGTGCAACTGGTAGACACTTTGGCCAGCAAGTTAGGAGGGTGGGGGCAGAGTAGAGCCAAGACTTCTTCCTCTCCCTTCCCCAATCTGTACTCACCCTGCCCACAAGTAGGGTACATAGGATGAGCAGTCCCTGCCTGCTCTATCTGAACAGGTCTTATTCACTTAAGAAGGGGACTAAAGTGGTAAGGGGGAACAGAGTTAGTCTCCCTGTTACTTGCTGAGGCAGGGGAGTAAAGGGGCTAGAGTGTCACATCTAGTAATTGGTTATTTGGAACCTTGTAGATGGTTTGCATGCTTTGCCATCCAACATTAAGGGGGAGTGAGCAGTTAAATTGGATGAGGTGAAATGAGAAAAGGAAGGAGTATTGGCCACGAGGAGCAGATTACTGGTGATTTCCAGAAACACTAAGTTTGGTTTTTTGAAGGTACAGAAATTGGTCAATAATTGCATTGTTTTGGGGTTTTGGCTGGACTCCACTGAAACACACTTTCCACCATCTATCCATTTTTAAAGGAGGGGTTTGTTTGTAATTTTTTATAGAGGTGTGTATCAGACATTTATCAAACTACTGTATAGGTAATTTACAGTGCTTATTACAGCATAGGCTATGTATGCCCCTGTGGAATAGTTTGCTCTTATAATGAAATAAAGAAGATACTTGCCTTATTTTGTTCCCTCTCTGCATTGTGTTTATGTAGCTGAACAGCATTATCACATTGTGGCTGCAGTATTTAAAACTGGAGCAGGTGGAGATGAAAGAATAGAGATGAAATCTTCTCTCAAATGCTCAAGCCAAACCCATTAGAAGCATTTCTTTATGACATCACTGGGACCCAGTGGTTATCTGGGCAGAAAGTGTACTTGCCCTGAAGGACTGTCAATATTAAGTTCCAAAAGAAGCTGGAGCTATGAGAGTGTCAGAACAAATGGACACTTGTGCTGGAATTTTTTCTCCCTGCATAAAAGTTAGACTTTATGTAAGTTCACAGACCAAAGAAGGAGAATCAGTCTCTGAGGCAAATATGCTCTACCTTGTACCAGAAGAATCAACATTATGGCAGTGAGGGCTGTGCCTTTAAGGGCTGAGCTTCCCAGACAGACAGTCTGGGTGGAGCGCTGTGAAGCTCTCATTGTCATGCACAGTCAGGTGGAATTGGACGCAGACCATGACCACCACAAAACAGCACTTGTTTGGAAATTATAAGAGTCAAACAAAAGACCAGAGGGCTGACATTTTTTACTTCATGCTTTTGCAGTTCAGTAACCTTGGGTTAAACACTGTATTCATCTGCACAAGCATGAATTGAGAGTAACACCTTTGCCTTCACAAGAGTTATTCCTCATTCACAATGGTGTTGCTAAGAGCAGGATAAGTAGGTGGATATTATAATCATTGCTTGACAAGTGTTTTACATAGTACTAATCCAATCATTGCAACCCAGACCAATCTGGTGTTTGTTGCATTGTCCAATCATGAATATTCAAAGCTTGAATGTTTTGAAAAGTTAAAGTTGCGAATGTGAGGTGGTGGGAAAACCATTCATATTTTGGCTATGTGGAGACAGATATCATGAAGGATTCTAGTTCATTTCTGGTTAGGGGATGGTTTCCCTTAAAGAATCTGACAACTCCAATCAGATGCCGGATGCAAAATACCACCCATCACCCATACAGCTGTTACATCTTCGTAAGAAGCAAGCAGTGTCACTCTGGTCAGTAGCAATGGGAACTAAAAAGCTCTGTCTACCAGCCCAATTCTTGGCATACTTGCAGAACATACTCTAAAAATTAGCCCACTCAATCCCTCTGTTTAATCCTCACACAGCTAATGGCAGATAAAGTGGTTCATTTTAGCTCAATTATCCTTAAAAATTTGCTATTTACCGAAAAAGTCCAATTTGAACAATTTTCTTCCTATGATATTTATGAGGTAGGGTGGAAGGATATTAGTTGTGCTTTTAAAAAGGGGAATTTAAAATTGCCCATATTACAGCAATGTTGAGAGACTGGGGAACGCAATGCTGCTTAGGGCTTGCCAGCACAGCTTGTGTACTGATTTTAATACATTGATTTAAAAATCCAGATAGGTGAACTGGTGCGAGCCCCTGGTGTGGATGAAGCTATACTAATACAAGCAGTTTTTAAAACCCAGTAGATCTCATTTCTGTGTGTTTACAAGTGATCGATGATTAATTATTAGTAATTAATGGGAATAATGGGTGAGCAATAAATTAGTTGTAAGTTTCAGGAGACACTGGATTAAGAAGCCCTAAATGTTGTACAGTAACCTCCCAGATATATATCACAGCCAGCTTAAGAAAAAGGGAGAATTTCAGGTCTGAAAGAAGAGAAAGTGCGGTAATCTGACATACACCAATTAATTTACTGATTCAAAAACTCCAGTACTGGATCTTCAGAGATCAAGGAGGAAGGGGAGGGGATATTTAACAATACTGGGGTAAATAATTAAAGGACTCTATAGAAGTTAGAGAGAAAGTCTGTAATAGCAAACAGATTTTACTGTTTTAAACAATATATTGCACTATCAGAAGCATATTGCTCATCAAGTGGTGCCCACACTCATAAAAGAGAGAGTAGATCTTTTTCAGAATCCTCCTCTCTGCGTTCCCCTGAGACATACTAATGTGCAAAGCTCGTCAGGTATTATTGTTGTGAGTCAGTGAAGCAGTCACTGTGTGTCACTCAGAGCACCAGCTGTCGCTGTAGAATAGCATTCATTCCATTGAACAATAAACTGAATCTCCCCCCACTACTAGCTGTAGTCTGCTCTGTGGCTTACTATGATTTAACACATGTTACTCCACACTCTGACTGCATTTGGAAGCTCAAAGCTGATAATACAAGCACATGGAATCACACTTGACAGTCTTTGTAAACTGTTCACTGTGGGTTCTCTCTTTAATATTAAATTTATAAGCTTCCTTCCTGATGAATCAGATTGCAGGTAGATGAATGAGAAAGGAAAAAAAGACCTAGGAAGGTAATTCTGCTGTCACATTGTTGCTCAGGCCATTATTATTCTCAAGTATTTCTTGATTAGTAGCTCTGCTGTGTCTGCTTTGGTGGTCCGTACTTTACTAGAGCCCTACTGATAAGGTATCCACCATCTTTTTTTTTTTTTGGGGGGGGGGGGGGGGTTGAGGGATAGGTCAGAGGGAAGAGCTAGAGAAGGAAATAAATGTTTTCATTCATTTAATGATTAAAAATACATCTTTGCATTAAAGACAGCATGACATTATTCAGTTTAGAAATCAGGCTCCTGAACGCTGGCTGGATTTTAAGGTATCTGAAATGATAAAGCAATATATTACAGATTAGGGACCTGGATATTCAGCTATCACTAAAGATTTGCTTGACTCCCAAAATTTTGGATGCCTGCCTTCCTCCTCTTGTTGTCTGAGCCGGCCATAATCACAGCTCCCAGGGGCATCAACGATCTCGTTGACCTCACAGGATATGTCTACACTACAGTTAAAGACCCGTAGCTACCCCGAACCAGCTGACTGTGGCTCATGGGCTGCATCATAGATATTAGGGCCCTGGGACCCTCCCACCTCACAGGGTTCTAGAGCCCAGGCTCCAGACAGAGCTCAAATGTCTACACTGCAAGAAAACTGCCCCTTAGCCTGAGCCCCCCTGAGCCTGGGAATTAGCTGGCATGGGCCAGCTGTGGGTGTCTAATTGCAGTGTAGTCATACCCAAAGAGACCACACCTACAGCTCAGCTCCCTCTCCCTGACCAAAATCAGGCTCCCCAATCTCCAACTCACCCTCAACCTCCCAGTCCCTCTCACTGCCCCCTTTAGAGTCTTCAAACCCAACTGTGTCACATTCTGCTTTGTTCAGTTGTTGTGTGTACTGAAGATTCCCATGGTTAGAAACTTTCCATACCACCTTTTTAGATCCCCAGCCCAGTAATCTGAAGACAGAAGGTAACCAGACAGCAACAATCCTGTTCCAAGCAAAAAATGGCTTTCAGCAAAGTTAGGGGGTGGGACGGTATCTACTTGAACTACTTCAAAAAAGGTTAAGGTTAATTTTTGTTCCAAATTTGCAGGAGGTTCAGGTTTGTTCTCCCTCCTCCCCCTTTTTGGAACTCGACTGCCCGTCTCTAAAGAGGGGAAGAAAGCAGCATGGGATACAATGTTTAGAGGTAGGGGCCACAAGCCCTCCCAAGCACTCTCCAGACCAACTTTATTCAAGATCATTATTAAAAGTTCAAACAAAACATGAGTCAAATCTTTAAGATTCAGAAGCTCAACTAATATTTTGCATCCCCCAGTCGTATATACACTAAGAATGTTATTTCTGACCACAGTTTCAACCCAATGAAAACAGTAAAAACCAGCAACCAGCATGATCTACAAATTGAGTGTGAGCCTCTTCCAAAGACTGTATCTCCCTCCCACCCCACACAGGTCAACTTTCTGCAAGTTGCAGCACCAATTTGGAATTATGAGCAACCTTGTAAGTCTCTCATCCATGAATTCAGCTTTTGAAACAGAACAGTCCTCCTTTGTATGGTACTTAACACAGTTTACTGGCACAGTCCCAAACAATAACCAGAATGTTGGAATAATTAAGGTTACTGCTAAAAATGTACAAAAGTACTGTGACACTGAGTGATCATGCCTAGAGCTGATCGAAAAAATTGATAAAACTTTCTGTTGAAAAAAGCTGTTTCAGCAAAACTGAATTTTTTGGCAGAAATGTATCCATTTCAACAGAAATTTTGCAGAGAGAGAGAGAGAGAAACAGACAGACACACACAAGAATAGTTAATAGCTTGGTAGTAAGAGAACTCACTTGGGAACGTGGGAGAGCCAAGGTCTCAAATTCCTACTGTTGGCTATTCTAGGGTTAGAGAGTGTCGTGTATTTTCTTGAAAAATTTCAAATGCCTCATTCTTGCCCCAGTAAGGAATGAAAGTTTCAAAACCTCAATTTTTCACAAAACAGAATTCTTGCTTTCTGACCAGCCCTTATCATGACTGACAGCTTAAGTTTCCATGAGTATTTCCATATATGAGCCAGGACAAAAAATTGTCAGTACGCATAGACCACATAATGGTCTTGCAAGACTTGAACTTGATTTTGTGAAAACAAAACAGAAAATCCAGGAGTAGTTCAGCTCCAGGTTTCCTTTTATTATCCAAAATGCTAAAGTTCAATTGAAGGTCTGGTTTGGGCCTATTTCTTTTTGTAAAGCATTTTGAAGATGAAGTTCTACATACGAGTAACTATTACTGCTACTAAACAGGTCTGTTATCTAGCTTGTCTGCGGGCATTTCTCTAGCCCCTCTCGTTAATAAATATTTCAACATGAACCTGTCTTTAATAAGAAACAGAGATGTACAAATACACTGGTTGTCATTTCAAGCCACCTAGGAACGTTAGAGGCATAAAGAGATCAATTTTTCAAAGTTCCCATATTTTATGTTTAAGTTAACTGTCACATGTAGGGACAAATTGATTTTGACTGCTGTAATGGAAAGCTAGCCTCCAGACCAAGGGAGAGAACTGCTTCTGGAGATTGTTGAGTATCTACTGAAACTTTTCGTAATGGTGTTTTGAAAAAAATTATTCCCAATTCCTGTTACATCACGTTACACTAACGCCAAAAAAATAACTCCGTGTATTTTGTATAAAATGAAGGGTCCTAAGCTTTGGGGCCTCTTTTCATGGGTGGCAGGTGAAGCTTCCCCAGGGGGAGGCTAGCTCCCTGTCCCACCTCTTCCACCCATGGCCTCTCCCACACTCCATCCCCGCTCAGTCCTAGGCCTGCTCCCCTCCATGACCACCGCTTCCTATGTCCCTCCTGTCCACTCTTCCTCCCCACGAGGCCTCCACCACTCGCAGGGATGCAGCAAGCAACCTCATGACGGGGGGAGGAGAGGAGGGACATGGTGGAGGGGTGTGAAGCGAAGAAGATGAGATGAGACGAGACGAGAGACTCACTATGCAGCAGCGGGCAGTGTGGGCCTCAAGGAAGGTTCGGAGCAGATATTGGAAGAGGCAGAGCACAGGCTGGACACCTGGGCCGTGGTGGCCTTGGCATTCAGTGGTGGCTGCATGAGGGGAGGCTTAGCCTCCCCTAGCCTATTATACCCACTGCCTCTGTCTCTTTTTGCATGTTCTTTCCTAAATCCCGGAAAAGTGTACTGTTGCATGTAAAACTAGAGGTTGGTTTGTCCTTCATGCTTCTCTTCTTTAAGACACCTTAGTTAATGTTTGTAATTATTCTTCACAACATTCAAAAGGTAGTTAAGTTGTTATCCTCCACTATATAGATAGGGCAAGGGTCAGAGAAGGTAAATCAATAGCTAGAGGCAAAGGCACAGCAAAGTCAGAACCAGGGTAAGAATTCCTGGCTCCTGGTATTACACACAAGCCACTAGACCATGCTACATAACTTTATCCTGGATTTCAGTTAATTATTGTACACCAGATCAGTAAGTGCTCAGCATCCCTCTGAATTATGTGTTGCTAAGTTATTTGATCTACACTGTACAGAGCAAGAATCACCTAAGTAATATTGGCCAGAGAACACCGTACCATTAGCAGTGGCTGAAACTTCAACTATGTGGTGTGCACTCCCTTCATTCTACAAACCGGTGGCAGATTAAGGTATAAAATAACTAAGCTACAGCTTAGGGCCTCACAATACGAGGGGCCTCTAAAAAAGAAGCATGACTTCATTTCAAATTTTTATCAAAATCGGTTGATAAAAGAGATATGGGAAAAAAGATTATCTCTAAATATAGATATTTTGGTTCAAATATGACAAAAATATACACATCTGGCTACACAAATGCCCTTTCCCTTCACTAATTGTTCATTATTGACAGGCAGGAGGCCAAGGCTGAGAAAACAAAAACAAAAACGATAATTGCGCTTGTAAAATTAGTATTTCTATGAGTAAGTCTGCTATCATTCTCCTAAGGCAGCGTTTTGTTGGCCAGCTGCTACTGGTAAAATTCTGAACATGCCTTCATAACAAGAATGAAAGGAAGTCTTATTGCTGAGAAAAATCGGGGAAAAATATGAGGTCGGAGACAGCAGTGTCATGAAGCAATCCTGCCAAGCTCATACTCGTATCTTAGTGTGTTCTTTCTTCTTTTGATTGGTACTTACATTCAACTGTGTATTTAAGTGCACACGCCACTTTCTGTTTCATGCGCTATCCATCGCTTCATATGATTGAGTTTGCAGGTGATCATTTTATGGACTTCAGTCGAGCGGATCTAGAGGAGGATAAATTTTTGTTGGCTTCCCTCTGTCAGTTTTGGGAACCTTCACAGTCAGTATTGAAGAGTGCTGACGAAAGAATAGAGGGTTTTGAGAGAAGTGAAGGAAGAGGTAGATATATATCAAATATTCTGAGTACTTGGTGAGCAAGTTATTTCAAACGATGTGCATATATGATTTATAGGCTATTAAAGCCTATAATATTCATTATATTTGTTTGAATATAGGCTAGTTTTTCTCACTATCTCAATGCCTGTATAGAGATTAGTAGTCTTTTTTCTGCGCATATAGCTTGTTGTCACTCTGTGTGTGTCCAAGGTGTTTACTTGAGATTAATCAGTGGTTCTGGGGGAGACAGAGGATAGAGAAGCAAATGCAAAGAGATGTCTGCCTAGAAAAAAAGACTGGGATTTTCTGCTCACCGGGTTTGGAGGACGCAAGATAATATTTTATTACAGGTAGTATGCTATGTAAAAATTCCTATATAGACTTATAAATCACATATCATGTGCATAATACATTGTACTTTTATAGTATAGCAAAATAAAAATCCCAACAATTCATTATTTCATAGTGAAAATTAAATCAGAATAAACATTTGTAAATATATTTTATATATAGTCTGGATAAATTTTGTATTTTCCAAACAAAATTTACCTTTTTTTCATTTATTTCATATGAAAAGGAGAATTTTCGTTATTCATGGTGTAAAAAAGATTATATAGCCTCTCTTGTTTTCCTGTGAGAACACAGATAAAGTAGCACTAACTTTCACAGAAATATCCTGCTAATATAACAGAGGCTTTCAATATATATATATTAATAAAAATATTTGTTGTTGCATAGATATATACATCTCAATATTTATTATTAAAATTAAATTTTTTATTTGTTTCAATAAAAAGCTTTCTGCTACTCATTTTAGTACTAATATTAGGTAATTCAGTATAACCTTCTACAAAATAATACAATTTATTGGAAAAATACAACCCGCATACAATTTTTGACGGTTGGCTTATTACCTGAGTAAAAACAACAGGAGTACTTGTGGCACCTTAGAGACTAACAAATTTATTTGAGCATAAGCTTTTGAGAGCTACAGCCCACTTCATCGGATGCATAGAATGGAACATATAGTAAGGAGATAAAGATATAGATAGATATACACACACACACATACACACACAGAGAATATGAAAAGGTGGAGTAAGAGGCTAATTAATTAAGATGAGCTATTATCAGCAGGAGAAAAAAAAACTTTTGTAGTGATAATCAAGATGGCCCATTTAGACAGTTGACAAGAAAGTGTGAGGATACTTAACATGGGGAAAATAGATTCAATATGTGGAATGACCCAGCCACTCCCAGTCTCTATTCAAACCCAAGTTAATGGTATCTAGTTTGCGTATTAATTCAAGCTCAGCAGTTTCTCGTTGGAGTCTGTTTTTGAAGCTTTTCTGTTGCAAAATTGCCATCTTATAGTCTCTGTATATGTGTGTGTGTCTCTCTCTCCTTACTATATGCTCCATTCTATGCATCCAATGAAGCGGGCTGTAGCCCACGAAAGCTTATGCTCAGATTAAATGTGTTAGTCTCTAAGGTGCCACAAGTACTCCTGTTCTTTTTGCGGACACAGACTAACACGGGTGCTACTCTGAAACCTGTTATTACCTGAGTGTAATTCAGATAAATATAACTAATAGTTGAGCTTGAAGCTTGTGGGTTATCCACATCCTATATCCTCTATTGCCTCTTATATCCTCGATTGCCAAGAGTCTCACTGCATATTCAGAAAAGGAATTCCACAATTTAGATGCCCCAACACAGAAGAAAAATTTCCTGAGAACTCGTCTAGTAAATTGTATTATTTACTGTATTTTTTTATTTTCTATTTTTTTATATTGTTTTGTTTGCTTCTACTTTACATACACAATTAGTTCAAAGAATTGGTCTAAAATGTATTTGTCATGATGTCATTGTTACAACAAGGGCTGCTGAAAATGACTATTATTCTATTTTTACAACTTCACCATATATATATATATATGCGCAAATATAAAGCTTTCATGTTTATATATTCAGTGTCCTTTCTGTGAAAATAATAAATTCATTTTTAATGGTATGGGGCCTCTTACACTTGACATAGTTTAGGGCCTCAGATTGTTATAATCTGGCCCTGCTACAAGCCCTCTTCTGAGGTGGCAGTAGGCATTCCATGCCAACACCAACAGACACTCAGAACCACATTAATACATACCATGAGAGTTGACAATGAGAAAGCACCTTTCACAATTTGTTAGGCACAAATATAACCCAATAAACTGTGTACAAAATAAGACACGCAGGAGTCAAACTAGAAGCCATCAAAAGGGTGTAAACACTCAGTTTTGGGGGAAGGAGGGAAACGACTGTTTAAATACAAGTGAGTATAAGTAGTGGTAATGGGAGGATATTAAAAGGAAATGTTAAGATGGATGGTTCATCAGAAACTCTCCTGGTCATCTATTTCAGACATTTTATAGGCCTCCTAAAGAGAGTTAGCATAAGCTCCACTGCTTGAGACATTTTAAACTAACACTGTTAAATGTACCATAGGGAACAATCTAGCACTGTCAGGGCCTAAGTGACCTGACAGAAGGCAGAGGTGAAGAAGATCTGTGATTCTGTGTAAGTAAATACAAGTTACAGTGTTGCTCTATAGAAGTGAGAGGCAGAGAGAAGTCGGAAGAGGAACCTTTCTAAGGGCTTGTCTACACGGGGGTTTTCAAACTAGATCTACTTAAGTTAATCCATTTTGAAAATGCTTGTGGACGCACAATGCAACCCATCATTGCGCACCGACTCCATGTTTATCAGGAACTCTGGAGTCCTCTTGCAAAATGGACTATGTTTGGTCTTCTGTTCATGTATACACAATTGCTGCATACCACTTTGTACATTCTGCCAATGACTATCCCACAAAGCTTTGCAGGTTGATCATTACTGACCTGTCCATTTACCTGTGTGCCCTCTCTCTCTGTCCTAGCGTCAAGTGTTCAGGATGATCCTTCTCCCCTTTAAAAGGTGCATAGAGACAGATATTGCCCATTTGCTCCCAGATCCCAGTGTATCATTAGTCTGGCAATACAACTGCAATAGTGCTCCAGAAACTCCACAGCAAAGCTTGCGCAGCTGCATGGAGTCGTGCTGAATCGCATTGCCATCTGGGAAGAAATGTTGATTCAGGAAACTATTATTGCCAGCCACAGAAATAAGGACCTTTTTGTGGACATTGTAAAACAGAGGTCCGCAAGGGGTCATGACCAGGACACCAACCAGTGCCAGCTAAGGAGCAAGCCACTCAGGAGAAAGTACATTGAAATAAGAGATAAAGAGACAACCTGGTAAGGGCCATGTGATCTGTTCATTTTTTGATGAACTGGACAGGATTCTACACAATTATAGTATAACCTGTTCCAGGCACTATCGGAGCCTGCTGCCTGCACTCTTCCCCACACCAAGGACAACTGGCTAGACCCATCGTAGGATGAGCAGGAAGATGCCAGAGAGGAACTTCCCCCTGAGAGGCAGGATCTTTTTGTGATGCAGGACCCTGATGACAGCCAGCTGGAAAGCCAGCCCCAGTCCTGCCCTGCTATAGCAGACTGCAATTTCAACCCTGCATCAGCTGAGCCCCAAGTCCCAAGCAGAAACCCAGGCTGGCACTGAAGAGTCAAATCCCCCAGAGGGAACTTGGTCATGTACATACCCATCTTCACAACTTGGTATTATTGGTGGTGGAGGTGGAGCAGGATGTGAGCTAGGAGTTCCCATCCCCTTCTCTGCTCCATCTTGTGCTGCTTCAAAATGGCATCCCCAGCATGGTACCATCACATTCTATACTCCGCCTCCTCTCTGTCCTTCTTCCTGTAGCAGATTTGAACTGAAGCATTTTTTGTACAAAATTAAAGAATCCATGGAGACATTGCTTACAGGAAAGGAAGTTTGGTTAGCTTTTGTAGGTTACATGAGGTATGAGTGCACTTTGCACACCCAGTCAAGGCACAAACAATACCTCGCTGAGGTACAAATGCTCTGTAGCATACCTTGTAGGATCCTATCTATTTCTCTCTGCACTTTCTCTATGTCTGCAGTGAAATATAGCAGAACTTAAGACTGAGAAATAGCTCAGTTTTGCATATTTTAGGGAGGAGTCACATGCCCTCTACCCCCAGTATAGCTTGCAAGCCTCTTCACTCCTGCAGTGCTTCTCAGGGGTTGGAGGGAACCATCCTGATGAAATATTTCACAGCATATCTCACAGGTCTGCCCTTTGCCTTTTGGAATAAGGCCATTCTCTGCCTCCTAGCCACCCACCTCAGCATAATGTCACTGAGAGTGAGTGTATCCACTTTAGGCTGTCAAGAAGATCACTGTCCAGCTCACCACTCCTCCATGACTCCCCCTTTACACCTCCAACACCATAATAGTGCCTCTAGCACACAAACAAAACTGCACAAGCCAACCTGGGGTCAGGTGGGGTGGTTGGTTGGAGCTAACAGCATGAAAGCAGACATAGGTGATTGATATCTAAATGAACCCAGCACCCTCCACACACACAACCTCTGATCTTTCCTCAAGAATGGGAAGTCTCAAGGAGGAAAGACCGCTAAGGGTGTGTCTTCTACACTGCAATTAAAAACCTGCTACTGGCCTGTGCTAACTGTCTTGGGCTAAGGGGTTGTTTAATCACAGTGTGGACTTCTGGACTTGGGCTGCAGCCCAAACTCTGGGACCCTCTCACCTTGCAGGGTCCCAGAGCGTGGGTTCCAGCCCTTATCCAGAAGTCCACTCCACGCTGCAATTAAACAGCCCTGCAGCCCAAGCCAGCCGCAGGGGTCTAATTGCAGTGTAGACATACCCATGTACACAGTAAAAAAAAAAAAGAAAAGAAAAGCTATCATGACTTGCCCATGATATGAATAATAAGCAACTGTTCCCCCACCCCTCCCGGTACTCCTACAGCCACAGCACCTGCAACAGTCAGACCATCAAGGAAAGGGCCTCTATGTGCTGCTGACAGAATGGCAAACATCTCCTCAGGTTGGCCAAACACATGGCCGAGTCAGAGGATACCCAGGCTGGCTGAAAGGCTGTACATGAGGCCCCAGAGGGAAAAAGAAATGCAGCTCTCTCAGAAGATCATGGCAGTGACCAAGGACAGCATCACAAATGCAAAAGAGATCACAGAAAAAGAGATTCAGAGGCAACTCTTGGGTGCGATCTTGAGCCAAAATGCCACTGAAAATTTTGAGGTGAGGCACTTAACCCAGAACTCATGTGAACAAGAAAAGCCAGAGGTGAGGAATATATTTGCCTTTAACTCCCGTCTCCTGCTCCCCCCACTCCCATTTTGTTGTTCTTGGAATGCTGTTACTGTTGCACTTTGAGTTTTGTTTGCATTCTTGCGGTAATTAAATGTTTGTCTATAATTGGTTGCTTAAGAGGTTTGATTCATTACATGTATTTCCAAATACAAAGACATTTTTCCATTGCTTTTAGTGATGCCTTATTTTTTATTGTTGTTTCATAATAAAACTGTTTACAATACTTCCATTATGGGTCTTCGTTGCATTTATTTAAAGGATTCTCTGTGTTAAAACTAAAATAATTCACAGGGTTTTGACAAAAGCACTTAGGGAATATTACACTTCAACCACGCACACAATGCCCCAGTGCTCTCATTGTCTGGATCCCAACATCCTCCCCGCAGGCTGACATGTTCAGGCATTCAACTCAAAATGTGAACAGTAGACATCCCTGACAGCATTCCCCCAGCTGTTTGTTTTCTCTGTGGAAAGAGCTGTTCAAACCCCACAAGCAAGTCTCTACACCTTGGCCTCGTACCCATTGGCAAGGCTTTCCCCCTTGCTCTCGCAAATGTTGTGCAAGACAACCTGCAGTTAAAATGGTTGGAACATTATTTTCTGCTGCTTCCAACCTAGTCCCCAAACAGCGCCATGTGGCTTTCAAACAGCTAAATGCACTCAGCTACCATTCTGCAACTGCTGAGGTGATCATTAAAATGCTCTTTCCTTCTGTCCAAGCAGCCTGTGTGTGGCTTCAATAACCAGGGCACTAGCGGATAAGCTGGGTCTCCCAGAATAACTGGACCAACCTCCATACCATTAATGTCCTCAATGCCCATGGAGGCAGTTTTCTCTCCATTCATTTAAATAGCACCAAGTTCCTAGCATTGGGGACCCTCCTGCCCCCACCCCTCCACACACTTATTTGTGCCAGGAAACCTGCAATGGTGGGCCACCAATCCTTGGAGCACAATGGAGAAAAACCCTTTTGTTTATAAATTCTGTGTCCTAGCAGCAGCAGGGAGAGCACAAACAATAAGCAGATGGGCTCCATGAATTGCCCCAATAAATTTTGGGAACCCTATGTGTGCAGAGCCGTCAATATTCTGAGCATTACCTCGCTTTGTGACCCAGTTAGATAGCACTGGACCAATGGCCTAGCAGATCTGCTTGGAAATGGCCCCAGTAGCTCTCCTCATGCTGAATTGGTTGACTATAGACCGGTAACATTTGCTCAGTGGTGCGAGGGGCAAAATCCAGTGCCAAATTCATCCAGCTCAGTGCTGTAACACAGTCCAAGAACCCTGTGCATATTTTCACTTGTCACCATAGCAGCACGGAGCACTGTTGGGTCATGCTGGCTGACAGCAGTTTGGAAGTGATGTGAGCCAGCCCAGAAAAGCCTGAAGCAGAGACAGCAGAAACATGGGATTCAACAAAAAAAATTCAGAGCCACCTGCCTTCCCCCAATTCACAGCTAAAACATTCCCTGGATACACACTGCTCAGCAGTGCAATGAGAGACAATGGGATACCCCCAGAGAATGTTATGCCCTGAATCTGCAGCGAACTGCTACCATGTGTTCACATGATAGAAAACTGAAAAACAGGTGTTCGTGTGCACACAGTTGGTGCAACTAGCATAGTGCAAGTTATCTGAATGCATTAAAAAAGTTTGGAATTAATACCTCCCCCACTTGTGTAGACACACCCTAAGTTTTCCAGAGTAGGAACAGGAGAATGGTTCAGACGGATTTTTAAAACCAGACAGACATATTTGTATATGCAGAAATAAATCTGAATATGGGAAGTTTGTTTCAGACGGAGGATTAGAATTTTGTGCTGTGATGCCTTGAATCTGCAGCATCATATCATGATCTTGCATCGAATGCAGCCATCATTACATCCTGCTACATTAGATGGAGCGGTTTGGCTGCTTTCATACAGTGACTCTGAAGAGCCCTGCATTCCAGAAACCAGTCCCTTGAGTCTGGGGAGGATGATGAATAGTGCTCACCACTTCTCCACGCCTAGCTTAGAAAAGTCACGTACTTCAGCATAGCCTGTGGAATTCATTACCAGAAAATATCACTAAAACCAAGAGCTTAGCAAGACTCTAAAAAGATTGCATTTGGAAAATCAGATAGAAATTATATAAAACCTCACGCTTCTGGGCATAAACCAACCATTGTTTGAAGGGATTAGGAAGATTCTTCCCCTGTGGGCAGGAATTTTCATAATTGTCCACTATAAGGCTTCTTACACTTCCTCTTAAATACCTGGCACTGGTCACTGTCATATGCAGGATACTGGACTGGCCAAATTACTGATATGAACCAGGATGACAATTAACATTGAATTTGCCCTTCAAATTCATATGCTTAACTTTAATCAATGGGATTACCCACAGAAGTAAAATTAAGAACATGCCCAAGTGTTCCCAGGACCAGGAACTAGGTTTTCAAAATAACAATTAGTCTCACAGGTATGCTCCATTTTCCAGTGCTGGTCACAGTATTAATGTCAGCCTAGCCTAAACCAGGCCCTGTTGTTGTGCATTTAGTTTTTATAGGCCCAAATAACTGCAACCACAATCATCTGATTACACCACATTATTAGTTTGAGGCCACTAACAACATTTTGAGAAGTTGAGCCCCTAATCCAAGAAGTATGTGTCAGCTGAGAGTGGAGAAAAGAATATCATCCCTGGGAAGAAAAGTGAGTGCCTTTCCAGCTAGGAGAAAGAATAATACGTGTAAAGAAATCAGAACTCAGGGCTGGCCTATACTGGGCATTTTTCCTCTTGATGTAGCTATGCCAGTGTAAAACAACATTTGTGTCAGGAAAAATTGCATCAATGCCTCTCCTGCTTTACACAAACACAGCATATCTATACTGTGCAGGGTGGAACCAATGGAAAATCCCACAATATAAGCAAGCCCTAAAATGTAAAGTGTCTTAATGTTTTGTCGACCACAAGAAAGCAAGAGATGATATCTTTAGATTGTAAACTCTATAGGTCCCAGAATATGTGAAGCTGCTACCAACTTTTCCTCTTCATCTCTAATGCACAAAGAGAGCTGCAATCCTAACATGTCTTTATTGAGTAGTGTGGCATCAGAGGTTTGTAATTTGAGCATTCTTCCTGCCTCACAAATTGGAGTTCTATGCTTGTATAAAAATGGTTTGATCCCTTACTGAATTCTCTTTGCCTACTGCATTCAGGAGACAGCTTGCACTGAATTACAGCAGATACCACATGCAAAGCTACATAATTAATACACTTGAAAATTAACCTAGTGCTCACTGAAGAGATTTCTTCTCGGTAACATGATTCTGAATAATCATTTATCTCTTGCATTCAGTTACCAAGCTGTCTGCAAGCATCAGCAGCTATTGCAGGCACTTACATCACTGATATGTCATTCTTTCATGCCCATACCATATGGGCAATAATAACTTAAGTGGATGCTAGCAGATGTTAAGCACATAGTGCCTGGCTTGGAATGTATGTTTAGGCCCAGACTGTTTGGATTTGAGATGTTTTATGCTAAAACATTCTGTCCCACCATGAAGAGATATAGATGCTGTGTTTAGACACAAAGCAGGGAGAAACAGATGGCACTGCACCACAGTTTCAGGGAGTTAATTGATTTTTCTCAGACTAACAGTACAGCCATTCTAAGGAGAAGGTAGAGAAATGATGGACTCAACTTTTGGCTTTAGTGCTAGTAATGAGAATTATTTTTTTTAACTACACAGAAAATTAAGAGTCTCTCCTTTGCTACATGTGCTCCATCCTTATTTATTCTGTGTTCAGTGCAATTCTGCTTTATTGTTAGGTCTTAGGAAACAGGAGAGCCAATATTCATTTGAAACACTCCATTTTTACAGTGGTGATGCTCAGGATAAATTATCCCAGGATGTTTTTTTCAATTATCAATGTGGACTCTGATTGCTTCCCCTCCCCCCACCTCATCCCCCATTTTGCTAAGGAAGGTCCCCAAAATGAACAACTGGTACAAGAGAACATTTGGCACTAGTCTTTAGTTCTTTTGTTTAAGAGAATTGGTAAAGTCCCAAAAGACTGATCTGGTAAATGCGTAAGCCCCAGAGAAATGCAAAGATATGTAATCACTATCAGGCTTACCTCCTCAATACTGTAAACAAAACAGCAGAAGTCATAGATGTATCTGGTGTAAGCTCTCAAAATCTATGTATTTCATACAGTATATACTTGGTTATAGGAATAATCTACTGTGATGACTAGTGTAAGAGAGATGTGTTAAGTTAAGATGTGTGATTTAACCTCTCACTTCTCCACTATGTAAAGGTACAGTTGTCCCAAGTAAAGAAGAGTATTTCTCTGGCAAAGTGGGTATCGGGTGGGTGGGGAACTAACCCTATATTAAAAACTTTCAGCAGCATAAAGCAAAAAGTTGCAGATGGCAATGGAGTAGCACCATGTTCCCAGAGAGCAAGGAAGACCCTTTTCATGACTAATTCAAGTTTTGGACAATCCTGGGAATTTTTAAAACTTCAGTATCGAATGTAGAACATCTGAGATACAACTAAGAACAGTTTTTAAGGGTCTCTTCCATTTTGTCCTAGGCTAAAGAGCTCCACCTGCACAGTCATGGTCTTGAAGGGTTATACTTCCTTGTTATACAATTATAAAGAGTTAGTGTAATTACTACCTTTTTAACCTTTGAACTCAATTTGAGTTCCATACCAAGTTCAAGTGTTTTACCATCTCTCTCAACATACATAAGGCAAGTAGTGTGATAAGTTTTTATATCTACATCAACTTGAGAGTGCAGCCAAAGAAGCTAAAATAGATTGAAATGCAGAATGAACTGTAAAGATTACTGCTGCAAGTAAAGAGATAGAGGTACCTGCTTCTGATGAACCCAGAAACTCTTACAGTCAAGTAAAATGATAAATTGTTTCCTTAGGCAAATTGCAGTGTTGGTTAGTGTGAACCCTGCTTAGAGAAGTTCAACGAGGGGAAGAAAGTTACTGCACAGTGTGAGTGTTGTTGTATCCAACAGTCTCTTTCTGTGAGGAAATTTAAGGTCCTTCAAGTAGTGGCAAAAGCAGTAGCCTTCCTTGCCCCCACCATGTTTCAAAGTTGTGGGAGGGGGTGACAACCATCCCACTCATATGACTACTTTCTATGGATTTGGGGTCAGGACAGAGAGGTTCATTACCATGCCCTAAATATGGAGATGAGTAAAGGGGCCACTCCATAAGGGATAGATACAAGATCAGCAGGCCCGCGCACATGTGCACACACCTGGTAAGTGAAGGGGTACCTGAAACCGGCTGTGGGCAACATATGGTGGGCTGGTGTGTTGAGTCAGGGATCTGAATATCATCTAATCCAAATATCAGCTTCTTTGCCCCTCACCAACGGTGCCAGATTAACAGTACAAGAAAGCCCAACTTTGTTTTTGTGAAGAAGTGACACAACAATTTAGTGTTCCCAGCTCACATGATTTCATGGAGAATCTCACAATATGGCATTTTTCTAAAAGCTCCAGTTGCTGGAGTATTGGGATTATGTGAAAAACCTCAACTTTCGTTAAAAAGAGTTAAGTGTCTATCCCTCCGTTTTGTGGAGCACAGCTTGAGGACATGAGCCATAAATGCTCTGACACCAGAAGGCAAATAAATAGAAGTCAAGATTTGGGGCCTGATTCAGTTTCTGAACACATACCATTGGTAGCATTGCAAGTCTCCCCCTCAGTGGGCTAAACTCAATAAATACAAATATACAAAAATACAGCAAAGTCATCCCATCTTTATAGACTTCCAAAATAAACATAGGAGCAAACTTCTGAAAGCCATCCCCCAGCATTGTCAATATACAGATTTTGTACCAGCATGAAAGAAACCAATCCAGCATGTAGATACATCTAAAGGTATGCAAGAAAATTGCCTAAACACAGCAAAAAATTATGCTCAGAAGTAAACCAGCCCCAACATACTGCAGCAAAATTTCACATCAGAGCATGCCACAACCCACCATCGACATTGCAACACTATGTATAAAAAGCACCCATAAGCCAGGGATCCCTGTCCATTGTCAACTTCTTGAGTAGAGGGCAGTACCCAGTGGCAGACCTCATGTCCTGGATTGAAGGAGTAGTAACCCTTTCCCTGGGAGACCAAGAGAAGAGATGAAGGGATCCAAGCAGGAGTTACTTCTCCTGTCTACGTACTAGTGCTCTCAGCATTAATGGGAAGAAGAGGCTAGGCCAGGGATCGGCAACCTTTGGCATGTGACCCACCGGGGTAAGCCCCCTGGCGGGCCGGGCCAGTTTGTTTACCTGCCACGTCTGCAGGTTTGGCCAACCGCAGCTCACACTGGCCGTGGTTCACCACTCCAAGCCAATGGGAGCTGCGGGAAGCGGCGCGGGCCCAGGGATGTGCTGGCTGCCGCTTCCCAAAGATCCCATTGAGCGGGAACAGTGAACCACGGCCACTGGGAGCTGTGGGCAGCCGTGCCTGCAGATAGTCAATGTAAACAAACTGTCTGGTGGGCCGCCAGCAGATTACCCTGATGGGCCGTGTGTGGCCCGCGGGCCGTAGGTTGCCCACCACTGTTTCAACTGCTCTTCCCTCAAGATATTTGTGAGGTGACCCACCGCATTGTCCCCATCTTCATTCTTTAGCAGGAACACAACTTGGTGATCTGAAAATGAGAGTGAACACCACGCTAATGACATTTGCTGAGGACACTAAACAGGAAAGAGTTGAAAACACTAGCATGGCCAGAAAAATATCATAAAGGAACCTAAACAGGACAGAAACTGGCAGAAAATAAAACAAGATTTTGCTTGGAAAAATGTAAGCCAGTACAGGTGTGGGGAGGAGGGAATGATCCAAAGCATGTATACCTCATCAATATTTCACTGAAACAGAACTAAAATAAAAAAAATCTTGTTTTTGATGCAACACAGTCACCGTATGCTTCCCTTATAGACCTCTGCAGGACAGAAGAGAAAAAGGTTTTAGTTCAGGGTTTTGTTTTGCTTTAATTAAGGGCTCAAGACTTTCAGAAGAGTTCAGCATGTTGCATACCAGGCTAGTTTGGGGGGAAAAAAATCTGACTGTGATTGTCACAGTTTGAGTTGCTGAGCTTTTTTGAAGATAACCTACAACAACCCTGAAAACCCCCAGAAGTGCATGTTTGGTGGTAAGGAGAAGACATGACCAATCTGCTAGCCTTTGGATGGAGCATGCTCTCCTCCTACGCAGCCTTAGTGGAGGAGGGGAAGACACTGGATTTTCCAGATAGTGGTTCACTGCTGAGCATTCTCAATTCTCCTCAGCATCAATGTAAGACTGGTAAGGCCCTATTAAATCTGGGGCACCCAGCACTACACAGAATCATGCCTCAACTATAGGCCAAACCCAGCTTGGGGGGTGGGGGGGTGTGTGTATTAAACTCAGATAGCTGTAAGTGTTCTAAACAATGAGAAACATGCTATTAAAAGGATTATGCTTAGTATGGCAATTTACAGTAGCATCATCAGGTCCATGCTTTTGATTTTATGAGCATTCTGGTGAAGATAAATACTCTACTCTCTGATTTTAGCAAGCACATACTACTTTATTTGTGAGTTACACCAATTACTAGGTGGGAAGTAGCTATTCCATTTTAAAAAAATTAGGACAAGTTTAAGAACTAGATATGATGTTTCCAGTGGCATGAACTAAGACTTTTTTTTTCTGCTTTAACAGAGCTCACATTGTCCACCTTGGGATATTCGTTGTCTGAAACTTACTAAACATTTATAAAATGTTTAAACTGGACAAAGATTTTGGCTCATAAAGCAGTTTGGACCAGCTATAAATAAAAGTGAAACATTCCAAGAGACTGGACTTAGAGCTAGCTACTTGAAAAAAAGTTTTAGGTGATTTCCTGGGGGTGGGAACAGACAAGGAAATTCAGATCTCTTTACTTGGAAAATGGGAGACTGAACTAGGACATCTCAATACCATGAAAACCAAGTGCATTAAGATATGCCAGCTTTGTGTTATTTTAAACAGAGCAATATCTTTTCCAAAGTTCTTGATCAAATCCTGCTCATATTCTGAAGGTACAGAACTTCCATTTCCAGAGTATTCAAGCCAACAGTTCTTTCTCCATGCATTATATTCTAAAGTTGTTTGCAGTGCTGTTGCAGCCATGTTGGTCCCGGGATGAGAGAAAGACAAGGTAGGTGCGGTAATATCTTTTACAGGACCAGCTTCTGTTGGTGGAAGATATAAGCTTTGGAATTGCACAGAACACTGTAGTTCCAAAGCTTGTACCTTCCACCAATGGAAGTTGGCCCTGTAATAGATATTACCTTACCTACCTTGTCTCTCAAATTCTAAAGGCTGAAGTGTAGCCTTTACTAGTTGTATTACAGTAGCATAATAAGGTTCCAGTGGCTCAGGACCCCATTATAGCAGGCACTGCACAAGTCTGACTTTTGGCTGACATGCTAAGGATTGAACTAGGCGCCCGAGCCAACGGCACAAGCTACTACAGTTTGAGCTGAAGCTCTGTATGTTGGGGCTATAAACAAACTTATACCCTCTGTAGATTGGCATAAAGGAGAACTTATAAACACTCATCCACCAGCAGGTTGCACAACAAAGCAAGGTGACTGAGCCTGCCTCAAAGAGCCTACAAGGTAAGCATTTAGCCACTGACCCAAATAGGAAATGACATGGAACCACATTGTCCCACGGGAAGCTGTGGGAATGATCTAATCCTTTGCTCTGGGGGACATATAGCAGACCCATCACTGCAACCCTCTAGCACAGGAGCTACTATAACCACACCTTTGAGGGGCTACAGGGGGGACATGGAAGCCTTAGGAAGCTCAACTCGCCCCCCCCCCCACACACACACACACATACATTTATAAGGCTCCCTCACAGCCTAGCCCCCACTAAGTAAAAAGCTAGAAACAAAGCCTTTCCATAAGGGCCATCAGCAGTCCACTGAAAAGCTTGTGCACGAGACTGGACATCAGCCAGATGAAAATTTAGAGAACCCCACATAAAATAAAAGCCATTCCCCCCTTTTAAAAGCCAGACATAAATAGACCTAAGCATTCCTCAACCAGAGTCCAAAAAGCAAGCATTAAAGAGCAGATTTATACAACTACAGTCCCTAACACAACAATATCCAGCAGAAGTCACCTACTTGACTTTGTGAAGAAGAAAAGGATTAGGAGGAAAACACTAGCTCCCTTTTCATCCCCATCTGCCTTCCTATAAGCCTGTCTGCTTTGATTCAGGCTCATCCAGCAGCTTTCTTCGGCATATCCCTCTTATTTTCCACAGCTGGGTCAATCCTGCTGCCTCGCAAATCCTGCACTCAGTGCAAACAGCTGTGATCCTCCTTACCTGAGGAAGTTAACCTCCTATTTGCCATGCCCTAGGCATGCTCTTTCTGCTCTATTATACAGAGGATATCCCCAGCCCAATATTCAAAGGCCCTGATCCTGCAGTGAGCTCCGCCTGGGCACAAAACTCCTAACACATGGAGTTCACAGCAAGTTTGGGCTATAAAACACTATGGAAGTGCTAAGTATTATTTCTGTAAAACAGAACTTGACAAGCAGTGAAGAGGTTATATGGCTTGTACACCACAGCTTGAATTCTGTGACATAGTCATGAGCTATCTCCTTATCAGTGAAGCAGAACTCTAAAATCACACAAAAACAGTTCATTCAGCAATGTGAGTTACACAACTATGATAGCGAAGGGAACCTCCAGAGTGTCAGAGGTGACGTTCAGAAAAGCATATGATCTTCTGGTGCTTATCAGAAACTCTTCCAAATGTCTTTGACTTACAAAACTAGCTTGAAAATATGTGTATGCTCTTTTGTGTAATTTATTTTCCTTCCTGCTTCTGGTTAGACCAGAAATACCACAAGTACAACACTTTTCACAGGCAGACCTGCCAAGTTTTCTGCTATTCCCAATAGTCTACTACTTTTATGCCTTTAATCCTGGCCTACTGGGAAACCCTACCAATTAACTGCTTCTTTCAGTGCCAGGCTATAGGCTTAGTCTGCAGGGGTGGAAGTTTTGGGGATTTCATATGAAATGTATGTGGTAAGAAACAGCCAAAACACCACTAATATATTTAAAGGGGCACAGTCAATTCAAATGTGGTCAACTTTACCAGAAAGAACCAATTTGATTTTGCTGAAGTTAACCTGCTTCTTTCTCCTCACTGCAAATTTTTATCCTTCTCTAAGCAAGTTTTACTGTTTTAGGATTATTTTTAAAAAAATATTTGTCTCCCCTTGTGGGTATGTGAAAGACCCACAACAGGGGAAAAGTGACTAGGTCATCATACAGGGGAACTGATTGTTCACAAGTGCTGCCAAATACACAAAGGGCCTGATTCTCCCCCTTGTCTTGGGCCTTATGGAGATAGTGCTTTGAATTCTTAATACTATCTGACAGTCTTTAATTAGGGGCTTTAATTACATGGAAAAGTCCTTGAAATTCATTTAAAATACTGTATTTCAAGCTACCTCCAAAAATCTGTGGAATTAGAGCTCAATAAACAGCCATGCCATTGCAGGAGCTAGCATCACTTTAAGACCTTTCCTCACTCACACAGTCCTTTCAGTCTCCGGGTTTAAGCACTCTGCTTGCAGCCAGCCCCTGTGCATGGCAGCTGGGAAGGGAAAGGTCTTCGCACCTTCTCTCTTTTGTGCGCCTATTTAAGGTTAGGCACAGCACATTGCAGACTAAGCTGTCAGTGAGGTTTCTGATTTTCAGTAGAGCCTTAAGTGGCAGCAGTATAACGTAGGAACTGGGAACTATACGTAGACAGGCTTCAGGCATTTTTTACCACTGTGTCATTTAACCCTGCTTATGGTGGTAAAGATGACCAAAGCCAGTTTACACTACAGCATTGTGTAGCTGCACTGGAGCTAAATAATGGCTACAGCATGTGCTGGTGTAGATGTTGCGTAACAAGAAAACGGTGCCGAGTCAACCTCTCTAAGTAATTCATTAGTAATCTGTATGTTACACTCATATGCACTAGCATCCAACATGTTGTTTGCAATGAATGTACATTAAAAGAGAAATTATCTCATGGATTTGTGCAATCTGAAGCATGTCCTATCAAGCTGACAGTAAAAGTCATGTCTAGGCAGTTTCTCCGTGAACTGCCTACATTACAGCTACATTAATGTCTGATACCTTCTTCAAACTGTGAGCAGAGCACATTATCCACACATATAAACCTCTCCTCCAGTCCAATTACTATCTGTAGCACTCAGTTATGGATAAGAGTCACCAGACTCTCTTCACCTTCATACTCAGGTTATATATTTTGCCCCTGTGCCCTGATCTAGATATGCACAGAGTCTCTATCTAACTTGGTAACTTGGTAATCAGTGGTAACCTGTGCATTTATTCCTGTTAAATCAAGTTTAAACCTGGAGGTAAATGTAAATAAAAGTGCACTGATACAGAAGATTCACACAGGCACAGCTCTATGTTAGGGAGGGTGCAGATAGGAGTAGCTTTGAAAGGGGTCCAGGATAAGGTCTCTTCTATGTGAGGCCACATGACCTGACCAGTGTAAACTCGGTGTGGCACCAAGCAGAGGACTTCAGTCTCCATCCAGTCTTGCATCCAATGAAGTGAGCTGTAGCTCACGAAAGCTTATGCTCTAATAAATTTGTTAGTCTCTAAGGTGCCACAAGTACTCCTTTTCTTTTTATGGATACAGACTAACATGGCTGCTACTCTGAAACCAGTCTCCACTCAATCCTACCCCCTCCTCTTATCTCTTTGGAGAGTCTAGCACTGCTGTCTTCACTAGCTGTGCACTGTTTCTTATCTCCCTAAGAACAAGGACTGTCATGGTGCCCAGTCCCTGCTCTAGGGCTAAAGAGGGAAGATTTCTTGCACCTTTTCATGCCCTCTTGAACATCCATAGAGTGTTGGGCCCAGTCTTCCCCTGCACAGAAGAAGTCTACAATGTCCTGCAGAGAAAAGGAATATAAAGACACTTAAACAAGCAAAGATGTGCATGTAGGAAACTACTTACTACACTGTGGGTTTGTCCTTAACTTTATCAGCATTTATTCCTTTGATTGAAAACAACCCACACAGTTATGATAAGGGCCCTAATCTGCATCCCTTGCACACAAATGATTCCCATGGAGATCCACACAAATTCAAATGCACAAGCAATATGGGATCATGCTTTAAATGTGGCATCTTGAGACCTGGGTTACCCCGACTCTACTATTAGATGCTGTTGAGAATAAATTGGTTTAGTTGCACATTTATTTGCCAGCATGAGGAGTGGCATTGGGTTTTTTCTTTCTCCAAACTCTGATCCCCCCATGCAGGAGCTCTGTAGTCAATTTATGTCCCAGAGGGGCAGACCTGTCTGTGGACCTACCTGTGCAGAAGAGAAAGAGCGGGGACTAGGGCATCAGGGCAATTTCTTTGATCTTGCTTTCTCTTACAGAAACCCATAGCAACGGTATATCTATATTTAAAAAATCCCACACCCTACCAAAACAAGACACTGCAATACACACACTTCGACATCGGGGAGAAGATAAGAGAGCAAACAACATGTGACAGCTGTGTGGTCATGTTACTTAATGTACCACTGGAAGGCACTTGGAAACTACATTGATGAGCATGGTAAAAAAAACCTATATAGAATAGAAGCAATTTCTCAATTTCCCCTGATTGTTTTGGGTGTCTGTGTGTGTGATCAAAAAGCTCAAAGGATGCAAAAATCTATAAATAGAAGGAAATGATATAATGTAAATGTGAGATGTAAGCACTGCAATTGACTATTACTGTTGATTGTTAGCCAGCAGTTTCAAAGATAGTCAGATGTCTACTTTATATATATATAGGATTGTATGGCATGAACTACGAAAATTAAAAATTGAGTTTAAAAATACCTAGCAGCTAGGTTAATTTTTTTAGTGCAACTCAATAAAGATGGGAGAAGGGCGTAGCTTGATGATCTACAGCCAAGGAGACAGTAAGGAGCCAAGAAAGCCCTTCCCCATCTCTACTCCCAGCACCAGAGCTGGCTGACAATTGGAGGGTCAACACTGATAAGAGGATGTAAACAGGAAGTAGCAGGCGCAGTAGCAGAGATTCATGGGACCTCCCCTCTGAATGTGTTCTTGGGAGCTGACATGGGTCCCCAGCTCCCCATTTGTTTCTCCTGAATAGATAGGTCCACAGGCAGGTCTGCTACCCCTGGAGGGTAATTAATTGCATAGCCCCTGCATGGGGGAATCAGGATTTGCAGAGCTCTGAGAAGAAGGCAGAGAGCTCCTCTGGGCTCCCACATGATCTGACTATGGAAGGGCTATGAAGACATGCTCTGCTCTTTATTAGGCTGGCCTGGCTGGTCTCATTACTGATCAGGCCACACCAGAGCTCCATTCTGGATAAAATTTGCCTCTGTGCAGAGGACCAGCACTATTGAAGTCCCACTTAAGTCCTCAAAATAGGGTTTAAGTGGTGCATGGGCCTTATGCTTTGCTGGCTCCCTGTGCACAGGAATGAATTTGACAGTTGCATTGAACAATGGCAAACAGCAAAGAAATGTAAAAATCACAGTTTATTTATGGGCAATTCATAAACAGAAAACAGGGCTAAAATCACTGAATAAATTGTTCACTGCAAATAGTTCATCAAGTTCTAATCACAGGAGTATGATGCAACATCACAATGTTGCAATGCAGAAATCTAAACAATAAACATCTGCATCTGCAGAATCCAAGCTTACACAGCCTAATTTTTAAATTTGAGCCCTCAGATCAAAGCACCAAATTCTGCTGTTACTCAACTCAGTGCCCAAATGTAGAACTGGGCATACTGATTTTAGCACAGAGGTTTGATATTTGCTCACACATCCTTCACACAATCCCCCCATCCCCTTTGCTGGTGGTGGTGGAAATATTTATGGATAAGTCCTCACTGTCCAGCTCTATGTAGATGTCTTGCACATGTGGCACAAAACATTTTCTTCAGACCTGCATGAGCCACAACCACCTTCAGTTGAAATAGTTCTACATCATCTAATTCTAACAATGGTTATGTTTTCAAAAGCTCTTACTATGCGATGGCAGTTTGCTGTCAAGTGTGGTGGCTGAAGGTTGAACTGTCCTATTACCCCTAAAACGATTCTTGCAGAGAGAGGGCTGAGGCACATTGATGAGACAATGTAAAAAAGCCTGTAGAGCAGCTACCTGTGTAGTACCTGCTCTGTGGACAATCAGAGGACTTCAGTCTCCATCCAGTCTTGCATCCAATGAAGTGAGCTGTAGCTAATGAAAGCTTATGCTCTAATAACTTGGTTAGTCTCTAAGGTGCCACAAGTACTCCTTTTCTTTTTGCGAATACAGACTAACACGGCTGTTACTCTGAAACCAGTCTCCACTATGTTCACTCTACAAGCATGAAATTCACTTTTGATTTTAATAATCTAAATAACCTACAGAAAGCCCATGAAAACTTCATTGAAGGCTCGTGAAGTTTCTGTCTTTAAAGAAAAACAGAGGAATAAAGCCTGGTATTCAGCATAAAATGGCTTTAAAAGTATGCAGAATGGGTAACCTTAATACACATCTGTTGTGTCTGTTGTTCCAAAGCACAGGGTGTTCGTATTTTAATTGTGAATTGGGTATGGCAAAGCCTTACTGTTCTCCTAATGTATTTTTTCTTTAGTGGAGTACATCTGTATTATTGTTTTTGTAATATATTTTGATAATGCTGCCTCTGTGGTCAATGAAGTTATTTGTGCACTCCCACAGCTTACTGAGCAGCTTCCCAATGAATCACTTTCCCGCCTTTCTCTGAGACACCGAGAAATTATTATGACAGCAGCAGGTAGGTGATTAATTCAATTTGCCCTTCGTGCTCGAGGCTGCACAGTAAATCATGGTACAGTTAGTCACCAGTGTGCGGAGCCGGCAAGTACATTAAAGTTCCCTGCAATTACTGTCTCTCTTTCATTGCATTGCATATTCTCTGGGTTTCAATTTACCCCTCTTTTTAGAAGCTTTCACTCCTTTTTCCATCATTTCCATTACTTCCTCTTCTTTTCATTATCCTATTAATGATGAAACTGTAATTTGCACTGGATTTTTGTGTTTAGCTACTTATACATTTCTGTTTATACCAAATAACCTTAAATTACCCTAGTCTCCTATAGATCAGGAGGTGAGACTATGCTTTTAATTTTTATTTGCCAGCAATTATGCTGGTGAATTAACCATGTCAATAAATTAGGACCATTGTTCCCAGCAATTGCTTCATATATTGGTACATTACTCTCCTTGGATGGACTACTTAGAATTCTAGCCTCCCTTTTCCTTTTATACTGATCAGCTTCTATGTAGAAACCTTTACCAGGATGCATCCTAGGATACAAACTCCAACCTCGGATTCAGAGCAACCCAGGATCCAGGGCAGATGGCAGCATACTCAAATAAATGGGAACCAGCTGACACTGGCTAATATGGCCATGGCCCTAGAATAGTCTTAGAACGGGTGCAGTTGCCCCAAAAAAGTTAAAACCACTAGATTAGGAGAATAAATCCACAAAACTTTAAAAATGTCAGTTCTCAAAGGGTGCAAATAATCCAAATGATATTGCAGAGAAATGCAAGACACTCTTATATGATCCTTCAATACAGGCAAACACTATGCGGTGACTATTGATTTTGTAATACACTGCAGGACTTCCCAACTGAACTTTCAGCTTTTGCTGCTGTGCTATCAATTAAACTTTAACTGAGCAGAAGACTCAGTGCAGTGACCTTGTGCAGATACAGAACATCCCGTCACCAAGAATCACTGCTGTGGATAAAGGATTGTTACTGTAAGCCGCTGAAGCAGACAATGTTGCATCATGTTCATAATGAAATAGTACAGTGTGCAGACAAAGTATCAGAACTAGAGTCCAATCCATAGTGAAAAGTAAGATACAGTTGCATATATACATATCTATATCTATGTATATATCTGTTATATAAAATATATAAAGATATATAACATCTCTTTTGAGAGCCTGAATGCTGTACCCCTGCACAGGAGTGAATTTCACCCCCTGCCTCTATACTAGCTAACCTTAAAGTAGTCTAGGCTTTTAAAGACAAATGGCCTTAGCAAGACTTCCACTGACCTCAATGGAAGCAGGAGCAGGCCTATCATATAACATGACATAATTGAAATAGATGGAGTTACTCCGGAGATTAAAACTGCCGAATATCTTCACACTATTAATGGTCAATACTAAACACAGTTTTAGCAATATAGGGCTAAGTTTTCAACCTTGGGAGCCAAGTTAAAGTATCAGTACTCAGTTCTGAATTCGGGCACTCAGATCAGAGTTTAGGCACCGGAATATCTTTTCTAAGTGCTTAAATGCCGATTTGAGCGCTGAAATGCAGAACTAGGCACCATACGTTATGTACACATCTTTCAAAAATGGGCTCACAATGTTTCTAAGGAGATGATATAAAAGAGGAAAAAAAGAAGGGTGCAGTCACTCCACTTTATTAGGGGATGTAGTCTGTATATGAGAGAAATGCATATCTCATATGAGCTTTGGGAAAATGGGATAATGAAAGAGTTGTCATTTTCTGAAAATTTTTTTGTAATCTTGATAGTAAGGGTCTTGTATGAACTGAAAGATTGCAGCCTGACCTTGTGAGCCATCATATCACATTTTTCTCTAAGATCACATTCTATGAGGTTTGTAAGCCATTAGGCCAAGTATGCAGGCCTTCCAAAACCAGGCTAGCTCACATTTAACCATAAGGCATGTGATACATAGGCATGTATGTGCAACAGCTGGTGCAGGTAGCATTCTTAGGAAAGGCAAGGAAACAGACTTCTGCAATGTTAGATAGCTCCATTTGTGTCACTGTGTAACAGAAAAGCAGTTTCAAGGACCCTGAATAGAAGCGCAGGGCTCCTTTGTTGAGATGGGCAAAGACTGAAAGCTGTGTCATTATAGGAAGAATAACTTACCTATATCATTATCATTAGTTAGTTATTTGGATTGCAATTGCACCTAGAGGCACCAGTCAAGGATCATTGTGGTAGTCGCTCTACAGCCACGGGGTATAAAGTCAGTCCCTGCCACAGGGAGTTCACAGTCTGGATTATGACAAAGTAAAACAGGTAGAAGAGACAAACAGATAGGCAAAGGGGAAAGGGATGAGGAGGAAACAGTAAAGTGAGCAAGTTCTGTTATCTTAAGGTGAGATGAGACCTCTCTGTCTGCAGCTGTCAGGGTGGCAGTGCTTTGTAGGCATCACTGCGCAGGTGAATTTAAAGAAGACGTTAGATGGAAGGTAAGGCAAAGACTTTGACATTATTAGGTTCTTTCAAGGAAGTTTCTTCCACTCCTAAGGGGCAGTCTGGAAGAAAGAAAGGAGATGTTTGAATGGCCACAACTAATCTTATAATTGTATCTGTCATGGATTTTAAACCTGATTTCCAACATTACAAACTTCCATAAAGAAACTAATCTGTTTGAAATATCACATCACATATCATCCCAGGCTAGAATTTTACTAGGAATTTTTCTGGGTGCAATGATATTAAGTAATGAAGGACTGTGGTAATGGGCAAATGGCTTGGATCCCTTAACAATTCACACTTCCAGACTTTTTAGAATTTGGCAGTTTCTTTCAGGTGTAGAATTTATGTAAAGAAAATCTAATATTGTTAAGAGTGTTGGCAAGAGTCCATTGAAACATATGAACCTTATCTTTTGTTAACTTTTTGTCTATCTGCTTTTTTTTTTTTTTTTTGGAATGCAGCTACACACTGTACTTCAGATAAGATGATACACCAGAGCCCTTGTCATTAACTCTGGAGTTGTATGTAAACTTTTTTTAAAAGAATCACAACAGCTTATTTTTGAAATGTCTAAAAAAAACCCCTTACGTTAAAAAAAGTAACGCCCTTCTGAATCACTGCGTAGCAGTGGTTTTCAGCCTTGATACCATAACTCCAAGGTGGATCACAAAGTTATTTTCTGAGGTTTTATGCATTTTCTGAATCTAAAATTTCCTTTTTTTAAAATTTATGTTCCTAGGTTTTATGGTTGCAGCAATAACCTTCCACATATAAATTTCTGCAATAATTGGCCTAATTTAGTATATTCTTTGGGGAATATGCACTGTATGGATTTTGCCTGTAAGAATGCATAGACATTACTTAAATGTGAAATTACCAAACTTATATGCACTGAATCTAATGCCTAATTTGGCTATATATAGTGCAATGAACCTTAAGAAAACTCAACAGCCTATTTATTATGTATTACCATACGGTACTATCATTTCTTCTGAAACAGTGCAAAAGACTGTGTGGCACAGACTCAAATGAATTTGGGGATCCCAGGTTTTGGTTTCCAGGGTGGGAAACGGCTGTGAATCCATTCCCTGAAACATGGTAGGAGGAGAAGGATTACATGTCAATGACATAACCTCTCCTTTCAGTTCAAACTAGTAAAAAGGACTGCGAGTTCAATAATAGCAAAGACTATTGAAGAAGGGTAGGGGATGGTTTAAAATATTTAATTATAAGAGAAATATAAATTAGGTTTGATTAGAGGGCAGAAGGGACAATATTTACCAAGTTCAATAAGGTTTAACAGTAACATGAACACTATGAACTATGCATTACTGTCAATAACAGCAATATTAAGGAGGCTAACAAGTGATGGCTGCAGTTAAGATACTCAAATCTAAGGTAAGATTTCTTCAGTTGATATTGGTCTTATAGACTCCTACAAATCATTTGTGGGGAGAGAAGGTTTCAGGGAAAACAACCTCTCAGCTTCTGCAGGGTCAAAGGCTGCATCTGCTAAGGTAAAGCAAACATTTTCAAAACAAAAAACTAGACACTTTTGTGGTGATGTATTTGACAGTCAGTAAGGAGACATAGAACAGACAAAAGTACACCTTTTAAAAAAATCTGTGCTGATTCATAGATACTAAGGTCAGAAGGGACCATTATGATCATCTAGTCTGACCTGCACAACGCAGGCCACAGAATTTCACCCACCCACTGCTGCGAAAAACCTCTCACCTATGTCTGAGCTATTGAAGTCCTCAAATCGTGGTTTAAAGACTTCAAGGAGCAGAGAATCCTCCAGCAAGTGACCTGTGCCCCATGCTACAGAGGAAGGCGAAAAACCTCCAGGGCCTCTTCCAATCTGCTCTGGAGGAAAATTCCTTCCCGACCCCAAATATGGCGATCAGCTAAACCCTGAGCATATGGGCAAGATTCACCAGCCAGATACTACAGAACTTCTTTCCTGGGTAACTCAGTTCCCACCCCATCTAACATCCCATCACAGGCCATTAGGGCTATTTACCATGAATACTTAATTACCAAAATCATGTTATCCCATCATACCATCTCCTCCATAAACTTATCGAGTTTAATCTTAAAGCCAGATAGGTCTTTTGCCCCCACTGCTTCCTTTGGAAGGCTATTCCAAAATGTCACTCCTCTGATGGTTAGAAACCTTCGTCTAATTTCAAGTCTAAACTTCCAGTGGCCAGTTTATATCCATTTGTTCTTGTGTCCACATTGGTACTGAGCTTAAATAATTCCTCTCCCTCTCCAGTATTTGTCCCTCTGATATATTTATAGAGAGCAATCATATCTCCCCTCAACCTTCTTTTAGTTAGGCTAAACAAGCCAAGCTCCTTGAGTCTCCTTTCATAAGACAAATTTTCCATTCCTCGGATCATCCGAGTAGCCCTTCTCTGTACCTGTTCCAGTTTGAATTCATCCTTCTTAAACATGGGAGACCAGAACTGCACACAGTATTCCAGGTGAGGTCTCACCAGTTTGCCTTGTATAACGGTACTAAAACCTCCTTATCCCTACTGGAAATACCTCTCCTGATGCATCCCAAGACCGCATTAGCTTTTTTCACAGCCATATCACATTGGCGGCTCATAGTCATCCTATGATCAACCAATACTCCAAGGTCCTTCTCCTCCTCCGTTACTTCTAATTGATGCGTCCCCAGCTTATAACTAAAATTCTTGTTATTAATCCCTAAATGCATGACCTTACACTTCTCGCTATTAAATTTCATCCTATTACTATTACTCCAGTTTACAAGGTCATCCAGATCCTCCTGTATGATATCCCTGTCCTTCTCTAAATTGGCAATACCTCCCAGCTTTGTATCATCCGCAAACTTTATTAGCACACTCCCACTTTTTGTGCCAAGGTCAGTAATAAAAAGATTAAATAAGATTGGTCCCAAAACCGATCCTTGAGGAACTCCACTGGTAACCTCCCTCCAGCCTGACAGTTCACCTTTCAGTAGGACCCGTTGTAGTCTCCCCTTTAACCAATTCCTTATCCACCTTTCAATTTTCATATTGATCCGCATCTTTTCCAATTTAACTAATAATTCCCCATGTGGCACGGTATCAAACGCCTTACTGAAATCTAGGTAAATTAGATCCACTGCGTTTCCTTTGTCTAAAAAATCTGTTACTTCCTCAAAGAAGAAGATCAGGTTGGTTTGGCACGATCTACCTTTTGTAAAACCATGTTGTATTTTGTCCCATTTACCATTGACTTCAATGTCCTTAACTACTTTCTCCTTCAAAATTTTTTCCAAGACCTTGCATACTACAGATGTCAAACTAACAGGCCTATAGTTTCCCGGATCACCTTTTTTCCCTTTCTTAATAATAGGAATTATGTTAGCAATTCTCCAATCATACGGTACAACCCCTGAGTTTACAGACTCATTAACAATTCTTCCTAATGGGCTTGCAATTTCGGGTGCCAATTCCTTTAATATTCTTGGATGAAGATTATCTGGGCCCCCCGATTTAGTCCCATTAAGCTGTTTGAGTTTCGCTTCTACCTCAGATATGGTAATATTTACCTTCATATCCTCATTCCCATTTGTCATGCTACCATTATCCCTAAGATTCTCTTTAGCCTTATTAAAGTTGTTACTAACAACTTCTGACTCAACATTTCTTGGAGTGGAAGAGTTATTCCAGTAACTTTAGTGTTCTGAGTGAGTTTAGCATGAAATAGTGAATAGGTGTTACTAGTATTCACTTTGAGCAAAAGAACAGCTTTGAGAGAGTCTACATCCTATAAGATGTTTCTCTTCACTCCAATTATGGTTCTTCACACTGAACACTTGTCCCTACTGGTCTGTTTGTTCTTGGCAAATTCTACTTTAGCAATGCGTCTTGAATGACTGTACTGTTATAAAAGAAAACTAGACAGTCTGATTGATTAAATGAAAAAAAGGTATTTCAAGAGCCCCGGAGGAAGTCACTGAGACACTGGAGTATCAGTGTATGGTCACTGTGTGTACAGTAGAACCTCAGAGTTATGAACACCAGAGTTACAAACTGACCAGTCAACCACACACCTCATTTGGAACTGGATGTACTCAGTCAGGTAGCAGCAAAGACAAAAAAGACCAAAAAAGAGAGAAAGCAAGTACAGTACAGCACTGTGTTAAATGTAAACTACTAAAAAAAGGGAAAGTATATAAAAAATGTTGACAAGGTAAGGAAGCTGCTTCTGTGCTTGTTTCATTTAAATTAAGATGGTTAAGAGCAACATTTTTCTTCTGCATAGTAAAGTTTCAAAGCTGTACTAAGTCAATGTTCAGTTGTAAATTTTTGAAAGAACAACCATAACATTTTGTTCAGAGTTACAAACAACCTCCATTCCCAAGGTGTTTGTAACGCTGAAGTTCTACTGTACATCTCAATCCAATTCCTGGTAAAAGAACACAGAAGGTAACAAAATGTAACTTTATGTATCTTTCACCAAGCCTTCAACTCTTTTCAGCAAGCACGTGGCTATGTCTAGAGTGGAGTGGTCCCTAACATTAAAGAGGACTTGATGCCACCTCAGCGCAATAAATGCTTTAGTTCAGCAAGCAATTGTAACTTCAGAGGTCTTGGATGAAATGTTAGCCCCACTGAAGTAAATGATAGAGGGCAGGAATTCACCCAATGACTCCCCTTCTTGGCCTTTCCCATAAGGAAGAGGTTAATGATGATCAGAAGACCAAAAGCAAATACCCCTTCTCAGAATTATAGAGCTCTTTAACATCCAGAGCATGCCTTCCAAAGAAATGCTGATTTAAAAGGTCTCATTAATTAAATAGAAAGTCAGTTCATAGAGAAAAGATGAGACTGTCCATTAAATCACTGTATTTATGTAGAACACTGCATACATTAAATCACGGTATTTATGTAGAACACTACATTTATGTAGAACACACAATGGGGTAGAGTTGAAAGGATAAACAAGTACAGGAGTTTGCAATTCCACTAAGGCACAATAATATCTACCTGAATTGGGTCACGGCCCTGGTTTTAATACCAAGGATATTTAGCACTTGGATGAGAATATGAATAGGTATAAACTGGACTGCATGTCAAATCATCTCCTAAGGGACTGGATTTTTCCATTGGATGTCCGGCCCTCATATTAGGAAGATTTTTCTCTGATCAGGAAGAAGAGGAAATTGAGATTGTCTTCTTCAGCAGACAAACATTCCAATTGCCTGGAACCATAGGGTTAACCATGACTAGCTGACAATGTTAAACACATCTTGCCCATGTGTACACCGACTGTTAAGTCATGTTTAACATCATGTAATTGGCACAACTCATCTAGGCTGTGTTTTAACACAACCTAATTTTCTAGCCCAGTGTCTGGGTGCGATAGCATCAGGGTAGATCATTCTTTTCTAAAATGTACATCTACAGCTGAAGAAGAAATCAATGAGACAGTGAGAAGCCTGAAAGATGGAAGAAACAATAACTGTCAAATTTAAAAGAAAATGTAAAATAATTTGTTTGTGTATCTTTAAATGGAGAATCTGCTTTGTTTTATTTTTACACAGCATTATTTAAAATGCTAAGTATTTTAATTCAAATGTTGGCTGGGAGTGAGGCTTAATGGTGACCACAACTGTGTTCCCAAAAGCAGGATACTGAATTTGGGAAACTCTCCATCCCTAGACTAATAAGTGGGTAGAATGCAACTGCACAATCTGTGAAAAACTGATATGTTATTTAGATAATGCCTCCTCCCATAGCTGGTAGTATATTGGCCCATCTGAGACATATTGTCATCAATGTGACCTCTAGACAATGTGGAAAGGGATTGATGGGAGTTGATTTTGGTAGAGAATTATAAAGTAATTCTCAAAAAAAAAACATTTTTTAAAAATTATTTGTTGGAGCTGAGAATAGGGTAAATAGTTGTCTGGGTGGGACTGATCACCCAGAAAGGGAGCAGATGGGCCTAGGGAATTCCTGGCAGAGATTAGATCACATACAAATGAGTCTTCTCAAAATAAGGATAGGACTGGGAATGGGCAGATGGAACACTGTAAAGGCTGGCGGTAATATGGGCAAAGAATACTTCATTTTAATTACTAATTTTTTAATTGAGAGCATTGCAAACAGGAACTGGGTGGGATTGGGCAGCTGCAGAAGGACATCTGGGACAGGAATAAAGGCTGGTAGAGATTTGGGAAGAAAACAAAGGCATTGCTTTATTAGGTGGCTTGACAGCACTGGGTCATATGTGCCTGGATCTGGCAGCCAGCTGGGGACTTCCCTTCTCATCCTGGTAGACATAAAGCTTACCCCAGGGGTAATGCATTTGGTCCAACATGAGAAAGTGACATGCAGACAGCACTGCTCTTCAGCATTTCTAGCAGGGCAATTTGTGGAACATCACTGATGCCATCCTTAGTGGAAAACCTGAATTAAATGCAATTCAATTATCTGAAACAGGCAGGCAGGTAAGGAAAGATGAAGCCAGGATCAAATTCCTTGTTCATTTTATGTTTTTCAATTATGTAAAGCCAACATTATACTGAACACTTTCTATTTTACACATTAATATTTTTTGTTTGGTGTTCAGTGAAGACAAGTTAAATGTTTATTGCTATTGATGTAGTGTCTGGTTCCCATATTTGATTTATTTATTACAGTTTTTAGTAAAATGAGTAACGATATCATTTGTTAGTCATAGTTCATTATCTGCAAATTGAGAAAAGTGCCTCAAACTCAAGGAAGTTGTTAGTTAAGATTTTACTTGTGAATAGCAAAGAATCTTCTCAAAAGATGGAAAATGAACTTGGTGGTACTTAGTAGTATATTGGACATACAACATGGCCCATCAAGATGACAACTTTAAGAGGATCAATCACAAATTCCTGGTACAAGTTGAAGTGCGGATGACTCTGAAACCTGTAGAACCTACTAATACATTTTTCACTCACAACAAATGAAACTTCATTACTTGTTCTGGAAACAGACCGCACACCTTCTGAAGCCATAATCATAAATAATTAAACAGGATATTTTTCATGACTGCATATTAATTTTCCTTGCTAAATATGGAGCTATGTTAAAAAAACAGAATAACATCAGTAGAAAAACAAAACAACCCCTAGCATCAACTTCTTAGTAGGGAAAGGTAATCTAGGTCCAGGGTATAAATGGAGGCAGTTGGCTCAAAATTCAGCAGTACGCATCAGCCACATTGCATTGTTGGAGAGGGCTATGTGAATAAATATTCAATTTGGGTGCAAACCCCTTTCCTCACTCTCACACCCCAAACACTGTTTTTGGTCAACTGGGAACAAAATGTTTCATTTAGATTTTGAGGGCTGGTGGTTCTTTTGTTTTTTAAGAATAGATATGGTTTTAATTTTTTGAAAAAAAAAACTGAGGGAAATTCCAAAACAAAACTGTTCTGAAATGAGAAGTCAAATTTTTGCATTTTGGAAATGCTGAAATTAACTGTTTCACCATTTCCATTTTGTTTTGTTTTTTAGATTGAAGCCATTTGTTGAAATCAGTTGGAATCAACCTGAGTCTGCATTTTTCAGTGGAAAAAAGGCTTGGACAAAAAAATTCCACCCCTCAACATTTAGATACTAAAAAATAACCTTGCCTGCAAAACATTTACTTCTAGAATTCACAAAATTATTTTTATGATCTAAACTGAGCCTTACATTTCAGCTAACATCTCATTGGAACCATCTGATATTTTGAAACAGAACTGTTCTTTCAAAGTCACATATTAGGCCACAACAATGTAGTATTACATATACTATACCATATCCTCAGAAGGTGTAAATTGGTGTCACTATATTGAATGTCAATAAAACTGTTGAGGATCTAGCCCATTATTAATGCTATATTGTTATTAGTATAACTTTCATTTAAAAACTATTTTAAATGATAATACGTATGGCGTGGAGTAGCACCAGTGTGGTAGAAGGTTCATTCATGCAAGGTATTGTATAAAATGTATAATGGTTGCAAATAAAGGGTAAAATCTTGCCTTTATTGAAGAGAATGCAGATTACTTCAGTGAGGTCAAGATTTTACCCACAGTGTCTCCCTTTGTGAACTGAATTGTCAGATGGAGTTAATAAACCCTGTTTTGCCATTTTGATAGAGTGGTGACATTCCTGATAGTCCTGACATTCCACCACCATTATTGGAACCTTACTAGGAGATGTATTAAAACCCCTAGAAATTATAAATAGAGAGAGAGGAGGGAGAATGTAGGATGGAGGGGGAAGAGCTGCTATACAATGTTTTTGATTTTTTTTTTTTTTTAAAAAAAGATCAATTGGAATACATAGTAAAATCAGCTTTCCCACCCACCCCAATCGCTTATATTTTTTAAAAAATAAAACAAAATCATTAAATCATTTAGGGCTATTTTATAATCACATTAATAGATATCATTTCACATGTCATTCTGGAATAATCAACACACTCAGGAGTCTGTGTGTTCCCCTGCTATATTCTTAGCTGCTTGTGGCACCCTATCTGCATCTTTTTGTCTTATACAAACATGCTGTTGTCTCCGCAGGATTCATGCCTACGGGGTCTTGTTGCTTAACTGCAATTTCCATAAGGGATTGTGTAAATTACAGTTAAAGATGTAATACCATTTCATGATATGGGGTGGCCTAAATATTTGGACTCTGCCTACGCGGAGTTCCACTGACGTCAGGGAAACTATACCTGGGACCAAGTGTCTGGGTGGCACATATTTTTGCAGGATTGGGGCAATAGAAAGCTCTTCTCCATTAATTATTAATATTGCTATATTATTTATCTATAGTCAGCATCAGGAGCCTCTTGTGCCAAGTGATGTGCAGACAGAGAGGTAGACATGTTTCCTCCCTCCAGAGTGCATAAATTTAACTAATGACTTTAGCTGTAACAAGACAAGAATATAATTTGAGTTAGGTGAATATTAAAAAGGAATGATAATGTGACATGTATATTGCCAGCTGTAATCCAGCCCAGAACATTAGTGACCAAGAATTGTTACTTTTCCATTGGCTGTTTTAACACCTATGTGACATTATTTTGGGGGTGGAGGGTTCAGTCCAGTTTCCAGGAGACAGGTATCCATACCACAAAACTCAGCATTGACATTAGCACCCTCATTTTCAAACTCAGAAGAGCAGCCAAAATCTGAACAGAGGGCATGGAGATTTTATTTTCCCTTCAACCTCCGCTTAGCATTGGTGGGGTAGTGTAATGGAGCTTTCCATCTTCTGCATCCGTCCTGCAGATAATTAAGACTTCAATATCACCAATGTTGAGTATCCAGTACCATTCTGAAGCAGTAAAAAATGGAAAAGAAAAAAGAAAAAAATTTTAAAAAAGGAAGATGATGACTCTCCATTACTTGTCAGTAGTATTAGTTCTTAAACCTCTTCTCAGGGCTCCATCATTGTATAGTTTAGCAAACTGATCAGCACTTGAATTGATCTGATAATCCGTCCAGCTGAGGGCATTGACGTATCACTCGATACATGAGCTTGTACACTGCACAATGACAGAGGGAAAAATCAAGGTGAAAAAAAATATTTTCTTCATCTTATATAGCACATACATACATTAAAGAAAATTGTGATCAGGCTATGTCTTATCACTGTAAATATGAAACATAAAAATGTATCAGGCAATCAAATGGGAAGAGTGAAATAAACCAAAAAAAAGTTAAGACATGCCTGATTCTATTGTACCTAGACAAACATGGTATGTTTAAACAGCAGATAATGGATCACGGCTCTTACTAGGGATCAACTTCTTAAAACCACTATCACTGTCAATTATTAACCTTTTTTGTCTGTTCTGTATGATAAAAGTTAGCTTGTAAGCTCTTTGAGGCAGGGACCATGTCTACGTTTAAGTTTAAATAGCCCCTAACTCCATAAGGCTTTGATTGGAGCTCTGGAGGCTACTATGATATAATAATAAGTAGGGCCTATTTGAAAATGGAGTTTATATTCTGTGGGGTTTTTAAGTAGTTTTGTGTTCTTTTTTAAGCCAACTTGCTTCCTGGGGCCAAGGGAAAAGGGAGGAGAAACACCTCTCATTTGGAGTCACCAGAGAGAGATTATTAGGATAAATGACACTGATTTTATTCACAGGGAATAACAAAATCCTCAGAAGCAGCTGCAGCAGATAAATACCGGTTCTGCACTGCTTTTAAAAACTGGTATCTCCTTAAACGGGTGACAATAGGACTGTCCATCTCCTAGATTACATTAGGTGAGGTGTCGGGTCATTCAAGTTAAGGAGCATGGCACAAATAATGCAACAGAGTGGAAACATAATAAACACCAAATTAATGTTACCTTCATTGAACTCAAGTACCCAAAGCAATTTCCACATTTAGAGGTAAAAGAATCACCCTGTCAGCAGTATATAGTTTTACTGATACATATTTAATTATATAATATTTATTCCTGGGCCCATTGCTATCCCGTAGCATCCAATGAATTCTAAACCCGCCAAGAGAGAGTGGGACAGGTTTCCTTTTATTTAAGGAAAATGGCTTCATTTAACTATTTCTTATTTGGGCAAAGCCTTTTTCAGTGTACCTTCCCCTACAATCTTTTAGTTTCTGGATGCAAGGCAGTTTATTTTGATTCCAGTGATAACACTCTGCTTCTCTATTTGTTCAAGGCCCATCATAGTGGTGTACTACTCTGTTTCTTCTGCCTTCTTCCCTATGCCATCTACTCAGTCACTCTGCTTAGTATGAGATGATGTGCCAGGCAGGACAGTAATAAGGAATGGGCTGAGCTCCACAGTTCTGACCAAAGTCCATACCAAAGCACTGTTCACCTTAAGACTATGGGAAATTCTAGATTTATCGTAAAATTCCACAGCATCGCTTGGTAGGAGGTGCACAGAAGTTGATTTAATAAGTTTGTATCACTGACCTCTATACCCTTCTACTGGATGCAACAGCTTTTGGGTGGAAAATAGTCTATTCCCTGTGTCCATTCTGTCTTTGATCTCTTTGCTGATACTACCAAGAAGGGTGATATTATGGTTGTGTGGGCACCTGTCCAAGGGCAGTGAGGCCATCAACTCATTTCACAGAGGCCACAGAACAGCTATCAAAGACGAATGATGGACCCTCTCCTGCAACATGCAGCACTCCCCCTGAATTAAAGGGAAGCTGAGGATGCTCTCTAACTTGCTGGGCTGGGCCCACAGTAGAACTGAATATTAGGCCATATTTTAATCAGCAAGCAAGAGGTGAAGTTATCACATTAGCAACGTTCCACACTCTCTCAAGAGCCTTCTCAGCATAGTTCTTGGAGAACAGTTTTAAAATCACATTAGGACCATTCACCCTTCTTACATAGTAGAGGCATAAATATATATTAATGAGTGAGGCAGATTAATGAGAAGTGTCTTTTTCATACTCATAAACCTGAAATTATTTGTTACATACAGTACATTTCCTATGTTCTCATCTATAATCTTCAGCAGATGCATGTGAAAAGTAGAAGAGCAAAGAGTGAAAAGAGAAAAAGCACATTATGAAAGGGAATACTTGGCCAGTCATCAGAATATTTGTTACACAGTTCAAAACTCCTGCCAGTAGCCCGATTAACATTTGCAATATTTCCATAATTGCTGCATCACTCCAACACTTGTATGTGAGTAAACATACTATGTTTATTTAATTGTTGTTGACAGTTGGTTTCTCTCAAATACCTAACTAACCAAAAAGGATTCAAGACTTGTGGCACATGTTAGTATAGTAAGAAAACCAGTGCATTCATTTAAACTGTCTGACCAGTCCTTGTACACTGTGTATCATGCTGGTAAGACTGAATATGTGAGATGGTGTTCAGATAAATTCTGAAATGTGACTGGAGGTTGACAATGACAACTTGTATAAAACACTTCATATTGTGCTGTGACACACAATGATGAGTACTCCCTAGATATCATCAAACTACATGCCAACTTCCTCCTTCTCCCTAGTAGTCACCAAAATACATGCAGATAATTCAAAACATCTAAGAAGCAGAAGAGTGCTGGTTTAAGTTTACTTACTCAAAACCTCATTTTAAAAAAATTCCCACTGAAATGAGCAGAAATGTGTGTGAAAGAGCCAGCTAACCTTTCAGTAGCACCCATGCCAGATTAGACAGGCAACTCCATTTTGCATTTAAAAAATCACCACTAACATTGTGACTTGAATTATAACATATATTAATTATGAATAACTCACTTTGTATTGTGCTAACCAATTATTCCTCGAAAGCAATCCATCCATTTGTACAGCCCTGTAAAATTCTCATCATTTTTACTTACAAAACACAAAAGACTCATTACCTTTCTCAGATCAGCACATATAATTTTGTTTACACCCTTTTTTCTTAAGCTTTAAAGGAAGAGCTGTTCACTTTAAATCTCTCTAAATCAAGTAAATAGAAAAGCAATCTAGCTATTCAATTCAAAACACAAAATCACTGATAACACTGAGCTATCCAGTCTAAGAGCATAAATCAAAGACCTATAACCACATATCTATGATGAAATGATCCCCAGTACATATAGGGACTTCTACCCTTGCTCACCCCACAAAATCAATTGTGATACATTTGTGACATGCAGGCGTGGCCTTTTCAGGGTCACGAGTTTGCAAGGTGCTAAATTTTTGCAACTGTAACTTGGCTCTGACACTGCAGTGCTGTTGACATACTATACCTGATCCTGTAAACCAGCTAGTCATCATGGCACCATCCCTTCTCCTGCTTGTTTACGATAAATGCAGGGCAGGATTCAGCCTGCTGCAAACATTTGCTTGCCCAAACACACTGTTGTGCAGTGTTTTCTTCTCTCTCTCTCCTTGGTTATAAAAAACAAAAATCCCACTAGAATCAGTTTCTAAGGAGATGCATGCCAAGAGTGAAACACATTGTACCATTTTCAGAACATAATTACTATGTGGATTGAAAATAAATGTCAGTTTTATTTTATTTTTAAAAGTAGTGGCAAATTTTGCATTTTAAGGTTTTTATTGTAAGCTGTTAGAGTTCAAGGACCATTCCAGCCATGATTTTCTGCATTCCGCTCTGCATATAGATAAAACAAGACATGCACATTTTACTTCTGTATCCCTTTGCTATCCTCTTTTACTGATTTCAGAATGTGTGTATATGTTTGTGTGCACACACCCCCCCAAACATACTTATATACCAGAAGGTGAAGGGAACTTGAAGTAACTCGAATACCTGCCGTGAAATCTTGGCTCTATTGAATTCCGTGGGTATTCTGGCATTGATTTCAACGGGCCAGAATTTCACTTCTGAACAATAGTCTCTAAAGGATATTATATTATGGCAAGGCATCCTTTTCAACTTGTCAGCCTCAGCATCTCCCCTGTCTAGTGGGTAGGGGGCCTAGAGTAAATCAATCCTACTCCAGAGGGGTTTTTTTTCCCCTCAGTCTGCTTTATTGTTTGGTACTTTCAAAGTGGGTCTTGGGGTAGACCCATACAGTAATCTTCAACCAAACAAAGACTCCTACACAAAAAAGGAATAACTTTCCCTGCCTTCTCTCCAGGGTGTTGCCTTATTATGCTGGCTTCTGAGTGCCAGCCCTTACCCAAACACAGTTAGCTTGCTTGCTTCCCCTATTTGGTGGAGAGAAGCCTTCCACCTAGAAGAAGCCTTTTCTCTCTACTGCAGTCAGTCAGTCAGTCTCTCTCTCTCATCTCTTCTTTCTCTCTCACATCAGAACAGAGGTTTTTAAAGGTCACAGGCAGCACTTAATTGGACTCAGGTGTCTCTAGTTGACCTGAGGTAACCTCTGATCGCTATCCAGCATGATTTTATTATATACAGTACCAGAAAGTTATGAAAAATATGGCAATATGGCTTGTAATATGAAGCTTGATTTTCTTGTAATCCAAATGTCCTTCAGTATTTGTGGGTGGACAGCACCATGGCATATTGTCATATTTCTGTATGTGGAGGATAGCATTTATTCTGTTAGCAAATTCCAAAAAGTATATGTACTTCACCTTTAAGGCTCCTTCAAGTTCTCTGTTATTGCAATCAGTACTCAACAAATGCCCATGAAATGTCTGTGGTGGGATGGTTTGCTGTGCTTTGCCCGAGCCAGAGAAGAATGCAAAGAAGGCTTTTCTGGCCCATATTCAGGTTGAAAGCATGTTGCTTATATGCAGTGTCTCAATTCTCTCCATGATTAACAAACCACATTTAGCACAGGTCTCTGCTGCTTTGAATATCTCTTTGAATATCATCCATAATGCTCCCCTCCTTCTCTCTTCCCCTTTGGAAGTAATGTAGAAATTAATGCCAACAAAAACCCTCCTAATGTACATCTTAAATTCAACAAGAATTAGAATGAGCTGCATTCTAGTTTGGGGGGAGCAGTTTGAGGAATTCTGTAGGGGTAACAGGAGATCTTGTGAATTCCAAGGAGAACAAAACAGACACAGCTATTACTAATAAGTGTGACTTCTCCGGCAATATCTCAGGAGAGTTAGGGCACCCCACAGCATGATATACGCTTAAAAGGAAAGGTTTGTCTTCAGATCATGCCAATTAAAAATTTAAGCATAAAGGAGAAAAAATATTTCAATTCTTTGTGTATACTTCATTTACAAAGTGCAAGCCCCAAAGCTGTTCTTTTTTTTCCTGTACAGTTATTTTGCTTGGTATTAAATAGAATCAAGCATGTGCAAACCTTAAATTTAGATCATCAGCTATCACAACAGCTGAACTGTTCCATTAGGAGGCAGGTGCTGTTGATCATATACACATTTCTCTGCTTAGAGCTGTGCTCATGGACAGCATATACTGTACATTCCAGCCTCATGATGACACAGCTGTACTCCAGGGCCAAGAATTTTTGCATTCTGCACTGCGGATGTCACTTATCTACCAGATTCCAAACACTCAGAAACCACATTTAGAGCTGGCAATATCACTGTTAGCACTACAAGATGGAGTGTTATATTCATTTATAGTTGCTTGATTCTTTTTAAACCCACGACCCATCCCTTCCTTGAAAAATAGGTGGTCAAAAAATTCATTAATAGGATATAAATATATGTAGAATGTTCCTATTAATTTCCAGCAGATTCCTGAGGCCTATCATGAACTGTGACTGACTTCTCACAGGAGCTTAATTAAGGATCTTGTCCTTTGTTGTTTGAACTTGCCTTGACTAAAATAGGGGAGAGAGTATAAAGCAATCTAAGTCATTTTATACAAAAAGGAAGTGCATGCAGTTCCTAGTATGTCAGGAATTAGAGAAATCTAGGCGAGAAATCAAGCTAGGGTGATGAAGTACACAGTTTCTGTATAGCTGAACTTACTGTAGTGTTCTGGTGTCATCAAAGCTGAAAGACTGCTTCAGGAGGTGTGGTTTAAGGCATGATAGCTGCCCTTCTGAACTGAGGGACCTATTTTGCATACAGTTGCCTCTCTTTCTGCAACTCTGCAGAGATTTTTGGTAGGGTCAGCACTAGGTGTTTTGGCATTTCAAGCAACCGATTATTTTGTGTTCCACCCATAAATCAAAGAGGATCCCCTTTCCCTAAGTCATTTTACATTGTTCTGTCCTTCCTCCGAGCCTCTGTTTGGTTTCTCTTTTCTAGGCAAGGAGCTTGCCTTCTCTCTAGGATACTCTCTTCTGACATTTGTGTACTAGGAAAAGGACTTCAGAATATGGGATGTTTTGGCCAGTTGGCTTCTTCTGATGGAGTCATCACAACTCTCTTCCTCGTACTGTTCGCACAGCCATGGCACACCTCTTAAAATGTGTCATCCTAAACAGATGGCTACAGAGCCTCTGGTTCCATAACCTTCCTCTTTTCTGCAACACAGATTTCAGCTGCTAATTCCGAGTGGAAAATTCCCACTCTGAAGCAGCCACATAAGACTTAATGTGACCAGTCATGACTTCCCCTTCCCAGACAATAAGCTTGTAACTCTCTCTTACTTGCCCTAAGGAATGGTGTCAGAGGAACAAGCTCAACATTCAATCAGTGGAGGAAAGTTCTTAAAGAGGTCATGAAAAATTTACTGGCTGGAAAGTTATAATCCAGCAGAGGAAAGGCCCATCAGAATAATGATTGTGCCCCTCCTCTACAGAGATAGGGAAGCAAAGAGGAATACAGAACCCCCATAACAGAGCAGGTGCCCTGACCATCAGACAAGTGTTCGGGGGTAGGATCACCCTCCCACTAGCTCTAGCAGGAATAGTAAGGGAGAAAGAAGCCATCACACCAACATGTGCATTTTTTAAAATCAGAGCCCCATGGAAGAGGAGACTTTGCTTTTCTTCACACCAACCTGGGGCTGCTCAGGGCGGGGAGACAGTTAAAGCAGTCTTAGAGATATACCAAAGAAAAGAGCAAGCTGCTGGGGGCTCAATGTCAGCAGAAAATACTGAAGAGGTGCTGTAGTAGCACTTCTTAGGGGGTGGAGAGGTCATTTAGGTGAATATGCTGCTCCTCAAGCAGCTGTGGAGTTTGGCTCAGGAAGTGGCCTTGCATACTGAGCTGACATTCTCCTGGTTAGTTTGGCTTGATATATAAACTCCAGAAGGCCACATTCTGTATCCTGTGACCTGGATAAGGTCCTATGACAGTAGCAGTTAAAACAGGAAGTAATAAGTGAGATGGTCATTATTAAATACTGTAGTTAGAAATGACTGGAGCATTGACAGAGTTCTTCCATTTGTCTTCTTTGGGTTATGGGAAGAGAAGGCAAAGGGACTGTAGTATTGAAACCAGCCATTGGGAGAAAGTGCTATATTTTAAATCAGGGGCACATGAACTTTATACTAGAATATTTGTCAATTTAGTTTTTCTTGAGTGACCTGCCTTAAGTTCTGAGTTCAGGATTTTTTTTCTTCCACTGCAACAGCTGACAGCATCAGACCGGGCAAGAGATTCAATTTAAGGGTTTGCCATCAACCATTAAAATGGAAAGAGAAAATTCTGAACTCAAGAGTGGGCTGTTCCAAATGCAAATGTATTTAGAAGGTTCCAGTCTACATGTACATTCTTAGTGAGTGAGGCTTTAAATGTTAGCAAGATTTTCATAACAGCTTTGCAGTTCAGCTTTAAATTGCTGTGGTAAAAGAGCCTCTAATAAGCTAACAATTGGGAAAAGTGTGCACAACTATCTACTGTAGATGGAATGAATAAATCATGACTAGAGTTTACAGAAACTGTTTTAACAGATAGTAACTTTGGAAGAAAAAAAAACCTCTACTTTTTAAACCAGGCAGTTTTATTATATTTTTTTCCTGTTCGAAAAAGAGACAACTAAGCATTTGCTCATCGAACTTAATGACATGTCGAGACTGAGATCCTCAGGTGCACAAGGTCGCTGAACAGAAAATGAAGAAAAGTAATGCAACTATTAAACCAGCTCAGGTCTGCAAATAATGGCATATTATTATGGTGTTGAGAAAACAACACTATGTAACTACCAGCGAAAACCACCCAAACTCTTTGTTAGTTTTTTAGGAGGGATTCCAAGAGAAGGTATTTCAGGCAGGAATTTTTTTTTCCCCACAAACGTTTTTTTCTTAAGGCACATGCAATCTAGCAAAAACCCTCTGGAGCCCAAAGTCCAAAGCATGCTAGGAACATGTCATTTCTCACATCTCTTCAGATTACTAAACCAACTGGCAACATGAATCCACTTATGCTGAAATTCAGAATGGATGTTCATTAGGTTAAAAAAACTGTTTCCTAAAAAGGGCCTTTACTTGCTTTACTTACATCTCTTAGAGCAATGAAAGGGAAAGATTTGTTTGAGGTTTCATTCACTTTTCACCATTTTGCATTTCATTCAGGGTTCAGATGTGCCTTCAGGATCTGATCCAGCACCCATCAAAGGCAATAGATGTCTTTCCATTGATTTTAATGGGCATTGCATTAGGCACTTAAGATAGAGCACCACACTGGGGCAGTGCAGAGACACTCACCCCAGGGGAAGCTATGACAGAATGCAAGCTGCTGCAGCTGATTCCCTATTGTTGCTAGCCAACAATGCTGACTTGTGTGTAAGGTGAGGGTTTATCGATGGCCCCACCTCCTCTCTAACCTTTTTTGAGTGCCTTGCACCCTGGGAGATGTAAGGAAGGAACAGACCCTGAACTCCAGGGAAACACAGACTGTTCAGGAGCTCAAAAAAACAGGTGAGGAGTGCAATTTGCTCTCTCTCCACCACTTCTGTGCAACCACAGAGTAAGAGCACAATCTGGCTCTTAGTACGGGCACTGAAATCAGATTATTTGTACTGTGATCTGAGACACTGTAGACACTGTAGTACCAACCCCACACTATTCAGTTTCAATTGTTTTTATGACTCAGTTTCCTTCTCTGATTCTCATGGGCCCAGTGCAATGGTTCAGTGTTTGGGTTGCTGTAGCCAGACAGCCAGCCCCCCCCTCAGACCAGCATTGCTGGAAACGCACGGGAGCCAAAACAACAGGGCACTTAACATAAATTCCAGCACAGCCTTTGAAGCTGTGAGAAGCACAGGTGTCCTGCTACAATGTGCCTCTGGGAACATATACAACGATTAGGCTCACAGCAGACAGAGAAGCTGTGACAGACATGGCTCTTAGCCCCTACTAAATAGCGTGATGCACACACCCCAACATCCTAGGTGGGAAAATATTTACCCTGATAAAAGAAGTGTCCAGTAGTCGAAACTTATTGTTTCTCCCTTGCAAGTGTGAACTACTCTTGCGAGAGCTGGCGTCGCCCAGACAGACCAGCCCCAATTTGGCATAAGAAAGGAGAAAGAGAATAAAGGAGTACAGAGGTATAAGTATGGGACCTACAGCACCATGATTTTTGAGTGCTTTTCACTATCTGCTGGTCAGATAAGTGACAGCCTCCCAAGGCTTCTGCAGCTAAGAGGGTCCCTAAGCCTTGTCCCTTATTCGTCTTTCCGCGGAATTGAGTGACCGATCCTGGCTTGGCACCGCTGGAATCGAGAGATGCAAGGAGGGTAAGAAGCACCCACACCTGATCTCCTATCTTTAGTGTACACATATTTTGAAATAGAGCTCTATACTTTGTTTTCTTTTCTTTGGGATTGTGGCTTCAGTTTTGTAACTTGTTTGTGTGTATAACATCTCTACATTTAAATAAGTAGGCACTAGCAATTTTGTAACCACATGATTAGAATCTAGTTTAATAAATTTTGGTAACCATTGTGCATAAGCCTGACTTGTTTCTCTGGTTTACTGTAAAGCAGCCAACACAATTAAAGAACCTCAGCCGTTTTGGCTATAAAGCCTGGCCATTAGGTGAGAGTACTAAGAGCCTAGCGTTGAGTTGTGCCGCCTCCACGGGGCAAACTCTTGGGGCACCTGTCAGTCAATCCTGGCTGCCCGCTGCGAAGGAGCTCTGAGCTCTAGCAGTTAAAGTCACGGGTGTGGAGAGGCTCTTAGTGCTGCCATTGGGGCACCTGTCAGTCAGTGTTGACTGCCCGCTGCGAAGGAGCTCTGAGCTCTAGCAGTTAAAGTCACGGGTGGTTAGGACCTTGGGGCATCCGTCAGCCTAGCCCGGGCTGCCCGCCGCGAAGGGACAGTGCGTCCTAGCGGTTAAAGTCACGGATGGTATAAACGGGCATAGCTGGCACCTCACCAAACATCCCTGGCCATCGGCTAACAGTTGCCTCTGTTCAATTCCCAACAAAAACACTGATTTCACTGTATAATTTTTAATTCCTTTAAAAAAGAGTTTTCTATTCTGCTAAACTTTATAAAAACTACAAACAAAAAATAACTCTATTTTGGGCCTAATTTACCACCCTTTACTTTCAAACCCTTGTTTCTCAGTGCTGGGCATGTTAAGGTGACTCATTTTATAGTTCCCAGAATATCAGGACCTCAGGAGGTCATCTGGTCCAACCCCCTGCTCAAAGCAGGACCAATCCCCAATTTTTGCCCCAGATCCCTAAATGGCCCCCTCAAGGATTGAACTCACAACCCTGGGTTTAGCAGGCCAATGCTCAGACCACTGAGCTACCCCTCCTCCAAAATAATAGGATAAGTAAAAAAGTTCAGATATCAAGTCACGTTCATAACACCTAACCTTAAAAGAACTTAAAAGAGTAGAATAGTTATCATATTCTCCTTTCATAGCCTGAATCTGTCTTTATACAATTTAGCAGGAATCATCGGCAGTTCTGCACTTTCTCCATATATTTCAATCACTTGGGAGCTCCTGAGTGTTTTAACGGTCCAGTGCTTACAGAGGTGCATTATGAAGTTTTTGGTTTCTTTGTCTGCGTTGTCCAAAAAGGAAACCCGGCCATATTTTTGTTCATCAGTTTGCCACAAGGGACATTTCTATGCTTCTGAGACTGGGAGCACCCTGTTTTTTTCTTAGCGCAACTCCTGGATGAGATGAGGAGGAGAACATTGCTGTTGCCATTTCTACATAACTTCATTTAGCTGAAGTTTTCATTCCTCTCCCAATGGCGGTGGGGGTGGGGGCAGAGGGAAGCATTGTTTGTCTTAAATTATACCTGCATGATTGTATTCTTTGTTCCAGCTGCTCTTCACCCACTCTTGACTGACATGTCCCCAGCATTGTCCACCACATCACGCAAAGAAGTGCTACACATCGTACTTGTCCCAGGTTTTACATTACACTGTGGTGGTATCTGAAATGAAAACTGCAGTCCACAAATGCCAGTTTTCATACATGCAAAGAGCATGTCATATTTGCCTCTTTAACATTAGTGGGGCTACTTTGCGGATTTTTCTCCCTTTTGTTTCCGGGATAGCGGAAAAAGAAGACGGATATAAGCGGACATGGGGGGATAACATTCCATAGGTTCACCGAGTACCCAGAGCAGTAAATGTTCTACATATTACAACCAACCACTAACCATTAAGAAGCTGGCTTTTCTATAAATGTAGTTATTGATCCCTAGGTCTTAACAAAATAACACCCGTTGCAGCAGCAGAACTGCAACACAAGTTTTGGTTGCTGGAAAGCTGGTTTCTGCCACGTTCAATTTTTACCACACCCACAGCTGATTTTTATAAAGTGATTTTGGTGCTTGAGAAAGCTGTCAAACTGGCAACACTGAAAAATAAATTCCCCCTAGGCCCTGATCCAGCAAAGCGCTTAAGTACATGCTTCACTCTAAGCTCATGAGTAGACCCAGTTATTTAATTAATAAGCTTGCTCACATGCTTAAAGTTATGTTTAAGTGCTTTGCCAGACGGGGGCCCTAATTACTGACAGGTAAAGCACAGACAATAGCAGTACAAGTTCCCCCTTCATCATCTGCCAATATCCCCCAACCCTGACACAAAGGAACCATGACCACAAGAAAAATGGGAGTACATTTTTCATGCCAAAAATGCTAGCAATAGTGGCTGTCGATACCAACCGTCACTGTGTTTGGGATGTGAATGCTTTTCCACTAGGAACGATGGAGATCACAAACACATTTGCACATAAGTCACTAAACGGTTGTCAGCTGCTGGAAACCCATTCTTGCTTCCCTCAAAACAACCAGATCCAGCGGGATCTGACTTTGACAAACAGCAAGCTATTGTGTCTTTTCAAGTTTTCCGTTCAGATTGGCCTGAGATCTCCTTGTTATTTCTAGGAACAGTTGAATCTGTACTTGCAGCATGCTCTAGAAGTGTTTTTAAAGGGCTTGTTGACAGTTCAAGGTGGTCTATATAAGGCACTTGTCCAAATCTGGTTGAAGTCAGGACTGTTATTTAATATTCTTATTACAGTAGCACCCAGGGGCCCCCTAAGGATCAGAGCCCTATTGTGCTAAGTGCTGCACAAACCCCTGCCCTATACAGTACACAAGTTATCCATATACTCACATGTGGGAGACTTTCAGAAGACACAACGGGCAGCTAGAAGCCTCACTCGCTGAAAGTTGCACTATACATACTATTGCCCCTTGGCTGAACAGTTAGGCAATATTCAAGGTTTTGCCCTGTTATTTTCATTAAGAGGAGTTAATTATATGTGTCGGGTATATTGTGTGGTATAATCCTTGATGGGAACACTGAGCCTTGGGGTGGCTCTGGGGGATCAGATTGTTGCTTTGGTGGGTGTGCATGAAAACTCTGTGGGCATGGGAGGCAGTTACACCTTGTGTAAAATTAATATGGCTAATATAATGTTATGGAGGTTAAACTATGGAAGGAATGTGCATTTTCCCAGGACATGTGCAGTGTATATTGGAGAAGGGGTAAAAGAAATGCAAACAAAACATGGTGCTTAATTAAAATCCTATTAGGGCTCCAAAAGGGGCCACAATAGGTTGTGCTTTCTTTTTCAGATCTGTGTGTGTGTTTTGGAGCAGGAGATGAAAGTGGAAAGTAATCAGAACTCTAGTGGAAGTGGAATGTTTCCCTTTTAAGTCTCTGAGCTGCTAATAGCTTTGGATCCAAATCTCCCCACTGTATTTTCCACTGAATGCATCTGATGAAGTGAGCTGTAGCTCACGAAAACTTATGCTCAAATAAATTTGTTAGTCTCTAAGGTGCCATAAGTACTCCTTTTCTTTTTGCGAATAAAGACTAACATGGCTGCTACTCTGAAAAGCAAGCTAGTAAGCCTCTGTGTAAATGCAAATTACCTAGCTGATGGGCACAAATGAACTGCAAATAATGAATACATCTGGTCAGCAAACAAGCTACTAGAAGACTCAGATTATGGCCCTACAGGAAAGGGAGGTGAAAAAACAAGTCAAGCCTGAAAATAAGGGGGACAGGTTAACCTTAAGGGGGTGTGTGTGTGTACAGTGCTAAAATCTGAAGCTGTGTCTCAGCTATTACCTGAGAATAAACTTAGATTCATAGATTCATAGATATTTAGGTCAGAAGGGACCATTATGATCATCTAGTCTGACCTCCTGCACAACGCAGGCCACAGAATTTCACCCACCACTCCTGCAAAAAACCTCACACCTATATCTGTGCTATTGAAGTCCTCAAATCGTAGTTTAAAGACTTCAAGGAGCAGAGAATCCTCCAGCAAGTGACCTGTGCCCCATGCTACAGAGGAGGCGAAAAACCTCCAGGGCCTCTTCCAATCTGCCCTGGAGGAAAATTCCTTCCCAACCCCAAATATGGCGATCAGCTAAATCCTGAGCATATGGGCAAGATTCATCAGCCAGATACTACAGAAAATTCTTTCCTGGGTAACTCAGATCCCACCCCATCTAATATCCCATCACAGGCCACTGGGCCTATTTACCATGAATATTTAATTAACAAAACCATGTTATCCCATCATACCATCTCCTCCATAAACTTATCGAGTTTAATCTTAAAGCCAGATAGATCTTTTGCCCCCACTGCTTCCCTTGGAAGGCTATTCCAAAACTTCACTCCTCTGATGGTTAGAAACCTTCATCTAATTTCTAGTCTAAATTTCCTGGTGGCCAGTTTATATCCATTTGTTCTTGTGTCCAGATTGGTACGGCGCTTAAATAATTCCTCTCCCTCTCTGGTATTTATTCCTCTGATATATTTATAGAGAGCAACCATATCTCCCCTCAACCTTCTTTTAGTTAGGCTAAACAAGCCAAGCTCCTTGAGTCTCTTTTCATAAGACAAGTTTTCCATTCCTCGGATCATCCTAGTAGCCCTTCTCTGTACCTGTTCCAGTTTGAATTCATCCTTCTTAAACATGGGAGACCAGAACTACACACAGTATTCCAGGTGAGGTCTCACCAGTGCCTTGTATAACGGTACTAAAACCTCCTTATCCCTACTGGAAATACCTCTCCTGATGCATCCCAAGACCGCATTAGCTTTTTTCATGGCCATATCACATTGGCAGCTCATAGTCATCCTATGATCAACCAATACTCCAAAGGTCCTTATCCTCCTCCGTTACTTCTAATTGATGCGTCCCTAGCTTATAACTAAAATTCTTGTTATTAATCCCTAAATGAATGACCTTACACTTCTCACTATTAAATTTCATCCTATTACTATTACTCCAGTTTACAAGGTCATCCAGATCCTCCTGTATGATATCCCTGTCCTTCTCTAAATTGGCAATACCTCCCAGTTTTGTATCATCCGCAAACTTAAAGCTTGGTACAGCAGAGAAACTATTGCAGACATGGTCTGTTGTACAAGAGGGGAAACTGAGGTACACCACCTCATGAATTTCATAAATGCCTAGTGAGTGGGGTAATTCACTAGCCTGACAATAGAACAAAATAAGGACAGCCTGGAGGTAATTCTTCTGTTTTCCCTGCAATTAGCAAGGAAATTTGTAAAAGAGAGTGGTATTATTATTAAGCAATAATCTGTCCCCACCAGGGGGGTGGAAATTGTTTCTTTTGTTTTTCAGACACTCTATAAGCGAGCTGGCGCCAGCGGGAAAAATAACCCACAATACCATGGAGCTGTGTTTTGTGTTTGTCTGTGGTGTTTGTCTTGTTGCTAGCATTGTTGTGTTTTAATGAACAGAAAATCTCATGATGGGGGTGGGGAAATTGGAATCATGTTTTGCTAAGGGCAGGAATGGGAACACGGACACAGGTGTAAGGCTCTGTGGTGTCAGAGCTGGGAAGGGGGACACTAAGGAAGGAAACTGGAATCATGCTTGCTGGAAGTTCACCCCAATAAACATCAAATTGTTTGCACCTTTGGACTTCGGGTATCGTTGCTCTCTGTTCATGCGAGAAGGACCAGGGAAGTAAGTGGGTGAAGGAATAAGCCCCCTAACAATCCTGTTTGTTTACACAGAACATTCACAAAGTCCAGTTTCCCTGAACACAATAAAAACAGACAACAGCAGGCAGTTTCCTTCCTCACAAGCTTGTCTTTCCAGTGAACTCCCGGCCCCGAGGAGCTCTGTGTCCCCCCACCACACTAACAACTGAGTCTGTTTCTCTTGTTTTCTGCCCACTCCACCACGGCGAGAGGCGGAAGCGGAGTCGACGGGGGAGTGGCAGCCATTGATTCCGCACCGCGAGGACGCGAAGTAAGTGATTCTAAGTTGATCTAAGATACGTCAACTTTTACGCTATTCTCGTAGCTGAAGTTGCATATCTTAGATCGATCCCACTCCCCCCCAAGTGTAGACCAGGCCCTAGACACAATCAAACAATCCCTTAGTCCTTGCATTTGCAACCAGCCCCTGGGAAACTCCTCGTATTTTCCCTAGGTTAGTTCTTCCCATGCAGTTCAGTGCCTTGGCATAAAAAGGGACTTAACTGCTTCTTCCCTTTAGCCTGAATGAAGGTTGCTTAGCCCACCCATCAAAATTAACTACGTCTGTGATTTTCTAATGATCAAAGACACACTTGATGGCAGCTATTAACACTTTTCAGCAAAACAATATTATGATGGCTGGTAAATAAAGTCTCTCATTTTCATGTGTATGTATGTATGTATGTATGTATGTATGTATGTATGTATGTATGTATGTCTTACACATACAAGTGTGTGTATTATTTGATTACATGAAATTAAATATATTCCTTGACATTGTACAAACGACATTATATAAATATAACTTTATTCTTCACCAGATCTCACAATCCAGTTGCTTTCAGAAACACTAAATCCCCTTTTTTAAAAAAATTAACAAAAGAAATCCACTCTGTGAACCAAATTTTTAGATAAGGGTGTCTTGGTAGTCTCTAAAAAAAATTGCATGTGCACACTTTGGACATGTTAACCGCATATTTGTGCGCACAAAATGAAGAAGAGTGTTATCTAAATTCCCATTTCCATGTATAAATATAAATATTGCAAGAAAATACAGTCAGGCACATTTTTGTGGCCCTGCTTCCTTGTTTAAGTTGTTGAACACACACAGTTACCACGGACTTCAGTGGGACCTGAATTTCTCTGCTCTTCTTAGAATCAGGCCTATTCTTTTGTTTGACAAGTCATTCTAAGTGCCATGAATTGTAAAAACAAAAGGTGAACAACCCTAGAGAAAATTCCACCTGTGCTGGTGCACTGTAGTAAGGGAGGAGCTAAAATACAAACAGGCAGTTTTTAGAATTGATTTGTTATCATTCCTTTCATGGTGCAGTGTCTTCTAACAGTTACTATGAGACAGAAGAGTTGTTAGATGATTCTTTTTTAAACCAATGTTTGCTTGCAGGTCAGACCTATACACACATGCAAACAAAAACAGGCTAGACTGACGTGCTTCATTCATCTGCATTGTTTTGCATGAGTATGTTCCACGATATCTATTATTGAGCTTTGTTACATAGGACAAATGTTGCCTGCATGGTACAACTTTGGGTCAAGTTTGCTATACTAGCCAGATTTTGTTTTTAATGCTTAAATTAATGTATCTTTAAATATTGACTGAGGGAGTAGATCAGGAAAGGGAGTTTAACTCATTGCAAGAGAATGAGATTAGGAATTCTGTGGGCATCTCCAATTTGTATTATCTGTGCAGAGGACAAAATTATTTCCTGGGGATAATATTAGCAGGCAGTATTTTCAAACAGTAATATTAAATCAGTTCATTGAACTAAGTGAGAGGCAAAAAACTTCCACTTTTTAAAGGATGCCTAAGTCCTAGTGAGGAAAATAGAAAGGAGCATAAACTCTGGCAAATGAAGTGTAAAAATATAATTAGGAAGGCCAAAAAAGAATCTGAAGAACAGCAACCCAAAGACTCAAAAAGTAATAGCAAAAAAGACGTTAAGTACATCGGAAGCAGCAAGCCTGCTAAACAACCAGTAGGGCCACTGGATGATTGCGATGTTAAAGGAGCACTCAGGACAATCAGGCCATTGTGGAGAAACTAAATGAATTCTTTGCATCGGTCTTCACAGCTAAGGATGTGAGGGAGATTCCCAAACCTGAGCCATTCTTTTTAGGTGACAAATCTGAGGAACTGTCCCAGACTGAGGTGTCATTGGATGAGGTTTTGGAACAAACTGATAAACTAAATAGGTAATAAGTCACCAGGACCAGATGGTATTCACCCAAGAGTTCTGAAGGAACTCAAATTGAACTAACTGTAGTCTGTAACCTATCATTTAAATCAGCTTCTGTACCAAATGACTAGAAGATAGCTAATGTGACATCAGTTTTTTAAAACGGGCTCCAGTGGTGATCCTGGCAATTACAGGCCAGTAAGCCTGACTTCAGTACCAGGCAAACTGGTTGAAACTATAGTAAAGAATAAAATTGTCAGACACATAGATTAACATAATTTGTTGGGGAAGAGTCAAGATGGTTTTTGTAAAGGGAAATCATCACTCACCAATCTGCTAGAATTTTTGAGGGGGTCAACAAGCATGTGGACAAAGGGGACCCAGTGGATATAGTATACTTAGACTTTCAGAAAGCCATTGACAAGGTCCCTCACCAAGGACTCTTAAGCAAAGTAAGTTGTCATGGGATAAGAGGGAAAGTCTTCACATAGCTCGGTAACTGGTTAAAAGGTAGGAAACAAAGGGTAGGAATAAATGGTCAGTTTTCAGGCTGGAGAGAGGTAAATAGTGTTGTCCCCCAGGAGTGTGTACTGGGACCAGTTCCATTCAACATATTCATAAATGATCTGGAAGAGGGTTAACAGCGAAGTGGCAAAATTTGCAGATGATACAAAACTACTCCAGATAGTTAAGTCCCAGGCAGACTGCGAAGAGCTACAAAAGGATCTCTCAAAACTGGGTGACTTGGCAACAAAATGGCAGATGAAATTCAATGTTGATAAATGCAAAGTAATGCACATTGAAAAACATCATCCCAACTACAGATGCTCCCCGATTTACTCAATTTTTCCGTTCCGGAACGCCTTCCGTAACTCAAATTTTGTGTAAGTCGGAAACATATACCCAACCATTACGCAAAAAAAAAAACAAAAAACCCACCACCCTGCTATTTCTAGCTTATAGAACTTTTTCCGTAAGTGCGGATTTGCATAAGTCGGGTCTTGTGGAACACAGGGAGCGTCTGTATACATATAAAATGATGGTCTAAATTAGCTGTTGCCACTCAAGAAAGATCTTGGAGTCATTGTGGATAGTTCTCTGAAAACATCCACTCAATGTGCAGTGGCAGTCAAAAAAGCAAACAGAATGTTGGGCATCATTAAGAAAGTGATAGATAATAAGACAGAAAATATCATATTGCCTCTATATAAATCCATGGTATGCCCACATCTTGAATACTGCATGCAGATGTGGTCACCCCATCTCAAAAAAGATATACTGGAATTGGGAAAGGTTCAGAAAAGGGCAACAAAAATTATTAGGGGTATGGAATGGCTTCCATATGAGGCGAGATTAATAAGATTGGGACTTCTCAGCTTGGAAAAGAGACGACTAAGAAGGGATATGATTGAGGTCTATAAAATCATGACTGGTATGGAGAAAATAAATAAGGAAGTGTTATTTACTCCTTCTCATAACACAAGAACTAGGGGTCACCAAATGAAATTAATACGTAGCAGGTCTAAAACAAACAAAAGGAAGTATTTCTTCACACAACACACAGTCAACCTGTGGAACTCTTTGCAAGAGGATGTTGTGAAGGCCAAGACTGTAACAGGGTTAAATAAGAACTAGATACATTCATGGAGGATAGGTCCATCAGTGGCTATTAGCTAGGATGGGCAGGGATGGTGTCCCTAGTCTCTGTTGCCAGAAGCTGGGAATGAGCGACGGGGAATGGATCACTTGATGATTACCTGTTCATTCCCTCTGGGGCACCTGGAATTGGCCACTGTCGGAAGACAGGATACTGGGCTAAATGGACCTTTGGTCTGTCCCAGTATGGCCACTCTTACATTCTAAAACCTGCTGGTAGGCAAGAAGTTAGCATAAAGGGACACAGATAAAGTAGCCTTTTGAAATACTTGCCAATGACCCTAACTACTACATTTCAGGATGCCAATTATTATTAACTTGTGTTTGCATCTTATTCAGCATATAAATTCAGCTTTTTTTAAATATGTACATATGCATCTGAATGAGATTTGCCTTGAGTGGCAGTGGAGACAGCCAAAAGGGGAGACATAAGAAGGGATTTGAAAGAAAAGAGAGGAGCTGCTTGACATATAGGAGCAGTGAGGTCAATCTAGGTGTAGAAAATCCAGAAATACATGTATATGGCTCTAATCCAGCAAAGCAATTTAAACCCGTGCTCAACTTTAAGCACATGAGTAGTCCCATTGGCCACAATAGAACTATTCACGCTTCTAAACTTTATGCACAGGCTTAAAGCATTTGCTAGAATAGGGCCAATACATCCCCATAAAACCCAAGTTCAGTGATGCACACATAAGATCTGGCCTCTGTGAACCCAGAAAGGAACAAACATTTCTATTTCTAACATTTCACAGCCGAATTATAAAATGTTTCAGAGCGCTGACAATTTTTAAGCCAAACCTTTTATAGAGTGTATAAACCAGTGGGCCATCTCACTGGCCAGTGCATCAAATACAGCTCCCAGCTGTGGCGGAATAGAATCTCTTGCTTTCTTCAGTGATGGGTTTATTTCTCAACACCAGAACTGTCCAACATAAATCAAACAGTTCAACTAGGCCTTTTTCTTTTGTCCCGGATAGGCTCCTGCATAAGACCAATCTGGCCCCCAGTAACTCTCGCTTCCCACTAAGCAGCTTGTTGGGGGTGGTTTTTTGGTTGGTTTGTTGGGTTCTTTAAGGATCAGGTGACTTGCATGCTCTCATCTGATCCCTGGCCTCAAACCAATCACCTGGGATGTAGTTAATTAGGTAAGGCTACGATTTTGTCAGATATTTTTAGTAAAAGTCACAGACAGGTCACAGGAAATAATGAAAAATTCAGAGAAGTCCATGACCTGTCCCTGATTTTTACTGAAAATATCCATGACAAAATGAGGAGCCTGGACAGCTCGACCCGGGCTGGGAGCTCCAGGGGCCCCTATCACCCATGGGAGCTGGGAGCTCCGCTGGCGGCTCTGAGTTGTGGGGGTCCCCCCTACCTCTCACAGCAGCCGGGAGCGGCAGGGGGCTCCCGCCACCCAGGGCAGCAGGGGTAGCCCACAGCTCCCTGCCTCTGGAGGCAGCAGGTGACCCTGCAGCTCCCAGCCCACGCTGGCTGGGGTCATGGAGGTCTTTGGAAGTCACGGATTCCATGACTTCTGTGATCAAATCGCAGCCTTAGTCATAGGTGTGGCAAGCCTATGACTTAAAAGGCCAATCCACCCTCTAACAGGGTGGATCCATATTTCAAGAAGGTTCAATGGTAGATAGGATGCACAGCTACCATGGAGGGGAGTGGTCACAGTGAAACAAGAGATGGATGGCTTTCATGGGTTGGGTACAGGGGTGAAAGTAGGCCAGTACAGGCCGGTAAGAAGCCGGTATCGGCCTGTATGCAGTCGACTTTAAAGCACTTTAACGTCGCTGCCCCTTTTGCCCCCCACTACCGGCAGGGCCACCGATTGGGGGGGAGGGGGGGGCAAAAGGGACAGCAACATTAAAGTGCTGCCGGGGCAGCACTTTAAGGACCCTCCTTAAAGAGCTGCCACAGCAACGGACCCTCCTTAAAGTGCTGCCGTGAGAGCTCTTTAATGTTGTTGCCCCTTTTCCCCTACCCCGGGCCACTGACGGGCCCTTTTAAATCATTGCCGGAGCCCTGGGAAGCACAGGCCAGGCAGTGCAGATGGGCTGGTGGGGGGAGGCTGACCCCCAACCCCGTCCCTTCTGTCTGAGGCTCCGCCCCTTCCAGGGCCAGGAGCCAGGCCCCCGTACCGGTAAGTGTTTCATATAACTTTCACCCCTGGTTGGGTATCATATGACCTAAAAGAGAATAGATTTCAGATAGTGTGTTATTTTACTCCTAACTTCCTATGCATAATTAAAGAGGGAAGTTTAGTACATATTAGTAAAGTTATAGAAATTTGGTAGCAAGTCAGCGTAACAGAGCTGTGTTATTCAATCAAAATGTTGCTCCCAGTTCTTTACAATGGATTATCATGCCAATATGTCACAATTGTAATACAACTTTGTACCAGTTTTGCACATTACTTTGCACAATTTAAACAGGAAAAAAAACAAAGCAGTTTGATTCTCATCTCACTTAAACTGACGTAAAAAAAGGAGTAACTCCATGGAAATGAAAGGAGTAAAATGGTGTAAAAGTGATGTAAGTGAGAACAGTTAGGCCCAAAGTCACTGCAGCGGGACAATGAAAAGTAATTTTACCTTGGATTGCCATTCAAGGGTAGACAAAAAATATAGAGCAAACCAAAATATTATAACCAGAATCATTGGACAATTGTCTAGTCATAGCAGGAAAGATCTTCAAACACTAGCTCAATTAAAGAAAAGCTTAAATTATTGTGACCCTGGCTCTTGTGTATACAAGTCATGACAAATTAATTGTGTTTCACAATAATGAGCATTTTAGGACTGCAGGTAAATGTGTTAACTTGTTTTACTTAGGTTATGTTACCTTCCACAATGTATTTTATATACAAAGAGTTCTTGTACCACAAGTACTTGTAAATTAGCCTGCAGCCTCTATTCTGTGAGCAGACAAGGGGTTTTCAGAGGGTAATTTTGCTGTCTCACACACACACACACACACACACACGAATCAAGCACCACAGCCAAAGCACTTCCTTGCTGAGTTTTACAGCAGGCAATCATGGGAGCTTTCAAAATATTTTTTGTTTCCTAAGTGCAAGGCAAATAGAAGCATGTTGGTCTCAGCGGCCGTGCGTTCCTCAAATACTGCTGTCCCTCCAGCTTTGATGCAGACAAGGAAGGGAACGCAAATCATTTGCTTACCAGAAGCTTCATGCACAGGAAACGGCCCTGAGGTTTCCTCAGCCTGTTAGAGGTTACCCTTACTGGAAAGCCTTTGCGGGGGTGGGGGAAAACACAGGTAGGAGGAGTCCCCACTGCTGCTGCAGCCTGGGCAGAATCATGTGGTGAGGCAGAGGATGAAATTTCTTTGCAGAGCAAATGCTTTTTCCCTGAAGTGCATGATGATCAGTCTCAAGATGATCAGTCTCAAGATGTAAAGGCTCCTCCTATGTACATTCTAGGAATTCAGAATCAGTTTCTGCCAGTGACAGAAGGCCTGTCAGCCTGCAAAAAGGAAAAAAACCTTCTGAGTGTGTGGCATAATGGTAAGAGAGGAAGTTGCAAGATGTTAAATTCAGCTTCAAGTACCATTCGATAGGGGAAGGACTAGCTGTGGCAGCAGAATGCTGACTAATTTCTTTCCCCTGCGAAATTCAGGAAAGACAGACATCACTCAAATGCCAGTATTTAATCAGGACAGGAGCCAAGAGCACTGTGAAGGCAGCATGCTCAGCCCCAGCAGGAAAAGCCTCACAGAGCTAAACAGCAAACCCTCTCCCCAATTACTGGAATGCAGGTGATGGACTCTGAAGGGAGTCCTGTGCCTTAATGATGATTTCTGTGCAGAATCTTGAGGGAGAAAATGGGGGCTCCTCAGGGCTCCAGCAGAGATGTGAAAGATTCTTCCCCCACCCATTCCCACAAGTCTGTCAAGATTCTGCTTCTTAGAGAGTGCAAACATCAACAAATAAAAGAATTTGGGGAGTGAGAAAATAAAATAGTGTGAAGTAAGGTACGCAAAGGTTATAATTCTTGACAGTCACCCAGACTGAGGCACACAGGAGATTTGTCACGTCACAGAACACTGGTGAGAAATCAGAGAATGTCACTGTCAATAGGGGGCCCAGGGGTTGGTGGAGGGGATCTCGGGTCCTAGCCCACGTACCTGAGACAACCCCCTTGCTTCTGATCAGCATCAACCTCCTCTGAGGAGGCAGGAGGTGACCCCAGGAATAGACATGGCTCTCCGCAATAAAACAATGCTTTCATCCAAGCAGGGCAAGCCCTTAGCCCATTTCAGGGGGTAATACCAAGAGGAGACTCCTGAGGCAAGTTACATATACATGTTTCTCAGCAATAATACAATTTCCCAATCCTAAATATACAGATTAAAGCTCTCTGACTCAATTAATAGTTCCAGTAGCCCCTGCCCACCATCTCTGTCCCGTGTTTACTAAGTGCCAATCCTTTGCTGCAGTCACTGATGTTAGTGAGTGCTGCAAAATCATTTGAGGGTTGATTTCCATTGAAAGAGTTGTCAAAATCATATTACCAGGGAACCTTTCTATTTCAACTGTTCATTTTCTGACAGAAAAATTCCAAATAACTCTACAGCAAAGGGTTTCTGTTGCTCTACACTGACTGCAAAAAAGCATGCTATTGTGCCCATCCAGGTTTGTGATGAGTTTGGGTCCTCACAAGCATTTTACTGTACGCTTGGGGATGAAACAATGAAAGGTTCCACACAACTTTCTCTAATCCTGCTCAATTATGCAGCATAATAAAGAATTTTTAGGAGCAAAAATCTAATTCAAAGTGGAATGGTTTAAAAAAAAATGTGCACATTTTGTTAAGCAATACAAGATGACAACACTACTGGGGCAGAATTAAGGTTGCTTGACCACACTTACCAGTTTCTACCATTTCCATTAAGAATTTCCTGCTTTTGCAATTTTTTAAAATGTTAATGTTTAAGTATTTTCTTCTTAAATTATTGATATGACTTATCCAAGGTCACACAGCAAGTCAGTGGCAGCAGTGGGAACTGAACCCAAATCTCCGGACTCCCAGTCCAGTGCTTAAGGCACTGAAACATAATTGTTCTCTTCATCTCACACTGTGGTATTCACTCTGGGTTTTGAAAGGGTCTTTGCTTTTTTCACGTATTTGGATTTAAAGCAACATCAGCATCAGGACAAGTAGTAATGTGCTTAATCTGCTGCAAGGAAGATTTAGGCTAGATATTAGGAAAAACTTTCTAACTGCAGGGGTGGTTATGCTCTGGAATAGGCTACTAAGAAAGGTTGTAGAATCCCCATCTTTGGAGATTTCTAAGAACAGGTTGGACAAGAACCTACCAAGTATAGTCTATGCTTACTTGGTCCTGCCTCAGCATCGGGGGCCGGACTTGATGACTTCTTGAGGTCACTTCCAGTCTCATAGTGCTATGATTCTATAAGCAAACAGAGCGAATATAAAAATGAAATAGCAACTGAATATGAAGGAACCGGGACTGAAAAAGTTTATCAATCCTTAGAAGTTGAAATTGTAATTCTTGGACTGCTATGAAGGGCACATTTTTCATCACTGAATGCACAATACTTCCACCAACCCAGACTACTGATTAGCATGCTAATATTTTAAACAGTGTTTCCCAAATGTTTGAAAGGAAAAGTTCCTTTAAGAAAAATTAATCCCAATAGTGCTTCCCTTCACCCCACCTTGGTGTTGCTAACAGCCTATCTATACTTCAGAATTTTCATTAAATGAAATTTAAAATTGTATATTAAACGCATACTTAAATTTTCATATTACAGAACAATGTATATTGAATACTGGATGTTAAGACATGATGGATCATGCACATTGTTTTATTATTTAAAACTGAAATGGAACATTACTTTTCCAGTTTGTAGTAACTTTATGTAACAGGGTTTTAAAAATTATTATTCTAAGTACCAACATACATTTTTTCTAGATCCAAACAGCTCATACACAAGGACTCTGCTGGAGTTCTCAGACTTGGCTTCCCTTCCATGAAGCTCAGATGCTCTGCTATGGTCTTTGTGTCTGGCTTCTTCTTCACTGAGGAAAAAATAAATGGTTATATCTCCCAAGCCCATCCAGTCATGGTGCCAAAGTAAGCGGTGTCAAGGTTCCTCCCCCACTCTGAACTCTAGGGTACAGATGTGGGGACCTGCATGAAAGAAAAACCTCCTAAGCTTATCTTTACCAGCTTAGGTCAAAACTTCCCCAAGGTACAAAATATTCCACCCTTTGTCCTTGGATTGGCCGCTACCACCACCAACAAATACTGGTTACTGGGGAAGAGCTGTTTGGACACGTCTTTCCCCCCAAAATACTTCCCACAACCTTGCACCCCACTTCCTGGACAAGGTTTGGTAAAAAGCCTCACCAATTTGCCTAGGTGACTACAGACCCAGACCCTTGGATCTTAAGAACAATGAACAATCCTCCCAACACTTGCACCCCCCCTTTTCGGGGAAATGTTGGATAAAAAGCCTCACCAATTTGCATAGGTGACCACAGACCCAAACCCTTGGATCTGAGAACAATGAAAAAGCATTCAGTTTTCTTACAAAAAGACTTTTAATAGAAATAGAAGTAAATAGAAATAAAAAAAAATTCCCCCTGTAAAATCAGGATGGTAGATACCTTACAGGGTAATTAGATTCAAAACATAGAGCACCCCTCTAGGCAAAAACTTAAGTTACAAAAAAGATACACAGACAGAAATAGTTATTCTATTCAGCACAATACTTTTCTCAGCCATTTAAAGAAATCATAATCTAACACGTACCTAGTTAGATTACTTACTAAAAGTTCTAAGGCTTCATTCCTGGTCTATCCCCGGCAAAGACAGAATATAGACAGACACACATACCCTTTGTTTCTCTCCCTCCTCCCAGCTTTTGAAAGTATCTTGTCTCCTCATTGGTCATTTTGGTCAGGTGCCAGCGAGGTTACCTTGAGCTTCTTAACCCTTTACAGGTGAGAGGAGATTTCCTCTGGCCAGGAGGGATTTTAAAGGGGTTTACCCTTCCCTTTATATTTATGACACGCCCCCCAAATCTCAGCTAGGGTGAAACACTGGCTGGGATTTCTTCCTGGAGCTCTAGGAAAAACAGAGTTAATAAGACACATGCATCTCTAAATATACTACCAAGTACATAAAGACTAACAATATTTTCTACATCTCAAGGACGATTTTAACCCGTTGATTCTGGGAAACTTTCACGGGAGAGTGCATCAGCCACTTTGTTAGAAGCTCCTGAGATGTGTTGGATGTCGAAATCAAAATCTTGGAGAGCTAAACTCCACCGAAGAAGTTTTTTGTTAGTTTCTTTGACGGTGTGAAGCCACTTCAGTGCAGCATGGTCGATTTGCAGGTGGAAACGCCGTCCCCAAACATATGGGCGTAGCTTTTCCAGAGCGTAGACAATGGCGTAACATTCTTTTTCAGTGATTGACCAGTTGCTTTCCCTCTCAGACAGTTTTTTTGCTGAGGAACACTACAGGGTGGAATTCTTGATCAGGTCCTTTCTGCATTAAAACTGCTCCCACACCACGCTCGGACGCATCTTTGGTTACTAGGAACGGTTTGTCAAAGTCTGGGGCCCTTAGTACAGGGTCAGACATGAGTGTCGCTTTAAGCTTGTTAAAGGCCTTCTGACACTTTTCGGTCCACTGAACAGCATTTGGCTGTTTCTTTTTGGTTAGGTCTGTCAGTGGGGCGGCGATTTGGCTGTAGTGCGGTACAAATCGTCTGTAATAACCGGCCAAGCCTAAGAAGGATTGAACCTGTTTCTTTGACTTTGGGACAGGCCACTTTTGGATAGCATCCACTTTGGCCTGTAGGGGGCTGATAGTTCCTTGACCCACCTGGTGTCCAAGGTAAGTCACTCTGTTTAGGCCTATTTGACACTTCTTAGCCTTAACAGTTAGTCCTGCCTCCCTTATGCGCTCAAGGACTTTTCGTAGATGTTCCAGGTGGTCTGCCCAGGAATCTGAAAATATGGCCACATCGTCAAGGTAGGCGACTGCATATTCTCCTAATCCCGCTAGGAGACCATCTACAAGCTTTGGAAGTTGGCGGGTGCATTTCGCAGCCCGAAAGGGAGTACATTAAATTCATACAGCCCGAGATGTGTGGTGAAGGCTGACCTTTCCTTGGCAGATTCATCTAGCGGTACCTGCCAGTACCCCTTGGTTAAGTCCAAGGTAGAGATGAACTGGGCCCGTCCCAGTTTCTCTAATAGTTCATCTGTGCGTGGCATTGGATAGTTGTCTGGGCGAGTTACAGCATTTAGCTTATGGTAGTCCACGCAAAAACGTATTTCCCCATCTGGTTTGGGAACTAGAACCACTGGACATGCCCATGCACTTTCAGAGGGGCGGATTACACCCACCTGTAACATATCCCGGATCTCCCGTTCTATAGCAGTTTTAGCTTGAGGAGACACCCGGTAAGGTTAGACTCTAATTGGGCGAGCACTACCTGTGTCAATGGAGTGGTATGCCCGTTCAGTCAGTCCTGGGGTGGCTGAGAATGTTGGCGCGTAGCTAGTGCACAGCTCCTGGATCTGCTGTCGCTGCATACGCCCAAGGGTCATGGAGAGGTTCACCTCTTCCACACCACCAGCACATTTCCCTTCGTAGTAGACACCTTCAGGCCACTCAGCGTCGTCTCCTCCCTGGGCTGTAAACTGACAAACCTTTAATTCTCTGGAATAAAAGCGCTTTAGAGAATTAATATGGTACACCTTAGGCTTTTGGTTGGAGCTGGGGAATGCTATGAGATAATTAACAGCTCCCAGGCGCTCCTGGACCGTGAATGGCCCTTCCCACGATGCTTCCATTTTATGGGCCTGGAGCGCCTTTAAGACCATGACCTGGTCCCCTACTTTGAAGGAACGCTCTCTGGCATGTTTATCATACCAGGCTTTTTGCTCTTTTTGAGCATCCTTTAAGTTTTCTTTAGCAAGGGCTAAAGAGGTTCGGAGGGTGTTTTGTAGGTTGGTTACAAAGTCCAGAATGTTAGTTCCTGGAGAAGGTGTAAATCCCTCCCATTGCTGCTTCACCAACTGCAATGGCCCCTTAACCTCACGGCCATATACAAGTTCAAATGGGGAAAACCCTAAACTGGGGTGTGGTACAGCTCTGTAGGCAAAGAGCAACTGCTGCAACACTAGGTCCCAATCATTGGAGTGCTCATTTACGAATTTACGTATCATGGCCCCCAAAGTTCCATTAAACTTCTCCACCATGCCATTTGTTTGATGGTGGTAAGGAGTGGCAACCAAGTGATTTACCCCATGAGCTTCCCAAAGGTTTTTCATAGTTCCTGCCAGGAAATTAGTCCCTGCATCTGTGAGGATGTCGGAGGGCCAACCTACCCTGGCAAAAATGTCTGCTAGTGCCTGGCACACACTTTTAGCCCTGGTGTTGCTTAGAGCTACTGCTTCCGGCCATCGGGTGGCAAAATCCATGAAAGTCAGTATGTACTGCTTTCCTCTGGGTGTCTTTTTCGGAAAAGGACCCAGAATATCCACAGCTACTCGCTGAAATGGAACTTCAATGATGGGGAGTGGCTGGAGAGGGGCTTTGACCTGGTCTTGGGGCTTTCCCACTCTTTGGCACACCTCACAAGACTGGACATAGGTAGAAACATCCTTGCCCATTCCCTCCCAGTGGAATGACCCCCCCAAACGGTCTTTGGTCCTGTTCACCCCAGCATGGCCACTAGGGTGATCATGGGCTAAGCTCAAGAGCTTGGCCCGGTATTTAGTTGGAACTACCAACTGTCTCTGAGGATGCCAGTCTTCCTGGTGTCCACCAGAAAGAGTTTCCTTGTATAAAAGTCCTCTTTCTACAACAAACCTGGATCGATTAGAAGAGCTGAGAGGTGGTGGGTTGCTCCGTGCCGCCGTCCAAGCTCTCTGAAGGCTTTCATCTGCTTCCTGTTCGGTCTGGAACTGTTCCCTTGATGCTGGAGACATCAGTTCCTCATTGGATTGTGGACCTAGGCTTGGTCCCTCTGGAAGCGATATAGGGGATGGAGCTGTTTCTGTTGACTGTGAAGCGCTCTCCGCTGGTGCACTATGTTGGGATTCAGGCTCCGGCTGAGCCTCCTGTGTCGGGTTATCGGCTGCTGCCAGTTCAGGGTCGGTGGGGCCCTCTGGTGTTGAGGTTGCAAGTACTGGATTCAGTGCTGGCAATGGGTCTGGTGTTGGTTGTTCGGCTGGTTCCGGTTCTGGGACTGGTTCCGTCTGGGTCTCTGGGACTGGATCCACTACTGCTGTTGCAGACATTGGTCTGGGGTCTGGGTCCATCACCTCTGACCGGGTCCTGATAGAAGTTTCCGGAACAGAGTTAGGCCTCACGGCTTGTTTAGCCTGGCTGCGGGTGACCGTTCCCACCCTCTTGGCCTGCTTCACATGATTGGCCAAGTCTTCCCCCAACAGCATGGGGATGGGATAATCATCATAGACTGCAAAAGTCCACATTCCTGACCAGCCCTTGTACTGGACAGGCAACTTGGCTGTAGGCAAATCGAAAGAGTTGGACTTGAAGGGTTGAATCGTCACTTGGATCTCTGGGTTGATTAAACTGGGGTCCACTAAGGAAGCGTGGATAGCTGACACTTGTGCTCCGGTGTCCCTCCACGCGGTGACCTTCTTCCCGCCCACACTCACAGTTTCCCTCCGCTCCAAGGGTATCTGGGAGGTATCTGGGCCTGTGGACCTCTGGTGTGATTCCGGTGCAATGAACTGTAATCTGTTGGGGTTCTTGGGGCAGTTGGCCTTTACATGCCCCAGCTCGTTACATTTAAAACATCGTCCAGCTGACGGGTCACTGGGGCGAGGAGGGTTGCTGGAGAATGGGGTGGTGGAACGATAAGGGGTCTGGAGGGTTCTTTGGGAGGTAGGTGGGGCTTTGGGCGGCCCCCGGTAATAGGGTGTGGTCTGGGGTTGTCCCTTCTGGTCTCCGCTCCAACTGCGACCAGTTTTTTTTTTCCTCTGCCACCTCCACCCATCTGGCTCCAATCTCTCCTGCCTCGATTACAGTTTTGGGCTTCCCATCTAGGATGTACCTTTCTATTTCATCAGGAACACCCTCTAAGAATTGTTCCATTTGCATTAGGAAGGGCAAATTTACTGGAGATTCAACACTTGCTCCGGATATCCAGGCATCCCAGTGTTTCACAATGTGGTAGGCATGTCGGGTAAATGACACGTCTGGTTTCCACCTTAGGGCTCTGAACCTCCGACGAGAATGCTCGGGTGTTATCCCCATTCTGACTCTCGCCTTGGATTTAAACAGTTCATACTCGTTCATGTGTTCTTTAGGCATTTCAGCTGTCACCTCAGCTAAGGGTCCACTGAGCTGCGGCCTCAGCTCTACCATGTATTGGTCAGTAGAGATGTTGTACCCAAGGCAGGCCCTTTCGAAGTTTTCTAGGAAGGCCTCAGTATCATCGCCTGCCTTGTAGGTGGGGAACTTTCTGGGATGGGAAGTGGTACTTGGAGAAGGATTGCTAGGGTTTGTTGGGATATTCTGCTGAGCCTTTATCTTCTCTATCTCCTCCACATACTTCCTCTCTTTTTCCTTCTCCTCCAGTTCTTTGTCCCTTGCTTCCATAGCTCTCCTGTGAGCAGCTGCTTGGTGTTGTTCTGCCTCTTTCGCTGCCTCCCTTTCTTGTTCCTTCTCCTCCTTCTTCAGCCGCATGAGTTCTATCTGTCTTTCATGTTCCCTTTGTCTTTCCTCAGCCTGAAATCTGGCTAATTCCAGTTGTAGTCGAGCCGCGGATTTTGTCATTCTAACCTCTCTGTTTTTAACTAACTTTACACCCGAAGTTTAGAAATAAACAAACAAAACTTGGCTGTAAAATTTTGCTGTGCTGGAATAGAATACCTATTCTCTGATAGTGATTGTCAGCCTACAGAAAAAGACAATTCCCTTGTCTCTGCTCTGGGCCCAAATCAAAGCAAAAAACTTCCAACTACTTGGAAACCTGTTTACCCAGCCCAAAGAAAAAACAAGTTTCCTTTTTAAACTTGTGCTCCTTGTAAAAAATCAAAATAAAAAAAAAAAACCCTGCCACTTTTGTCTCCAGGCAAATGGGTAGAACACCCCCCCTTCTATTTACTTTTAGGGAAAAAAAAAAAACTCTGGGTTGGAAGACTGTGAATTTCCCTGCAGGAGTTAAGTACCCTGCCTCCAGGCAAAGAAAACCTGCAATTCACAAAGATAATCCCCTTTTGTCTCTGCTTGGCCACAAAGCAGAGAAAAACAAGCTGCTTTCTGGACTTCCTTTCCAAAGGAAAAAAAAATCTCCTTTTTTAAAATCTGTATTTCTAGTTCAAAAAATCTCAACTGGATCTCAAAACGATTTCAGGTTAATCCCACCACTATGCCACCATGTCAAGGTTCCTCCCCCACTCTGAACTCTAGGGTACAGATGTGGGGACCTGCATGAAAAAAACCTCCTAAGCTTATCTTTACCAGCTTAGGTCAAAACTTCCCCAAGGTACAAAATATTCCACCCTTTGTCCTTGGATTGGCCGCTACCACCACCAAACAAATACTGGTTACTGGGGAAGAGCTGTTTGGACACGTCTTTCCCCCCAAAATACTTCCCACAACCTTGCACCCCACTTCCTGGACAAGGTTTGGTAAAAAGCCTCACCAATTTGCCTAGGTGACTACAGACCCAGACCCTTGGATCTTAAGAACAATGAACAATCCTCCCAACACTTGCACCCCCCCTTTTCAGGGAAATGTTGGATAAAAAGCCTCACCAATTTGCATAGGTGACCACAGACCCAAACCCTTGGATCTGAGAACAATGAAAAAGCATTCAGTTTTCTTACAAAAAGACTTTTAATAGAAATAGAAGTAAATAGAAATAAAAAAAAAATTCCCCCTGTAAAATCAGGATGGTAGATACCTTACAGGGTAATTAGATTCAAAACATAGAGCACCCCTCTAGGCAAAAACTTAAGTTACAAAAAAGATACACAGACAGAAATAGTTATTCTATTCAGCACAATACTTTTCTCAGCCATTTAAAGAAATCATAATCTAACACGTACCTAGTTAGATTACTTACTAAAAGTTCTAAGGCTTCATTCCTGGTCTATCCCCGGCAAAGACAGAATATAGACAGACACACATACCCTTTGTTTCTCTCCCTCCTCCCAGCTTTTGAAAGTATCTTGTCTCCTCATTGGTCATTTTGGTCAGGTGCCAGCGAGGTTACCTTGAGCTTCTTAACCCTTTACAGGTGAGAGGAGATTTCCTCTGGCCAGGAGGGATTTTAAAGGGGTTTACCCTTCCCTTTATATTTATGACAAGCGGTCACTCAGTTTGCATAAAACTTCATAACAGGGTAGTTCCTCTGCTTTCTTACATGCTTTGATCAGCAGTGAAATAGTTAATAATGTTGACCTTAAAAATATCATCATTGGCATCTGAGCTAACATCCACTGAAAAGACTAGGATAGCTCACCCCTCAGCACTATTGTTTCAGGCCTCTGCAAACTCAGGCAGATTTTGATGCCTTAGTTATGCTCAGGTCACGTTTACAAGGTTTTCTTCACAACCATAGCAGCTAGGGAATTAAAAAAAAAAAAGTTGGCAATGTGAAGAACAATTTGGGGCCTATTCACATCCCCCAGCTAGTCCTTTGTGCCCCGCACACTTTGAGAAATAATGCCTTAAAATAGGTTGCACAGATGTGCAAGGGTTACAGAAATAGGAATAAGGTTTGCTAATACAAAAAAAAACAGAGCTGTTAAATAATGGGCATGATTTTATAGGGAACACCATTATGAAAATATAGAGAATACACATGTTCACGCTGGTAACAGTAAGATTATTACAACTGCTGCTATTGTAGAATTGATCTACTTCTTTTATTTGCCCTTGTGGGGGAAGTGGAGTTCCACTATCTCTCTGTAATCACTATATAATTTAAGACACTTGTTTTTCCCTTTGAAAAGATTTCAAGGAAACTTTCAAAGCCAATCACTGCAATAAATTATGGAGTAATTACAACAATAAGGATAAGCATTGTCAGAAGTGCTTAAATGATTTAGGTCCCTAAATCTCATTGTCAAGTGTCTTTAGGACAGCGGTTTGCAAATTTTTTGAGCTGAGAGCCCCCCCCTTTTGACTTACAATTTTTATTGTGTCCCCCTGCAAACAAACAAAAATAGACAAATGCAAAAGTATGCTTGATAGCTTTCTCGTAAACCTGACAGAGACCTTAACACAACTTTAATTAAATTAGCTACACCTATAAGTTGCAAATACACAGAATACTTACCAATGGCACAGCCAAGGTTTCCTCAGCAGCGGGCTGCTTCTACCTTGCAGCCAGACTACTCCATTAGGGCAGGGCCAATGTCTGCCTCTTGCCCACCCCCGCAGATTTTCAGGGTGGTGGAAAGTGCGTACGATGGTATCTGAGGCAGGACCAGCGCTAGGCGCAGAGGCTGCCAGGAGTGGAATATCGGCATGGCCATGTTGGATGTTCACACTGACCTACAGGCTGGGGGGCCTGCTGAGGTGAATCAAAAGGTGAAGGTGGCACTCCCTCCCCACCCCCAGTGGGGGCTGGCCCAGGTCCCACAGGACTCGCATGAGCTGCCTGGCGTCACCGCTCACCCCCACAAATGTTCCAACGCCCCCCTGACAGGGCATGTCCCACAGTCTGAAAACTGCTGCTTTTGAAAATGTTATCCTAAATCATTAAATAAAATAAAGTGTGTCCTAAATATAATTTTTAAAATATTAGTTAGGAAATTGATTTTTTGGTAAAGCCAGATGAGGAGACAGGAAACTAAATACTACATAGAAAAAGTAGTATATTGTATGGGCTACATTTTGAAAGGATCTATTTGAGCTCTGCAGATGAAAAAGCATTATGATATACAAGTGTTATTTGAATTATTAGTAACAATTGTATCAGTTTGCATATGCAACATGGTAATTGCATATCTAATTAATTACCTATTTTCAGATATAAACACAGGATTTTGCCTGTGTGAAGGGAAGCAATCTAAAGGGCATATATTTTGCAACCTGTTGAAAATCTGACTCAGAGTTGTAGGGTAAGTGGGTTGTATGTTGTTTTTTGTTTGCATGTGGTTCTTTTTAATATGGTTATTTTAACAGAGGTAAAAATCAACAAGATGGCCAGCAAAATATCTACCCAGCAAGAGGGAATCCAGCTTTATTAACTGTTATAGAGGCAGTTGACCAGACACAGGTAATTCTCAAAGCTCCTTTGAAAATTAATTTAAAACACTGCATCTATTTTTATTTAGCAAATATATATTTAGCTATTTGAGAATATAAATAGCCATTGTGGGTTTCCTTTAAAGTAGCCAGCTTACAAAAAATGACAAACCTGCTTTAAAAATAAGGGTTGAAGATATCAAAGAACTAGTCCGCACGCAATGAAGCTGACATAATGGAGGCATGGGGCCAACTAAATTGTTCTCTATGCCTGGAACTTGCTGCAACTGCCTTAATGAAGTTTAGTTAAATAATTACTGTCTGAAGAACAAAAACAGGCATCTATAAAAACAATTTAAATATATCTGATTTGCACAAAACAAGACTCCCATTTCAAACTCTAGCCCTAAACTCTGCAGTTTGGATGATACACTGTGAGTTTTATAGTTCAAGGTAATACTTGTTGCAGCAAGATTTTTCCAGAGCACATCGTTACATGTGTACCGAAAACATTCTGATAATACTGCTGATATTTGCAGAGGCTGAAGCAGAGGTGTGCATTTCAAGGACTTTTATCAGAGAAGACCTCTGAGATGTATAACAGAGATTGCAACAAAGGACTATTTTCCTGTTAATTTTGTAGGCTAATTTTGTTCCTAAGAAGGGAAGAATAGTGCTATCTTGAGCAGGCATAGGGCTGATAGTGTTGAGGTGCACTGGAAAAACGGTAGGGGAAGCTAGCTCAGAACCTAACTATAATGAGAATTGAAAGAATAATACATAGCAAATAACATATTCGATTAATTTAGCATCTTCTCAGTCTCTAGTTAACCAGGTGCAGTTTATAATTTTTCCAGATTAATTCTTTATTACATAAATCTTTGCAGCTGTCTCATGACTTGACAGGAATAATTCTTGGTGAATAGATTGTGCACAGCTAGTTCCTTGCCAGGTATTTGATATTCAAAATTCAATCTTATTTGGTTAGATTTCATTATACATAGGTCACATGGTATTGTGTTTGTTCCCGAGTGAAATGAATATAAACACTTGGGTATCATAGAATCATAGAATATCAGGGTTGGAAGGGACCTCAGGAGGTCATCTAGTCCAACCCCCTGCTCAAAGCAGGACCAATCCCCAATTAAATCATCCCAGTCAGGGCTTTGTCAAGCCTGACCTTAAAAACTTCTAAGGAAGGAGATTCTACCACCTCCCTAGGTAACGCATTCCAGTGTTTCACCACCCTCCTAGTGAAAAAGTTTTTCCTAATATCCAACCTAAACCTCCCCCACTGCAACTTGAGACCATTACTCCTTGTCCTGTCCTCTTCTACCACTGAGAATAGTCTAGAATCATCCTCTTTGGAACCACCTCTCAGGTAGTTGAAAGCAGCTATCAAATCCCCCCTCATTCTTCTCTTCTGCAGACTAAACAATCCCAGTTCCCTCAGTCTCTCCTCATAAGTCATGTGTTCCAGACCCCTAATCATTTTTGTTGCCCTTCGCTGGACTCTCTCCAATTTATCCACATCCTTCTTGTAGCGCTGGGCCCAAAACTGGACACAGTACTCCAGATGAGGCCTCACCAATGTCGAATAGAGGGGAACAATCACGTCCCTCGATCTGCTGGCTATACCCCTACTTATACATCCCAAAATGCCATTGGCCTTCTTGGCAACAAGGGCACACTGTTGACTCATATCCAGCTTCTCGTCCACTGTCACCCCTAGGTCCTTTTCCGCAGAACTGCTGCCTAGCCATTCGGTCCCTAGTCTGTAGCGGTGTATTGGATTCTTCCGTCTTAAGTGCAGGACCTTGCACTTATCCTTGTTGAACCTCATCAGATTTCTTTTGGCCCAATCCTCCAATTTGTCTAGGTCCCTCTGTATGCTATCCCTACCTGCCACCGTATCTACCACTCCTCCTAGTTTAGTATCATCCGCAAATTTGCTGAGAGTGCAATCCACACCATCCTCCAGATCATTTATGAAGATATTGAACAAAACCGGCCCCAGGACCAACCCTTGGGGCACTCCACTTGATACCGGCTGCCAGCTAGACATGGAGCCATTGATCACTACCCGTGATCAATGTCCAAACTGCACTCCAAGGTGTGATTACAGCTCAGATCGACGTACATATGCTAGTGCAAACGTTGCTAAAAATAGCAGTATAGATGCCTCAGCATGGCTACAGCATGGGCTGTCCAAGTTACAGAACCTGGGTACATACTTAAACTGCTAAATTCTGCCTACAGTAACCCTCTTAATTTTGTTTGGCAGAACTTCTGTTGAGCAACCAAGGCTACCTGTGGCAAGGTTTGTTGTGTGTTTTGGAATATAGAAGCATGAAAACAGGCTACAAATCAATTGTATGTGTGATGTGACCCAGCCAGGTCTCCAGAGGTGAAAGCCTAATGCATTAACCCAACTACGCACTCTCTGGAGGTGGAGGGGTCACAGCACTATATTTTGGTAGAAGTACCTCAGCATGTTCTTTACTACATTATAATGTATCCACAGATTAGGAACCATTCACGAGTATACCATATACATTAAAAATCCCAGGGAAAACAATATAAAATAAGTTAGTCAATGAGGGTCCAAACTCTGCAGGTGTCCAGCATAACTGCATAGCGTAATGGCTCTACTTTATGAAGGTCCTAATAAAAATGACACATGCAGGAATGGCGAACCGCAGCCACTGGGAGTTGCGGGCAGCCATGCCTGTGGCCGGTCAATGTAAACTCTGTCTCGTGGCCCACCAGCGGATTACCCTGATGGGCCACGTGCGGCTCATGGGCCACAGATTGCCCACCACTGCTCTGTTTTGTGTCCATCACATTTCCCCCTAGCACTGCTTATCTACATAAGATCCAAATCAGTGTTATATGCCTGCCTATGTCCCTTCCCCTCCCTGCCAGGCTGCGGTGAACTCCCTTCAGCTGTTTGTGAGCCTCCACAGGCACTGGTGAACCCTCTGTGTAATCAGAGAAGCCAGGAAGTGAAGCCAAAAAGCAATATTCCAACTGAGGTGAAAGTAGTTAGGGTCTGCTGGCAATGGAGTTAGACAGAACTATAGAGGGTAAATCAGCAATAATGCTCTGGATGGTCAATCAGCTATATGCATGTGCTGGGAAGTCCCTCGAAAAGTGGTGCCCTGTGTAGCTACATAGACCTAAGCCCCCCACAGCTGTACAAGTGAACTCCCTTGCCACATTGTTCTCATTTTACAGGAAAACCATTTAGCCATAGTAGCTGTATCACATGGTGATAGGTTGGACCCCCTCAGATGTCATCTGGTGGGCTGGGACACCACTGAGTCAGACTATTCTGCCAGCCTGGACCCCCTTTTACCTGGTCTTGCTGGGTTAGGCTCCCCGGCCTTTTCCAGCCAAGCACACAGGCAGGGCCACACCCAGCTGCACAGAGAGACAGAGATCCACTCTGGGAAGGCTCAGCTTAAGGGGCTTGCCACAGCACCCACATGTCCACCCCTACCACCACCCTATGCCCCGATTGGAGTACAAACCCAAAATTATATGAAATTCGCCTCTTCCCTCAATGTGGAGGAGGGTATGCACAACTCCTCCCCCTCCCCCCCCCCTTTAGAAATCATATAAACTGGGTTATATTATAAATCAGAAATAAATTTTACTATAAAAGATGTATTTTAAATAGTTAAGAAGGTAGCAGACAGAACAAGGCAGATTACTAAGAAAATAAAACAGAGTACGCAAACTAAGCTTAATACACTAAAGAAACTGGTTACATGTAAGTTCTCACTCTAAATGTGGTTCTAACAATCTTCTTCACAGGCCAGATGCCCTTCCAGCCTGGGTCCAGTTCTTCCCCTCCCAGTTCAGTCTTAGTTGTTTACAGCAGTCATCTTGGGTGGGGTAGCAGGGAAGAACTGAGGACCTGGATTGCCTCAATCCCCACCCTTAAATAGAATTTCCATAAGGTGGTAGTCATTTGTTTCCTAGTTTGACACAACCCACCAATTCCTCACTCCCACCCCGCGCTTCTCCTGGAAAAGTACAGAATTCAAGATGGGTTCCAGTATCAGGTGACATGGTCACATGCCTCTGTAGGGCCTTTGTAGCCATTCTTCACAGGCTGACCCACACGTTCACAGGAAGATTATGCTCCTTTACAGTCCATTGTCTCTTGCTGATGGGCTATCAGCACTGTCGGGCTTTTTCATTGTTGTACCTGAATTGTTAGCAGGGGGTGTCACCCAAAGTAACATAGTTGAAATATAGATACATAGTCAATATTCCTAATTTCAGATACAGAAATGATACATTCATACAAATAGGATAATCATATTCAGTAAATTATAATCTTTCCGATGACAGGTTTCAGAGTAGCAGCCGTGTTAGTCTGTATCCACAAAAAGAGCAGGAGTACTTGTGGCACCTTAGAGACTAAGAAATTTATTAGAGCATAAGCTTTTGTGGGCTACCGCCCACTTCATTGGATGCATAGAATGGAACATATAGTAAGAAGATATATATATATATATACACACATACAGAGAAAGTGGAAGTTGCCATACAAACCTGTGAGAGGCTAATTAGTTAAGACGAGCTATTATCAGCAGGAGAAAAAAAACTTTTGTAGTGATAATCAAGATGGCCCATTTAGACCATTGACAACAAAGTGTGAGGATACTTAACTTAGCGAAATAGATTCAATATGTGTAATGACCCGGCCACTCCCAGTCTCTGTTCAAACCCAAGTTAATGGTATCTAGTTTGCATATTAATTTAAGCTCAGCAGTTTCTCATTGGAGTCTGTTTTTGAAGTGTTTCTGTTGCAAAATTGCCACCCTTAAATCTTTTACTGAGTGGCCAGAGAGGTTGAAGTGTTCTCCTACCGGTTTTTGAATGTTATGATTCCTGATGTCAGATTTGTGTCCATTTATTCTTTTGTGTAGAGACTGTCCGGTTTGGCCAATGTACATGGCTGAGGGGCATTGCTGGCACATGATGACATATATCACATTGGTAGATGTGCAGGTGAATGAGCCCGATGGCGTGGCTAATGTGATTAGGTCCTATGATGGTTTCACTTGAATAAATATGTGGACAGAGTTGGCATTGGACTTTGTTGCAAGGATAAGTTCCTGGGTCAGTGTTTTTGTTGTGTGGTATGTGGTTGCTGGAGAGTATTTGCTTCAGGTTGGGGGGCTGTCTGTAAGCGAGGACTGGTCTGTCTCCCAAGATCTGTGAGAGTGAGGGATCATTTTTCAGGATAGGTTGTAAATCTGTGATGATGCGCTGGAGAGGTTTTAGTTGGTGGCTGAAGGTGACAGCTAGTGGCATTCTGTTATTTTCTTTGTTGGGCCTGTCCTGTAGTAGGGGACTTCTGGGTACTCTTCTGGCTCTATCAATCTGTTTTTTCACTTCAGCAGGTGGGTATTGTAGTTTTAAGAACGCTTGATAGAGATCTTGTAGGTGTTTGTCTCTATCTGAGGGATTGGAGCAAATGCGGTTATATCTTAGAGCTTGGCTGTATACAATGGATCGTGTGGTGTGTCCTGGATGGACGCTGGAGGCATGTAGGTAAGTATAGCGGTCAGTAGGTTTCTTACAAGAGTTATCTTGCATAGAGCATATTTCAGTTATGTCATATTCCTACCACAAGCATATTTTCATAAAGAATAGGGAATATAATGTTACTCTCACTTCTAGAAGTGAATTTACAGGAACCTCTTCACTTCGCTGCTGGTGAAAGACACATTGCCCTCAAGCTGAGCCCAACATCAAAAACTGCTCAAACATTGTGTGGGCCAGACTCTGTACCATCTAAGCGCAGCCAAAAAGAGCCCAAGTTTTCGCAGAGACAGAATTGCAATGCACTAACATTTGTTTCATCATCTGAATGTCATTGATCCACTTCATTGGTCCAGGAGATTGTGTTTTCTAAACCTTTGGGTTCCCCCTCATCTTCTTCCAATCACCTTATATGTTATGGTTTTCATAACTTATACCTAAACCTCTTAGCTGCATCACTGAATGGCTTCTTGCGTTTTTACCCCTAATTTAGTTTGGTTTAGAGAGGGAGAGAAAAAATACACGGGACAAATTTTCAAAATGTTTGTAACATGGCCCCTACCTTTGTACACATAATGTTATGCGTGCAAGTTTGTGGGTTTCAAAGAATGTGGCTTCTCATGCATTTGTTCACACAGAGGTGGACAGTCATGATTAATAATCAACTTTTATGCACAAATATAATTTACATGCACACCTAAATTTCTGGGAATGCAAAAAAATCAGGGCACAATTTTAGAGACTGCTTTTGAGCATTTGGCCTTTAAATAACTGATCTTTATAAAAGAGTTATGTAGAATTTAAAAGTAAGTCATAACTTGTCTTTAAAAAATAATTCTTTAAAAAAATCTTTATAATTAAATAGAGAATTATGGCCCTGTTATAGAGTTCTACAGGGTGACTTCAAAAAGCCTGTAGAAAGGCTGTATTTCTTTTTTAAATGTTATAGGATTTTTGTAGAGCTGGTTAGAAATGTTTTGGCTAAATGTTTTTGGTCAAAATATGCCATTTTGTTTACATCAAAACATTTAGTGAAAATATATTAATTTCAATGAAGGTTTTGATTGGACAGTTTCTTTGGTCCAGCTTGGACTGTCATGTGGGGGGAGGAGGGAGAAGTCACACTTTTGAACCAAAAACAGAATGAAAATAAATGGCAAAACTTTAAATTGTTTTGAAATTGAATTTTCATTCTCCGACCAGCGCTAATTTTTAGAGTAATTTCTGTAAAGCCCATCATTCTTAACAATCTAGAAGACTATCATCCCATAGGGACCTGGCTTTGCAAACAGACAAAAGAAACAAAAATAGGTCACATTTTGCATCTCACCAACTTGCCAGTGTCTCTTGATGTTTAGTCATTCCTATTGAAGTCCCACATCTGAACTTGGCACAATTACAAGACTTTATTTACATAAAATCAACAAACAATATCTCCATCACTGATATAAAGGAAGCAGTGCCAGCCATCAAGGACTCTATGAGGGTAATGTTGACATGTTTGTTGAGCATAAATGCTACATTAATTAATTGTGCTCCCAAGGGAACAAAGTGTAAGCTACAGTGATCCAACCTAGCAGCCTCCACTGCTATTATTCAGAATTCTCAGCTGCAAAGCCAAGTGCAGTATAATTAATATGGCTGGAATTCCCAGGAAGAAGTCTAGGGGAGTAGGATTTCAATGTAGTTTTTGTGCAGATTTGAGTTGATGGTTAATAAATCCTTTTGGGTGTATTTGTCTGTTTAAAGGGGGCTTTTTTTCCTGTAGTGATGTTTCATTAGAGGTGTTTCAGTTGGGTAGGAGGGGAAGCAAGAAGAAATACTGTCTTAGCTTTTTAAGCCTAAAAGCAGATTAGTTTTTTGAGTAAACACTGAGTCGGTTTGAAACAGAGATTTTCTTTGTACCAAAAACATCTCTGTGGTGGTTAGTGCCTATGAGTCCTGGACCATGCTGTAGATATTTAAGTAACATGGCACACAGTGTGTTGGCCTTATAAGGACTAATGTACAGCATTGAGTTTTACAAGCAAATAAGCTAACATGGTTGATGCATCCACAGTGATTAGGTCCACAACCGGATGGCATCCTTGCCAAGTTATACTGTAGTTCTATTTATTATCCCTGTCATACTGCATAGTAGGTACAGCTAGAAGTAAAACAGTAAAATAATTAGATAACTTGAAGAAACTTCCTGTTTATAAGTCAATTAGCTCAGGATATGCTGTACTTAACCAGGTTAATAGGAAGTACCTCAGGTCATTAGTATTAAACGGAAATCTCTTTAACCACTCCTTTTTTCTAATCCCAGTCTCAACCCCCACTGTTCCTCCTGCTTTTGGAGGAAGGTCAGCTACCAGTTATGAGACAGTGGTAGCCAGGTGCCCAATTCTGTAAAGACTTAGGCATGTTTGTAACTATGTATGTGAATACTCCCATTGGAGTCAATGGGAATACCTGTGTGTATAAAATTATGTGCATGTTTAAATTTTGGCAGGAGTGTGTGTGTGTGTGTGTGTGTGTGTGTGTGTGTGTGTGTGTGTGTGTGTGATTGATTTATTTTAGTGTAGGGGGCTTGACCTACATACTCTCCCACTTTGGTTTCCAGTCATGACTGGAACCAGAAGTTGTAACAGAACTTAATGGGAGAAAGTTCTCTGATCTAAATTTCAATCCGTATGTGCAATCAACTGATTTGCAGGTTTGTAATTGTGATCAAATTTTTTATTTTTAGGACAAATTACTAAAGTTAAGGGAAAGCAATGAGGTGGCATCAAGTAATTGAATGGTAGTTTGTTAAATTCAAATGATTTGGCTTAGCAAAAGCCTTACATTTTGCAGTCTTAGCTAGAATGAGATAGAAAAAGTGGTTTTAGTTTGAGGAATTAAATCTTTGGGGTGGAGGGCGGGACAGTGAAAGACAGCTGAACTATGTTCTACATTTTTAGGACACAGGAATTGTTCCAAATATTCCCTTGAAATTTGAGTTCATGCTATTAGTTGGCAAAAATAGGTCTCCTCATCATAAATTGAAATATAAGATGTTTTTCTTGCAGTCAGAAGTTTGTTACTTATTCCAGTTTAATTAAACTTCATTCAGTTGTGGTTTGGCTTTGCGCCTCTAATTTTCAACTATAACAGTTGCTTGACAAAAATCTCATTGTATCAGTAACAGCAAAAGATTGGAGCAATGTCAAAATGTAAATGCCTGAATAAGGGGATAAGAGAGGGTGATTAATTTCACTTGGCCTGAGTGGTCTCAGGACTCATCCTTGAACTACTGGGACTCCGTCCTTGTATAATTACTGGTTTGAAGTCAGAGTGAGTTTGACAGTCTGATAAAGAACTGTCAGTCATTGTAGGACTCTGGTTGACTCAGACAAAGCAGGGGATTCAACTAGTAAAATATGATGGTGTTTCAAGTCCCATTCCAAGATATCTGAAAAGTTTGAAGTGGATTCCATAAACTTAGCCAGTTGGATGTTACTTGTGAAAAATTCATTCTCTGGTATCTCCCACATGTGAAAATGGAAAGCTGAAGCACCAAAGTAGTATGTATAGAGGGGGCTATTCTATTTCTGCAGGAAAAAATGGTTTAAAGCTTTTTAACACCAAGCTGATTCTCCAAAGCCCTATTACTTGCTTTGTTGTTAAAGATATGGGAAGCTATCAGATTCAGTTATTCATTGTTTTATTTATCAGCACTCATCACCATAGTATCTGTACACTTCACAAACAACTAAGGCCAGATTTTCAAAAGAATTTAGCATGAATAAACAAGGCCAGATTTTCAAATAACTTCAGCATGTGGGATGGCAAACTCTTTTGAAAAATTCACTCCTATTATGGGTGCTGAGAACTTGAAAATATATTCAAGATCTCTTTTGAAAATCTAGGCCCTAATGAATTAAACCTCACAGCATCCACATATTATGCAAGAGTGCTAACCATCCCCATTTAACAGATGGGAAAAATTACGTTCATTGGGAGCTTTTCAAAGGCACAAAGGAGAATGAGCACCCAACTCCCACTGAAAGTTTGTTTCCTTGAAATTATCCCTCTAAATGACTTGGAAAATGTCATAGAAAGTGTCTGCTAAAGCTGGGAATAAAATCCAAATCTCCAGACTCTAGTCAGGCCATGTCTACACTATGGGTGCTACAGCGGCATGGCTATGGTTTATAGCTCTATCACTGTAACCATGCAGCACAGATGCAGACTACATCAACAGAAGTGGGTTTTCTGCCATTGTAAGAACTCCCCCTCCATGAGCGACAGTAGCTAGGCCAACGGAAGCATCCTTCCATCAACCTAACTGTATCCTCACTAGGGTTTAGGTCGACATAACTATAGCACTCAGGAGTATAGATTTTAGCTATACTGACGTAAGTTTTAGCTGTAGCCCAGGCCTCAGTCTTGTGCTTTAACCACAAAACTGTCCTTTCCTCCATTCGCTGCCCAGAGCACTTGTATATAGTAATGTCATCTAGAAGTAACCAATATTTAAAGCAGGGATGTAAGAACTACAGAAGATTCAAAGGTTAAATGTAGGGAAGTACTCAGATTCTTATTCAAAAATAAACCAAATCTCTTTGGACTAGAGAGATTAGATTGGAAGTCTGAAAAGAAGAAGTTCTTGTCAGATCTCTTCTACTTCCTGGTTGTTACCATAAGAATAGCTATTTGGTACTTCCACTTGGTTGAAATTATGAAGCGTTAAATTCATTCACACACAAACACACACAGTGTATTACAGTGGAGGCCAGTGGGAAACAGTCCAAGTCTGTTCCTTCTAGCACTCTTGCATTTGTACCAAGTTATCTTGGTGCTGATGTGCTATGCCCCAGTCAGGCTGGCTGGGACCCACCAAGGGTCAGATAAGATTTCCTGGATGTTGTAATATAGCAAGAAACTGGAGCATTTTGGGTTGGGCAAAGTACATTAGATGCTGACCGTACAGAAAAGATGAAGTTTGCTAATATCAAGTTCTCCTCTAAATCATTAGGCTCTTTTCCCCTTTCTGTCTCTTTAGCACAGATACTGTACATGTCCTGCATGTAGGAGCAGGGTATTTCATTACATGTTGCCTTCAAGTATTTCACTGTACTAAACTCTCAGTCAAAATACCTGAAGCTGTGTTCTAATCAGGTTGCAGAATCTGGGCAGGGTTAGGTTGAGTTAGCATTTAGATGGGAGACCCCTGCAGGAAATGGTTGTGTTGGCAATTCAGTAGGTGGCAGTCTTCCATCTGAGTCAGTATTGAATCAGTGCCTTAGTACAGTGTTAGGACCTTTGGGCTATAGGCCAGGTTATTTTTCAGATGCGAAAAAGCTGAGACCTTGGCCTCTTCTGGTAATTAAAGTGTGCATGGTACTTTTATAAAGAATAGAGGGTTAGTCTGGTGTACTGGATGAATTCCAACTTGGATAATTACATTTCTGACTACCTAAATTAACCCTGTAAGTTCAGTTGCTGTGGAATCCTTCTCTTTCTGTTACCAGCTACTGTCTAGCTGAGGGAACTTCAGTGAGAGTAGAAAGGAGATAGGGCCAAATCTCAAGTCCTTACTTTTATAAGGAATGTGCACTTGCTGTGTTCTCTGGAAGTTCTAGTGTGTATTCTGCCTTTCTAAGGAACAATACTTTCAAGAGCTCCCCTTGAACGTGTGTTGCACTTTCACACTGCATGCAGTGTGGGATTGGGTCCTGTCACCATGTAGTCCCCATTGTTTTGCCTGAATTAGATAGAAATAAAAACTGAATAGGGACTTCAAGATTTATCCCATTGTCTGGGCAGTCAAAGAGTTTTCGAATCCACCTGTACGGAGGGATGGTCATAGGGCAGCTGCCCTTTACTGGGAGTTTGAGCCCAGTCTGCCCATGACTGCCGGATGAAGCAGCTCTGGGGTGGCAGCGGCGTGTAGCAGGGCTAAGATAGGCTCCCTGCCTGCCATGGCCCCGTGCCACTCCCGGAAGTGGCCATCACGTCCGACAGTGACTTGTGGGGGCGGGGGGTGGAGCAGGCAGCTCCACTGCACGCTGCCCTCACCTGTGGGTACCACCCCCGAAGCTCCCATTGGCCATGGTTCACTGTTCTCAGCCAATGGGAGCTGCGGGGGGCAGTGCCTGCAGGCAAGGGCAGCACACGGAGATCTCTGCCCCCTCGTCCCCCAGGGGCTGCAGGGAGCGGCGCAGGGCCAGGGCAGGCAGGAAGCCTGCCTTAGCCCCGCTCCACCATGGGACTGGCAATCCCACAGGCCGGATTGAAAGCCCTGATGGGCTGGATCTGGCCCGCGGGCTGTAGTTTACCCTCCCCTGGCCTAGAAGGTGAGGTCTCTTAGGAACTCACCAGAGTGGGGTACCTTAAGAGGTGCCCCTAGAGAGGGGAGCCTCCTAGATGGACTGCTGTAGTCAGCAGGCATCCAAGGGGGCCTGGTCTGAGCCAGGAGTCTCACAGACACTGGACAGAAGCCCAACCTGGCAGGGATCACCTGCTGTCCCTGGAGAACAGTCGCAGTAGACAGACCTCCCTGGATTCCTGACTCCAGAGAAGGATTTTACTCCAGTAGGGGCAAGATGGGCAAAGGCTGGAACTGAAAAAAACCCTGGGGGAAGAGCCTGGGTAGAAATGAGCAGTGGACTCAGGTGGGGGGGTAGATGGACTAAGAACAACCTAGTCACCCAACTGAGATTTTGGGTAAAAGTTTTGTTTATGTTCTGTGTTGGCTTGTGTGTTAATAAAAGAGACCCTCCACAAGGAGGTGCTCTTAAGCATCTAACCGTCTTTTTGGACTTGCTGATACCCTAGCCATGGGGGAAAAAAAAAAAAAAAAAAAAATCAAGGAAGGACTCATTTGCAACACCATGCCCACCTGTTGGGTCAGACATGATGACAGGGACAGCATATAAATCTAAGGCAGATTGCCAAAGCAAGTTTTTGCAGGCACTGATGCCAGGGACAGGGGAAACCTGTGCTGAGTGTGGTTTGATGATGTGACTGACTGGATGCAGTATGGCCCACTTCTCAAGGTTGTGTGAAGACCATGACATGTGGAGGAAGATTGCTGACCAATGTTTCCTGTGTGTTGTATTTACTGTTCATTGTGATGTGACTTTATGGTGCTTTGTACTATGAGAATAAATACGTTACAAATACTATAGCTAAGGTTCAAGAAGCACTGGCAGAGCATTGTTTGAGAATGGCTGGCAAGGCCTAATAAGCCTTTCACAAACAACATTGACTCAGATATATTTTAAAAACCAAACCAAAAGCATGATATGTAAATGGGGGGTAAAAGGGGGGTGGGGAGAGGAGAGCACAGAAATGCTGGCCTAATAATTATTATTTGTAGAGATTACCAGTGGCAAATAACAGACTCTCTCCGAGAATGTCTGTTGGTGTTTGTTGCAAAAAACAATAGCTAGAAAAACAAACATTGCAACAAAGTGCAAAATAGATTAATAAATAAATCAAAGTACGTTGCAGAGGAATTTACAACACGTTTCTTTGTTCAGTAGGTTGCAAGGACCTACCCGCATGTTCTGTTCCAGGACACAGTCTCAGAAGTTTCAGGCTCAGTGGTTTATCCTGTTAAGCTGCATGGGTCAATTAGTGTTTGATCAGAAGCTAATTTTGTGACTAGCTTGAATGTGCTTCAGCTGCAGGAGTGCAAGCAAGCTTCATGCATAAAACAATCACAAGTTGAAATCAGAAAATAATTCTCACACACCCTCCAGCCCCATGATATATGGGTTGTCCTGTATACAATACTTCCTGCTTATGAGGTGTTTTTGCCTTCTTCTTTCATGCCTAACAAAAACTATTTATAGTCCGCACATTAACTGGGAAAAAATGCCATGGAACAATAACAATAAAATCACTACAGGCCCCACTAATCTGCTTTATCTTCAGGCAACACATGTAACTGCTGGAAAAGCAAACTGGCATCTCTGTCAGACTTTTGAAGGCCTAGTTCAGAAGAACAAGAGTATGTTACTTGCCTGAATACTGTCCTAATTCTGAGGTAAATAGAACTTTAGGAAGAAGTGTTTTGCTTTGTTTTTAACCTGCTGTTGGTCAAATCTAGTCTTTATCCTAGCGATTCTTGCAATCACATTTCTAGGAGTGAACTCCATGGGGCCCTCCTCAATCTAATAATGATGAGATCTGTTGTTCAAAGAAAGTGACCGTCTTTCCCCCTTGTTCCAGTAACCTCAGATAGACTAAGGTATTTCTCTAAACTCAAATCTGGGTCTCTTGAAATTCAGCCCAATAATTCAGATGTGTGTTCTCTTAGACTTTCTAGTGGATATATTTCCATGTCTGATATTTCCTTGTGAGTTTGCAGTGTGCGATTACATGTAAAGTGTGCATGTCTTCTGTTCAATCTCCTTATCCACAATACTATGAATTTTTGAGGCCAGTTTCTCAAAATAACTATTTAAATAGGTCAGATCTCCCTACAAGTTGTCATGTTTAGCGTGCAACTTTGGTAGCAGAGAGAAGATCTGGGTTTCTTGTGAGGCTGATGTTCCCAAGGCCATGCTGCTCATTACTGGTCCTCATGGGAATACAGATAGTGATTCTCTCACCTAACAAGCATTTCCTGTTTTAAAAAAGTGTCTGTGCAATATTGTGTGTTTTAAAGGCATGTCTTCCAGAACACCATGAGTGATTGATCCTTTCATTGCTCTTCTGTTACATATTTTTAATTTACACAAATATACTCTTTAACTATGTGGTCAAATATGACTTCTGCAAGCTTTCTGCCTCATTCAGTGTACAGTAAGGGTACAGTTATTAATACAGAATATATTTACAAATAACTGAATTTAATACTTGAATTTTAAAACTTAGCCTTTAATTGAATTTTATGAAAGAAAAAAAATCTTTTGCTAGGCAAAGCAGTGCTACGTGTTGTAGTTTCTCTGCACTTCTATTTTAGTAAGTCACTTAGAAATAAATGTTGCTCCTCCTTCCTCATTAATGGTACACCACCCGGGCTGCACACTTGATCAGCCTGGTGGGGGAAAGGGCACAGAAATAATAGCATCCAAACATGTTAATGGACTGTACTGTAATTTATATGCACAAGGCAGAAGACTTCAGTTTGTGAGGATTACCTTTACTTCGGCATTTCCTGAAGTTTGAATGTTTCACTTTGAACCCCTAATGTTTAACTTTGTGTTTTGTATGGAATTAAAAGGAAAACATTTCCCTTCATCTTAGGTTTTTCCAAACATTGGTTTGTTTCATTCTTTTATTTTAACAAACATCTAAAATCTGAGCCTCATTCAACCTGAAAGTGTCCTAGTCCAAAGGGACAGGGCAATAGGTTTTAACAGCAAATAGAAAGCCAGATTTGCAACAGAGGTCCCAGTTCTAGCTAGAGGGCTGTACTCTCTCTCTCTCACGTCACGTTAGAAATGTGCGCTGCTTTGCCTACACCTACAGCCTCTCTGAGTGGTAGCATGGCTGTTTCATGTGTAATTTGCTGGGCAATAATATGCCTGGACACCTTTCTTATAAAACTAAACTGGCTGCTTTATTAAAGTGCTAGTTACAGCACTGTGTTAGCTGAAGCTTAGCATTCCTAGCAGTGTGCCCACAGAATGTATTATTTTTAAAATATCTCATGATTTTCACAGGCTTACCTCATGATTTTTGCATATTTGGAATTGGCAATACTGTGTTTATGATTTTAGGACTATACACTGGGTAGCACATAAATCATTTCACACTTCATCTGTATAGTATGTCAACTCATCCTGTTAAATAGAGACATGGTGAAACCTGGAATGCCAATAGCAAACAGTCATTTAGCTGACAGTCTGAGTTGATGGTTTCTTTTGTTCTTTTATATCTCCTGCAAACCTGAGACATATGCTGCATGTGGTACATGTTACTGTTTTCATATTCAAAAGTTTCCACAATGAGTTTCCAGTGGAATACAACTTATTTTTCCAATAGATTGGTATTTATTTTCTTTGGGCAAAGGTGCTAAAGTTAGATCTTAGCCAGAGAAAGCATGTGAGGCTGCTACTGTATTCGCTAGCAGACAGCAAGCAAAATAACAAAGCCATTTTCTGTCCTACACCTTGAAACCTTGACGAGGCTTGTGCTACCAGTGTCTGGTTTTTCCATACTGAAGAATCAGTCTGTTATTTTAGTAAAGATACTATACAGATACACAAAGAGAGGTGGTATAAAGTTGGTGATGCATTTTCAAACGTTGTCTTAAAGAAGTCATAAGCATATAAGAGTTTAACTCCTTTTCATGTGGGGAGTTTATCTGAATAGGATTGGACAGAAGTATCAAGCCTGATTCTCTTCTCACAGACACAGGAGTACGTCAACTGAAAATCAATCCAATCATACTGGTGTGAAATGAGAGTCAGCCTCCTTGCCCTTTATCTATATTATATAAAATGTTAAATCTGTGGAAATGTGACTAAGCTGCAATAGTTACTCTGTGATGTAGCAGCTGGACATCCTGTTGGAGACCACGTTACAATGCCCTGAAAGTGAATCAGATCACTCATGAGGCTCTCTCAAAAACTTGTTTATCTGTAAAGATTGCATCCATTATTGCCAACCCTGGCATTCACAAACATTTGCTGCCTTTAATCCATTGTAAGTAAGGGACATGGGTATTAAGAGGTTTAGGAGCGACACCAACAGCACAATGTCCAGCCTGACAGATTTTAATGTTTCTATGTCTGTCGTTTTTCCTCTGACTAAACCAAGTTAGTCCTTTTGGATTTTCTTTATGCTTTTTTTTTCCCCAATTGCAAAAAAACTAAGTTGAGGGTTCTTGTGTTTTACAGAATATATCTGTGAATTATCTTTTCATTAACATCCACTGTGAAGACAAGTGTGGGAGTTAAATCCAAAACTCACCTCCTTTACTTCCTCTCTTCTTAAAAGAACTACCCAAAAAAAAAAAATCTATGGAATTTGTCCAAAATGCCACAAATTAGAGTGATAATGCAATGTTTATGGCTCAATGAACTAAGTAAAACCCCTCCTAGAAGGTGAGGAGGATGCTCATTCCAAAAAGGATGAATTTTGCTTATTTGCTTTTAAGAATTAGCCAATTTTGTCTGGAAAACTATATTAAATTCTGTAAATCAAATCATAATAATCTTTTTGTTTTAAGATTGTTTCATTAAATTCCATAGTCTTTTAAAGGATCCTTTCTTAGCAAAGCAGCAGTATAACACAATAGCATCATTCATATATCTATGGTAGAGTCAGTTTGAGTCTTATATGCAATTGCCTTATTAAATTACCTGGTGCCTTCTGGTATTTTGCTTAGCTCTGCTATAATAAAGAAGAAATGCAGCTGTTTCTTCAGGCTAGAAATTCATCCAGATTATTTTTTTAAATTTGCTGAGTGGAAACATAATAGTGAAGTGTACAAAACCCTCCAAACACTGAGACCAAGATTTTTTTTTAAATGGGTGCCTAAAATGCTAGGATCCTACATCCTTACTTAGGTGGCTAACTAAGGCCATTAAAAAGGTAAACTGACCCAGTTACATCCATCATCTGGGGTTTGAAAAATCCACACCCCTGAGCGATGTAATTACGCTGACTTAATCCCCAGTATATGCAGTGCTAAATCAATGGAAGAATTCTTGCACTGACCAAGCTTCTGCATCTCTTGATGGTGGATTAACTACAATGATGGGAGAACCCTTCCTGTCACTACTACAGTGAGTCTACACTGAAGCACTACACAGAGGAGTTGCAGCTATGCTGCTGTGGCACTGTAGTGTAGACATAGCCTGAGTGGCCTGGTCTTCAACAATGATGAGCACCCATCAGCTCCCACTGCCACTGATTTTTTTGTGGAAGCAAATTGTGTCTGGAAAAATAGAAGTTGGGTTGAAAATATATATCCTATAGTTTTCTACCAAAAACAAAAACACAATTTTTGTTGTTCCCAGAATAAACTTCAACTGTGAACACTTATGCCAAAATAAAAGTGGAGTCATTCAGGAACAGCTGTGTGTGTGTGTGTGTCACTGCCTACATTAATCTGAATTAACTTTCATGTGTAGACAAGCCCTGCATGTTAGTACCCCCATCAGCTTTAACCAGGTTTGTGACTGACACTTCTAGCATAACAGGAACAGCTGAGACAACAGTGAGCTCCGTGGATAAGGCTAACAGAGACTGTCTGATAACCTTATTGGGTCACATCTACCTCGGGAACATACATAGTTGTGATTTAAGCTTTATTGCACTGTACTGACATTTGAAGATTTGTCCCATAACAGTTGCACTTCCACTGCTAGCACGCTCATTTTCATGGACAGAACTGGTAAAAAAAAAAAAAAGAAAGAAAGAAAAAGAAAAGAGGCGCTTTCTTTTTGGCAAGAGTTTTCATGAAACGTCCATTTTTTTTCATCCAAAAATCTAAAAACTCAGTATTGTTTGCCCATTTCTACACATGGGCTTACTCTACTTTGATCCTCCATCGTGTCTCAGAGTTTGTTTGTTTTTTGTTCTCTCCAGGCAAAGGCAAAACTGATCCAGAATATTTCCTTTCCCTTCTACTCCACATGAAAAGGCACAAATGACTATTCAAGGTTATCCAAATACCTGGTTGGCCAAGCCTTGTGCACTTATCTTATCAGCTGCATCTCTCCTTTTGTGATTTATTTTGTCCCCATTGCGTGAACCCCATTGCTTGAACACAACAGGTTTTGTAGGCAGTATTTTTCTATGGCATACATTTTGGCACCAGAAGCCTAAGGGTTCTTTGAAGTGCCCAAAGCACTCACTGCAAAACAACCAGCATTGCTGGCAACTAGAAATGCCTGTGAACATCTTTCCCCCTGTGGCATAGGCAAAAGTCAACAAAAGCTTGTGTCACTAGTGCAAGACCCAGAAAAGAGGTCACATTCAGCATGCTGGCTGCTCATAAACACACCTTTTCAGCTGGCAGTGGCATCCTACTCTAAGGAGCTGATCATCTTGTGTTATCCAAATAGATGGGCATAAATCTGGGCAGACCAGAGACCATATTTGTCAGGGCATTATTCCCAGATAGAATGCTGAAACAGATTTCAGTCTTGAGCTTCCTGGATTACATTTAAGACATTGAAAACCTTTTCCTATGGCTTCACAAAGCCATTTGTTGTCCCTATATAATCAAGCAGAATAGAGGTCAGGGGACTGCAGGTTATTCTCACAGCCTCCACTCCATCCTTCTTTTCACTTCACATAAAACTGCCCCATGGTGATGCTTCCTCCTTCTCTATTAAGATGCAACCTAACAGAAACTACAGGCCAAATTTAGGGGTGACGTGCAGAGTGAGGTAAGTTCATGTCAGTAACGGGTGCAAGGAAGTCTGAGTGGTTATAACTTCTTCACAAAGGGCAGGAAGAGACAGAAGTAGCAGGAAAAGCAACAGGAGTCTATAAGAATATTTATATACCCAGATGCTCACTGGCACCCTAACTTAGATGCCTATGCTTGAAAATTTAGCAGTGTGTGATTAAATGTATAGCATTTCCTCTGTGTTGGCCTCATTCTGCAACCTTTCTAGGTCCTTATATGGCCCTCATCAGGGTAATATCCAAACCATTATTCACATGAGTAATCCCCTATTGAGTCAGTGGGAGTGCTAACATGTGTATTACTCCACATGGATAAGGGTTGCGGAACATGATCTTATCTATACAATTCTTTAAGTGTTATACTATCATACGTCAAACTTCTAACTGTATTAGTCCATTGCTGGCCCTTAATGGGTGCAAGCGCCCACACACACACCTCCAAACCAGAAGCAATGTTCTCAGAAAAGCTATGGCTCTATGCAGAAACTAGGTTAGTGCTACTGGAAGCTACACAGAGGAGTGACCTTATCTTCTGTCTCCTGGGGATTTTGTCTTCTATTCTTTTTTACACATGATTGGATTTTACCTGTGATCTTTTACCAGTAGTACTAGCCTTTGATGATGACTCACTGATAAAATTCACTGACTGCATTCCAAAGTGAGTGTCGCTCTTGTTCACAACAAATTATCAAAAGATGACTAACAATTTATTCTAAGTGATAAATTGAGATGTCAATCATTTCCTAGGGCTTTTTTTTTAAATGGGTATTTTCACTGAACTGCTTATTTCCTTTTTAATGCTATCTTCTTTTGCTCTGGAAGAAATTCTTTGAAATAGGATGTAACAGCAAATCAACAACTCAGTGTAGTCATTTTTCTTCACAGAAAGAAAGTTAGCTATAACTGGAATTGCAACTCATGCATTTCATGCACTGAAGTGATTTAGGACTTCCATTCTACTTTACTGTAAGCTGAGTCTCACTGTGAGTTCACATTGGCCAAGTCTTCATCAGGAAACTTTACTCAAAAAAAACCCACTGGTTCTACCTCACATTTATTCACAACAGTGTTAGGTTACTAGTCCTGCAGCGGGTCTTTCACACTAAACAATCATGAGCTCTACTACTTGATCTAAAGGACTGAGGTCCATATCCTCAAACGTATTTAGGCATCTCAATCCATTGAATTAAATTAGAGTTAGGGAGCTAGACATCCAGCCAGCTGATTTATTAACCTCTGGCAGATCAACCACAAGAAGGACAAAGAACTGCATTCTCCTTGTGTGGATTACATTAGCACTGTTGGAAGCTGTAGTGCAAACAATGCTCCAGCAGTTTGTGGTATTTTCACCATCATGGTAAAGGTATAATTAGCACAGCCCAGTCCTTGCTTACAGACAGCCCCCCAACCTGAAGCAAATACTCACCAGCAACCATACACCACAACAAAAACACTAACCCAGGAACCTATCCTTGCAACAAAGCCCGTTGCCAACTCTGTCCACATATCTATTCAGGGGACACTATCATAGGAACTAATCACATCAGCCACACTATCAGAGGCTCGTTCACCTGCACATCTACCAATGTGATATATGTCACCATGTGCCAGCAATGCCCCTCTGCCATGTACATTGGCCAAACCGAACAGTCTCTACACAAAAGAATAAATGGACACAAATCAGACATCAAGAATTATAACATTCAAAAACCAGTCGGAGAACACTTCAATCTCCCTGGGCATGCGATTACAAGAAAAAAACTTCAAAAATAGACTCCAATGAGAAACTGCTGAATTGGAATTAATTTGCAAACTGAACACCATTAAATTAGGCTTGAATAAAGACTGGGAGTGGATGGGTCATTACATAAAGTAAAACTATTTCCCCATGCTTATTTTCCCCCCTACTGTTGCTCACACCTTCTTGTCAGCTGTTGGAAATGGGCCATCCTGATTATTACTACAAAAGGTTTGTTTTGTTTTTTTTCCTCCTGCTGATAATAGCTCACCTTAACTGATCACTCTCATTACAGTGGGTATGGCAACACCCATTGTTTCATGTTCTCTGTGTATATCTCTCTTCCTACTGTATTTTCCACTACATGCATCCGATGAAGTGGGTTTTAGCCCACGAAAGCTTATGCTTAAATAAAATTTGTTAGTCTCTAAGGTGCCACAAGTACTCCTCGTTCTTTTAGCACCAGAGAAATTCCCTGGAATAGGTAAGGCCACAGAGGCTGATCCCCATCCAGCACACACACTATGGCCAACTACAAGCACCCTTATGAGTCAAGTCGCCCATCCCGCTGCCATCACAAAAGTTAGGCTTAAATATCATGAGACCCTCTTAAAAATGGATCCTTTTATTTACCTCTGATTTTTAATAACTTTAGCGTTCACATTTTCATTTGTATTCCTCTGCAGCTATAAGAGCAAAAAAATCCCCCACACTTTTTAATGAAAGCTGAGAGTCTCAAGTAATTGCATCACTCCAGGAACTGGGGCAGCAAGAAACACACCAAGAGCTTGAGATTCACAATAAAATTATGAGTTGGCAACACTACGAAAATCAAGAGGAAAAGGCAAGGCATTCTCCATCTTAGCCTGCAGTAGCATTCACAGTTACTATGCACCTCCTCCCACATTCCGCAGCTGGGGAGAGAGAGGAGTAGGTAATTTGGTTGATCAAGATCCGCCTAGTAACAGATCAAACAGCAATTCCCTTTGCTCCTCCATGTTACCAACACTATCATCCAAAACATCCGATTCTTCGCACTGAGCTACTTTCCTCTTGTGCCATAGAATCATAGGACCCTCTGGTCTTGTAGGGTGGGCAGGACAAACATATTCCACAATATTCCCCAGCTGCTGAAATCGATAATCTATTGCCAGGTTTTATTTAATAAGAACCCAGTTATGAACTCAAAACACTTTTCCAGAGGCCAACCCTCAGGGCTCTTGTCACCCTGCTAAATATTTAATGTTGTTTATGTGTCCTGGTCACATCACGGTCAGGTCACTAACCTCCTGGTCAGAGAGCAGGAGGGTTTCTGAGCTGCAATGTACAGATCCCAGAGGAAAGGGAACGGGGTGGAGAAGGGAGTTAAGCAGAATCTGAGGTAGCTGGCATGGAAGCAAAATTATGCTGGCATACACTTACTTTCTCCATTTTTCAATCCCTCCTACTTTGCAGACTCGTATAATTTACTAATTATTAAGGCCTGCACACAGGGAACGCGAAATAGCCAGCTGCTATAGAAAATTACCTGACTGCCCTGTGCAAAGGAAAAGCACATTGTGACAAAGTTCCTGCTCTACCTTGGTGGGTCTTGCGCTTATTGGCGGATTTGCTCGCCTTGGAGCTTCACGGCAGCCTGGCTTGGCTGTTTTTCTGAACCCACAGTCCAGGTCGACTCCTCCTGTGTCTGACCAGGAGTTGGGAGGATTTGGGGGTAACCCGGGCCCGCCCTCTACTCCGGGTTCCAGCCTAGGGCCCTGTGGAATGCAGCTGTCTAGAGTGCCTCCTGGAACAGCTGTGCGATAGCTACAACTCCCTGGGCTACAACTCCCTGGGCTACTTCCCCATGGCCTCCTCCCAACACCTTCTTTATCCTCACCACAGGACCGTCCTCCTGGTGTCTGATAATGCTTGTACACCTCAGTCCTCCCACAGTCCGCGTTCTCACTCTCAGCTCCTAGTGCTTCTTGCTCCCAGCTCCTTGCACGTGCACCACAAACTGAAGTGAGCTCCTTTTTAAAACCCAGGTGCCCTGATTAGCCTTCCTTAATTGATTCTAGCAGCTTCTTGATTGGCTGTAGGTATTCTAATCAGCCTGTCTTAATTGTCTCCAGAAGGTTCCTGATTGTTCTGGAACCTTCCCTGTTACCTTACCCAGGGAAAAGGGACCTACTTAGCCTGGGGCTAATATATCTGCCTTCTATTACTCTCCTATAGCCATCTGGCCCGACCCTGTCACAATATATACAAGTCTAATCAGACATTTGACTAACAAGGGGTCAAAATATACTGATGACAGAGAAGATATTTGAAGTTTTAAAGTGGGATGGGTGATCTTAAAAAGGTTTAAGGTAGAGCTGTGTTAATTTGCCTGGTTTTTAGGTTTCAGTAGGAACGGACAACTCACAGGGTAAGTGAGTAAGCCCAGAGGTAGGAGAACTCAAATTAGCAGACCCTGGGTTTGTTAACCTAGGGTTTGAGCTTCTACATTAATTTGTAACCCCAGGTTAGGAATTGTTGAACCCTAGGTCTCAACATGGGGCTTCAACATTTATGCAGCATTACCTGGGCCTAAGTCCAACCACCCTTATCCTAGCACCCTCCCAAAATGTAGATGCTTTACATGTACATCTACCTTTGTCCATAGTGCAGTGTGGGGAAATGTGACTGTCCAGAGGACAAAGAAAGTCGGCCCTTGAGATTGTGGAATACTTTTGGTGGACTCCCAGAGCATGAATCCAGCGGGACTGCATCTGCACTGCAGATCAATAGAGCTTGACCTGGGTCTCAGTTTGACTCAGATTCTCCATGCCCGTGGGGTCCTGAGATCCTGAGTTTGAGCCTTGGGTTAGCATGATTTGTGCTTAGAGGGAAGGGAGGTTAGATTTGAGCCTGTGTTCAAACCCAGGGCTTACATTGCAATGTAGAGACCCAGAGGATCATGCTAATCTTGAAGTGTACTTCAGTTTCCCCAAAGACCCTTCAGCTCATCCCCAGTTAATATGCCATCTCCCCAACAACCCCAGGCTCCTCCATTTAAGGTAGTGCTATCTTCTTGGAGGCATAGGATGGAAAACTCCTCACCTGCTATCATATTCAGAAGGCAGTCAGCTGACACATGCCCCCTTACAACTATTTAGGGAGTGGATGGTTCCCTTTGTTAGAAAGGGGCTACAAACCTTGTTACTAGAGTGTCCCTTTAACTCTTAGGCCAAACAATGCCCCACAATGGAGATTTCTTCAGGCTCAGTATATTCGGGGGTATCTCTCAGCCCTAGATTAAAAGGGCAGGTCCAAGAGCAGCAGGTGTGCGTAGTATGAGGAGAAGAAGCAATACATTTGCTGCTCACAACCCCCAGAACATACCGGTGATATGCAATGAGTACATCTATCCTGCTGTCATCTCAAGAGGCAGGATGGGGGTTGGAAAACGGCCTACTACCTCTTGAAGAGCAGATTCAAGGGAGATGTGTTTAAGAGGATGCCTCAGTGCCCCAGAAAATACTCCAATAGCTGGTGTGCAAAGTTAGTCCAAGTTCGTTGTGGGGAGGAGGCTTATGAAGATGGATGGGATGATGAAAAGTGCCAATTTTTCTTGGCATTTCAGATTAATATGAAATTCCAGGTAAACTTCAGTGGATAGTAATGCTGGTAACCCAAACTTGTTTTGCAAAACCATGTGACCTGAAAACTGAGGAATGTCAGGATTGAAGGGAGTCAGTCTGCAGTCAAAATCCAGATGTTTATGCAAATATTTGGAGCTGGAAATTGGTTTGGAAGTCCCAGCTCACAGCTCACTTCCGGGTTCTAGCAAACATTATCCAGCAAAAAGCCTTTCCCTGCCCTCCCACAAAGTGCACTACATCCATTTGCATCCCTGGGGGGAAAAAAGAAAATAGAGAGGGGTATGAAAATGGTGAGGGAGAAGTTTGTGAACATTTTTACAAGCCTCAGAAGTTTAAGGTTTGGGTCATTTGTTTTTATCAAATTGACTTTTCCCATCGCTAGTTTTCATCCTCATATTTCTTTTAGAAATTAGTCCCTTTCCACCTCCCCAAATACAGAGAGAATGTTAAAGGGCACAGCACAAGAAGAATATCAGTAATGGCTTCCTACTCCTAGATTCCCAAGCAGTTGTTTACATTTTTTAAAGTCCAAATGCATCTCCTACTTTGACCTATTGAAAACAAATCATTTGCAACCCTTGTGACACTTCAGAGAAAAATGAAGTGACATTAAACCACAGGCGATCCCTATGAGGTGATCACAATATTTACACTGGTATATTTCATTGACCCCAATGGTCATTTTGTCAAAGGTAAATTAATTAGTTAAGTTTTGCATCATTTGGGTCAACATGAACATGCAGGTCAAGATAAAGCCTTGAGAACATTATCCTTCATGCACAATACTGTCTGCTTTCCTCTTCAGGAATTACAGCCCAACACAGAGTGGGGGAGAGGCGGGGAAATCTAAGCATCAGATACAATTCAGAAATATACAATGTCAGTAATGGCACATTCTCAGAAAAGATCAGCCCATTATTATTTTGAACATACTAAGCAAGTGCTCGGTAGTTTTATCAAGCTAATGATATATTTGTAAGTGAGCAACCTTTTTGAGACTTTTAGATAAATTCTGTTAAATGGTGACACTTATGATGGATTACTGGTAAACTCTCTCACTCCATCATTCATGCTATTTGATACAAATCGCCGGGAGACTTAAGGAAAAATATTGCTGAAGCTTAAATGTCTATTATCAGCAGCTCAGCTTGTAACCACTGCATAATATATTACTTGAATAAACAAAAGATTCTGTTTAGTTTGGGTCATTCTTGCAATGCAGGAACTTACAAAGTCTTAGAGACAATGAACATGTGGATATATTCTCCATAATGTCATCCAGAATCTGTGGAAATTTACCACTGTCAGACTGAGCCACAGACCCATGATTTAACATGTAGCAAATTGGTGGTAGAGTGAGGATCAGAACACTAGTTCCTGGGTATAAGCTCACTGAGCTAGGCTGCAGGGACTGTCAAAGTATGAAACCATGTAGTACATTTTGATGAAATGGCAACCTTTTCAGTTCCCACCAAGATATATGAGTCTTTGCCAAGTTTGATTAGTGGTTCAGAGGAAACCGAGGGGAGGCACAGAATTGGAAGGGGCTTGGGGAATTGTATGGGGGAGGACAAACTGGAATTTAGAGTTGTGGGGAAATGAAAATGAAATTATTGGTGGGTCAAAAGGTGAAAGAAGAGAAACAGGAATTTCAGAGGTGGGATTTGATGTGGGAGTGTGAGACAGATAAGAAAGGCTCAGGTCAGAGTCCTGTGGTGAAATTCTGGATCCCTCAAAGTGAATGACAAAAGTCCCACTGACTTCAGTGAGACCAGGATGTTATTCTTGTTATTTAACAGCAAGTGGAATAGAATGGAATGGAAGTGTCAACTCAGAGAGGAGGGTTAAGTAGATGCCAGCAAATTTAAATTCTGCAACTGGTGCAGCGGTGTCTCCACGGGCAAGTTTAGCTAGAAACATAGGAACAACCATATTGGATCAGAGTTCCATCTAGTCCAGTATCCTGATTTTTGTTATCATTTAATAAGATGTCTCCAGATATTTTTGTTATCCATATAAATGTCCAATCACTTTTTGGATCTCACAAAGTTCTTGGCTTCAACAGTGGCAGAGAGTTCCACAGCCTAACAACACATTGTGTGAAAAAGTATTTCCTTTAATCAGTTTTGAATTTACCACCTTTTAAGCTCATTTAGTGTCCCTTCATTCTTGTGTTATGGGACAGGGAGAAAAGAAGCTCCCAGTCTACCTTCACTATCCCATTCATTATTTTATATACTTTAATCACGTACCTTCTTATTCATCTTTTTGCTTAAGTTAACAGTTACGATCTTTTCAGTCTCCCTTTATGTGAGTTTTTCCAGGCCCTTGATCATTCTTGTTTCCCTTCTCTGAACCCCGTCTAATTCTGTAACAGCCTTTTCTAGATGGGGTGACAAGTACTGCACACAGTATTCCAGATTAGGCCATTTGATTGCTTTATAGAGAGAGAAGAAATATAAATGATAAATATACCTTAATATAAACTACTTGACTCTGTGGCAAATTCTGCCCTCAAGTACAATGTACATACTGTGATGTTTCCCAGTGGTTCCCGAGGTTAGGAGGCACCTCACCACCCCCTGCTCTTAGCATGAGGAAGTCTTGTCTGTGCCACCTAGCATTCCCTGTAGTTTCCAGCCCCTTATCTACTGAATACGCACAGAATTACCAAGCCTGCAGCGCCCAAGGGTTCAACACAGCACAGTTCACTAGCTATACCTTAGAACACAGCTCTGTTGAATACAATGCTTCAATATATTTATAGTGAAAACAAGAATAAGTTTATCATCAAAGAACAAGATTCAAGTGATAGTGAGTAAGAATATTGAAAACAAATGGTTACATACACAACAAAATCATAACACGCTTTCTATAGACTAAAGTTAACTTACAAGATAACTCCGAGTCTAAAGAAGTTTTCCTCACCCAAAGTCCTTCCAGTGTATTTCAGGCAGGATGGGCTGTGATCTTCTTTTCATGAACCAAGCCACCCTGCAGCTTGCTAATCCATGAAAGATATAACCTTAGGGTTTGTCTACACTTAAAATGCTACAGCAGCACTGCTTCACCACTGTAGTGCTTCAGTGTAGACACTGCCTACACTGACGGGAGGGAGTCTCCTGTCAGAATAGGTAATCAACCTCCCCAACAGGTGGTAGCTAGGCTAAGAGAAGAATTCCTCCGTTGACCTGGCACTGTCTACACAGGGACTTAGGTCAGCTTAGCTACATCACTCAGGGATGTGAATTTTCACACCCCGACCAACAAAACTAAAGGGACCTAATTTTCTAGTGTAGACCAGGGCTGAGTCTCTCTATCTACAGTTATAGTCCAAAAGTTCATTGTCTTTACTTGTAAATGGGGCTCCACTGCTAGCTCACTTCTTCCTGTAAATTTCTGCTCCCCTGAGATTTCACAATCCTTCATTAGCATTTGGTTCAGACTGAAAAGGATTATCCATTGTGAAGCTGACACTATTCAATTTACATGTACATAGATAGATGGATGGATAAACACCTCTTCCCTGCAAAAATAACTTTTCACCTTTCCTGGTGACCAACCCCCAAGTTGCATACCTTAAGAATATAATTTTCAGTATATCCATAACTCCTTACATAATATCTGTACATACATTTCACAATCAATATGATGACCAGTGTGATACAGGTTTTATTAGAGACTTTACATGTCATAGAATCATACAACATTAGGGTTGGAAGAGACCTCAGGAGGTCATCTAGTCCAGCCTCCTGCTCAAAGTAGGGCCAATCCCCAACTAAATCATCCCAGCCAGGGCTTTGTCAAACCGGGCCTTAAAAACCTCTAAGGATAGAGATTCCACCACCTCACTAGGTAACCCATTCCAGTGCTTCACCACCCTCCTAGTGAAATAGTTTTTCCTAATATCCAACCTAAACCTCCTGCACTGCAACTTGAGACCATTGCTCCTTGTTCTGTCATCTGCCACCACTGAGAACAGCCTAGCTCCATCCTCTTTGGAAAACTCCTTCACCCCCTCTTGGTGAACTATTACTTACTTATATTTAACTCTTATGCACCCCCTCTATACTTTTTCCTAGTTGGCATTAAGTGGTTCCTGGGTCACACACACACACACACACACACACTAGCATACCTGCCCTTGACTTCAATGGGAGTTGCACTTTTTTTGTGGTTCGTTTTTGTTGTTTTTTGTTTTTGAAGGCAGAATTTTATTTCATGGGCCAGATTTTCATCACTGGCCTTTGTTTCTTGCCCTCTCCCTCCTCCTCTTCTCCCCCCCGCCCAGCTTTTTTGAACTTTGGCTGTTGTGCCTGTACCCATACTTCATTGCATGTAGCTGCCTATTTGTGCCCACAAATAAATTTCATACACAATAATTTGCAGACACAAAACTCCCTGCCAAAACAGAGACCAGGGTAAAGCCTTGTATCTAGCACTAGGTGAGTAGCTCCAAGATGTAGATGAAATTTTTACTTTCCCTTCAACTTCAGGGCCCTTTCCCCCTTCACTTGGGCTGGATTGTCGATAGCCTTACGTGGGCATGCAAGGGTGTAACGGGAGTGTAAAAGCACCTCCTTGCTCCCATGAGTGGGCTAGCCCATGGGATTCAGCTCAGGAGAGGAAGCAGGTTCTTCAGAGCCATGACTTCCCCACCACGCTGGTGGATAGGACAGGGCTGAGAATGGGTGGAACCCTGTCTGCACCCCCAATATCCCAGATTACATACAGTGCATGACATATAAGCCTGAAACAGGGTAAATCTACACTTAAAAGGCTCCAAGAGCACAGCTGCAGCTGTGCAACTGCAGCACTTCAATATAGACACTCGCTACAGCAATGGGAGGGGTTCTCTCATCACTGTAGTGTATCCACCTCCCTGAGAGGTAGTAGCTAGTCAAAATGAATTCTTCTGTTGCCCTAGCACTGTCTACACCAGGAGTTAAGTTGGCATAGCTTCATTTCTTGGGAGTGTGGATTTTTCACACCCCTGAGAGACGTAGCTATGCCGATGTAAGTTTTCAGCATAGACCAGCCTTCAGTTTACTTTTTCCCAGAACCGTGGGGGAGATGGGCACGCAGATTTTGACTCTCCGGGTCACAATTTATTTCCCAGCCTGCTCCTGGGGCAGCACAACTACTCACTAGCCCTTGCTCAGGACAGATCACGCAGCAGTAATGTAGCCCTTGGATAGCTTTTTCTCAGGATGATAGATGGTGCATTTCTGTGCACAGGAGTGTTCCAAGCACTGGCAGGACGCTAACCACCATCCATAAAGGTAAGCTCTAATTGTAGGGTGTTGCATGGCAATAGAATGTCCTGCTTGTGTCCTTTAACCATGCTTCTTAAATCCTATTACAATGAATGTGACTCTTTGATAGACTCATATCTGGTTTTACTGGAACCTAGCAGATGTTTTTTCCCCGCAAGCCATCCCCTACAAAATCTTTCTTGGAAGTGCTCCTTTATGCTTTTGGGTACCTGTCAATAATCATAATTTGACTTCCAATCCCATAAAAGAGAACTTTATGATTATCAAGGCTTTTTATTAGCTCCAGCACAAAAAAACACTGTAACAATCATAGCAAATTGCAGCTGAGCCAGAACAAGTATTTGTTACAAGTGGCTTGCATTGCTGTTGCTAATAAAGTAACATTTTGTACTAGCACATTACTGAAACCAGTCCAGGTTTACTGAGTGTTCTGAGGGCACTTCATTAATATTGTTGTATAGGAAAGAGTGATGTCTTTCAGCCTATAGCACAGGAGACCGAGCTGGCCTCTGGGGGCTCACAGAGCACAACAGCCAAAGCTCAGTCTTACTTTGAATGACCTAGAAATGCTCAGCTTTCTGTTGTTTTTTTTTTTAAAGGGTAATCCCTTCCCAGAATGGGGAGAGACCTTAAAATGCAAACTGATAACTAGGACTGAAAGCTTGCCACTGATTTTTCCCCAAAGGTCACAAGTTATTTATTCACGGTCCCCTCACAGCCGCCAAAGGCTGGCTTTTAGGGTCCATAAAAACCATATCCGTCTGTTCCTTGACGAACCAAGCTCAGTTCCCAAATGCAGGGAGCAGTGCCACCCAGGCTGCTACTTGTGACAATAGAGCCACCATAAGCTGCCTCCAGCTGAGCCATGTCCTATGCTAAGCAACCAGCCTGACCTCTGGCTACAACAGTGGTCCCCGAACCGTGGGGCATGCCCCCTTACGGGGGCGCAAAGGAGTGTTCAGGAGGCATGGCAGCCACAGCCCTGCTCCTGGCCCCAGCTCCTGGCGGGGAGGGCGCGGACAGGCGTAAGGAGTTTGGGAACCTCTGGGCTACAAGGAGGAGCCAGTCAATAGCATGACAGGCAGCATGGTCTAGAGAACTAACTAATCCCTTGCCATGCTATTCCCTCTGTGTCCTTTGTCAGGTCACATAGACCCATATTTCCAAATGGAGGGGCCTAAAGTTAGATACCAAAAAAATCATAGAAGCAGAGCACCCAAAAGTCCCATTGACCTTTATTTGTGTCCATTTCCACTTTTATCGAATGCTCAGAAATCCACAAAAGCTATTTAGATGCCTAACTCATTTGAAATCAACAGGAGTTAAGCTGCTAAATACCTTTGGGGATCTGGGCCTAAGTGCCTAAATCTAGACATGGCTGTATGACATTGTAAACATAAGTTTGAAGATTTTCCCTTTAAGCGTCTTGCATCAGTTTCCGTATCTTTAAAATGGGAAATATGTTCACCTAAAACACTCAGGGAATTACATATTTAATTAAATGCTCGTGTATATAAATCCTGAAAGTCACCAGAATCACACATAGCCCCCATTTCCCCACATATTGGCCCCAGAACTTCAGCTTAAATGGACAATTGTCCCTTGCAAGACTTTTCTAAAATCTGGCAACTATCAGTATTCATGGATCCCAGCACAAAACACTAGGCCCTGCTTCTCCTGTGTGAGGCCAAGGCAATGAGACCTAGGGATCACATACATTTCAAAATATGGGTCAGTTAAGGGGTGTATATATGTTAGTGCAGCAAAAAATCATCTCAATAACCCCCCCCCCCCAAAAAAAAAACTCTTAAGACTGGGCCTGTGTATATTGGTGTCATCATAGCTAACAGGGATTCTTTACAGTTGTGAGGGTGGCAAAATATTGTTTGAGAGGCCCCCCCAAAGATCCCAACACTGGCTCTGGTGCAACGCCTTGAAAGAAATACTGATGAAGAAAATAATCATTCTGGTTTTGATTGTTAGGGAATGAAAGAGGAATTATCAGCTCTTGCTGTACTGTTAATATAGCCAATACCTTTGTCACCACTAGAAAAATTAATCAGGCTGTTACTGCAAAGAACAGACCACAGCAGATTTACCTTCACACTTATGTTGTGCTGTGCATTTTCTTGACTGTGTTGGTTTCTGCATAAATTGATCCAAGACTAGCTGATGTCTTCAATGAATCAAGAGAGACTGTCAGGATTTACAGTGATTTCTGTAGAACATGAACTGTCAAAAGCTTTATGTATGCAGAACACTTCAAAATAATGACATTTGCTGCAAAAGGCACAGTGCCAAATTCTCTGTGGGTGTAAATGGGTGAAACTGCTGAAGTCAATAGAGCTGCAGCAGAGAATTGGGCACATAGTGTATATATTCACAGGTTACTGTGCCAGTGGGGACAAAATGTCCTTTGATTTCCTATACTTTTTTTTAAGCTTTAGACAACAGAGCTGCTCTGAGCAAGTCTGGTATCCTTCACCAACTGTCTTATTCCAGCCATGAATAAGCAACAAGGATTTTAGGATGTAAAAAGATTTTTTTACTGCCCTTGTCATTCCGGTCTGCCTTTCTCCTCAGAACAACCTCTTAGCCCTCATCTCCCACAGCACAGATGTACTCATACTTGGAGATACACAGAACACATGACAGATAAAATGCTCACCATCCCTCCCACTCCTATCCCAGCAAGCACTGAAAGGCCTAATTGCAATTAAGTGTAACCTCACTGTAAGCAGATGACAGAAGATCATTTCTGCAGTGCTACCAGAGAAATAAAATTCCTGAGTTCACATAGAACGACATCAGTCCCATCATTTATCTCAGGCTATGTCTACACTGGCAATTGAATGACAAAACTTTTGTCTTTCAGAGGTGTTAAACCCCCTTCTCCTCCCCCAAAAGACAAAAGTTTTGTCGCGACAAGCACCAGTGTGAACAGCGTGTTGTCGGCAGGAGCACTCTCCTAGTGACAACCTAAACACCGATCATTGGGGGTGGACGTTTTCTGTCGTCAGGAGAGCCAACAAACAGCGCCTAGACTGCACGATTTTAGCGGCACAGCTGTAGCGACAAAGACACGTCGCTAAAAGCGGTGAAGTGTAAACAAACTCGGATACTTCTACTTACAGAACAAAATGTTAACAAAAGGCTGGTATAGTTGCACCATTTAAGAATTGCTCTGCAGCCCCTTCTTGTTGTTTATACTCTCCAGTTTCCCCTCTCCAAACTGCACCGTTCATCTCTTCCGGCCCTCAGCCTCACACCTTCTTTCATACGAACCCTTGTATTTGGAAGGGGCTCCCACTTCCTGTGCACCAGTCATCTCTCCTTAAAATTCACTTCTCTCATGAACAGAGCTGAGCAAAATTTTTCAACCAAAACCCTTTTACGGGAAAAAAAATGCAGATTTGGTGACAAACATTTCATGAATTCATATTGATGTCAATTTTTTTTCTGTCAAAAACCCTAAAAAGTCATTTTGAAACAAAAAACCCACAATATTTTATTATGACATTTTTTAATTAAAATATTTTGATTTAAAACAGCTTTTTGTTTGAAATGTTTGATTTGGAGTCAAACAGAACAGTTGCTTCACCGCCATTTTTTTTTAACTTTTTCATTTGCTGAAAAGTTGCATTGTAGTTTGACCTGTATTTTACCAATTTTTCAGACACCAGCAAATCAAAAAAAAAAATCCATTAATTTACCCAGCCTTTCTCATGAAAACTACTGTATGCTCATCTCCCTCCACTTCTTGCATCTTGTTGAGCTTATTATATTTGGTCTAGGATTGTAAACTCTTCAGAGCAGCATCTTTGTCTCCTTTACGAAAATTTACTGTACTCTTAATAGCTTTTCAACTAGCAGAGCAGTTCATTTCAGGTAGTATATTTCCATTTTCCACCATGTTCACAAGGAAGACAACCCTTCACATGGAAGCCACCATGTTCACAAGGAAATCAGACAAACCAACCTTTCAATTATTATGAAAATGGAAAGCTTCTACCACAAAACACTAGATGTGAATGACCTGCAGAGGCATAATTGACTGATTGTCATGGACTCAATTGACAGAGAGTCTGTCATTTAAGCTAAGCTTATTAGAGCAATCCAATGGTAGCCAGACTGATGCAAAATAAATGTGAGCCATGAAAGAGTGACATGAAACTGCAATAAGGTATTGTTTCAAGCTTATTTTAAAGGTCTCTGTTTGTGAATCTGTCCAGACATTATATCCCCAAAACAAATGTTTCCATCACTCTTTCCTCCAAACTGTCACCATCTGCACTAAAATAATTCTGCTGTTGGATCACTAAGGAGTCTTCCAATAAAAAAAGTTATGGAGGTATTAGCTTCACACCAGTGTAGGGCACTGAGCAAGGTTAACACCAAAATTGTTGGGAGGAAAGTATTTTTTAATGAAGGCTAGAATTATTTTTTCCTTGCTTTGCTTTACAACCACTCTTCATACCAGGGATGGATAAACTGGTTCAGAAAACATAAGAACCAGTTGCACTTTGGCACAAATCTGTTGAACTGATGTGAGCCCAAACTTTTTTTAAAACAATATATCTTAAGACCATATCACTTGCATCCTGTCAATTCCACAGACTCTCTCTGAATCCTATTCAAAATTTCTTTGCAGCACAGAACTCTCCATAGGTTCATTTCACCATGAGGCAGCAGTTGCTGCAGGGAGGCAGCATGGACGCTCTGCTCCGGGCCCAGGGGCAGCAAGAGGAGGCCGGGGTACACTCGGGGAAGGCGCAGGGGGGTGGCAGGTGGGGCCGGGGGGGGGAGGGGGACACCCAGCCCCAAATATTGGTGGAGCTGGGCCCCTGGGCTCTGAATATTGCTGGTGCTAAGGCACCATGTGGAGATATAACTTGCCGCTCCTGATCATACATCCTACAAAATCAAGCAATTATTGTTACAAAAAACCCAAGTAAGCATTTTTCTGTTGAGTAGCTCCCTTAACAAATGTGAATAGTTCCCATGTGTGACGGGGTGGGACTCACCACTGCAACACCTCCTGCTGGCTGTCCAGGGGATTAGCTCTACTAGCCAGTGCACCTTCTTCTGGTGATGTCTCACCACCATTAATTCTGCTCCAGGAGCCACATCACTCCCAGGACTGTGGCTTCCTCTTCAGGACACATCCCTCCAGCTGTGCCATACTCTATGCTCCTCCCTTCCGGGGGAACTGCAGTCCGCTGTCCAGTCACTTCCCTCAGTGGCAACTGCAGCCTATTGTCTGGCCACTTTCTCAATGGCAAGTGGGGTGGGGGGAACCTAGGCCCACCCACTACTCCAGGTCCCAGCCCAGAGACCCTGAAGATGGCAGCCACGTGCTGCATCCCCTCTAACCTCTCAGTACCTTTCCCTGGGCCACTTCCCCAGGGCCCCCAACCCCTTCTTTGCCCTTACATCAGGGCTTCAGCCTGCCAGTCTTAGCAACTAGCCAGGACCTCTCTCTAGCTTCCCCGGTCTCTACTGGCAGCACTGCTCTGTCCAGGATGCTAGCACTCCTTCCTCCCACTAGGAGCTGGATTTTCCTTCCTCAAGCTCCAGGCAGCTACTGAAGCTACTCTACCTTGCAGCCCGTCTTATATGGGCCTGCCCACATCCTGATTGGCTGCTCCTCTCAGTCCTTCTCCGATTGGCTGCCTCCTGCACAACCACCCTATTAACCCCTTAGAGCCCAGTGTCGGGCAGGCACCTCATCACACTGTGAATACTATTGAAGCTTCTTTCACATGTGGTCTTTGACATCACAAATGGAATATCAATAAAGGGGAGTCCATCATCCCATGTGTGATGCTGTATGACTAAAAATGACCATTTGCATCAGTGTTGCTACCACTGTTGTACAATTACAACAAATTTTATACAAAGTGTATCATGAAAGGTGTCAATGGCAAAGTTACAATGTATCATGTATTATTAACATGATATAAATCCATATATCATCTTTGTATCTGAAGTCATGAATATTGGCTATGTTCTTGTATCTTAAACAAGCAGGGGACTAGACTAGACAACCTCTCGGGGTCCCTTCCAGTCCTACAATTCTATGATTCTATGTGTTGTACTCATGAGTGACACCCATCAGATCAGAGGTGGGCAAACTACAGCCCACGGGACCGTCCTGCCCAGCCCTTGAGCTCCTGGCCAAGGAGGCTAGCTCCCGGCCCTTCCTCTGCTGTCCCCCCTCCCCTGCAGCCATGCCGCCGCGCAGGCAGTGCTCTGGGCGGTGGGGCTGCATGCTCCTGCAGAGCAGCGCAGCAGCATATGTGGCTCCGGCCGGGTGGCGCAGCTGCCAGACATGCCACTCTGAGCGGCATGGTAAGTGGGCCGGGGCTGGCAGGTCCCGGGGGGCAGTCAGAGGACAGGGAGCAGTTGGATAGGTGTGGGAGTCCTGGGGGGCCTGTCAGGGGGTAGTTGGATGGGGAGGAGGTTCTGGGGGGCAGTCAGGGGATAGGAAACAGGGGAGGGTTGGATAGGCCTGAGAGTCCCAGGGTGCCTGTCAGGGGGTGGGGGTGTGGATAGAGGTCAGGGTGGTCAGGGAGCGGGGGGGTTGGATGGGGTGGGGGGTCCCGGGAGCGGGTGGTCAGGGGACAAGGAGCATGGGAGGTTGGATGGGTGGGGGGTTCTGAGGAGGGCAGTTAGGGGGCGGGAAGTGGGAGCGTTCAGATAGGGGGCAGGGCCAGGCTCTTTGGGGAGGCACAGCCTTCCCTACCCAGCCCTCCATACAGTTTTACAACCCCAATGTGGCCCTTGGGCCAAAAAGTTTGCCCACCCCTGCACCAGATCGATTTACATCAGGACTACACAGCTATGTATTGATGCCCCATTAAGGACAATGGCTCGCACAATAGGCCATTGAAGAATGTCATCCCACCCAGCAAGGAGCCAAAGACCACCCCTCGTGATTCAGCGGAATATGAAGGGGCATGTGATCTGATCATGTGACCCTGGACTCCATCTTGGGCCAGGAATTTTCCATACACAGGGACTGTGAGCTTTGTTTGGGACAGTACATTTCCATGCACAAGGCAAAGGCTATAAAGGACACCTGAAACACCTCCATTTTGCCTCTATTTCCTGCAGTCTATTCCATTACCGCTACAAACCTGATAAAAGGACTTTGCAATCATTTGTATGTATATGATCTATTAACCATTTTAATTCTTTTCTTTTCTTAATAAAATCTTTAGTTTGTTTATTAAGGATTGGCTGACAGCATGCTATTTGGTAAAATCTGAGATACATACTGACCTGGGGGTAAGGGTCTGATCCTTTGGGATTAGCGGAACCTCACATATGGTGAATTAGGATTTCTGTATTAGACCTGTTTGTCTGGGTAGGGGCCAAGGGCTGGAAAGCCTAAAGGGGAATGTGTCTGGCTTCTGGTTAGCCAGTGTGGTACTGCAGAATCTCTTTTCTTACTGGCTTAGTGAATCTAACTATAAAATAAACCACCAGTTTGGGGGGATTGTCTGCCCTATTTCTTACAGTCTGCCCTTAGTATGGCATTCTCAGTTTGGTCCATCCTGGGCACCCGGTCACACCATGATGCATGGATCCCAAGATGGATACTTTTGGCTCTCATAGAACTTAGTATTTGCCTGAGAACTATTTAAGCAGCTGGGAATCTTTCTTCCCATCCTGCACTTTTAGCCCATATAATAAAGTGTTAAACAGCTGTGAGGTGCCACAGACAGTGTAGCAAGACTTCCTACCTCCTCGACTAAATTCCACTTTTCAATATCACACACAGCTCCCACTGAAGTCAATGGGAGCCATGTACACACAGGCACCCATCACTAGAACTTGGACCCAGGCTTAAAGTCCTATATATGCTATAAAATTAACCATATGTTGGGACCCAGATACAACATGCTTGACCCATGACAAAGTTAAGTGTAGAGGATACCGAACATTGTTTTAACCATATTTTACATTGTACTAAACCTTTGGGTAGCCAATCACAGTTCAGAGCTCAATCATGGCTTTGCCACAAGACCCATTTTGCACTTCCCCAGGAGCAGACCAAGAAGCAGATTGCATCTGAGAGCTACAGTCTGCCTCCTGGTTCACCCTTCTCTGGTGAGATGTACTCTGTGACAAGCCTATGCCTGACACTGTGTCTCCTCTCACACAGCTGCAGTGGCCAGCTGGTTGGAGGGGTAGACCCAACTGTTCACCAATTCTCCACCCCTTCCCGCTCACATATAATGATGTACGGATAGTCAGTACATGGGAATAAGATTATGTCTTATGTCACCTACTCTCCTGCATAAGCATGCATGACAAGGCAGAATCTGGCCCTAATTCTGTAGCGTAGTTGGGACCTAAAAGTAGTGAGCAATATGGAAGGTGCAGTGTACTAACGAATTGGTAACCTTATTAAAAACTGGCAAGTCTCTTGCTCTCATACATACGTGCACATGGACATGCCATTTCTTTTTCTGCCATTGAAAGCTTTTGGGGTTTTTTTCCCTCTTTTTACAGTTTCTATATACCAGACAGTATAAATTAGCTGATAGATTCCCACAGACAAAACATGTAACTTATTCATCTGGGACACTGATGAGGTCTGACTGAGGAACTAATTAATTCCATGAAATACTGAATCTTTTTTATATTCTAGTTGAAACACTGCAATGCCTTCAATTACGGGAAGCAGCTACAAAACGGTGAAGGGAGAGGGAAAGCTCTGCAGCAGAATGAGATTAGAATGTAGTGCAATTTCCAGTAACAAATTATCAATCACAAGGATGTTTCTTATGGACTAATGTTCTTTCCAAGAAAATCTTCATACTCGGTTTACTTGAATCTTAATTTTTGTGAAGTGCCCTTGAAAAGCTTCTGGGGCCAAGAAATATCCATGGTGTAAGCCAGTGGAGTTATACCAGGAGTGAAACTGACTGTTGTGTGAGTGCTTATTGTAGAATTGCCTCAATTGCTTTTTAATTTGTTGAACACTTTCTACTAATATCTGGAAAGGTAGGACTGCAACATCTTAAGGCAGGCAGCTCTGTCACTTTCAATTGATTTAGCCCAGCTGTCTTACAGTTATGGGTGTATTTATTCCTAAAGTTGAAAGAAAAAAATACAATAAAGGCAATAAGAACAGGAGTACTTGTGGCACCTTAGAGACTAACAAATTTATTAGAGCATAAGCTTTTGTGGGCTACAGCCCACTTCATCAGATGCGTAGAATGGAACATATAGTAAGAAGATTTATATATACATACAGAGAACGTGAAAAGGTGGAAGTAGCCATACCAACTTTAAGACCTAATTCGTTAAGATGAGCTATTATCAGCAGGAGAAAAAAACTTCTGTAGTGATAATCAAGATGGTCCATTTAGACAGTTGACAAGAAGGTGTGAGGATACTTAACATGGGGAAATAGATTCAACATGTGTAATGTAGAGCAAGTAGAGTAGGGGAATTAGGGGACAAGAGCTAAGGAAGCGTTGTTCTAAGTCAGCCATAAAAATGTTGGCATACTGTGGGGCCATGCGGGTACCCACAGCAGTGCCGCTGACTTGAAGGTATACATTGTCCCCAAATGTGAAATAGTTGTGGGTGAGGACAAAGTCACAAAGGTCAGCCATCAGGTTTGCCGTGGCATTATCGGGGATACTGTTCCTGATAGTTTGTAGTCCATCTTTGTGTGGAATGTTGGTGTAGAGGGCTTCTACATCCATAGTGGCCAGGATGGTGATAGGTTTTAGTTTGGTGTTGTTCCAATATGTGGGGGAGTAGTAAACATGGATAGCCAAGGCAGCAACATATGAACATCTCACTGAAACCTTCCAATTGTGACCTCATATAGACCTCATACTTAACAACAGGGTTAGCTGAAATTGGTGTTAAAATGGGTTCAGCCTACAATGTATTCCATGCCTGCACAGTGTAGAACAGACAATGCATTCTAAGTCCATTTTTAAAAATGTGTTCTCTGAAGAAGAATGGAAGTCCCAAGTTATTTCAAATGCAAATGAGCAAACTGCAATTTCAGTTATCATTAACTTACACTTATAGTAAAATTGTTCTGGGGATGAGGTTGGGGGAGGTCTTCTTCTTTTGTTTGAAAAGGATAGGATTATAATTGAATTTCAAGATTTGAAAACCATTCTAATGCTTCTGGGGTAGCTAGGTGTACGCTCCATTGGCCACCACTGTAAACTGAATGGGGCAGTTGTCCATGATGTGTTGCATGGCTTGTACCTCACCACAGTCAACAACTGGGAAATTCTTCGATTTTCCATTTGTGGTGGAGATATCTACATCTTCTGTGTGTGTTGTCCGAACGTGGTTGAGTGCAGCCCACTGCCTACGGGGAAGGCAGAATCCAGAGAATTCTTTCATTGGATCTTCAATCAGATCTTTGTTTAGGATGTTAAAAGTGGCCCACAATTCGAGCCACTGAGAGCTGGGATCCTTTCCATTGGCCTGTAATGCTAATGTGTGGATCGACATTGGGGGAATGACATCACCCCACACCATAATCAAAGTCCAAATTAAAAATACGTCAGAAATAAAGATGTATGGAGTGAGATTTTGTGCTGTGTCCCCAACAGGTGCAGCACAGACATAATAGCCCAGGGTGAGTAGGGGGGCCAAGGTGGCTTCCAGCCAACTTTGCACCCTCCTGATCCTGGGCTAATTGGGGCTTTAGAGAGGCCAGGGTGTAATTTAGACAGCCTAGGGGGCCTGTCTAAGTCCAGGCAGCCTCCCTGGGCTGTCCTATCAGCTACAATGTTGCTTAGAATCTCCACAGATATGTGTGATGCAGCTCTAACCCCAGTAAACCCACCATCACCTATAACATACACCCTCCCCTCTATGATCTACCAAGACTTGTGAAAGGTCCTCAGAGGACAGCATTACGGCTATCTACCACAGTGTCTGTGTCTGGCTTCCCCATGCAGAAACAGGGCTTGTAAGGTCCCTTCACCTAGCACCAGCCTTTTTATTTGGCAAATAGGGGACAGAGCAGGGTGAGGATCTCACCAACAGTAACTTTTTATGTCCTCAATTAAATGGGTACTTGCCTCTTATTTGGGTGTCCAAGAAGTGGATGCCTCTAATCTTCTGCCAAGCTGTCCCTCTATCCCCACAGTTTGGTGCCTTTTCATTCCCTCTGTTCCTTTCACTCATGGTTCCCCGGCATCTTCCTACAACAATAAATTCAATCAATATTTCCTGTTCCATGCTATGCTTGCCACAATAAAAAATAATGGTCAGTCTATCAGAGACACATGCCCTTTCCTTCCTAAGACATTGTTGATTGTTTCTCATTTATTAAGGAGTATGATCTTTTTTCCCGTTACAATACTGATAATAAAAACTTTTTTTTAAAGTGAGGTTAACAGATGATGCTGATGAAGCATGTGGAGATTGTGACGGGTTCGATCACAGAGACCCTCTTGGGACTGTCACCTGATGTGCTGAGACTATCTCTGAGCCTGTTTTCTCTGCCAGTTTGGGCCTCCAGAACCCTGCCTTGTTGAGTCAGACATGCAAGCCTGCTACAACACAGACCCAGGGTCTGAACCACGCCCCCAAAGCTGCAGACTTGACTGAAAACAGCTTAAGAAGTGCTCCTGTCTCCAGCACCCAGATCCCAATGGGATCCAAAACCCAAATAAATCTGTTTTACTCTGTATAAAGCCTATAGAGGGTAAACTCATAAATTGTCCACCCTCTATAACACTGATAGAGAGATATGCACAGCTGTTTGCTCCCCCAGGTATTAATTACTTACTCTGGGTTAATTAATAAACAAAAGTGATTTTATTAAGTATAAAAAGTAGGATTTAAGTGGTTTAAAGTAATAACAGACAGAACAAAGTAAGTTAACAACCAAAATAAAACAAAACACACAAGTCTAAGCCTAATATATTTAGAAACTAAATACAGGTAAATCTCACCCTCAGAGATGTTCCAATAAGCTTCTTTCACAGACTAGACTCCTTCCTAGTCTGGGCCCAATCCTTTGCCCTAGTACAGACCTTGTTAGTTCCAGCAGGTATCTGAGGTGAAAAGCAGCAGATTCCACATGACTAGGACCTCCTTTGTTCTGTCCCACCCCCTTTAATAGCTTTAGAACAAGGGGGGAATCCTTTGTCTCTCTCCGGGTTCCTACTCCTTCTTCTAAATGGGAAAGCACCAGGTTAAAGATGGATTCCAGTATTATGTGACACGTTCACATGTCCTGTGAGACTTTGTTGCCCACGCGCTGGCACATATATATACAGGAAGGCTTACAAGTAAACAGAGTCATCTACAACCAATTGTCCTAGTTAATGGGGGCCATCAAGATTCCAAACCACCATTAATGGCCCACACTTTGCATAACTACAACAGGACCTCAGAATTATATTTCATATTCATAATTTCAGATACAATAATGATACATTCATACGAATAGGATGAATACACTCAGTAGATTATATGCTTTGTAATGATACCTCACAAGAGACCTTTTGCATAAAGCATATTCAAGTTACATCATATTTACACTTATAAACATATTTCCATAAACATATGGAGTGCAACATCTCAGCGATAAAGATGGATAATCTTCTTGAGTGTTTGAGAAGAGGATGCTCAGTTCCAATACCACAGTGATAGGAATGGTATAAATATTCATCTAGGTAGGTGGACTAGCTATCATACTTGTCATTTTCATTGAATAGAAAAATTAATTGATTAATATATTAGTAGTGAATAGGGATAGGATATTGTGCAAGTGACAAGTACTGGACTATAAAGTGTGAAGGAAGCATGTGAAGGCATTGCAAATGAATGCATACAAAGTGTTCCAGATAAACAGTAAGGCAAAGAAGTTAATCACCCATGCTGGACAGATTTTATTTGACCATTTCAGCTCTCTGTGGTATACAACATGCACCTTAGGAACTGAACAGATGATGGGCAGGATGTCAGCACAAAATCACTTCCAGAAAGGGAAGGAAGACAAGAATAAGGTGGAACGCTTCTCCCCCTAGAACTGTGCTGAGAATTTTTCTGTGAAATGCTCTTTGGAAGCAGTTTCAATTATCCCCCATTTCTAACAGCATGTTTGGAAATAGTTATGTATCCCAAACAGAAAGGATGGTAAAATTTACTGCCAGAGTCCTCCATAATATTGGACACTTCCACAACTTTCATCTGAGAATCTCAAAATGCTTTGCAAACAATAGTTGGTCCTCAACAACCTTTATGATCATTTTATGGTTTGATAAACTGTGGCATAAAGATTACTCCATTTGACATAGTTTACACCATGGCAGAATCATTTTATGGAAAAGCTGGACATGATCCCCACAGTCCTGACTCCTAGTCCCTCTAGCTCTAAACGAATAGACAGCACTCCCTGAGTAGTGCTGCAAAGTTTTATGGATACTATTCTTAACAGCAAAGGTATTACCATGAAATGTAAAATGAAATTGTTTCCTTCTCTTCAGCATCTTGATATGTGTATGAGAGATGTGGATTCCAAGGATACAGGCATTAGGAGGCTTTTGGCCTTCAAATTGAAATGCTACAAGCAATTGCTGCATGTTAGCTAGTGATATCTCACACAACTAACAAAGAGGTAATCACCCAAATGTACAACAGAATCAGAGTGATACCTGACATCATCAAGATGATAAAAACAAGAAAACTTGAATTTGTGGGACACCTGGGTTAGAGGAGCAGAGGAAGATTGCTGAAGGAAGTTTTGCAGGGACTGGTACTAAGTGCCAGGGGTAGGGGCATCTGCAGTGAGTGTGGTTTGATGATATGGCTGACTTGACAGAATGCAGCATGGTGCACTTCTCAAGCTGTGTGAAGACCACATAATGTGGAAGAAGATTGCTGGCCAATGACTCTCATACGTTGTGTTTACTGTTCATTGTCAAGTGACTTTTTATGGTGCTTTGCACTATGAGAATAAATAATAGTTCTTCCCAGATGTTACTCATAGCAACCAATTAGCATATGTGACAGTGTGACACAATTCCCAGAAATTATACCCTTGAGAGAAGTACTGAGTATTGCATCACATTGCAGTGGTATTGTAGGTGCATGTCAGGACAGATTAAGTCTAAACATACCTTTTAACCTAACACAGAGCGTCCCAAGTAGAAGGAGAGGGGGAGAAGAGATGCAGATCGTCAATTTTGCAGCCCCAAATTTTTATTCTCAGAAATGAGGGGCTGCTTTAGCATGCAAAGCTGCAATAGATAAACCCTATTTCAATTGAGCACTAGGTCCATGAACATTGTGCAGGTATTTCTCCATATTCCAATAGCTACTCAAAGAAAAGTCATTTAAGTCAGCATTTCAATCAAATGGAAGGAGTGACAGCATTTCAATCAAATGGAAGGAGTAGGATAATTAGTAAAGGGATTTTTTAACAAAGTGGAAATCTACTTTTTAATGTGGCTATACAGTATCTTCCTTTAACATTATTCCACATATTTTTATGAGAATCCTTTAGCTTGACACATCCATACTAGGGCTGGCTGGAAAACAATAATAATTCCACTTCAGCAAAAATTGAGGTTTCAGTTTTGGTTCCAATGCAAAATGAAAATGAGACCTGTCAAATTTTGTCATGAAAAAACATGAGAGAGAGAGAGAGAGAGATCCATCACAGAACAGCCAGCAGCATGGGGAATTCTGGATCAGGCAGCGCAGAGACAACCCTTAGTCTTTCATATCCAAAGCAAGTTCCCTAACCACCATCCTATTGGCAATTGTGGGAATCTTAACTCTTTTCTTATCCTCTTGTCAAAACTGACACATTTCTGCAAAAAAAACATTTTGGTTTAGATGAAACACCATTTTCAAACAGAAAAAAGTTTTACCAAAAGTTTTTCGTCAGCCCTCATCCTCACGCGCTCTCCTGGTATTTACTGCACACCAAACTTACTGATATCTACACATTACAGAATCTGATATCTACAGACAGTTTGGGCCTCTCAAAATGGGGTGAAGATATATTTTTCCAAGTAAGCCTGTACTATTGCAGCTACACAGATGCTATGCTGTTGTGAATGTGAGAGGAGGTAGTCCACAAGGCAACTGTTCAATCACCTGAAGCGCACAGTGAAAAGGTTTTGAGAGCTTCTGGTCTAAAATAATCAGGATGAAGCTTCTCACCTTGTTTGTCCCTAAAAGGAGAAAACTCTGTTCCTTTGTTAGATCATGCTAGGCAGGTCTATAATTCTGCTCAGTAGCACCCTTTATTTTTGTGATGTGTTAGCTGTGTAGCCTATAAAAATTACAATCTCTGAAAATCCAACAGTGTTAATTACTTATTAGGTGCTGTCAGATGTTCCGGCCGGCACACCCACGCATTCTGATCATTTGCAGGAACATTCCCAAGAAATTGCCGTGGGAACACACTGGTACACGCATTCCAGTAGCAGTGGTGGCGACAAACCAGCACAGCTCTATTCAATTTTAGTTTTGATGCTGAAGAATCACACACACAAAAGGAGACCCATGCCAAATAAGTGAAGTAAAAATAATGTGTATGATGTACAACAGGGTAGACGATTTGACAGCTTTAATTTGGAATGGCCAGCCTGCTAACAAATGGTGAAGGGGAATTCAATATTGGGTGGGGAGGGGAAAACATTTTGGTGGAAAGAGTTGTAAAAAAAACCAACAACAACAAGATGTTTAAAGCTGCCAAGAAGTTTGAAATCTTAAAATAGGGCCTGACACTAATAAATTAGTGGGCAGAGCAAAGATGATGTGGTCAAAGATACATGATAAATGCTATTAAGCACCTAACTAACATCAGAGAGAGTGAGTCACATGCAATGTGCATTCAAAGCTTGGCAGCTGGGCTGTGAGAACAGTTCAGCTAGAACCCAGAACCCACATGAAACAAGAGTATATTCTGGTTCTAGTCCTGCTCACAAACCTCAGCCCAGGTTCTTGAACAGTTTGCTGACCTGGACTGATGCTATTTGTATTACTCAATCTCACACAACTCAAGTGGTAACTCACTGTGTCCTTAACATCTACATGCTGGATAAATTAGGAGGCTGGAGAAAGGTTTGACTGGACTATCTGGGATATTTTTTCCAGGCAGTTTCAGCACTGTGCTTGGTAAGCTGTTTAAGTTTCTGGTCATATTTGTCACCTTCCTTTGCTTATTTTCATGGCTTTGTAACAGAACATTTAATGTATTATCACAACTTTCCTTCCAGGAAGCTGGTAGTTCTTGAAGAAGGCATTCAAGCAATCAGCGGCAGACCTCGGGGGGGGGGAGGTCTGTTAATGAAGAGTGTAGGTGATGCAGCTATTTTTCCCACAGATGCAGCATGTTCTTCCATGATGGTCCAGTTTTCCCCAAGACTGGTCCACAAAGGAGTTTAATGGACCCATTATTGGTTAGAGGTTAGTTGAGAGGAGCCCATTTGAGGTATACGTCAAAATCTTAAGGGTATGTATTCAGCTTTGCCTTCTCTTAGCTAAAGGTCTGAAGGGGAACTGCACCAGCAAAATTTGCTGTTTCACAATCCAAGCATATGAATAATCTTTCTCCTAATTTAATCACCTTGCCTGGCTATGAGCAAGCAGAACCATGGCCCAGCTATTCAACCAGCATACAGGAAGAGTTATGTTGCTGTCCATCTATACCTAGCTTCATGGTAATGATGATCAAAAACACTGTTGACTTTTTTTTTTTAAAAATTGTTTTGTGTTTGTTTCAGTAAAAAGAAACAATTTGGCAAAATTGACACAAATTCGCAACATGTTTTGGTGTCCACAAATCTGCATATTTTGCTGTAAAAAGGTTTACACCCAGCTCTAGTCATAGCCCTTATTCTCTCCCCAGACACACTATAACATACAAAAGCATACCTCTGTCACTCCTTGTTGGCTTTCCTCATCAAGATACCCTTAAAATTCCTGAAGGAAAGGACTAAAAAAAAATTGGAGCCCATCTTAGTCCACTTTATAGGTGATTATTATTAAACACACAGTATAACTGAACAGTTTTCTCCCTGCAATATTTCCATTAATATGTGGTTTAATAAATCATGAGATCTCCTGTCCAGGGAGGAACTCACCAGTATTAGAAGAGTTACGTACTGTCTGGCTAGTTCCTTGAAAATTAACATCTATTTATTAAATACAGAGCAGTTACCCAAAGTTTGCATCAACTACTAAGTCAAAATGTTTCATCTTACTAGTATAATAAGCAGTTTTATTTGTTATTCCTATTATTTTTCTTTAATATGCATATTCTACGATAGCTATCCTCTCAATATCATGAATACAAATCATGCTGCTTTCCTTGCTCAAATCATTCACTTAATTTAATCTAAAGTGCCTCTCCCACTTTAGCTGATAACAGATGACATCTTCCAAACTGCGTGAGGATTTTTTATGCATGGCTTTGTTGGCAGAGGTGGGTATAAAATGGAAATACATAGGGGACACAGGTTTTCAGACACTCAGAGGCAATTGTCGCATTCAGGAAATGGGAGCAAGGGAGGATAAGTGTAGTAAGCTGTGTGTTTGTCATCCTGCCTCCATCTAATCTTATCTGATTTGACCTGGAGTCTCTGAATACCTGTTGCATCATGGATTTCAGCACATGGGACAGCTTGTGGGCTCCATGTCATATGTTTTAGTCCAGCAACAAAGCACAAGCCTGTTGTTTGGAGATTTTGAGCAGTAAGCAGAACTGTGTGGACCTGGTGACTTGTGTGCATGAATAACTAGCTGCATTATTTTATCATAGTTCTTTGTATTTAATTCCAAGTACCATGTGAGGTGGGAATAGCCAATTCTGATCACATGTTTGTATTGCGGGGTCGGGGGGGAATGGAGACCAGATATCACCAGATAGCAGGACCCATCAGCACCCAGATCAGAATACTGAGGTAGGCCCCCATCCCTATTAGAACTCGTTAGCTAAAATATGAGTTAGTAATTTCAACCACCCCAGACATGTTTCAGCAAAAAGCTCTCATTGGGCTGTTAATATCAACTCCAGCCCACAGAGGCATCCAATGATACACTATGGCTTCAAGTGAGGGGCCTGTAAAATGTCAGCTTAAGATGCTATTTTAGATAAAAGCAGATTTTTCAAAAAAGGGAACTAAAACCACTGACCTTTTTCTAACTGCTGTGTCTGAAAAGCTATTCAACTAAGTTGCACTGCTTTATAAATTAAATCCACATTTTGGCCCTGTTCCAACATCCATTCAAGTCCATGAGAATCTTTTTATTGAGTTCAGGGAGCATTGTAGGAGGCTCCCTGTATCAGTGATACGAAAACCCTTGAAAAAAATCAGAGATTGGGTTAAGAATGGATGAGCATCCAAAATTCAAGATTTAGCCAAAGCCTATTCAACTGTTCCCAAATCCTAATGAACCTACAAAGTTTGGCTTGAAATCTCTCAACAGGTTGTAATACAATATTTCCAAAACTCTGCCTACTCTGTTGAATGCAATATCATAAGAATAATACAACTACTCCTATATCAACATTTTAATTTCCTGCTTTTGCTGGATACTGGAAGCACAAAGGCAAGCAAAAATGGTAGCAGAGGGAGCAGTTCTTCCATCATTTATCCATCTATGTTTTTATAAGGTTGTTCTCCACTGTGATATCTAGGCACCTAGTTTCAGAACCATGGAAGTGGGTTTCAGAATGGGAGAAAGTTCAAAGAGTTTTCTAATTTCATCTGATATAATTTACCCATCTATATATGTCAAATTTCAAGAAATGGCGGGGGGGGGGGGGGAGAGAGACAGGATACGTTCCAAAAATGAAGAAGTTTTCAATGGAAAATACTAACTTGTCCTGTCGCAGTGCTGGTACACACTTCACACAAACTAGAGTGCCACTTTATCCTGTTACTGTTAACTTGTTCCCTGTGTGCTCAAAGAAAATAATGGGCCTTGTACATAGAATCAGTCACTGTAATATTTACTATTTGTATTACCATCCTGCCTAAGAGTCCTAATTATGGCCCAGGACCCCATTGTACTAGATGCAGAACAAACAGAAGAAAAGACAGCCCCTGCCCCCAAAGAGCTTAGAATCAAGCTCACTATCTCTCCAGGGTCCTGACTTAATATTAGAGCTGGAAGGAAAATGCAACTAATTTTCATAGGACATTTAAACAAAAATTAAAATGTTCCATAATATTTTAAGTGAAAAGCAAAACCTGAAAAAATATTTGGTTTTCATAAACCATTTTTGATTGTTAAAAAAAAAGTTTTCAGTAAGTGTTCAATTTACAAAAAAAGAAAAGCCCAAACATTTGTACCGCCAAAGATATAGGCATTTTTCATTGTAAAGGGATTCACTGAAAAAATTTCAGTTAGCTCTACTTACTATCATTTAGAGATTGGCTTGAATCGAAATGTCACATCTAAATGCCCCACACTTTGGGATTCAAACTAAAAACGCAGATCCTGATTTTACAAATGGCACCAGAATTTATAATTGATTTAACCAAAACCCCAGATCCAAACATCCCTGAACTCTGAAGTACTAGAAATCCCAAACCAGATCCAAATTTTGCATCTTAAATAATCTCTCTATGATTTCACCAAATTTAGCCCAGGCATAATCAGACAACTCAACTGACCTCACTGGAGTAATCTTCTCTTAGTCAGAGTCTGCATGTGCACTATTACTATCATAATAAACAAGCTTGTTTGTTTATTCACATCAGCTAACTTTCGTGCATGCGAGACGATTACTTACCTCCGACACTGGGTGCGGTGCTGCCTGTCTTTCCTTCTCCTGGTAGGATAGGTAGTTAACCTCTCAGGCCAAATTAAAGGGCTTCCCCTTATGTGGTAAACTAAAGTACAAGAGAAAACATTTCTCAGTGAGGGATTCGGCCGTCATTCACCCGCCCTGGGTCACAGAGTCTGTGTGATCTTGTCAGGGATCCACAAACAGTCCTTCCCACCCATGGTTGCAGGGGTTTCAAGACACCAGTTCAAGGTGGCACTCTTGAGTCATAGAGAAACCTGGCCTTCCCTCTTCTATGTGGGCATGCTTACATGAATGCTCGTCTCTTAGGGCTCCAGTCCTGCCTCTTCTCCAGGCTTCTTCAACACAGCCCCTCCCCAAGCACCTTTCCCCAACTCCCTCTCAGCTGTGAACCCTCTTGGCCCAATCTCCAGTCACTGAAGAGCCCCACCAGCAACTACTGCTTTCTCCAGGTCTTTCTCTATACTGCAAAAAGTAGCTTGCCTTTATACTACTTGCTTTCCCAGTAGGCCTTGCTTTTAGGACTACAAATCCAAGGGTCCCTGGCCAGAATCCCCTGGATCTGGGAGGAAACTAGGAATACAACAGAGCTGGGACCTGAACTCCTCTTGAAGGCCTAGTTCACCCTGTGACAGAGTGCTTGTCGACAAGACCTTCAGATAGATATACAGTATACATGCAAATAATTTTCAAGAGGAAAAAAGAACAGATTAGTACAGCAGTGGTCATTAGGAAAATAGATGCAGAACATAGAGCACAGACTGTACACAGCATTGCCAAGCCCAAGTATTCAAAAATCATGGGACTGGTTTAAAAATTAGAATTTTAAAAAATAATTAAAAATAATTAATTTAGGGTTCTATTTCCTCATTTTTGAAAAAATGAAAGGTGAGATTTGCATAGCTCCAGGAACTGGGGCTTTAAGGAAAACACCAAATGTCACAAGATTCACAATGAACAAAAAACCAACAACAAAAAATCAAGAGTTGGCAATGCTTACACTTTGTAACTGCCCTGAGATCAAGAGCAAACAAAAAGCCAGCTCCCAGAAATTCTTGGCATAGCAGCACAGCAGCAAAACATGACTGTGTGGAATGGCAGTGTCCCAAAGAGCAGGTAAGCATAGTAAAACTTAGGGATATTTATATCGGCGTGTCCTGTGGGGCATTTTTGAAAAATGTACATGAAAACATTTTTGATTGAATTGAAATACTGACACCAACTTTGCCCAAATAGTTTGAGTAAAACTAGAACTTCCTGAAAGAGTAAGAATAATAACAACAACAATTGGCTTTACAACACTAGAACTGGCTTTTTCCCTCTCTCACCAGTGGATATTGCTACTAGAGCAGTGAGAGCCTGGAATTGCTGAAATAGTCATGTCTGGCAAGCTAGTGGGTGAGTCCTTTGAACTAACAGTCATGTCCAGTACACAGTATTATTCTACTTTCAATTACAAACAAATTGGCCAAATGTTAGTGCTCATGCAAGCCAGGGAGGATTTTTAACCAAAGCAAGGATAAAGGGAGAAATCTTGTCTTTATGGCAACGGACTGGGACTCAGAAGGCTTATGATTTGTCCACAAAATAAAGTCAGCATATTATACAGCTGAAAACTGATTTAAGTATTTCCACACAGGGAGTTGCACCCACTGAACTAAATCAATTTAAAAAGCCAACTTAGTTAAATCTGTGCAAGTGGTATATGTAGACCTCTCTTAGGTTCAATTCCTGCCTTTGCCATAAACTTCCTGTGTTACCTTGGGCAAGTCACTTAATTGCTCTACACCTCAATTCCTACTCCATGAATGGAACAATAATGTTTCCCCATTTCAGAGGGGATAATATGATGGGCTTGGACACTATGATAATAACAGGCATATAAGTACCTGGACAGAGTGAAATCTAGCAGTTTACAAGATGCCACACTCCCTTCTGCCACGAGAATGTATCTCAGAAAACATACAACACCCTGTCACCTCCTGCTCAGAGCTATGTCAGAATGATTCTTAACTTTATATATTTTTGAATTATAAAAAAAAAAATCCAGTTGAAAGCCAGTTAAATTAATCTTAAGAGGAAAACATACATGCGAGAATATTGCCCTCCACAAGTATTTGGGCAACTGTTATGTATTTGAAAATCCTGAACATTTCAAGAATTTGATCACAGACACATCTTTGTCTGAAAACCAGAACCAGAAGTTCATCTTCCATCACTGCCCTATTTAAGAGGTTCCAGTCATCTAATCAGCTACCACAAAAATCATACACACTGAATTCTGAATAGCAATGCATAGACAACCCTTAGATTTGAAAGTTATTCATCGAAACTATTCAGGGAATAATTACAAATAATGAATACATTTACAGAAACCATAAGTGGCCTTCAGATGATAATCTAGCCCAAGAAGGGAAAAATTCATGAAGAATATGAGAAGTTTGTCCATCCCTAAATGTGAGCATTATTGTAAAGCATCAATGGCAGCTTTACCTGCTACGGGATCTCGTAAAACAAAATGATTATTTTATGTCTAATCACTCACATAACTTCGTTCTACATTCCACACAAACTTCATTAAAATTCATTGTTCTAATTCAGCTCTCATTTATTTTATTAGTTTATTAATTACATTTATCTGTATGTCCGTGTTTATTATGTACCTTTATTCTATGTATTATGTAACTTCTGCACACACACACACACAAAGACTCCCAGGACACTGGATAAAGGGAAGAAATTAGTTTTCTGCCATTATAGCACACAATAGCATGCTTTAAAAAAAAAATCTTCAGGTGGTCAATATCACATGGGCTGCTGAATATTTTACAAAACAACAGGGAACCTAATTACTTTCAGGTTGGGAAGATTCGTCACCTTTTAATTCTTTGAAAGAACTCAAGTCTATTCCTGAGCGTGCTGATTCATTTTCATCTGTTTATGACCACAAATACTAGAGAGCTAACAAACCTGGAGGTCCAAAATCTCGTCACAGCGTTTTCAACGGATGTGTTCGACAGTTGGGGGGATAACTCTTTAATACAGAATGTGAACCGAAAGTTCACTTTCAGGTAATACATGAAAACATCCTGCTTCATGTTCATGCTGTCTTACAGTTACACTGTCTGAGGATGTGTTCGTTCACTTGCACTGGAGTGAACTTCACGTAAGACTATAACCATGTGCTGCTGTTATCACCGCATTCACTAAAGCTGAGGTGAACGTTTCAAATAATGAACCTCACATCATGTTCTGGCTCAGGCTGCTAACACATGTCTCTGAGATTACCAGTCTTCTTGCTAAGTACACTGCTAGTGCAGCAGCAGTCTTTTAATCAAACCCTCTGCCCAGAAGCACACCAGCATAAGCATTAAGTTCACTTCAGATCATGAGAACATTTTGTTTTACTCTAAAGACTCTCGGGACTGCCTTTGGGCACTGTTATGACTCCAGCAGCATTACCCTTTTATCGACTGCAAGACACATAGAATATGCACAGTCCTCCAAAGCATTTATTTGGTTAGCGGTCTGAAAAATGCCATTGTGTTTAAATTGCTGTACTGGTCTCATCCATGTTAGAGAGATGGTCTCAAGTCCGATTAACTCACCTCCTGCTTGATATGTGCGTTTCACCCTCACCCTGCATTGCTTACAGCGTTGAGATCAAACATGAAATACCTCTCTGCCAGGTCGTCAGTTTAGTGCATCAAGGCTGCTAGAGAAAGGGAACCAGAATCTTTCTGAAGGGAAAAACTAATTAATTGTGGTTACAGTTTTTTATCTTAACATTCACCTGTTAAAATCCCTTCTGATTAGCTCAGCACGCAAGCCTTTATGAAAGGCTCACAATATAACCGCGGTTCAGTGTACAAAAACAAATGCTAACAAATGATCCATTGGGATCTAATGATCTACTAGGAAGGTTGAAATATTTTCCCTCTGGTGAACAGTTTCACAGGAAGGATTGTCTTGTGGTTAAGTTACTGAGCTGGAAATCAGGACACATGGCTTCTATACCTAGCTCTGCTGTATTCTTCCTCTGTGACCTGAAGTAAATCATGCAGACACACATTTGCAAGAATCCACAAATTTTTGACGGCGCATCTCTAGAGTGCCCAATTTAAGACACCTATGGCCTGATGTGTCTAGAAGTGCTGAACATCCATTACTCCCACTGACTTCAAATGGAAGCATGGATGCTCAGTTCCTCTGAAAGTCAGGTTCTAGTGGCCTCAAGTGGTTCTCTGGCCTCCATCAAACAATACCCAGCCCCTTGTGCTTGCATTCAGACCCCAGGGAAAACCCTCAGAACACATGGCTCCACTCTTACTCCAGCCTTACATGTGGCCTATGTTTTCAACAGTGGCTCCTATTGCTTCAGCTATCTATTCCATAAAGGAGCTTAATTACTTTCTAAATTTATCCTGAATTAAGGGTGATTGTTAGGCCCACCAGCTTCAACGAGGTTTCACCCAACTCCCAGCGTAACAAAATATATTAACACACACACACACAGAGATGTGCTCACACATGTATGCAAGTTCTCCTTTACACATAATTCCCAAAGGCATCATGTTCAGAATACCGTTGCTTGCTTTATTCTTTATATGTTAGGTGTATTTATAACATGTCTGTACCATTCACAGCTCCGGTGCTGCTGAATTAGCACTCCTTTCCTTGTTGCTATACACAATACGAATGTGGGCATGCATTCTTGGGCATATAATCTGAAAGTAATCAGATGTTAGGATTTGTAGACATTTTACATTGGATAAAAAAAAGTTTGCATGCAAATACAAATCCGCTTACCATGGTGAATAACTGTTGAAAAATCAATAAGACTCCTCTTTGGCAGCTCTTACTATGTGCTCTGAATGATTTTATTCAGAAACTTAAGAATTTTATCTGAGTAATGAGTCAACTCCAAATCCAGGCAAGCACCCGAGTTTAATTTGGCAGTTGTGCAGGGCTACTGTTTATCAACAAAACTTTGTTGTGACAACTACTTGAAGTGTAGCAGCACTTCATTGCTAAATATATAGTATAGGTTCTCTTGTCTGTTTGCTTTAGCTTCACTTTTAACTATAGTGACTGTGAGCTAAACTTTATACTGCTTATCAAGCTATGTCATTTCTTCTCAAAGCTTTCCAAAAATAGACTTGTCATTATTTGGCTTGTTTAACGTATCAGTACAAATGCTGTGACCTGTGTGCCAGTTAACCTGCCAGGGGCCTAGCCACAGGGGAGAGAAGAATCAAAAGCCACGGGTTGTATTTTGTTGGGGTTGGTTTTTTAAAAGTTAAAATGACAATATCCCACGCAATTCTCGGTCCATTGGGTATTTGTAGTTTTCTAGAATACAGCAGAGTCTCAACATGAGAGCAAAAGAAAAATACCTTTTACACTGACATACTCACTGCTCTAGGCATATCCCTGCTGAGCTCTCTTAGGGCAAGCACTAGGCAGCATACTGGTGGGGGTGCATTACACAGAGGCTATCCAACACCCCTTTATGGCAGGTATTAGCTCCAGTTTACAGATGAAGATAATGAGGCACAGAGCAGGTACAGTCATTTGCCCAAAGTCAGACAATCAGTCAGTGCAAAGCCAGAATTAGTACTCAGGAGTTTCTGACTCCCTAACCTGGCCCTTACTCTGATCAAAGTAATCCAGTAAGAATTAGAAATAACCCCATGGGACGTCATTTGGAAGTTTGAATAATGCAGTGATAGTACATTTGATATGGCATCTTACATCCCAAAGTATTCCCTAGCACTTTACAAACTTACACACAAGGATCCTTGCGTCTACCTTTGACATGCAACTGCTTCTGCGGAAAAGGGGCAGAATAAGAAACTGTTTAACAGCTCACATCATGCCAATACTATGCACTTTGGAAAGAGTATTCACTTCCTTTTCTTACTGAGACAGCACAGAGAATTTAATTGAACAGCAAGTTGTTACCTGACCTGGAGTTTGGCCATGACGCCAAGCAACACCCCAAGTCTTTTTCTGAAAAGAGCTGTAAGATCTTTAAGTGACCTCTGCCCTGATTACCTCTGTTCACCTGAAAGACTGCAACTGCAACAGGTGTCACTTTTAGCCTCGTGAGATAGGTAATTCCAAATGTTATTCTCGTTTTACAGATGTGGAGGCTGAGGTACTCGTTCAGCATTGATTTGGAGGGAAGAGTGCCACCTGCTAGATCATATACTCCACTTCCAGTGGCACATAGTCCTTGAGTGAATGGGTGTCGTCCAAGACTTGACCCTGCCAAACCATACTTAATTTCAGCGTAGCAGCCGTGTTAGTCTGTATTTGCAAAAAGAAAAGGAGTACTAGTGGCACCTTAGAGACTAACCAATTTATTTGAGCATAAGCTTTCATGAGCTACAGCTCACGTCATTGGATGCTTAGTTTGTGAGCTCTGACAGGAACACCAATCAAGTAGTACAAGGTGGTGTAGCCTAGAAGAAAGTTAATGGGTATATTTCAAATATTGGATATCAGCTCTCCCTTCGTTTGCTGGTTGGTTGATGTATTTCTAATGATTATAAATATTAAAATGTTTGTCCTCCTATTACATATAAAAATATTATTTTGACATTTTACTCCATTGTGCATCATTTTAGTGAGTCTTATGTTACCATAAGACTCCAACAGGTGACATGTTGCTTTATGATTTCCTTGCCACATGGGCATTTTTAAGCTGAAGGCTTCACTGATGTGCTCTATTGGAAAACAACTGTATCAGAGATGTAGAAGAAAACCTAGGATCCAGTGGGACGTGCATACATTTTCTATTTTTGTTTGTGTGAAGTGGTTATCAAATGATTCCTAAATAAAAATTCTGTGCCTTCTTACCAAACATTTGGTTCAATTTTTATAATATGAGAAAGAATAAAATAGATGTAAAATCAAGAACAAAAAATAGAAGATATCATGGGTGTGCGGTGACTGTTCAAATCTTCTTTGTGAGCATAAGCTGAATTTCTTGGACCAGATTTGGCAATGTGGGGAATGAAAAATGGACTTGTTCAGATAAATCTATATTTTCCACACAATGCTTTAAGTTAATTCCCTCTTTAGGTAGGAAAAGAGTTTACTGCATTTGGTAGTGACGAAACCAAGGTGCATCTGGTTATTATTAGCCCTATCTGCTTGATCTGTTTCAGAAAGTGAGAGGTGACATTCTGATGCAGTTTGAATTCATCCCCTAAGAACTTGTCAGATTAATCAGTTATTTCATATGACATGAACATGCAACATGAACTGGGCTATCTGGCCTGACACCACATGTTGTCTACAGCAGAAAGTCAAAGAACATTTTTTTCTTTAAAGCATTTGTTTCTGCCTTCAAGAACATGAAATTCACATTACTGCTGCTAAGTCTCTAACAATCACATGTTTTGCCTCCTCCATAAGTAACTGATTATCCAACACAGGTTTATTTTTCTCCTGATTATTTTGCAAGCACTCATTATACTTACTCTGTCTCCGTAAAGGGACTCCAAAGAGGTTATTGTTGCCCCCTCATTCTCTATCATTTGGCAGAATTAACCTATCAGTTTCCTCGGATTCCCATCAATGGGCATAGTGAACAATGGACCTATGTTAAAATCTGGACTGTGCCACAAAATGAAACTAACTTAAATTAGGAGAGATTGGGAGAAGGAAGATGGGAGAAGACCCTAAAGCACAGGTTTATAGGTTCTATCTCACTGCTCTTGTCCCTTCTCCTCTCCAAACAGCAACAAACATCTTAGAAAGAAGGTAGACAGGGAACACACATTCAGGTTATTTGAAAGTGATATCTGTAATGGCAAATATTATGCATCAAACTTTGTGGGGCTTGGCAATATGCTATCATTTACCTTGTGGATGAATCCCATCCCATAACATCAAGTAAACATTACTACTAGATGGACCATTGTTCTGATCCATTATGGCAATTCTTGTGTAATTGCAACTTGTCAATACAGTTGAATTCTAGGCTAGGAGAGTGCCTGTTGATAAGTGTTTTGGCAGTTCATCTCCTATGTGCTGGGAAGGGAGGGAATTAATCATAACTTTTATAGCGGCTAGATAGTAATTACGTTTAAAAATTACTCAGCTACTCAGAATTCAGCTTAGTCATAAATGTACAGTATACTCTAAAAGAACTGACAATTTCTAGATGAGCAACTCTCTAACTGGCTAAAGCCAACATGTATTGACTTCTAGATTATCTTCAGTAATCTATTCAAACCGCCACTATAGAGAACTGTTGCTTTGTTCCACTACAATACATAAGACAATACAATTGAAGCTACATTATCATAAAATAAAGTGGTGACAGGAAAAAAAGCTTTCTGCATGTAAAAGAAAGGTCTTGGGTAACCTCGGCATTAGCTGCCAGACAACGTTATGCCGTGACTACATTGAAATATACGGTTTAGAGGCAAAATATATTTTACTTTTCATTGGTACCAATGATATCTACCTGCTTATTTCTGTGGTTTCCCCTTCCCTTCCCTTCCCACCCCAGCAATTTCCTCTGGGCCTTATCATGAAAGGTGCTTTGTACCTCCTCTGCCATGACTTAAGTGTGAATTTAAGAAGATGTTTATTTTGCAGGAACAAAGTTCAGAATGGTAGATGAACTGAATCAAATACACACACACCCCTTTTAGCATCTTCACATCCTGAAACAGTAATATTACTAAGTTGTACTTACATGGCACAGTAAAATGTGTACAGTGTACTGAAATACATATAGACACATCCCGCCCCACAGAAATTACAGAAGGAAGTGACAACCCAGTGAAGGAGTAAAAAAAAAAAAAAGCAAAGAATAAGACAGTTCTTGGGGGGAAATGAACAATATAGTCATATAGTCACCTGGGAGGCTAATGCACATCTTCAAGTTCAAGATATTATTAATAAAATGTATATGTAATTGTTACCTATTCTCCTGATAACACACACCTATTTCGAAGCTCTCCCTTCTCCTATTCTCCAGAGTTCCTGGATACTGCTAGCTGAAAGAAGATGATGCAGGAGAAGGTGATGCCCAGCCACCACAAGCTGTGTGCAGGGAGGAGAGGCATAGTTCAAAATCAGCTCAAGTCAGATGAGTCATTTCAAAACTGGGAGGGGGAATCATGTATTTGGTCGATATTGCTTGTATGTTTAAATCTGAGTATTTTAAACATAATGTTGGATTATTTCTTACTTTTCCTTCTAGGGATAAAAACAGTAGGGTGCTGGCTGTAAACAAGCAGTGTTGCTGCAGCTTTCACTGCAATAACAGAAAGTGGCAATATTGTGGTATTTGTTTTCGAAATATAAACATGTTTAGAAGTGGTGGTTCACTTTAAGTATGGCAATGAATTTCTTTGTATGTAGAAAAGGAGTACTTGTGGCACCTTAGAGACTAACCAATTTATTTGAGCATAAGCTTTCGTGAGCTACAGCTCACTTCATCGGATGCATTGATGAAGTGAGCTGTAGCTCACGAAAGCTTATGCTCAAATAAATTGGTTAGTCTCTAAGGTGCCACAAGTCCTCCTTTTCTTTTTGCAAATACAGACTAACAAGACTGCTACTCTGAAACCTTTCTTTGTAAGTGTAACCCTTCTGCCAGGCCGAGTTGATAGCAGCAAGGGCCGGGTTCAGTACACAGGGGTTCCCTCTCATCAAAGCAAATGCAAAACTGGCTCGAGCCCCCACCCAGTGACCTGGGAAAATCTTACACGCACCCCTAGGCACCTCAAAGAGTCAATACTTCCCCTCTCACAAGCACAGAGTCTCAGTGTAGCAGAGACTCTTTAATAACATGAGGTAAACGACATCAGCATTAAATTGGGAAAACACCACAACTAGGGTTCATCAACCAAACCATGAGCAAAGACCCACCCCAGCAAATTGGGCCATGTCCTTTCCCTCGGGTTCTTGAGTCCAACAACCCAAACGTCTCTTGAGTCCAGCAACCCAAAAATCACTCAAAGTCCAAGAAGTCCAACAACCCAAAAGTCCAGCCCCAAAGTTCAAAAGTTCATCTGCAGAGTGTTACCCCCCAGTCTGGGTGAAAAATGGGGGGGGGGGGGTGTGGAAGGGGTAAGGGGCACCTTACATAGTCTGAAGCTGACTGCCCCGCAGCTCCATAGGGCTTCACTCTGATCCACCCCACGAGCCGCTCCGCTCCGCTCCATCAGCTGTCCCACAAACCGCTCCGCAAGCAGCTCCCGCCGTCCCATGAACTGCTCCGCCTGCCGGTCCACAAGCCTCTCTAGCCATCCCATGAACTGCTCCGCTCCGCTCCGCAAGCAGCTTCCACCATCCCACGAACTGCTCCGCCAGCCGGTCCACAAGCTGCTCCACGAACTGCTCCACTCCACAATAGATCTTCAGGCTCCCCACTACTTAACACAGTGCTCAGTGATTTCAGCTCTTACTAATTTTAGCTCTTTAGTGATTTCAGCTTGTAGCAGTGGGAGCCTCAGGGCTGGTGCACCATAAGGCCAAAGTGAATTCAGCTCAGCACCTGTAGCCAGACTCCTAATAGACCCAAAATTAGCTCTGATGTTCTACAGTGGAGAGAGATGGAGGTGCAATTGATGTTTCAGGCCCTCCCAAAGGGGGCCCACACCACAACATACTAATACCTGTCTCCAGCCTCTCTCAATTCACAGAGTTTTGGACCCGTGTACCTTGCCTAGTGAGTGCTACTTAGTTGATGGCGAGTCCCTCTATCATAACAAAAGGCCAAGTACAGTTCCGCTGTCCTTGATTTCCATAATCAGGATAATAACAATTTATTCTTCCTGCCCCAATAACTGAGACACTGGGGATCCCACAGCAGCCAAAGTGACCATTTGGGCAGCTATGGGCTCATTCTAGGCAGGGTGGGTGTGCCTATGCAAATGAGATCAGCCCCTGAAGTTCTTTTCCACAACTTGCCACACCTCACCACCAGATGTCAGGGTGGAGCTCTTCCTGACTCTGCTTACATCTGGAAAGGACCTTTCCCTGCAAAGTGCTGGGCCCCAGTTCATGAAAATCATAGGCATGTGCTCGTGTGTTTTGCTGACTAACAGTCTAAGTGTCCTCCTCTCCCACCGAAATCACTTCACACGAACCTGTTGGGGGAGAGAGAAGAAGCCACAGAAATATGCAGGCAGATATCAGGCTGGATAAACGTGAACTGAAAATTAGATCCACCTGATTTATTTAACTGTAAAATAAATATCTATCGAGAAGGTCATGTGTTGGACTTTATTCAGGCTTTGGCAGAGAGGGATGAGAAATATGATTTTTGTATGATATCACACAGGGCAGAATTAATTGCAGATTATTCAAGGGCAGAGCACTTTTTCAATTAGATAGTGAATTAAGTGTTAACTTCCATTGCTGGCAAAAGCAGAATCCTAAAAATAACCTTGAGGGAAGCTATGAATAGTTAGAGAGTATCTGGGAGTCATTCACATACAGCGAATGTAACAATTTCCATATGCTCCTCTGAAGAAAGAAAAAACACAGACACCTCCTAGATAAACCCTAAACTTGTCAGAGATTTATGACAAACAGAAGCAATAATTTTACCCATATCCCCCAACCAAATGTGACTGCAGTGAATCCCATCATGGATCACCAGCTATGCCAGGGGTGGGCCACATCTGGGTATGGCAATTGTATGGTGGGCCACGAATGCTCACAAAATTGAGGGTCAGGTTGCGGGAGGTGAGAGGTTGGGGTTCCAGGAGGGTGCTCCAGGCTGGGAGCAAGGGGTTCAGAGGGCGGGAGGGGGATCAGGGCTGAGGCAGGAGGTTGGGGCATGGGAGGGGGTCGGGGTGCAGGCTCTGGGCAGCGCTTACCTCAAGCAGCTCCCAGAAGCAGCAGATGTCTCCTGTTCAGCTCCTACGCAGAGGCACATCCAGACAGCTCTGCGTGCTGCCTGCGTGGCCAGTGGTGGCTGCAGGGGCGGCGCTTGGGGTGGAGGCAGAATACGGAGCCCCCTGGCTGCCCCATGCATAGGAGCCAAAAGGGGGACATGCCGCTGCTTCTGGGATACGCATGGAGTAGGGCAAGCCCCAGACCCCACTCCCCGACTGGAGCACCGGAGCAGGGTAAGCTCCAGACCCCACTCCCCAGTGGGAGCTCAAGGACAGGATTAAGACATCTGGGGGGCCAGATGCGGCCCCTGGGCCGTAGTTTGACCACCCCTGAGCTATGCTCATGGACAGAGTTAATAACTCTCTGGTTTCTTGCTCTACAAAAGAGAGAAGGAGAAGGAAATAGTTTATTTTGGAAAAGAGTCTAAAGACATGCAGAATACCACAGGTTAAACAATGAGGGTGAGCTCAAGTGCTGTGCCTCTTGGAGATGGAGCCCAGAACTCCCAGCCCAAAAGCAGGAGCTTTTTTGCCACCTTTGCATCCTCCTGATTCCAGGATGCTCTGGGAGCCAGAATGACCAATGCATACTGTAAACAAGTCAAGGGGTTGCCCTAACTTATAACAGTAGCACCTCCCATAAGCCTCCTCTACAGGTCTCTCCCTTTGCAATGCCTGCTCCATGAGAATTCACACTTGGTCAATCATGGGGCTTTAATTCCCCCTTTATTCAGCCACAGAGACCATAACTGAAAGGAGACTCCTTCCTAGAGAATTATTGATAAAGCTCACTGTTCCAACCTACTGGCCGCAATTTGAAAGTACAGCCCGGAAGTCCATGGTCCTGCTCATAGGTTTAGGGGAGAGATGGCCCTGCTCAATCACATGAGCAATGCTGACATTTTAAAACTGATTAGAGAGAAAATATATATACACATCAGAAAAATTTATACTAGAAAACTACTATAATATTAAAAATATGAATCCTACATGGATTAGAGTCCTCTTTCAGACAACGTCCTTCCTTTGGAGCCTTTGTCACACATTTTGTATGCCAGTTTCATGCACTGAGATTTTAGCAGATATCTGGGAACCTAACTCTGGGATTAAACCTGCAGGCTACTTGGAGAATACTGCATGCATAAAATACAGTAATATAGAGATGCCTCAAAAGCACTTCAGTAACTGCATTATTTCTAGAATTGGGCAAACTTTTTCAGCTGAAAAAAATGCACCTTCAGTGACACTGGAATACTTCACAAATTTATGTCAGTTTTGCAGAATTACTTAGATTTAAAAAAAAACCAGCAAAATCTGAAAAAGCTGAATTGTTTAAACATTTCAAGTTTTTGATTCAAAACAATTTTTTGTTGTTTCAAAATTTCCTTTAATTTTAGTTTAAAACCAATCAATCTATTTTAAAATGGTCAAAATCAAAAACTAAATATTTCAATTTTGTCAGAACAAAACATTTCATTCAACCCAAAATGGTTGGGTTTGGGTTTTTTTAGACTTGCTAGCAAAAGCCAAAAAAAAAAATATCTCATTTTTGTACAGGTCTAATCATGGCTTTCTGAAAGAAAAGAAAGAAAGATGAACTGTTTTGCTCTGTACAGGTTTATTTCTACATATTTTTGAGAAGTGTTATAAGGTAGAAAAGTTTTTTTTTTTTTTAAATCAAAATCAAGTCAAGTTAGCATGTGTGCATTGGCAGAGGCAGACACATTCTCTAGAGCTGAGCTATTAAAGCACTCTGTAGAGTTATTAATACATCTTTTTACATTTATTTGACGCAAGCCAACAAATGATGGTAAGTCCCACACGATTAAGTCAAAGTTTGAGCTATATATAGAGTACCTGGACTTTGGCTAGCATGAGGGAGTGCTGTGATTCACATTCAGCTACATTAACCATTTCAGTACTGAACAATGTGGACAACGTATGTCCACAGCAGCTCTATGCATCTGTCTCATCCTCAAACGTAGTACAAAGCAGGTGTAATTTAGATATATTTATACTCAAAAAAATTGGTTCTGCAAATTAAGGTTGCCACACACAACATATCTGACACAAAATCACAGAATCAAGTAAATGAAAGGTTAAGCAACATACAGCACAAGAACAAACGTGTATAAACTAACCATGAACAAATTTAGACAGGAAATTAGAAGATGATTTCTAATCCTCAGAAGAGTGAGGTTCTGGAACAGACTCCCAATAGAAATTCTGGGGGCAAACAACCAAATTAGTTTTAAGATAAAGTTCTCTAGTTTTATGAGTGGGGTTTTATGACAGGTTTACCCGTGGTGGTGGAGGACTGGGCTTCTCAGCCCAGGGGGTCCCTTATATTTCATGTCTTATGTTCCTACAATCTCAGGCTTCAGGGCTTTAGCCAGTCACTGGCAGGGGTCAGGAAGTAATTTTTTGTTTCCCTGATGTATTCACGGGGGGTTGGGGTGGGAGGGTTGTATGCATCCTCTGAAGCACCAGAGATGGCCATGGAAGAAGATGGGATGCTGGACAGTGGAGTCATTCCTCTGAGGTGGTACTGAAAATTGTTTCTCAGGGCTTGGCTGATAGGTCTTCTCCACATGCTCAGGTTCTAACTGATAACTCTATTTGGGGATGGGAAGAAATCCGCCCCCACAGGTCATCTTACAGGGAATTTGCAGGGGTTGGGGGTCATGCCACCTTCCTCTGTAGCATGGGATGTGGATTACTTGCCAGGATTACTGGGGCATATCTCACCGAATCATTTCCCTGCTATTGCCAGGAACCTAGGCATTGGCGCACTACAGTCCTTCCTGTTCTCTGCCTATGGCACATAATAGTTTAGTCCCCTAAGCTCTGGAATACTTTGATCTAATTCAGTTGTTGGATTTGGTGTGAAGATGGCTAAGTGGTGTTTAGTGGCCTGTAGTAGAGGAGGTCAGACTAGAAGATCTGCTGATCTCCTTTGGCCTTAACCTCTATGACTCCATACCTTGTTTGTCTACCCCCAGAAAAACACTACCACAACCAATATACAGCATAGACCATACACCACAACCTTAACCCCTGTAAGGATGGTAGCCTTCAAACTCCCTTCCTTGATTGGATGAGCATACCTAAAATGAGCATCTTCTATCAAGAACATTGGAGTTTGCTTACCCCAGTATTTGCATCAAGAATTACTGAAGCTAAAAACCAAAGATGCATGATTATGTCTGAACTGAATTCATTTAAACATTTGAATATTTTACATTAATCACCTCTAGTGAATATACACATTTTTTGCTTGGATGTCTTGTATACATTGTGCCTCGTTAGCCGAACAATCAACTTAAGCCGATTCTGATATAGTCTCTTTCTGCTAGACCAAGCTTCCATGTCTAGTAGATTTGGAGGGGAGTGTTTTGGTGAAGGCTTGAGGGGTAGCCCGGTGTGTTTGGAAAGAGTCCCTTGGTAAAGATGGTGCTGGAAGACTGGCGCACTTATCAGATTTTGCAAGCAGGTAACCCAGCTGCCATCTGGCAATTTTGGCTTGTGAAGAAAAGCATGGAGAGATAAATAGTCACATGCATATTATATATAGCAATAGACCAGATCAGGTGGATATGGAAGCAGCTATGGACTCTGGTTTTATCTTCAGAAGTGGGGTAAGTATCTGCACCAACCAGTTTCTGAACTTCTATGATCACTAATCTCATGATCTGATCCCATGGCCAAACCGAGGCACTGGGAGATTGCAGCTTTCCAATCTTTTCACTGAATGGAAGTTAGCAGTAGCCCCAGATAATAATGATCTCCAATTGCTAAGGGGTTAAAAGTCTCACCACATCAGGTGAGCGTCCTACATAGTTTTGTCTACCCATATGTCATCAGCTTTCACTTTGTAAGACTTCACCATCCTCATATCCGAATCTTTGCTTCCCCCAAACAGTAGAACTGAATAACACACCAAACAGAAACAGGATTTCTATTATGTATTTTGCCAATCCGTACCATGTGTTTCCTCCTTTTAGTTTCCAGTATAAACCTTCATTCCTACTCAGGATGTGGCAGTGATATAACTTTACATAAGGTTACATGAAGTTACGTAAGACAAAATATCTGATGCAACTTGATGCATCATTCAGGAACTCAGAAGAAAATAATCTGGTTTGTTTTTTCCATGGTGTTAAATGTACTTTAAAATATTAAGTCAAGAAACTAAATTGCACTTGAAACAGGCTTTTGAATCAAGTATTCATCCCCCATATCTTGTGCATCATCATTATAAAAGCTAAGTGTCACATCTCTTTTTTTTCACATGACTCATTTCTGCAAAGCAGCAGCTCTGCTGTAACAAGTAGCATTTTCCCCAGCTAGAAGCTTTGCCTCACTAGGAGGCTGATTCTGTCACTCTTACTCACACTGAGTAGTACCTTTCTGCATGAGTAATCCTATTGATATTTGAGCGCAACATGGGGCCATCAACGCATTGCATGATGCTCTTGCCAATACAGTAAATTGCACAAACATGTCACAAATGTGTTTAATGTGCACCAACAGTATTTTCCACCTTAAGTGTAACCCCTCTGGGGTTTAGAGAGCACGGCCCCTTTACATATTTTTTCCTGAGGGGGTAAGTGCTGATTGTTCCAGAAGGAGGAAGTGCTATTGGTGAGAGGGGGAGCGCGGGGGGGGGGGGGGGGGGGGGGGAGGAGGAAAGAGCAACAGGGTGTGTGTGTCTGCTTGGAGCTCCAGACAGAAGGGCTGCCGCAAACAGGCCCTCACAGAGTGAAGCAGTCAAGAACCTGCCTGAAGCCTGGGAGGGACAGATCAGGGCCACCCTAGGACAGGACTCAGGAGGAGCACTGTGCCAGGGAGGAATTGCCCAAGAAGGACAGACTGGAGCTGGACCCAGTATCAGTGCTGCCCAGAACAGCATGGGGCTGGGAGTACTGGGGCTTGTGACTTTGCATTGGGAATAAGGAGGGAGGCTTTAGCTAGTTAAGCAGGGACATTGTCACTCTGTGTGGCTTTGCAGAGAGCCGCAGAAGAGGGTACCGGAGGGGTTTGCTGGGGGATGTTTACGGGCACCGAAGATGACCAGAAGCACCCAAGGCTCACTACTGGACTGCAACTTTGCCCAGGACTCCTGAACTCTGTGTGCGGACACATTGCTCGGTGTCAGCCCCTTGAGACTGTGGTACCACTAGGCCTGTGGAACCTTGAGTTGAATGCAACCCTGTTTTACCACTCTCCCTACATTTCCCCCTGTTGTTTTTCTCCTTTCATCCCTCTGTGAATAAACATTTCCTTTTCCTATATTCATTGTACTCTTCCAGAGAGTGAGTGAGTGAGTGAGTGAGTGAGTGAGTGAGTGTGTGTGTTCACTCTGGGGGGGTTAGAACAGGCTCCCCTGGGGTGGAAAGGACTTTCCCTGCTGTGTTCCTGCACGCCGCGCACCTTCTCTTGGCCAGAGCTGTCTGCAGAGCAGGCTCCATCTTGGCCACAAGGGCGCTAAAGTTACATATGTTTTACTGTAGTACTTGCTGTTTAAGAAATATTAAATGTACAAAATCTCTAATATTTTGATATTCATTTCTCTGCAGTGTGATTACACTGGAAAGAACTCGCTATCAGAAAGGACCTAACCCTTGCCCTATTTTCCTCTGTGGCACAGCCATGGAGCCCCATTTGGAGACTAACGGTGGTTCCTCCATGCAGGGTATGTCTGCACTGCAGTCATGGGATGTGAGTGCAGGTTGTGCAGTCATACCCAAGCTAGCTTTAACCTAGCTAGTTCAGGAAGCAGTGAAGTTACAGCAGCCCAGGTTTCAGCACCGGCTGAACAAACCCACCCAGGACCCAGAGTAACTACCCAGGTGGCTAGCTCATGCAGCTGTTGCTTCACTGCTTTGGTCCCAAGCTAACTGGGCTAAAGCTAGCTCAGGAAAATCTACCCGAGCTGCAAACACCACCCCATAATTGTAATATAGACACTATCTCAGAAGAGACCAAGTAGCATCCACACATCTGCCTATAAGGCAGTTGGAGCACTTAGGGATTGTCAGTGAAGCCAGTACCTTTACCCCACAGCTGCCAGAAAGGGGGCCAGTTCCTCACTAGCTGATTGACAGCTGGACAGGGGAGACTAATAGGGTGGAAGGCCCAAAAAGCAAATCCCCAGCAAATAACCCCGAAACAAAGCTGCAATCCGAGAGAAAAATCAACTGATCAGAGCAAATATACTCTCATCACAGAGATGTGGGTAGGAAGATGGAGAGACATGCACCCAGAAGGTAACCATTATATATAAGGAAAAAGAAAAGGAGTTTTTCCACTGAATGCATCTGCTGAAGTGAGCTGTAGCTCATGAAAGCTTATGCTCAAATAAATTGGTTAGTCTCTAAGGTGCCACTAGTACTCCTTTTCTTTTTGTGAATACAGACTAACACGGCTGCTACTCTGAAATCCATTATATATAAGGGTTGCTCCTTGAGGCGACTAGTTAGCCAATATTCAGAGCCAGGTTATTTCCACTAGAAGAAGTAGTTGAGGATATGAGTTAAGTATGTTGTTTGGTGCATTCCTGTGTATTTACAAACAATGGACAGAGAAAGCCTTGTTTCCCTGAACACAGTAGAAATAAAACTGCAGGCAGGTTCCTTGCTGCCAATTTCCAAGTCTGCCGTTCTAGCCAGCCCTGTACCTCAAGATCGGTCTCTGCTCCTTCTCAAGGCCACATTCACACCTGCTTCTCTGGCTGTGTGGCAGCTTCCTTCTTACACCACAGCAACCCATTAGTACCCCTGCCCCCACATAGCTTAGTTGCTATTCAGCCTTCCATGCTGGCCAGTGGCTTCTTTCATTTTAGCTATCATGACACAAAGACATTTAACTGCTCCTTCATTTAGTCTGAATTAAAAAGGCACTAAGCAAAATCATCAGCTATAACCTCATCCATGGTTTTGACAGCCAGTAACACCTTCCAGCATAACAATTACATGCTAGGGGCTTCAATCCCCTGGAAGCTATTGCAATTTCTGAGAACATGATGCAGAGAGAGAGAGAGAGAGAGAGAGAGAGAGAGAGAACTAAGATTCCCAAGGGGCAATTTAGCTGGGAACTTTGTTTTATATAGTGTCTATACCCAAGCAGACATGGAACCCTCTTACGCAACTTCTGCTGTTGCATGGGGCTTACTTGCCCCCTTACTGTCCTTTCAAACAAGACCAGGATTTGGTTTTATTCTTGGTCTCTGCATAGGGATGAACTGAAAAGAAAAAATGTCCCCTTTTCTCACAGTGCAGTTTGCAACTAACAAATAAAGTGGGCCTGAAGAGTTCTTAGAGAGGAAAACATTGCTATGTGCCCCCTTTGTACTCAGATCAGGCCACCGTTCTTATGTAACAGAAAAGTTGCTCGCTTAAGGTGATATAGCACAAGCACAGTAAGAAAACAGGTTGTCGAGTGGCCTGAGTGAGGTAATTCCAGGTCCAGCTGCCATGTAGACTGGAGCTGCAATTCTCAGTACAGGTAGCCTTGCGCTAAACCGTGCTCGACCTAGCACCCTAAAAACAGCAATGTGGACATTGCGGTCCACGGTAGCCCCCTGAGCTTGGACCCAGGAGATTGGGTGGGGTTTGAATCGGGCAGCTAACCAAAGCTGCTGTCCATGCCTCAGCATCCACACTGCTATTTCAAGCTAGTGTGAGTCTAGCTCCCCACATTGGGATTCACACCTCCCAGCCACAGTATAAACATACCCTCACTGGTTTCAGTCCTTTTGTGAGCAGACAGCTTTCTATATCACCAAAACCACCATCCGCAATGGCAGCTTTTCATCAGTCTTAGCACAAGTGCTGTGACACAGAGACGGCTTGACAAAAGGTCCCCTGTTCTTCGCAAACACCATGTGTCTTGTGGGCTGTTCATCCAGAAGAGATATCATATTATATCATATCAAGGTATTATATCATATCAAGGTATTTACAGAAAGCTTGTAACTTGTGAAGGTTCATACTCATTGTGAGATGTAAGTATAGATAACATTTAAGGAATGAAGTAATTCCATTGAAAGTGTGCTTTATGGTCTTGGAGTAAAAGTTAGTCACCAGGGAACAGAATGTCTTGGTGCTGGCCCATTTAAGCAGGAGGGAGTTGTCACCCTGCCCTGGTTAGCCGGTGATGTAATGCCAGGCTCAGTTGTCTAGCCCTGTTCCTTCCCAAGACTTTCAATGGAAAGCCATCAGAGACAGCTGCAAATGATCAAAGCCACTTGGAGATCAAAAAGGAATATTACAACAGAGAATCACACTGCCTATGAATAAAAACAAAAAAACTATTTCACTATAATGGAGCCTGGGAAAAGATGTTCTTTATCCCTTCACTGAGAAGCTATCTTGCGGTCATGAAAAATTGGATCCTGGTTCCTATGAATACAGCCAGCTCTGCAGCAGACTCAACTTGGGGGAGGGGGAGCTAATTTTTATTAGATAGGAAAGATAACTATTAATAAGTATCAGGGTGGATAAAAATCAATGATTTAAAAAAAATTTAAAATGGATTTTTATTTAAATTGGATTTTTTTTGATAAAATGCTTTTTGAGGGAAAAAAACTATCTAAAGATAAAGATACATTATAGCTCAAAGATATCTCATCATGGAATAGGGATTATAAATTCTAATTCTATAGTATGAGACAATATATTCATGTAATGTTTAAGAAAAGTTTTATAAATGAGTTCCAATAGTTCATGGATTAGGGACCCAATCTTATGGGGTTCCAGGGGCTTCTGTATAGATTATTTTGGTTAATCTGTCTATCTATCCAATGGGACTCAGTGCTCAGTCTAGAAGTTATCATCAGAGATGCTTAGTTTTGCAGTTCTCAAATTGAGGATTTGTCTCTCCAGAGATTACATGCTTGTTAACTGCAAAAATGTTTTTAAATAAATATGTAGAGGTGAGAAATAACAGACCTCAACCCTGTTGTTCCTCTGCAAATTTGTGTACACAGAGTCAATCCCTTACCTCTCTAAAAGTGCAAAGTTTCAAAAGTTCAATGAATAGAAGATTGTTGGGGGCAGAATAGATCTGGACAAGGAGAAGAAGTCTGGAGATAAATGTGAGAAGGGAGGGACAGGCAGTAGAAGCAAAAGTGAAACTGTTTGAGCAGCATATTCCAGAAGTCTTGAGGTCTTTCTGAGTGTAGCCTTCATTGAGTTGAGATCTACCATACCATTCTCTCACTAGAAGAGAAAACCTATAATGGCAGCAGCCCCTAAAAGAGACTCAGTTTGGGAATAAGAACCATTCAAGAAATATATGTTTGCTGATGATGTTGTAAAGAAAGTCACACCAGTGAACTGGGTGGAAGTCACTTACGCACTTGGATCCAGAGACTGTTGAAGTGATAATCTCACTTTTAACAGCAGTAGCTTCTTCTGCCAGCGTAGAAAGAATATTTCTTTCCTTTGAACTAATTCATTCAAAATCATTTGGGACCTAAAAAAGCAGGAAAGCTTGTTTTTCTTTTCCTGATTATGAACAAACCGGAAAATGAAGGTGAAGACGACCGAGCTGGCTGCAGAAGGCAATATTTTAAGTTTCTCATGTTGACCTGGCGGACATAGTCGATTTAATTTGTGGGTTTTTTTAAATATTTCATTTAACTATTTTAGTTAAAAACAATTTTAACAAAAACAAACCTGATTTTAAAAAACTTGAATGTTAAACTACATTCAAGTCATATGCTTGTTTTGTTAAAATATTATATGCTTGCTGTTGAAGAAAAAAAATCCAGAATACATAACATTGTTGTTTTAGTTAAATAAAACAATTTAAATGTCTCTCTGGTGATGTTCTCCTCCTAATACAGCATGGCAAGGAAATCCTCCAAATATTAATGATTAACTTGTTGAATTGGAGATAGTTCACCTTCCAATGATTTCATAAATATCTGCTTCAATTACCTTTGGTAAATGAAATAACCAAACAATCATTCATTTTCTGATATAGCCCGTAAAACTAAATCTGAAAAGTTTTCAAAATAAATCACTTAAAAAATGTATGGTGTGTACCTCCTAAAAATGAAACCTACATCATCTCTGAGTTGATTGTTATAACCTTAATACATATTCTTCACAAGAATGCATTTTTATGTAGAAATCCATGATTAGAGTCTTCCTGACTAGTGATTTAAATCATGATTTAAATCAATTTGATTTAAATCAAATCCACCCTGATAAGTATTAACCCAGGTTTCGATGTTATGATTTTGTTGTGCATTGTACCCGATTTGTTTCCACCACTCTCACAATTCCAGTGGCATCTCTATTCCTCCTTAAATAAACTCTCTTTTGTTTCATGACAAGTGCTGTGTGTATTACAGGAATGGAGGTTTACGATAAGCCACCTTTGGGGCAGAGGATCTGGGATTTCTGTGAGCAGCCAGTGTCAGAGTCTAGATATCACAGGGGACGATTCAAAGGGACTTGGGTGCACCTATTGTTATCCTGCATGGTGAAGACAGGGCTGGGCATAGCCCAGAGGAGAGTGCTCAAGTGGCTGAAAGCCTGGTGGTGCGAGGGAATTGACAACCAGCCAGGTACAGGCAAGGCTCCCTCGTGCTGGAGGCAGCGGGGTAACAAGGGGACTCTCAGTCCTGGGTACCCTGAGAACAATCACATGCCAAGGGCTGAACGAACATGAAGACTCCCCTTTAGGAATGCTCTCTTCAGGTCAGAGTTGAGGCACAATAGTGGTGTAAGACAGCTTGCCCTATCCCTGTCTGAATTGTACCTGGCCTATGGAAAAATAGAAGACTTTGGCTTCAAGGATCTCAACCCAGCATCTTTTATACTGTGGGTGACACCTGGGTTTCTCTATTCAGTGATCTCCCGCACTCCTTGACTAGTCCTTTCATGCCCACCCCCATATTCTACATGTTTGATTTGTACACCCTAATCTGGTGACTCAAGTTTCCTTTTGGTCCCTCTCGTCTCCTGCGGGAAAGCCCTTCTCCTTACTCTGGGTGTGCCCTTTCAGGGGCCCTGTTTCCCCATGTCAGATCAAATAGACCAGCAACATTTGGAGAGGGGGTTTCATGCATGGTTCTCTGCTCAGGTCCCTACGATCCTGTTCACAATGTCACACTCTTGATTTCTGTTATCTGACCTGATATGTTTTTTGAAACTCCACTGTAATGGAAGAGATGGGTCATTGCTAGCCTTGAAGCCTTTTCAGGGGCTCTGTCTGCTTCTATGCCCTGTGGTTAAATAGACCGACATCTTTCACCAATGTTAAATTACCTTCAACATATTAAGAAAAATTTAAAATGGAGAAAAAAAAAAAATCAGACACCATAGAATCACATGAAACAAATACACAGGAACAAACTCACTTCGCTGATGTCATAAAAGGGCCATTAAAATATGGCATATTTCCTATTGTGATCATGTGCAAAATCTGCCTTGCCTCGCAGAACCAGGACAAAGGTCGTCAGTGGGTGGATGAATTATTTTTGGATTTTATTCTACAGTGACGTTCTTTATAAAACTACAGAATTACTCAATTTGAAACCTCTGTTGCCTCATTGTAAGCATGCTGAGATCTCAGCAACACCACAAATCCAGTGAAAACTTGTTTAAAATAAACTGACAAGGAAGAACAATGTAACAGAATATTTAGTACAAGCTCTTGTTGCTCAGGAGTCATGGGAGCTTTCTATAACAAAAAAAATATGCTCTTTAATAGAGAACGTGGGTTACAAAGTTAACTCTGCTTGAAATCAAGTATAGTTTGGGACTCACCTCACTACAGTTTGACCGGTGCTAGCTATGACCATAAAGGAAAATAGTTAACAAGCACAGTTTCTGGACATTTTTTTTAAAAAAAAAAAGAAGTTTTACCTTCTCCCCCTCATTCCCACCAATTTGTTGTATCCACCTGTTGTCTCTTATCTTACACTTAGGATGTAAGCTCTTAGGGACCGGGACCATCATTTTGTTCTGTGTTTGTACAACCTCTAGCTGTGCTGTTTTCCAGCGGTACCCAGGGTTGTGAGATACTTCAGCTCCACCTGCCCGTAGCACGAAGTGGTCTTGTCTGTGCGTGCTCTAGCTCAGCTCCTTGAGCTTCTGGCTACACCCAAGCACTGACATCTTCCAGGTCACTGTGGATCTCACCCTTTCAGTGCAGGCTAGTGAAAAAGACAGGACACTCATCAATCCTCAGGCCCTCAGAGCACACGCTGCAGTATTCAGGACTTGTCGCTGGACATTCTCAGAAATTACCAGGTAAGCTGTTCCCAAAAGAGAGTCAGTGTACACACAACTTGACTGGCACAACTCCGGGTCAGTTCTCTAACATGTCAGCCCTGAACTATATTTACAGTGAAATAATCATATGTTTATTGTTAAAGGTTAAGTTCTAAGAGACAGTGAGTAAGGGTAACAAGTGGGAACAGAAATGGTTACACACATAAAAAGGCAATCCTAGGTAAATACTTATGAATGGTTACAGTTCTATCTAATAAAGTAGATTTTCTCCCAAGGATATAGTCTTTGACAGAGCCACTAGTTTCCAGTCAAAACCAGGAGCCAAGTGTTCGTGAACATTCCACACCTTTCAAGGGGTTTATTAAATGAATGGATTAAAAAAGTCTTACTATAACTGAAGGACAAGTACAGTAAACCTTTGAAGTGTACCCCACAGATCAGACTCTTCTTCCTCTTTGCTTGTTTTTCCTGTTGATTTCATGTCTCTCTGTTCTTCATCAGCATTCAGTTCAAACAGTGATGGGATGCCCACTGTGAAACAATACAATGCTTACATTTACGTGTCAGTTAGTGCTGCTCTGAGAGAAAACCTGCCTCTGCTGGTGACTCACACCTTGATACAGGCTTTCCAGATATTTTCAGTATACACACAATTTTTTAAATATACATACGTACATTTCATGACAACATTCATTAGCATGATCCTCGCTCTCCTTTAAGATCTCATAACATTCTTTACAGATAAATACTATGACAGCAATGTGTTGGGTGTAGTGAGTTTGTCAGGCCTGTTAGGAATTGCTAACAGCGTGAGTAATGAACTTTTTGCCAGCTAACACAATGGGCTTTCGTGTCATAGTAGCACAATAGAGCTCTGTGTAGAGGCACACTGACCTACCACAATACAAACAGTAACAAAGATAATATCAATACATAATCATATCTGTAGGTAACATGACTGCAGAATTAATTCCATGATCAATACGGACAAGGACTGTGTTTGAACATTCATAGCTAGACCCATGTTATAAACTGCTACGCTGCCTAGCTCAACAGCACTTCTGGATAGCTGGGCTGATGTCAAGGGGCATGCATGTGTGAGGTCACTCACTGCCACACCTGCCCAGGCTTGCAGCCTGGCCTGAGACATTAAGTAGTCGAAAGCATGGATTCTATAGCATTCTTGGTCTGGATATAAACACTTAGGTTCAGAAACTGAACTATTTCAAGCAATTACAAATACTAGGCTAGACTTCAAAATTCTCTTTCATACAGACAGTGTGAAGTTAGGTTTTGTTTTTTAAAAAACTTCTTCGCCCTCAAACATTCGGACCACCTCAGAAGGGCACAGCTGAATAGGAGCTTAAAGTGGAGGCAGGGTGGTTGAATAAGTAGGGAACCTGTCTAGGCTTCAGGAGACCTAGAAGGTTGTGCTCCCATCTCTGCTGTTGACTTAGGGTATATCGCTATGGCCAATATTCAAACTTGGGTGCCTAAAATTAGACACCTAAGTGCGTGCTGAGCACCTGCAACTGCCACTGAAGTCAGTGGGAGCTACACAACATCTTTGAAAATCAGGTCACAAGTATAGTTTGAAGCACCTGAGTTACCCACATTTGAAAATTAAGGCCTTAACCTCAGTGCTTCAGTGCCCCTATCTTCAAAACTAAGAATAATAAAGTTTACATATCTTTGTAATATACCTTGAGCTCTGTGGATGACAAGCCCACTATAAGTACAAAGAACTTATTGGATAATAAATAATGTGTTCATAATTGGGTTACCAGCTTCAGTGGTAAGAAAAGTAGGACTTATTAATGGAAGATGCTTACTTCAGAGCTCTGTGCTCAGAATTCTGGACTGCACATATAAATATATATGTGCACATATATACACAGACACACACAAACACTTTTCCTGCATAACCACAAAGAATGGCAGTATTCGGAACAGCTCTGAAGAAGCGGGAATCACAGCACAAGTACAACTGTAGTGATGTGGGGATGTCACATAATACAAGATTGTCCTGTGAAAGGTCAGATATATCCACTTCTAACACAGGCTTAACATCCATTCACCTTGTTTTTCCAGATTTGCAATAGGATAAGCTTCTGCTTGCCATATAAAGAGCATTCTCAGGAGAAGACTCACTGCAGCATCAATCTCTGCACACATATCTAAGTGGAATTAAAATATCCTTTTTAGAGTTATAGCCGTAAAGTGGAGTTACTTGTCGTGCTGTGTTATGTGTCCATGGACTTTTTTCTCCCAGACTAGTGAAATCTAGTTTTGTTTTTCAAAACAGAAGAAACATGCCAAAAAAATAATATTCGCAGTCTGGCGCAGCTCCACTGTAGTTCCCTATCAATCAGTCAGAGCTAGTGCCAATGCTCAGCACCACATGCCTAACTTCATATATTCCAAGGCGAGAAGGGACAATTATGAGCATCTAGTGTGACCTCCTGTATACTAGAGATCATAGAACTTCTCCAAAATAATTCTTATAGCATATATTTTAGAAAAAACAGTGGGGCCTGATTCTGGAATTTAGGCACAAAGGTGCCTAACGGCCACTTGAAATCCTTTTGTGAATCTACCCATATTATTATATAAATCCTTTTGTGAATCTACCCATATATTATACACATACACACACACACACACACACACATATATAATGTGGATGGATGGGTGGGTGTAAGATGTTACTACATCATAACCATACGTACACATTGCAATCATACAACATAGCCATTCATAGCCAGTAGTGGTTCCAAATTACTTCATCTGGCTCTCTTGCATTACCTATCCTGACTATTCAAGATACAAGTAGTATGGAGACATGATGTTTCTGCGAATGACAGTCTGTTTTCTGTTGCAGGAAGACTTCCAATAAACACAACAGTGACATGATAAAGCAAGAAGGAAAGTCCTCCCACACATCATGCTGTGTTAATCAATCACAGTTATACAGCATAAGAACATAAGAATGGCCATACTGGGTAAGGACAATGGTCCATTTAGGCCAGTATTCTGTCTTCTGACAGTGGCCAGTGCCAGATGTTTCAAAGGGAATGAACAGGCTGAGGGATGTGCTGGCTGCCCTTCCCGCAGCCCCCATTGGCCTGGAGCAGCGAACCGCAGCCAATGGGAGCCACGATCGGCCGAACACATGGATGCGACAGGTAAACAAACCAGCCCAGCGCACCAGGGGCTTTCCCTGAACAAGCAGTGGACCACAGTTGAGAACCACTGTTCTAGAACCTTAAAAAAGGTCAGCATGAGTCTCATATTATGATGGTTATCCACGGTCTATTTACCACATGCAATCAGACAACCGACGGTCTGCAGGACTGAGCACAAGTTGAGTGTCAGGAAATTCTGAGTTCTAATCTTGGTTCTGTCACTGAACCATAATGTAACTTTAGACCAATCACTTACCCTCTTGCCCTCAATTTCCCTATCTGTAAAATGAGGATAATGCTTACTCTGCTATCTCACAGGGATGTTATTAGGATTAAACAATGCCTATTCAGAACTTTAGCACTTCTCATACTTAAATATCATTAATGCACAAATTCCATGTGCAATTATGGCCAAATTACCTAATGGTATAAATGGGCAAAATTCTATTTCAGTCAATGGATCTGTAGCGATTTGCACCAGAAGAAGATTTGGCCCTGCTTTTTTTGTTTTTGTTTGTTTTTAAAAAAAAAATCTTACAGTAAAATAAGCTGGGAATGGGCAACAGGGGATGGATCACTTGGTGATTATCTGTTCTGTCCATTCCTTCTGGGGCACCTGGCATTGGCCACTGTCCGAAGACAGGATACTGGGCTAGATGGACCTTTGGTCTGACCCAGTATGACTGTTCTTATGTTCTATTAGAGTTGGATACTTTATATTGTCTTCCTATGCAACTTTAAAAAAAAAAAAAAAAAGATTGGAAATGACGGAGTTCTTCCCATCAGAGGATGTTTCTCTTCTCTCCTTTTTATTAAATAAAGAAGAAAACACAAATGTTGTTCACGCCTAGTACATTACCCCTTTCTGGTTTCCCAACAACCTGTCAGAGAGCAAAGACAGCCCAAAAGAAACAAAGGGGAATATCAGTTATTTCAGCATGTAGTGAACGAACAGAGAACCAACACTGCCAGACTCAAGGGCCCTGCTTAGTTTCATTTACATCATTAGTGTGGGGGTAGTTGCAAGCAAATTAAAAATTGTCAGAGTGCCCTTTAACTCTTATCTGGGGAAGGGGCAGTAAAAAGAATTGGGGGAGCCTAAAGAACTGCATTTGGCCACCATCTTCCTTTCTAAAGGAACATAATGAAAAAGGAGAATAGACATTTAAAATAAATATTGATGTAATCTGAGGGAAACAGTCTGAAATACTAGGGGCTTTTAACCCTCTCAATATTTTAAATACTATGGTCATGGGGTGGGGAATTTGAGCACCATGCAATCTTGAATACATTTATCCTCGCACCACTTCTTGTGAGATAGGAAGTGCTATTATCCCCAGTCTACAGATGGGGAACTGAGGCCCAGAAAGACTAAGTGACTGGCCCAAAATCACACAGGACATCTGAAACAGAACAGGGACTTGAACTTAAGTATTTCAAGTCCCAGCATAATGCCATACCCACTGGGCCAGCCTCACCTCCAGAAATATGTTCTGTAATTCTTTCTTTCCTGTTTTTTTCTGCCCAGTTCCCTAACTTATATGCACAGTGTTCCAATCATTATATTCATAAATCTAGTACCTGTATCCCATATAGTCTCTGCTAGTTACAATATATACCATGGGGGTGGGAACAGTAGTCTTGTCTGATCATGTCTCGATTCTTGGCCTAGAAATCTGTTTAGCAGAACCTCAGCTGGTCTGACTCCACATTCGGTTTCAGCGTTGGTAGTAAATCAAAAAAGCACCTGACTCCTGGGCAAGTCTAAATTGCCTACTGTTGCATCTATAACTGGTAGCCAGGTGCTGGACCAGACTAATCAGCAGAGTCCCCCATTTAGTGGCAGGACATACTGTGTGCGCATTCTAAATATTAGTACAGCTCATCACCAGCAGTCTTACAAGAGGAGCCAAAATGGGAGGATTTCCTTACTGAACCACTCTTTGGTCATCTCTGAAGGAAGTCACTCTTTACTACACAAGAGTCTGAACTGGGTCTAAGCATTCTAAACTCGGGACAACTCAGATCTGGATCTGAATGTTGTGGCTTAGGCCCATCCCTATTCTTTTGCTTCAGAATTCCTCCTCGTGAACACAAATGCTGCTCTTAAGCTGTGCTTGCCAAATGGTGGCCAGAAACAGAGGTGGATGAATCTAATTAATGGAGCTCACTGTGTGGGCATCCTGCCCACTAGCTAAGACTCAAGTTGGGGACCTCCCGGTCATTAGACAGCAGCTAGACCAGGTAAACCTAAATGGAATCTCAGCCAAATAGTCAAGCAGATGAAATAACTATGCTAATCTGGTCTCAGCTGCAAGTCACTCTTTGCATATCTAACATATAACTCCTACCAGCAATGCAAGTACAATAGCGTGCTGTATCCCGCCAAAGATCACCCAGCCTCCAACAGTCTGTCCTGATGTGCTGCCACATGTGTGTGTCAGATTGTATTCAGGCACCTGTGGCCGCCTGAACCTCACTGCAAATTTGAAACTGGGTATTCTTCTGCTTCCAGCATTCAAAGCACTTCACTGTTACCTAGCACATCCTGAAACTGCAGTTGTGATTATAGGAAACAAGAGTTACAGTTAGTGCTCACCCCCACTCAAACAGATTTCACGCCTGAGGCAACAGCCTCAATTCTTTGGCTCAGTGTCCTAATTTGCACAGAATACATAGGGTAGAGCTACTGGAGCTATGGTGAGGATCACATTAAAAGTGATAAACAACAAGACTTTCTGCCTCTGTTCCAGTTAACAAGGAAACTAGGCTGAGCGCCACAAACAAGAATCATTAATAAAAATAACAGAAAGTCTCCAGGAAGCAATCGGCATACTCTGACTTAGTTGCTAGCTTACTTCTGAATCCGATGCAGAGATGACACACTTGGAAACTAAACCTGAGAATTCAATACTGTAACCAGGTGCTCTACAGAGCCTATTTGTGGTGTTGGGGGTTGGGGAGGGAGTATGGTGGGAGATGCGCACACGGGTGAGTTAAAGAAATGATGTGTATGTTTAAGGACATGTGGCAGAAAGATGTGAATGCAAGGAAAGGGCGAATTTACAAACAGGAATATCAAGGATTAATAGTGGGGAAATACTGCAAACAGTTTTCCACAAATATTCATTCCGTTTTTTAAGACTAATTTAAACTTCAGCTGAATTCACACTCCTACTATGTTTGCTTTCCATGAGTATAGGAGAGTGATTTTTCTGAGCATGAATACTTGAAAAGAGCTAAGTTCAAAGTGACCTGATGAGTGACTATGGCTTAAATATTCACAGAAGCCAAGTTTTAGATTCATACCTATGAGGGCACAGGCTACGAGTGTTTGCAAGCTTGCCCAGTTTGAGTACAGAAACAATGCCATGACTTATCTGACCCTTCATAGATCAAGATTCAGATACTGAATATCTAGGGTGACCAGATGTCCCGATTTTCTAGGGACAGTCCCGATATTTGGGGCTTTTTCTTACATCGGGTCCTATTACCCCCCGCCCCCCCCATCCCGATTTTTCACACTTGCTATCTGGTCACCCTATGAATATCAAACTGTTTGCAGTCAATTAAGAAAAAACAGGTCAAATCAATATTCTGAATCTTTGGGGATTCACTATATATCAATCATCCCCGGCCCCTGCCCAGACACACACAGGAGCTCCTAAAACCGCTCAGTAACTAGCAAAGAACATGTTTGAATAGGAACAAGTAACCCAACTTGTCTCTTCCCACACGCATAGACCATCCCAAATTGGCATTATGCCAGGGCACACAAGGACAGAGTCTCAGCATTTCAAGAAGCCCCATTAACTGTCACGGTGACAGTCTAAACTAAATTAAAGTAGGGTCGGTCTAGTTTTGGCTACTGAATTTTATTCCTGCATTTACCAAAGTACTCAGGAACAGAGACATTTCTTTTTGTAATATTGCTGCTCAGAATATTTATACTTTCTTTTCATTGTGAAAGGTGAACCCCATAGCTAGTCCAACACGAGCAACTATTTTTCGTGAGAAGTTTCTCATGAAAAATTTACACTGAAATTTTGAAGCTTCCAAATCATTTTGACCAGCTCAGGTGCATAATTTTCTAACATATCAGATGTCTCTCTCCCTCCTGTTTCTTTCTTTGCCCCCATGCAGTCGTACTAATGAAGCAGAGGACACAACTTCTAGGGATTTGCTCAGCAAAGCATCACCTTCCAGACCAGTCACTGCCACGAGAGCTCTGTATACTCACATATTCCAGGGGACATTTCAAGATTGGTAGTTCCAAGAGGCCTACCACCTTTTTTCTTATATGTTTGAGAAGTGCGCGTATTTCCCTGTGGGAAAAATCTGCCTTCTTCTGTCGAGGCATGATGAGCCCTAGACACAGCAGAAACAGTGAAGGTCTCCTCCATATGGGAGCAAGACTCCTGGATCTCATGAAGAGCATCCACATACTGTGTCCAAAGTTCTGAAGGGAGGATTAAATGGAAGAGCTGATGGATTCATGACCAGGCAATCTATCAGCCAAAACTTCTGTGCCAGGGGTAGCAGTGACTGAGTTACATTTCCTAATACCCCAAACTCCCATGGAGAAAATCCCTGAGCTGAGACTGTTCATGGGGCCTCAAATAAGCAAGCAAAAGAAAACATGGCAGTATGTGAGAGAGGAAAAAAATGCACGAGTGAAAATTTTAGTAAGGAAACAGTTTACCGGATGTATTTATTTATAAAGTCTCTGGTGCTACAGAAATTATTTGAAAGGGGCTTTGAAAGCATCAGGGGCAGTATTACCAATTTTGCCGCCCCAAGCAGTTGTCGCTGCCACAACAGCAGCGGAGCTGCCGCCAAAATGCCGACCAAAGGCCACTGCGGCGGGAAAAGCGGCGGAGCTGCCACCGAATTGCCGCCACGGGACAAAGACTGCCGCCCCATTCTAATTGCTGCCCCAAGCACCTGCTTGGAAAGCTGGTCCCTGGAAAGCACCCTTTTTGAGGCAAGAAAATTACTCCTTTTGTGTGTCACTGGAACTGAGTACTTTAGACCTGTCTCTTCCCTTCTGGACCCTCAGACTGAGTCCAGCCAGAGTGGTGTGTGAAATAAAATAAGTTTAAAATCTCAGGTAATCGCCCATGTTAGGATACCGTACTAGCACTATAAAAACTGTTAAAGATTAGGCCAGTGTTTGAAAGACTTTGAGCTGAGCAACGGCAGAGCAGAGATATGGGTCCTCCTGCTGTAGGTTAAGGCTGAAGTCATTGCCAGGGCAATATGGAAAAAACATGAAGTGCAGCTGCTTCCACTCACTGCACCTGGCAACTAGATTAAGGGAAGAAAGGAAAAAAAAAAAAAAAAAAAAAAGGACTTTGGTTTCCAGAGCTGCAGGCAAGGTCAGCCTTGACAATTTTTTTAACCAGACCTGTGAAACATTTTTATACCAACTCCTCCCGCCCACTCTGAATGAAAATGTATTAACTGATTCTTGCCCACTATCATCATACTCCACTCTGCATTACTGTGAACAAGCAGCACAAGCCTCAATTTCTGTGAATAAATAGGGCAAACACACCCCTGAATGCTGAAAGTGTCCCTGTTTTCTGGGTTGTCCCTGTCACTTTTACAGAAAATAAAGGGATTTTCCACCCCACCCCCAACTAAACTCCAGCCAACTGAAGGAGCCTCTAGTCAGCTGACCAGGTGAAAATGACAGCAGGCTGAGTAAGTACTATATCATCTCAGGGACGACCCCTCTGTCTGTCAATAATGTTGCCATCCCTACCCTACATGATACCTCTTAGGCCTTGCCAACACTAGCGACAGCGTGCAGAGAATGTGTAGCTATACTCCACAGCAAAAGACAGGCTGCATAGCTACACTCAGCAATGAAAGGCTCAGGCAGGGGGAGAGAGGAAGCAGCGAAAGGCTCAAGCAGCTCTTCCCTGCAGCAGGGAAAGACTCAGGCAGCAAGAGGCACCAGGACACTGTGCTGATAAAAATAGTAGCGTAGTCAGGGGAGGCACTGTTTGCGCATGATGAGAGCAATGTTAGGTACATACATGCCAGAACCATAGGGTAGTTACTCACCTCACCATCTACACTGCTATTTATATCCCGGCTAGGGGGCATGCGGTGTATGTACTCTGCACACTGCCGTTAAGTGTAGACGTAGCCTTAGTGAGCATGTAACTCCATTCACTTCAGATGAGTCACTCTTGATTTGAAGTTAATGGAATTACATTCCTCCAAAACTGGTATGAGAGAAAAATCTGGCCTTGTGATTCAGGGCACAGATGTGAGTGCTGAGCCTAGGCAGAGCTTTGTTTAGACCACAAGATCATGCTTCTTTCATGTCTTCCAAGGTCATGTGACTTCTGTCAGGCTACTGACTTAGTCCCACGTGACATTTGAAAAACCCTACACAAAAATCAATGTAGTCCATGTTCAACTGATTAAAACTGGTTATCTGATAGATCTCGACAAGACATTGTAAATAGGGAAATATCATCCAATGGGGGTGTTTCTGTTCTTGGCTCAATGCTATTCAATACCTTTATCAATTATCTGGAAGAAAACAAAATCATTACTGGTGAAATTTGCAGAGGATACAAAAAATTGGTGGAGTGATAAATGACCGGGACAGGTTTGTTATATAGACCAACTGGATCATGTGGTAAGGTGGGCTCATTTTAAACAATGTGTGTTTAAATAGAGCCAAATGTAAGGTCATAATTTAAGAACAGAGAAAGTACTTACAAGACAGGGGACTGCATCCTGGAATGTAGTGACACTGAAAAGAATTTAGGGGTCAATATAAATAACCAAGTGAACAGAAGCTCTGAAGGCAATGCTGTAGCTAGGAGGACTAATGTGATCCTTGGACATATAAACAAGGAAATATCAAGAAGGATTAGGAAGGTGGCATTAATTCTGGACACAGCACTAATTACTGGAATATTGTGTTGAAAAGATGTGGACAAACTGGAAAAGAGCTACCAAAACAATATGAGGGCTGGAAAACATGCCTTTGAGCTTCTTTAGTCTCTCACTAAAATCTATTTATATTATCCATGAGAAGGCCAGGAGGTGATTTGATCGTGGTCTACAAGTACCTATATACAGAAGAGATGTCTTATAATAGAGGGCTCTTCACTCTAGTAGAAGGAGTCATAAAGAGATCCAGTTAAGTAACCATTTATTAAATATTTTTAAGGTCTACATCAGTAAAATTCTTTCCAAAGTTTAAAAGACTAAGGCTCCAATTGTGCAGGGGGCTTCACATAAGGGGACCTATGCATGAAGTCAAGGTGACTATCTGCACAGAGTTCATTGCAAGACTGGGCCTAAAACACACCACTAGTATACAGACCATTGAAGATTTCCTGAAAAGCACATTCCCTAGTATGATAGATCATACATTCATTTGCAAGAGTACCGACACCATCCTGAAACACTTTAACAATAATAATGCTTTCTATTTAAAGAATAGTCATAAACAGCATCTTTCTCCCAAGAAATCGAATGTGTTGCTTTGTCTAGCTGAAAAATTGTTTTGTCAGCGTGTGTCTTGCATGTCAGCTTAGACCTGAGGACACTGTCAGAATTCTGACTTGCTAGATGGCTTTCAGCAAATCACTTAAACCAAGTTTATGTATCTGTAAAATAGGTATAATACCAGTTAGCTATAGTACCTGATCGGGTTCTTGTGAGGCTCAGTTGAAGTTGGCAGAGTGGCACATCTGATATCCATAGCAGTCTTCCAAAACAACATATCTGCAAGTATAAATATGTACTCTATTATGATCAATAGGGGTTTTTTTGGCCCATTAGACTTAATAAATTATCACAGATAGAGGGGTTAGCCCAAGTTCTAGGAACATCTGTGTTATTCCCTGGAAATACCATTATCCAGAGACAATACAACTAAGAAAGAGGGGTAGGTGATAGCATGAGCAGCAGTCTGCTACTGTTATGATTCTCAGGCTTTCCAGGTCACCTTTGCACAGGATCATCTGAGGTTTCCCAAACAAGTTTTAGTGTAAAGTAGCCTTTAAAATATCCATTTGTTCAGTCCCATTTAACTCCTGAGCTCCATCTTATTTAGCTGCAGCTTACTCTTTATTACTTTCATCCCGTGCTAATATATGATCTCATTCCTAAAATGCTCCTCCTTCCTTTTTGCAACCAAGTCAACTTGTGAAATATAAGGCACTAAAGAGCATCTCATTACAAGGGTGTATGTGTACTGAAATATATGTAACATGGGAAATGCAATTATATTTTCAACTGAAAACCCAGCACTACAGATGACTTTTTTTTTTTTTAAACTAAAAGGATTTTTAGCTCATTGAGCCCCACAGAATTTCAAATTTAAGAAGTACAGTTATATTTTATGCTGCATTTCCCCTTGGCTATGCACTGTACAAACACAGACCCAAAAGTTACTTTGCCCCAAAGAGCATTTGGTGATTAAAAGGATTTTTGTTTTTAAAAATAAACGCACAATTATAGTTTGTCTCATATAAAGGCTTCCAAAACTGTAGATAACATTTCCGTGGGTGGGAGGGGAGTTAAACAAAAGAGCTAGGAGGGCAATCCTGCAACCCATACTCACAAGCAGTCTTGCTAACTTCAGGGCAACTGCTCCCATGTTTAGGCCCAATTCTCATCTCACTCACACTAGCATAAAACCAGCATAAATCCACTGTCATCAACAGAGTTTCTCCCAATTCTAATCCCAGGTACAACAGAGTACTGAGGGCCTGATCCAAAGCCCATTCACACAAGTAGGCTTTGGATTAGGGGTCTTGCCCACTCCATTTAGACATTGTGCCTGGTTGCTGTGCAGATGGGTAGGGTGGGGGAAAGAGTATAAGGAGTCTATCATAAGGTGGTCCCTGCCCTGCTGCAGCAGGCCATACTGTAACAGGTGCCCCCATCTCAGTTTCTCCAATAATTCCATGCCAGGCTCTCTTGCCTCAATAATACCCCTCCTTAGGGGTTCATTACAAAAACTTTGTGCAAAATAGCCCATAACAGAAGTTCCTGACATAGTCCATTTAACACCTCCTGTTTATATAGTCCTCAAAATCACATATCCTCTTGTTCATGAACATACCACCCACTATGCTCCAGCATCTTCCACCACAACTGGGCTCTTCTACGGCCAATATCTGTCCTTTTACCAGGACACCACCCCATTCCTTCCAGCTAAAGTACAACCTTGTTCTTCCCAGTAACTTCCCAGCTTCTCTTCTGGGAGTTCATCTTCACCAGGGGAGCATGCCTTACTCCCTCCCAAGTCTTCTGTCCCAGGCAGCTCCCACCTGCACTTTTTCCTAACTAGCCTCCTAACTCTCACTCACCAGATCTCTCTTCCCTCCAGGGTCCAGGTGCCCTGCTTTAAGCCCAATTAGGGTCAGATAATGACTCACAGCAATGGCCCTTCTCCCTCTTAATGGGATAATATCACCCTGCAACAGAATCCTCCCATCACACCCCATTGCACAGAAGTTGGGAAAGCAAGGAACTGCAGGAAGAGGACTTTGAAGTAAATACGAGTCTAGTATTATCCACCTAGGAAAAAATTCTCTACGGCTCCAATGAAAAACACAAATGACTCATTCACTGCGTCCTGAGAGAGTAATTCTAAATGAAGGCCAACAAGCTGCCTAGGTACCTTCAAGCATAAAAATTTATTGGGACAAGAGTGTGATTATAGCTACTTATCATGGGATTCTGCAAAAAGGACATTGTGTCATAACAGTCTGCAGCATAAATGTTTAGCATTTCTGACCTGGCGTAGCCCTGTTCTTACACTTTTTAGTACTCTGGTGAGCCAAGATTTCCTATTCTGGCCAGGCATGAATTCTGTCATCACAAATAAATCTGCAATAGTTACAGGAAACAGTGTGTAAGAGAACCACTGAACCCACGTGAGATTCTTCTTGAGTAGGCTTGGGCAAATCTATTTGTATTAAACATGAAAAATTACCTCTCATAAATGGAGTACTACTCAAATTGCACAACACAATGAGTAGCAGTAGTATAATGCATTGTAAGCTACAGTTTGCTCACCGTGAGATTCAAAGGATCATACATAGCACTATTTGAATATCACACAACACAGCTCACAATGCTTTATTGGGATCACCAGTTCAAAGACAAAAGGCCAGACGAATAAAAAAATCTTCATGCTAAAATCCAACAAGCATCTTGAAACAAAGACAGTTAACACTGAAATAATTATACAAAAACACATAACCAGAAACTAGAGCAGAAGAAATTCTGTGACATGGATGTCAAACAGCTGCCCCATTAGAAGTGAGAGAACACTAAATTTCAAACAGAAATTAGTGGCTAGCAAGGTAACAGCTAAATACCATCTGCATCAATGCTATCTATCTGTATCCTCTTTCTGGTGTGGGGCTTTAGACACAACTCCCACAGAGAGGAGGACAGAAACAGAGACTGGAACTGCCATTGAGACTGCCTGTCTCACCCGTGATTGAGGCAGTCTGTGGGAACTGGACCAGCAACTTGATTGTTATGTCTGGGCAACCAACTGCAGACCCCAGAGACCACGCACATGGCTAAGCCATGTTAGCAGAGCCTGGAGGAGATCCTATGACCAAGAAGAGAGAGAGCTGCAGGAAGTCAGATTGGAACGGAAAATAAGTAGCCTCAGAGTGATTTTGTGCAGTAGAAGGTAAGACAGCCATTTTGTCTCTCCCTGTCAGAAGGGCTGAGACTGACCCAGAGTCCCCAGCTCCACAATGGAGAGAGACTGAGCTCTAAGATTCTGCTTCACCCATGAGAAATGAAAGGCACCTGAGCTTGGTACACCTCCTTTGCACTATAAGGCCAGGGCATGGTGAGGGTTCAAGGCCACTAAGGACTCCATCTAGCTGAAAGCCAGAGCTGTTGGCCTTCTAGCAAGGGATACCAGCATTTCACATCCAATTCCACTTCCATCAACACCCAAATAAGGCCTGTGGTGAACTTTTGGGAGGGAGGGACTTTCTCATACTGTTGTTTTAGTTAGTAGGCATTTATCTGTTGTAGCATTAGTTGCAGCCTCATTTATTTAAAAAGCTTTGTTTCCCTTGCCCATTCCCTTCCCCTTCTTTTAATTTGCCCCTATCCTTTCTGGGAATAAAATGTTTACCTTAATGTTGGCTATGGATTTATGTACCTGTGAATTATAATATCCCAGATGTCACAAAGTTTGTTACTGGTGTATGCACCTGGTCACTAGATACTGAGTGCTAAGAACCCATAGTCCACAGGTCCTAAGGCAGAGGAAAGGGGGGTCAGCAGGGATCAGATCCCAAAAGGCACTTAAGCATTCTGATATTGAGCGTTGCCACATTTAACTTTTAGGCACCTAACCATGCCCCCCTTTTCCCCCCCCCCCCAACACACACACAAAAACAACACTGCAATTCACAAAACCTGAGTTAGGTACATTGTCTCCTATCCAATGAATGGGGAGAAAGTGTGTGTGGGGGGGGGGGGGTCCTTAGGATGTGATTTCCAAAGCCAGCACACTGGTAGTAAGCTGCCTAAGCTAGCTGATGGGAGAAGCTGATGACAGGAGCGTGTACCCCTCTTTCAGAGTTTGGTGGCTAAGTCTGGGCTGCAGGAAAGCACCTATATTTACTTGCAATTCATGAACCACAGGAAGATAGGCATTCAGCCACCTAAGTCATGTCTGGGAGTCCAGTCTGGTTGGTGTGGCAGATTAGGCCCCCCACGTGAGTTCACACAAAACAGCTTGGGGGAGGGTGAGCTCCTTTATAATCTTTAGCCTAGTGGATAGGTACTCACCCAATATATGGAAGACCTCAAGTTCAGGAGAAGGGATTTGAACAGGAATCGGCCGTCTCTCAGGTGAGTGCCCTACCTACAGGGCTCTATACTGTGGTTCTAACTCTCACTGGCTCAACTAACTTTTAATTATTCTGTTAAATAGGTGAGGCTGAGAGAGCCCCATATCAGCATATTCCATAGTCAGGGCACTGACCTGAGAGGTAGCAGATGTCTGGACAAAATCTCTTTTCCTCATCAGACAGAGGAGGGACTTGAACCAGGGATATCCCACATCCTGTGTAAGTACCCTAACCACCAAGGGGCTAAAGGGAACTCTTCCTTCGCTCCCTCCCCCGCTTAGCTGATTTTGTGAACACACCTGCCCAATAGGCAGAGCTCCTGGATTGGGCCCTTGCATGCAACTTCTTCCCCAGTCTGTGAATCACTCTAGTGTTAGTCAGGAGTAAGGCATTTAGATGCATAGAGTGATGCTGAAGCGTGCATACCCAGGGGCAAAAACTTAAATGCTGAGTGTGTTTAGACACCTATAGAGTTAGGCAGCAGCTGAGCAGGAGCTTTGTGGGTCACAGTGGTGCCTAAAAACAGGACTTAGGCATTTAAGTATCTTCATGGATTGTATCCTGAAGAGGGGAAAATAAAGGGCTCCATGACTCTTGGGGGATTAGAGGTGCTCCAGCACTGGGGTTACATATCTTTATCATCCCTGAGGATTTGTCCTGAAGGCAGAATTAAACAAAATCAAGGAGGGCATTGACTTATTTTTATTGAGGCCATTAGATATGTTATTAGCCATATACTCATGTAGTGACAGAAAAATACGTGGTCACCCAGTCACTGGCTGTGAAATCACTAGGCTCCACCACCAGCTGAACAAACCACCGCAGAAAGAAATGTTTTAAGAAGTGATGAACATGTGATCAAAAAGCCATAGAGATTCATTGAGAGTAGTTACTGATAATCCTCTCATCTCTCCCAAGGTCAAGGTCATCTACCCTGACCTCTTTTCTAGATGTCTGTATTTGTATTTTTTATTAATTGGTTATATTACTTCTTAAATGTTATTTTTGGTTGATGTTTCATTTGTATTTGATTTTCAGGGGGAAAAGAATAATTTAATAGTAGCTTTTGTTTCAATCTGCCCACAGGCCTGACCCTCATCTGTGGTTAAGATATTGACCCCTGCCATGTGACAACCTTCTGTAACACTTAGTGCTAGTTGAGAATTTTCTGACAAAATATTTGTCAGAAAATGCTGGTTCCTTGAAACTGAAACTTTTCCTGGAAACATACTGGTTTTGTCTGAGCTTTCACAAGGAAGGTTTCCTCAGGTCCAGGATGGAGTGTGGCGGGACACCCAGGTTCAAGTCTTTGCTGTGCCTGAATTGGAATCAAGTAACATTTACAGTAACGGCAACTGCTGTTTGAAAGGAGATTTTCCTGGTAAGATGCCATTTAAAATGCCTGTACCCAGAAGGAAATAGGAATAAAGAAGAGGACTTAATTGTCATTTTCATTTGTTTCCTCTTGACTTACACAATATTGGTGTATAGTTATCAGGTTGCCAATTTACAGACATTCACCCATCTGGAGAAAGGACAGTTGTGGAATTGCTGTAGGACAGTGGCAGGATGATGTCAAAGTCTGTGCTTTTAAATGCATGAAAGTGCCTAGAATTTCATTACGAGCAAATGAAAAAAAAAATCTAAATATATGTGTGCTTACTAACTTGTGAGCTTTGCGCTCAGACACTCTGAGAAAATGTACAGGGGGAGCTGTAAGAAAGAGATCAGCCTCTCGGCAGTGCATATCCCAGTAGAAGAGTTTTGGTTCTCTATCCAGTTCACTACATAAAAAGGAAGGTCTAGAGCCTGGAGCCATTGTTATATGGAATCAGACACCAAGAAGGTTATGAAAATGAGGTAGGATCAAGAGAGGCTAAAATAGGGAAAGAACAAGTTAAAAATTACTTGGACAAATTAGATGTCTTCAAGTCACCAGGGCCTGATGAAATGCATCCTAGAATACTCAAGGAGCTAACTGAGGAGATATCTGAGCCATTAGCGATTATCTTTGAAAAGTCATGGAAGATGGGGGAGACTCCAGAAGACTGGAAAATGGCACTATATTTGCCCATCTATAAAAAGGGAAATAAGGACAACCCGGGGAATTACAGACCAGTCAGTTTAACTTCTGTACCCGGAAAGATAATGGAACAAATAAATAAGAAATCAATTTGCAACCATCTACAAGACAATAAGGTGATAAGTAACAGCATGGATTTGTCAAAAACAAATCATGTCAAACCAACCTGATAGCTTTCTTTGACAGAGTAACAAACCTTGTGGATGGGGGAGGAAGCAGTAGACGCGGTATATCTTGACTTTAGTAAAGCTTTTGATACTGTCTCGCATGACCTTCTCATAAACAAACTAGGGAGATGGAGCTACTATAAGGTGGGAGCAAAATTGGTTGGAAAACCATTCCCAGAGAGTAGTTATCAGTGGTTACAGTCATGCTGGAAGGAACCAGTTCTGTTCAATATCTTCATCAATGATTTAGATAATGGCATACAGAGTACACTTATAAAGTCTGCGGACAATACCAAGCTAGGAGGGGTTGCTAGTGCTTTGGAGGATAGGATTAAAATTCAAAATGATCTGGACAAATTGGAGAAACAGTCTGAAGTAAATAGGATGAAATTCAATAAGGACAAAGGCAAAGTACTCCACTTAGGAAGGAACAATCAGTTGCACACATACTAAATGGAAAATGACTGCCTAGGAAGGAGTACTGCGGAAAGGGAACTGGGGTCATAGTGGACCACAAGCTAAATATGAGTCAACAGTGTAATACTGTTGCAAAAATAGCGAACATCCTTCTAGGGTGTATTAGCAGGAGTGCTGTAAGCAAGACACAAGAAGTAATTCTTCTGCACTACTCTGCGCTGATTAGGCCTCAACTGGAGTATTGTGTCCAGTTCTGGGCGCCGCATTTCAGGAAGGATGTGGACAAATTGGAGAGGGTCCAGAGAAGAGCAACTGAAATGATTAACGAAAGGTCTAGAAAACATGACCTATGAGGGAAGATTGAAAATATTGGGTTTGTTTAGTTTGGAAAAGAGAAGACTGAGCCCTGGTCTACACTATGGGGTTAGGTTGAATTTAGATGCATTAGGTCTATTTTAAAATGAATGTGTCTACACAAACAACCCCGTTCCGTCGACTTAAAGGGCTCTTAAAATCAACTTCTGTACTTCTCCCCGCGAGGGGAGTAGCGCTAAAATTGACCTTGCTGGGTCAAATTTGTGGTAGTGCAAATGCAATTTGATAGTATTGGCCTCCGGGAGCTATCCCAGAGTGCTCCAATGTGACTGCTCTGGACAGCGCTTTCAACTCTGATGCACTAGCCAGGTACACAGGAAAAGCCCTGGGAAATTTTGAATTCATTTCCTGTTTGGTCAGCGTGGTGAGCTCAGCAGCACAGGTGACCAAGCAGTCCCCCCAGAATCGCAAATGAGCTCCAGCATGGACTGAAAGGGAGACACTGGATCTGATTACTGTATGGGGAGAAGAATCTGTGCAAGCCGAACTCCAATCAAAAAGAAGAAATGCTAATATATATATGCCAAAATCGCACAGAGTATGGTGGAGAGAGGCTACAACAGGGACACACAGCAGTGCTGCAGGAAAGTCAAGGAGCTCAGGCAAGCCTACCAAAAGACAAAGGAGGCAAACTGTCACTCCGGGTCATAGCCCCATACATGCTGCTTCTATGATCAGCTGCATGGCATTCTCGGGGGGGGGGGGGCCCTACTGCTACCCCACCACTGTCCGTGGACACCTGCAAGGGGGGAGTCTCTCACAACAGGGAGGAGGAGGAGGAGAATGCGCAGCAGGCAAGCGGTGAATCCATTCTCCCTGGCAGCCAGGACCTTTTTATCACCCTGGAGCCAATACCGTCCCAAGGCGGGATCCCCGACCCTGAAGCCAGAGAAGGCAGCTCTGGTGAGTGCACATTTGTAACTACAGTACAGCGTTTAAAAGCAATAGTGTTTAAAGTTTGATTTGCCCTGAAGACTTGGGATGCATTCGCGGCCAGTACAGCTACTGGAAAAGTCTGTTAACGTGTCTGGGGATGGAGCAGGAATCCTCCAGGGACATCTCCATGAAGCTCTCCTTGAGGTACTGTGAAAGCCTTTGCAGAAGGTTTCTGGGGAGGGCTGCCTTATTTCATTCTCCACGGTAGGACACTTTACCATGCCAAGCCAGTAGCAAGTAGTCTGGAATGACTGCAGCACAAAGCATGGCAGCAAGTGGTCCTGGGTTTTAGTTGCATTCAAGCAACATTCGGTCTTTATCTGTCTGTGTTAGCCTCAGGAGAGTGATATCATTCATGGTCACCTGGTTGAAATAGAGAAATTTTTGTAAGGGAACAGTAAAAGGACCCCGTTCATGCTGGGCTGTTTGCGCTTGGCTAAAAGAGATCATCCCGGAGAATAGCCACGTGGCGCAGGGAGGGGTGAAGGGATCAGCCCAGAGAATAGCAACGTGGTGGGGTGGGGGGGGAGGTGTGTGCTGCATATCCACCCAAAAACCGCAGCCCCTCCTTTTAAATGTGAAACCCAACTGGCATTGCTTGCTATGGGAGAAGATGGTGCTGCAGTTTGAAACCACTCCCACATGTTATGAACGCGTAAGAAGCGAACCCCACATACCGAAAGGCTTACCATGGCTGCCTGGAAACCGAATTCTGTTGCCCAGCCGCGTGTGATGTGTCACCATACCGGAAGGCACTCAATATAAAAGGCAAAATGCGACCTTGTACCTAAAGCACATGTGCTGTCTGCTGTGAATTGTTTGATTCACTATGAAAGAGTCTCCCTTTTGTTCTCATAAATGTATCATCTTAAATTTTACTCTCCCTTTTTATCTCCCCCCAGTGCAAATGTTTCTATGCTCCCCATATCATCTCCATCGCTGAGGTTATCGCAGATTAGAAGGCGGAAAAAACTGCACTTGCAATGACATGTGTTCTGAGCTTATGCAGTCCTCCCACACTGATAGGGCACAGCTTAATGCATGGAGGCATTCAGTGGCAGAGGCCAGGAAAGCATTAAGTGAGCAAGAAGAGCAGAGGCAGGAGGCGATGCTAAGGCTAATGGGGGAGCAAACGGACATGATGATGAAGCGTTTGTTGGAGTTGCAGGAAAGCCAACAAGAGTACAGACCCCTGCTGCATCCATTGTATAACTGCCTGCCCTCCTCCCCAAGTTCCATATCCTTCTCACCCGGATGCCCAAGAACGTGGGGGGAGGAGGGGAAGGCTCCCAGGCACCCACCCACTCCACTCCAGAGTTTGGCCCAAGCAACAGAAGGCTGTCATTCAAACAGTTTTGATTTATAGTGTGGCTACAATAAGCAATATGGCCTTGTCCTTCCCTCCTCCCCCACACCACCCAGGCTACCTTGTAAGTTATTTCACTTTTTTTTTAAATTAATAAAGAAAGAATGCATGGTTTCAAAACAATAGTTACGTTATTTCCTTTGTCAGCTGTGATCAAAAGGGGGAGGGTGGTTGGCTACAGGGAATTAAAATCAACAAAGGGGGCGGGTTTGCAGCAAGGAGAAACACACACAACTGTCACACCGTAGCCTGGCCAGTAATGAAACTGATTTTCAAAGCCTCTCTGATGCGCAGCGGCCTAGCTGTGCTCTTCTAATTGCCCTGGTGTCTGGCTGCTCAAAATCGTCTGCCAAGTGATTTGTCTCAACCTTCCACCCCACCATAAACATCTCCCCCTTACTCTCACAGATATTGTGGAGCACACAGCAAACAGCAATAACAATGGGAATGTTGGTTGCGCTGAGGTCTAACCTAGTCAGCAGACAGCACCAGCAAGCTTTTAAATGCCCAAAGGCACATTCTACGACCATTCTGCAATTGCTAGGCCTATTGTTGAACTGCTGCTTACTACTGTCCAGGCTGTCTGTGTACGGCTTCATGAGCCATGGGAGCAAGGGTTAGACTGGGTCCCCAAGGATAACTACTGGCATTTCAACATCCCCAATGGTAATTTTCTGGTGTGGAAATTAAGTCCCTTCTTGCAACTGCTCGAACAGCCCAGAGTTCCTAAGGATGCAAGCGTCATGCACCTTTCCCGGCCATCCCACGTTGATGTCGGTGAAACTTCCCTTGCAATCCACCAGTGTTTGCAGCACCATTGAGAAGTACCCCTTGCAGTTTACGTACTGGTTGGCAAGGTGGTCCAGTGCCAAGATAGGGATATGTATTCCGTCTATCACCCCACCACAGTTAGGGAACCCCATTGCAGCAAAGCCATCCAGTATGACCTGCACATTTCCCAGAGTCACTACCCTTGATAGCAAAACATCAGTGATGGCATTGGCTACTTGGATCACAGCAGTCCCCACAGTAGACTTGCCCACTCCAAATTGATTCCCGACTTACTGGTAGCAGTCAGGCTTTGCAAGCTTCCACAGGGCTATCACCACTCACTTCTCAACTGCCAAGGCAGCTCTCATTTTGGTATTCCTACACTTCAGGGTGGGAGAAAGCAACTCAAAGTTCAAGGAAAGTGACCTCACGCATGCGAAAGTTTCGCAGCCACTGTGAATCATCCCATACCTGCAACACTATGCGGTCTCACCAGTCTGTGTTTGTTTGCCGGGCCCAGAATCAGCGTTCCACTTTATCAACCAGCCCCACTGCTGCCATAATGTCCCAATTGCCACAGCCCATGCTTTCAGGAACGTCGGTGTCCATGTCCTCATCACAATCATCCTCGTGCTGGCGTCTCTTAGCCCAGTTCTGCACATACTCCTGGATAATGCGCGAGGTGTTTACAATGCTCACAACAGCAGCAGTGAGCTGAGCGGGCTCCATGCTTGCCGTGGTATGGCGTCTGCACAGGTAACCCAGGAAAAAAGGTGCGAAACGATTGTCTGCCATTGCTTTCACGGAGGAAGGGAGGGGCGACTGACAACATGTACCCAAACCACCCTCGACAATGTTTTTGCCCCATCAGGCATTGGGAGCTTAATCTAGAATTCCAATAGACAGGGGAGACTGCGGGAACTGTGGGACAGCTACCCACAGTGCACTGCTCCATAAGTCGATGCTAGCCACGGTATTGAGGACACACTCTGCCGACTTAATGCACTTAGTGGGGACATACACAATCAACTGTATAAAATCAATTTCTAAAAATCGACTTCTGTAAAATCGACCTAACTTCTTAGCGTAGACATACCCTGAGAGGGGACATGATAACAGTTTTCAAGTATGCAAAAGGTTGTTACAAGGAGGAGGAAGAAAAATTGTTTTTCTTAACCTCTGAAGATAGGACAAGAAGGAATGGGCTTAAATTGCAGCAAGGGAGGTTTAGGTTGGACATTAGGAAAAAATTCCTAACTGTCAGGGTGGTTAAGCACTGGAATAAATTGCCTAGGGAGGTTGTGGAATCTCCATCATTGGAGATTTTTAAGAGCAGGTTAGACAAACACCTGTCAGGAATGGTCTAGATAATATTTAGTCCTGCCACAAGTGCAGGGGACTGGACTAGATGACCTCTTGAGGTCCCTTCCAGTTCTATGAGGGAATATGGAATCCATAGTTCTCTTGCAAATGATTCTAGGTACTGTAGTTCCCTAGTATGTTAGAGATCTACGAGAGGTATCAAGGCTGGCTAGACAGGAGGAGGGCCCTGGGGCAACGTATAATACAGGATTCCTTTCTGGCTCTTTGTCAGCTTGAAGGGGAGATTTTGGAGATCTAGTCTCCAAAGAGAAATTCATGCTGGATGAGAGAATTTTAAACTGGGATCCCTAAATCCACTTTCTTCATAATTACATCTCCTTAACTCTAATCCTTTGTTATTTTGTTTGTACATTGTTGTTCTTTTATTATATGTGTTGCCCCTTAGAACCAGATGGATGTTAGGTCTGTTTAGAATTCCTTCCACCTGCAAAGGAAAGGAATTCCCAGACAACAAATAGACCCAACAAGGGCTTGGTTGAAGTAAGGTGGCTATTTAAGTTGGGGCTACTCTAAGCTATTTACCTTGTTTTTGTCTAGATTTGATCTGAAAGGTATCTTATCACATTGTTAAAGGTGAATGACCACTCCAAGTGAAACTTCCACGTCACTTGCATGCTGCCTTTTAGCTTAGCAATGACGACATTCCTTATGCCCTATATCCAATGTCTGGGTTATCCTGGTGCAAAGCATTCAGTGGAATAATAAACCTGTCATGTCGCTATTAGCTTCGCTTTCCATTCATTATGTACTTACATAAAAATGTTAATATATAACTAGCAATAAATACAGTATATTTGAAAAAGACTGGACAGTAGTTACATAGCCATTAGCCTCCAATCATTCCCCAGTCAGTTATAAAATGTTGCGGAGCCAAAAGAGATTGTCTTTACTTCTCTCCTTTCAATTACACTCTGCCACCTCATTAACAGCTACAAAGACAACATATTATAAACTAATACAACTTCCAACTCCTCAGGAGGTCAAACATTGCTCCCTCCCAAGCGCACTTTCTGTCCATCTCTCCTCCCCCGTGCACCGCTTGCACTATGAAAGGAAAACTTATAGATTTATGTAATGGGGACAGAAAATGCTGAAGAGACCAGATGCACCTATAGTAATGTTTGAGCTTATCTGAATGAAGAAAATCAACATATGTCATACTGGGTATTTTATTTCAAATTAATCTCAGCCACGCAGGTGCTGAGAGGGATCGCACAATGAGCCTGGTGAATTAAAGTAGCTTTTGAGCCAAAGAGTCATTTCTGAATCAGCTGTCAAGGGTTATATTGACTTTGTTTGCCTCAACCTATTCTGAACAAGAGAAGCTGAAGGGACCTCTACAAGTGAAAATATGCGTGATGAAGGATGCACTCTGTTAAACACTTGGTCTCATCTCAGGATTTGTAGGCTTTAGCCAACATTATGTAGTACCACATGCTTAGAGATTGAAAAGATACCTAAATAGGGCTGTCAAGCAATTAAAAAACTTTATCGTGCAATTAAAAAAATTAATTGTGATTAATCATGCGATTAATCGCACTGTTAAACAATAATAGAATACCATTTATTTAAATATTTTTGATGTTTTCTACATTTTCAAATTTATTGATTACAACACAGAATACAAAGTGTACAGAGCTCACTTTATATTTATTTTTTATTGCAAATACTTGCACTGTAAAAGCTAAAAGAAATAGTATTTTTCAATTCACCTAATACAAGTACTGTAGTGTAATCTCTTTATCAAGAAAGTTGAACTTACACATGTAGAATTATGTACCAGAAAAACCTGCATTCAAAAATTAAACAATGTGAAACTTTAGAGCCTATAAGTCCAATCAGTCCTACTTCTTGTTCAGCCAATCGCTCACACAAACAAGTTTGTTTACATTTGCAGGAGATAATGTTGCCCACTTCTAGTTTACAATGTCACCTGAAAGTGAGAACAGGCATTCGCATGGCACTGTTGTAGCCGGTGTTGCAAGATATGTAGGTGCCAGATGTGGTAAAAATTCATATGTCCCTTCATGCTTTGAGCACCATTCCAGAGGACATGCAACAGAGCAGGAGACATACAATGCCCCCTCCCCCCTGAGGAGTTCAGTCACAAATTTAATTAATGCATTATTTTTTTAACGAGCATCATCAGCATAGAAGCATGTCCTCTGGAGTGGTAGCCGAAGCATAAAGGGGCATATGAATGTTTAGCATATCTGGCATGCAAATACCTTGCAATGCTGGCTACAAAAGTGCCATGTGAACACCTGTTCTCACTGTCACGTGACATTGTAAATAAAAAATGGGCAGCATTATTTCCCATAAATGTAAACAAACTTGTTTGTCTTAGCGATTGGCTGAACAAGAAATAGGACTGAGTGGACTTGTAGGCGTTCAAGTTTTACGTTGCACTCAAAAACAAAACAGTTATGTAGCAAAAAAATCTACATTTGTAAGTTGCATTTTCACAATAGAGATTGCACTACAGTAGTTATATGAGCTGAACTGAAAAATACTATTTCTTTTATTTATCATTTTTACCGTGCAAATATTTGTAATAAAAATGATAATATAAAGGGAGCACTGTACACTTTGTATTTTGTGTTAGTATTTGAAATTAATATATTTGAAAATGTAGAAAAACATCCACAAATATTTAATACATTTCAATTGGCACTTTATTGTTTAACACTATGATTAAATCTGCGATTACATTTTTTAATCACAATTAATTTTTTTAGTTAATCAAATGAGTTAACTGTGATTAATCAACAGCCCTAAGACAAGAGAGTTGTTTGTGTAGGCCACATTTTGTGAATTTGTCAGCACTAAAGGTGTATGCTGTCTCTGGAGGTAATGGGTATCGCATAAGTGACTACATGGTTATATTTACAGATTAATGGGTAGCCATTTGTCATCTTGAATGGTGTTACCAGTGTGTAGATCCTGGCATCACTGATGCACTTCTATGAATGACCTTACAGTATTTTTGAAATGAAGCTTTCAGACTTCTGAGCAAAGTCATTAACCCCACTGAAGGAGGCAGAGTACTTCTTGCTATAATACCAACATAATGTAAAAATTTGGCTGAAAGATGATAAAAAATAGCTCCTCAGAATTAGCCTCTCCTGCATGAGCTGAAAAACCTGGGGAAAAGCTGGGGAACCACTGAAAGACTTGCCAGAAACAGACAGGAGTGGAGGAGCTTCGTTGCTGCCCTAAACGCCAGAGGCGTAATGGGAACATGATGATGATGATGCGTGGGCGGAACAGACAGCACATGCAATCTTCATATCGGCACACACATTGCCCTTCATATAGGCCCTTGCCATTGCCGATTCACTGAAGTCTGCTTGGCAATGCAGCCGGATTAACCAAGGTTACACCTGATTTGCACTGTAGGAGTGACACAAAGCAGCCAAGCTTATTTGTGAATTTGACCTAAGGATTCAATTTTTAAAGGCAGACACCAGGCAAGGCCTCCCACATCTCATCCTGTAGAACAGGGGTGGCCAAACTGTGGCTCCAGAGCCACATGCGGCTCTTCAGAAGTTAATATACAGCTCCTTGCATAGGCACCAACTTCAGGGCTGGAGCTACATGCACCAGCTTTCCAATGTGCCTGGGGGGTGGGGGTGGGGAGGGACCCTGACTCTGCCACAGGCCCTGCCCCTACTTCACCCCTTCGTCCAAGGCCCCTCTCCTTCCTGCCTCCTTCCCTGAGCCTGCCACACCCTTGCTCCTCCTCCTCCCCGCAGAGCCTCCTGCATGCTGCACGAGGCGTGGGGAAGGATGGGGAGGTGCTGATCAGCAGGGCTGCTGCCAGGCGACGGGGAGCTGATGAGGGGCTGCTGATGTATTACTGTGGCTCTTTGGCAATGTACATAGGTAAATTCTGGCTCCTTCTCAGGTGCAGGTTGGTCACTCCTGCTACAGAAGGTCCTTCCAGGTCTGGATTGATGAGCTTTGGCAGCAAGGATGGGGGAAGTTTGTGTAGCCTCTACTGTACACGCTACATGGATAAATGATGGATTTCTGTCCCAATGACCATTTAAAATGAGCGTTTTCAATTCATTACAAAGTTTAAAAATAAAATAAGGGAGCAGCTATATGCAGCTGTCATTGATTTTCTGTTAATCGATATGTTCTTGTGCCAGTGTATACAAAAAGTACTTTCCAGATATAGGCAACCACAACAAACAGTGAGGAATATACATGTGGAAATGTAGTTAGGGAATTTTAGCTTCTGTTCTTATAAGTTTCATTTAAATCTTGCAAAAAGTATAAGCTAATCACAATAAGTTAGGGAGAACATTTTAGGCAAATTTACAAGATCTTGTCAAGTAGTGGATGATATAACTAGTGTTTTGATTACACTTCAGTTACATATAGATGCCATTCACATTGCAAGACACAATCACCCTCCATGCAAACAGCTAAATAATGTTACTTGACACTGGATGTCACATGAAACAGCAAGGCCTTTGGATAACATGAAATTAAAATTGTACCCTGGTCATATTTCCTTAAAACTTGAACTTCATTATCTTGCTTTTGCACATGTAACTAGATAAGCTGTTGAGGCAAGCACTAACACTTATACAACGGATTCATGAAGAATTACTGAGACCAAGGCAAGGCTTGCATGCCGTGATTATTGAATCAGAGCAGACATTAAAGGGACTGCCCTATGTTTCCAGGAGCCACTATTTACTCTCTACATAAAAATATCTATTTCTCTTAAACTACCCCTAGCAAGGCTCTGTAAATGTTAGGAACTATTAAGGTTTCTAGAAATTTAAGGGAAAACTTTTGATGAGTAAAAGAGGATAGTAAAAGCTGAACACATTTCCTCTTGGAAAAGAAACTACTTACAGCCATTTGTCATATCAAATTGACCGTACAATATGATATGCTGCAGCAGAAACAAAAGGGTTAAGTACAGATGAAATGAAAATGCTGTAACATTGGTACAGTACCTTTAATTTGAGGTTACTTCATAAAAATTAAGCTTCATGCTTCTCCGGTGAAATACCATAGAGGTAAGGATTATTATCCCCATTTTAGAGAGGGACAAAGTGGGACACAGAAGTTAAGTGACATTGTCTGACATGGGCATGCAATGAGTCAGTGAAAAAGTTGAGAAAAGAACCCAGTCCCAATGATGCTCTAACCACTAAGCCACAGCACCTTTTAGTTTAACAATTCTACTGAAGAATGTGAACTGCCTATCTTCAACCTAGGAAATAAACTATTATTACTAGGGAATCATTGTATTGCCTCATCATAATTTATTTTATTAGTAAACAAAGATCCAGAATGCAATAGGGACCAGTTTGGTAGTCATTGCACAATCTCCCATTGTCTTCAATTGGAGATTTTCTTGTGGAAGGAACATTGGATTGGGCTCATTGTAATGACCTGATATGAGATGCAAGATATCATATTTTCAGTGTCTGTCTCGCATAGTGCTTGAACCTAAAATTAGAGAAAATTCTCCATATTGCACATTTCTAGCACTGAAGGAAGGGAGACACAAGACAATAGAGGATGGGACAGAACAGCACTTTTTCAATGCCTAAAGGGCCCAGTCCAACTCTTTTTAAAGTCAATGGAAAGCCTCCCAATGACCGTAGTGGAAGATGGAGCAGTCCCTAATGTCCCAGCTATCTAAGAGCTGGCTCCAAAGCCCACGGAAGTCAGTGGGAATCTTCCATTTACTTTATTAGGCTTTGGATGAGGCTTTTAAGAACACAAGTGAAAAATGTGGCCAGAGTATGACAGTGTACATAATGCTCACATCTAACCAAATACAGTGTTGCCGACTTTCACAATTTTATTGCTAGTCTAACTTTTTTTTTAACCTGTCTCATGAAAACACAATGAGAGGCTGCCCACTCAAGAATTTTATCATATTAAAAATGGCCACAATATTCCATTACTGTCAATGGAGCTGAAGACAGCAAGATGGCCACCATTTGCCCACAGTCTATCTGCATACGGAAGTGTGGCTATTCTTAATGAAGATGTTTGCCACCTCCCACTGTTTTCAGTTAGACTGAAGCCAGACTCAATGGGCAAAATGGCTACCACTATGGATTGGGGGGCAGAAAGGATACTGTTAAGACACAAGGACTGTGAGAAGGAGTGTAGATACTGTAAAAGAGGATAGTGATGGGGGTGGGAGATAGAAAGGATAGAATGGTGGCTCTCCTACACTGGAGTTAAGAGAGAGTAAGGGGACTCCCCCTCCAAGCCGCCAGAGAGGAGGACACATATTTGCATACGTATTAAAGGCTGGAGTTTGGCCCTAAGAAGCTCATACACATTGGGGGGAAGTGGCTTCCCCCTAAAGCTTCAAAAATCAGAAGACAAATAGAAAAAACACACATTATTTTAGAAAATCTCATGATTTTTAAGCCAATCTTATGATATTTGAGACTCTGACTCATCATTTTTGAATGTGTGCCATTGACAATACTGCAAAGACACCACATTTTGGCTTTTTGTAGGCCCCAGAAAGAATAAAATGGAACTCAAAGAACAGAATTCTGATCTGGGGAACTAAAAATCATTAAGGGCAATTCGGTTCTTTGATTTCATTCGTTGGTCTTGATTCTCCTCTCACTTGCAGTGGTTTTACTCTAATATAACTTAATTGACTTAACTAGGGTCATTCCAGATCTATATTAGTGGAACTGACTGCAGAATTTTGGCCTAAAATAACAATTTTCCAACTTTTTTTTTTAATTCCAAAATATTAGCTAACAAAAACATTGTTAAAATCAGGCAAGTTTTGAAAATGTTACATAATCACCTGGGGTCAGAAAAAAATCAATACTGAAATAATTTATCAGAATGACCTCCCAAAGCAAGGACCCCAGACTCTTTCCATCACCATGCTTAAGAAGGCAAACACCTAAGTATGAAATCAAATGTGTTAATTAGATTATCTTGGGAACAGTCAGACAACACACTAACAGCTACTCAAATCTTTGCATGCTCGTTTCTCAGCCATATATATCTGTTTTGTAACCCACAATAATTTAATTCAGTAAAACAGATAATGTGTGTGTTTGTAATCCCTTCTGTCCATCCAGTCAACATATTCCATCAGCATCATACTGTTTCAGAATCACCTGCTGCTAGATAAAAATAAAAAAACACACACAAAGACTCAAGTGTATCTTTCTTATGCATAATTTAGATCATAATCTTGAGACTTTTTGACATAGCAGGTCACTTAAATATTTCATTTTAGGATTTTCTAAACATTTTCAAAGCTTAAAATAACACTGCACTCTCAGGTTTTTTACCAGCTTATATCTACTTAGATTTCACTTCTTTAATACACATTGTATATTTCTTTCTAAAATATGACATTGTAGTAGGACTGTAGCCTCAATCCACTTTATCTAGATATCAAGAATACTGTCTCATGACAAAGTTCTCCTCTCAAGGCTGCAGATATACAGTAGGGAGAGCATAGGCTCAATGCTGAATAACACTCTGTTCATCTGCAAGGAGATTTTTGCACTGGTGGCAGAAGTAAAGAGATTTAAATCACAACCTCTGGAGTCACCAGATGCCAGAAAACCAAACAAACATGACCTGCCCTAGAAGTTCTGTCATGTTTTTATAGCCTGGAGTTTGTAACACAGTAGGGATTCATATTCCATTTTTGTTCATCTTTGACCGATTCATACAGCTTAGTATATTCTCTAAGAATGCTGTAAATCAACATAGCTCCATTGAAGTCAATGGAGCTATGCAGATTTATACTAAGAATGCAGGCTAATTATGCTCCATTTTTTCTAAGTCATTTTGTGCCTTGAGATTCTCTCAAGTTAGCTGTTTTGTATTTGCATATTTAATAAAATGTCAATTCAAATAATAATAGTGATAATGATGATTTTAAAGTGCAAAGAAAAAAATCCAGATAAAAAGTCTGATAATCCACAATTTCTGCAGGTATACAGCAATTCAAAATGTTATGGAATAATTTATGCAGCTGCCAGCTTTGGAAAGGTGGACCCTTATATGCACAAAATAGAGAGGTTAGCAGAGTTGCCAGATGTCATGAATACAGCTTTCTCCTAAATATGTTTATATAGTGTAATATCCTGGGCTAGATTCACCTCTGATTTATGATGGGCTCTGTCAGCATATATTGGGGTGACTCCCAGACTGGGGAACATTGAGTAGAGGGGGAAATTCTGACAGCAAACTGTGGCTGCATTCTCTCCTCTTTCAGGATGAGCACACAGCCCCAAAAGTGGGCAGTACTGGCCAGGTGGAAGATATGGCCGGATGATGCACTGAATATGCACAACTTTATTGCAGCCTCCACCTCCACAGCTTCTATGGAACAACCAGCAGAAACTAAAGCCTTCCCTCCTTGAAACCCCAAGGGAAGGTTGCAGAGGAAACAGTGTCCGCCCTGTCTAGTAGTATGTCCAAAGGGGTATAATCTGCAGCTAATTTTCTAAGAAAGCTGCTGTAAGTCTGATTCAAATAACTACAGATAATGCACCGACTAACCAATACATAAATTATGTGTAATTCCATTTTCCCCTTAACCCATGTGACAGCTGTTAGTCACATTGCTTAATAGTACTACTAGAAAATGCTCAGGTATGTTTACACTGCCATAAAAAAAAAAAAAAAAAAAACTCTTGGCCCTGAATCTCACAGCCTGGGTCAGTTTACTAGGGCTTGCAAGGGGGAAGGCTCCTGCCAGAGCCCAAATGTCTACACTGCAATTTTAGAAGCCCACAGCCCAAGCCCAAATCAGCTGACCTGGGCCAGACGCAGCCGTGCCATGCCTACAGTACTATAGTGATAAGAGTGGGATAAGAAGCTGAATAGAAGTACGTAAGTACAGACACACACACTCATAAGGGTCTGATTCACCATGGCATAAAACTACAGTAACAGTGGTGAATCAGACCCCGATTAAATACAATAAAGCAGTAATTCCATCAAGAGATTCTGGTAACAGCTGAAATCATAGGCCTGATTCTGCTATCATACCAGTTTTACACAAGTTAAAATAACTGAAGTCACTGGAGTTACTCTTGATTTACAGTACATCAGTATAAGGAAAATTAGAATCAGGCCCCATGAAACCAAAGCATTACTCAGTAGAACCCTCACTGGGATGGAATTTTAACGTTAGGGTTCTTGCTCACAAACATTAGTCTTGTGGATTTCAGTAAGATCCTATCCACTGGTAAGATGAGCAGTATATACCTTTAAAATGGTTTCATGTAATGAATGAACGATTCAAATAATCTTCTCCTCTTTCTCTGTCCCTCTCACTTTACTTCAGGTTTCCCTAATGAGTCTTTCCCCACTTCTTCACCCTGTTGGTATTTCTTTCACTTTGTCATCCACCATCTTGACAATAGGAATTTTAAAAACTGATTTCAAAAGACTTGACATCACATCGTTTTTAAGGGTCTGTTCCTGTTCCCACTGAAGTCAATAGCAAAACACCCAGGGAAGCAGAATTGGACCCTAAGAAATTTTCTGATATCACTTTCTTATTGTTAACCTTAATGATGGAGGATTTTGAACACCCTCAGAACAAAAACAATATCCTGGTTGTCTAAGTTTAGCTTATTATAGCTTTGAAACTGTTAAAAAGGAAAACATTATCTCTATTCATTCTTGATCCCTTTCAACAATGTCTGTTGAAAATAAATCCCATTACTTCCCATCCCCCAGTACAGTGTGGGTGTCATTATTTCAACCTACACAGAGTACATTTATATTCAGTGTCTCAGATACAACATTTGTAACTGCTGAGGCAACTCCTAAATTTCTAATATTAATATCCTTTCCGTTTGCATGAGCCATGCACCTTGGGTGGGATCTTCAGGGCTCATTGGGCAGACATACCAATTCATTGATACAGTGGGGAGCACTAGGCTAAAAACTTCTTCAGAACTATCCCCCCATACTCCTCAGATAAGAGAGCTGGAGCATATTATACTCTTTATTTTATACACTTTTTTGTTAATCCTTCCAGGGCCTTTGAAGAAAAAGGAAACACTGATTAGGAGATGTCCCCTTCCACCTATGATATTGTTTGGATTTTCCTAAATCTCAGGTGTGCTCAAATCTAGGGTTATGATTTAGACCCACCTCTACTATGAATGGTCACAACAGTGTAAAAAAAAAAAAAAAAAAAAAAAAAAAAAAAGAGAGAGAGAGAGAGAGAGAATATCAGTCACAGGCTACATCTGCACTATGAACTAGGGGAGTGATTCCCCTGCTCATCTACACATATGCTAGCTCTCATTAAGCTACTATGAGTATAAATAGTAGCGTAGATATGGTAGCTCATGGTACCCACCAGTTTCAGGTGGGTTTGTTCTCACTATGGCTCATCCATGCCTTCGCTGCTGGTACCAATGCTATCACAGTTACATTGCTATTTATACTCAGACTACCTCAATGAGTGCAAATTCATAAGCAAGGGCCTCACAGCCCTGGCTTGTAGTGTATACATAGCCAAAGCCTGGTATTCTCCTTGGAGAAAGAAACAAGAAATGAAGCCCTGACTTCCTATGTGGCCATGGCCAAGTCATTTCACCTCTTTGTGAGGGAGGGATAATAATACTTAGTTACTTCCCGAGATGTTATTAACTAGTTGATATTTATATTTTAGTTTGAAGCTGTATAGAGCCACTGAATTGCTGGTTATCATGATCTCATTTTTAGCTGGAGGAAATAAGTGTTGCCAGTGTTTACGTACATAAATAGTTACCCTGGCTAGAGGCAAGTACCATTGAGAGTGGTGTACCAACTTAAATAATGCATTCTGTATAATTGTACTGGTCACCTACAAAGCCTAGACACATACCAAAGCCCAGCTCAGATCATTCACCTAAATCTTTTCATAATGGACCAAATATATCCCTGCTATAACTCCATCCTTGTGAAAATTCCCAACATTTTCAAATGGTACTTCTGGTTGGTTGCTGGATTTTGGAACAGAGCAATGATCCATTGACTACTGATTTCTATGGGCACTATTCCTCCAGTAGAAACTTATGGAGACTAAAGAAGTCTACTGAAATTTACACTAGTACACTAAAGTAATTGTTGGTACACCAAGGATTAATTTGGCTCTGACTCATATACAGCACCACTTTCATGGTTCTCATTTGGCAGGCTGTGGAATAAGCTTCCAGAATAATTTGTTGTATTAAGTGCAGTAGACCAAGCTAATTCCTGGTTTTGACCATTTAGGTTTAGGCTGGAGTATTAGCTGCTACTATATACCAATTCCCATATATATCTTTGCTGGTCATGGGTTATAGTTTTTACTCTCCATTAATAGCTACTAGACCTGATCCTCCACTGATTTGCACCTTGTGCCATCATTTACCTGTGCAAAATTAGTACAACTTGCGTGTAAAATGGGCTAGCACTTTACATCTACATTGCATACATTTTGCACAGATGTAAATAGGTACAGAAGATGCAAAACAGTAGATAATAAGGTCTGACATCCATTAGAATATTTTCACTGTCTAGTGTTTTTATCTACAAACAGATACACATTAATATTTAAAATATCTTTAACACACATTCTTCAACTATGAACCTGTTCTGAGATTAGCGACAATTCTTCACTATGTCCCAGATCCTCAGCTAGTGTAAACTGGTGTAGCTCCATTGACTTAAAAAGAAATGTCAGTTTATACCAGCTGAGGAGAAGCAATTTCTCATTTCCATTACAAATGGTGAGTATGCCAGATGATATGTGCATATGGATGAAACTGAAAACAAAATACAGGCAGATCTTCCTCTTGTGAATTTTCCATGGATGCCAGAACACAGGGAATTTTTGCTTATAGTCTTCCTAATATCCCTTCTTAATGCATGACCTAGTCATTGAGCCACTCTCCCTGTACTCATATTCTCAAAAGATATTTGCTAATTTTCCAGCACGTTTCCAAGTTGGTAACTCTATCCAATATCCATATGCCAAGCACCAGTCTGCAGCAGCTGGTTGAAGAACAGTTTAATCTCTTTCAGGCAGCTTAAAATCCATGGCTTATAACTATATAAAGGTACAGACAGGCAAGATGTCAGGAAAACGTTAACTTCAAGGCAAATGGGATGTCAGATGCCACCAAGGACTCCTCAAGTTTCCAGGACACACTCCAAGGAAATCCCTTGTTTGTTTGATGTCATTCCATGCACAGAGCATATTGGCACCAGTGTACTGTATGTGAAATATGAACCATTTCCAAGGCTTCTCCTTGAAATAGTACTTTTCCTCGGGCTGATGTTAATGTACTATATTATATGAGATGATTTCCAAGTTAATCATGAAAAATGTACATAGTCAGGCAGCAAATCGCCAAAGACCACACAAGGACTCAAGAGAGTCAACGTTCATGTGGGAGGCCAAGTTATCCCAATACTTCACTTGATTCCGTGCTTCTTCTAATTATTACATTTGAGGTGTGTGTAGAGGGTGGGTTTCACTCGATATATCTCCTCTCTTGATCTCCTATGTGGCTTTTCACTGAGTGCTGGGAACATAAAAATTGCCCTACCCCAGACCATAGCAGCTGTCAATCTGTTCCAGTGTCCTGTGTCTGTTGGTGGCCCCATACCAGTTGCTTCAGAAGAAGGTGCAAGAATTCCCATAACTGACACATCTGGAACACGCTACCCTTAGGGATAGTTTTCCCCAGTCAACTAGCGATTGGCTTATTCCCTGAAGTATTAGGATTGTTACCAGTCTTTTTGCCTACATTTCTCATAGATTTTGTGTATAGTTCACCATAGCTAAAAGTTAGCTCCTTATTTTTCCATTTGAGGCCTCTCCTCTTCCTTTCTCTAGTACCATAGGTAAAGTCACCAACTTCCCTGGCTTTCAGGCTCATACTCCAGGAGTCATTTTTGACACACATCATTTTCCTCAGACACCTAAACTATACACAAATCTTGCTGCTTCCTCCTCTACGACATTTTGACAATCTGAGTCTTCTTTATCTTTCCAAAAACCTCATCCCTGAATGCCATGGTTATGGCCCAGCTTGATTACTGCAAATCCCCTAGCTTTGGCCTCCTGCCACCTAATTTGTCTCTCCAGTCCATCCAAAATGCATCTGCTGAAATATGCTTTCTTCTTGTTAAATTAAATGTGTGACTCTCCTCTTTGAACCTCTCCACTGGCTCCCCCATTCATTGCATTAAATTTAAATTCTAGCGCTTACTTTTAAGGCTCTGCATAACATCATCCTTATCCAACCTTGTCTCTTACCCAACAGTGATGCCAATCTTGAAGTCCCCTTCATCTATTTCTTTCATAAACATCACCATGCCCATTTTTCAGGACACCCTATTCTGGTCTGGCAAGCTATGACCCTCTCCTCGTTTAAATCCCTCTTGAAAAATTACGGCTACATCTTTGAAATCCAGAAGAAGAATGAGCCGCCAGCACGTACACATGCCTAAACTAAGTAACTGTCTGAGCATTTTGCTACAACTAACAGCTTTCCTCTCTTCTCAATTATTTGCCACCTCCACTTGGTAAACGGCAGCTAAAAACTTCAGATTTTAAGCTCTTTGGGGTGACGTTCATGTCTGTGTCATCTGTACAGTGCTGAGCACTACAAAGTAGTACATTTAATAATGAATTAATAACAAATTAGAAATAGATTTCTGGATTATTCTTTTAAACTGGATGTTTCCCTAAGTTCTTATAGAATTATGATTTCCATTTCAACTGAAGATTTCAAACTTCCTTTTATTTCCCTTTTTAAACTCTCTCTCAGGCACAGGTTCACTATTGCTCCCTTCGGTTTGCAGTCAGTCTATTCCTTCCGCAGTTTCACTCTAATTCACATTTCTTTCTGATGACCATCTTAAATCTTGCCGAGAATATGGAAGACAACCTAAGAATAAAAAAGAACAAAATATCTCAGGGAGTCAAGTTTGTTTCCATCACATCCAACCCTTTTAACAAGCCCGCAGTCCTCAGTTAGTCTGCATGAACTTTTGTGTAGATTTATCTCTGGTGGTGGAGTGAAATGAAGTGTACACACACACACACTTCTAGCCCAGACCCACTGGATTCTGGGAAGAGTTGGGTGCGGGCAGTGAGATGGAAGCTGTAGAGGTGACTGGCATCCCAACTACACAAGTTTGGGGCGACTAAATTGGAGATTAACTTTTATATGTGGACTCTGAAGTGGCAATTCCTCCCCACTCTCATATGGATGCCCCAAATATTGAATAGAATAACTGAGCAGAAATTCTATGACTTTTAAGATGGTATGGTTACAACTGCAAACATTTGTTAAGAGTCAGATGCTGAACCAGATGATTCTGATGCAATCGGCATTACATCATATATTATATCACGGTGATATCTTGCAACATCTGGCACCTAGGTGAAGTAACAGAGAAAAACAATACACAGATCCAAGGCAGAGCAGCAGTTTTTCAGCTCACCATCTATGCATTTCTGGGGGAACTATAATTTTAACTGGACAGTAGTATTGTGCATGGTAGGCTATATGATTTCATAGATACTAAGGTTTGGTTTTAAGAAGAAGTTAAATGTTAATTTTTTTAACTTGTTGATGTAAAATGGGCTGCTATGTAATTGTTTAATGTTATTGTGTGCTATTTTTTACATAGCACATTCTGTACTAGTTGTTTTCACAGTACTGAATTGTAGTTGAATGGATAGTGACTATCCCTTTAGGATCTTCCCAAAAATCAATAGAACAGAGCAAATACTGCAAAAGAATTTCTACTCATATTTGCTCCAGTTAAAAATGTATTCCCTTCACTAGTGCTCAAACCCCTTGTCCTTGCTTTCTATGGATCTGATCCAAAGCCCACTGACATAAATAGGAGTCCAAGTATATACATGGGGAACAAACATTTGAAAAGAGCTCTTCAATTTAGCAGACAGAAAGTTGAAGCTAGACAAATTCATACTGGAAATAAGGCATAATGTTTTAACAGTGAGAGTAATTAACTGTTGGAAGAAATTTACAAAGGACTGTGTTGGATTATCCATCATTGGCAATTTTTAAAATCAAGATTGGACATTTTTTCTAATATATGCTGTGGTTCAAGCAGAAATTAATTTGGGGAAATCCTATGGCCTGTGTTATGCAGAGGGTCAGAACTGATGATCACAGTGTGTCCCCTTCTGGCTTTATAATCTAGTCACATGTGATTAGGTCCATTGAAATCAATGGGATTACCCAGGAACAAAATAAGGAGGGTTTGTCCAATGGGGCAATCCAGTGAGTAACACCTGAATTAGGATTGAATTCTACCCTAAATTATACTTGTGCCTCAGGGTAAAAGTTGGCTCTAACTAAATATTGCCTCACTTATATAATATCCTTATTTTGGAATTGTAACTCAGTTCAACTGTTGTTTAAATGGAATCATAGTAATGGCAATATTCCAAACTCTGTATCTATATTTTATGTCATGTGACAGTTTGTCAATGATCCTATAGTCAGTTCAAGAAGATTAAATGATTCTGAGTCATCCTTTCTTGTGACTGGCTGACAGGTAAACTACCTTCAGCAAGATTTTCCTTGACAATAGTCTGTCTAGGGCTAATTAGCTGCACTTTGGTCTGGAAGTACTAATTCTCTTCCACACTGTCTAATTAAATCTGTAGCTGCTCATAAAAGTATTATCACAGCAGAGATTTCCTCTGAGCAACCCCACTGGGACTTTGGCAGTGACCTTAGCCAAGTTGTCAGTTGAACTCAGGATGCATATGACGCAACTCAGGAGAAATCACATTCATCGTTGCTTATGGAGACTTACTTGCCTAGGGTAAAAGTCAGGAGGAATGCATCTTCATGCAGTTACTTGACAATAAAGCCCTGGCTACCTCTTAAGAAGAGAGAGAAAAGCAGCAAATACAGCCATCATAGGACAGGCAGGAACTTGTTAGTAGGTCTTTGCACGTGGAAGCAAGTGAGTGTTTAAAGCCAATATAAATAGCTGTCCCAGGTCCAGTAGATACATCTGATAATACAAGAGCCAAAGAGAAAAAAAGAAGGCATTGGAGGTGCAGTATCTCTTGGCACAGTGACTGAATTCAGTCTCAGCATTTTGTCCTGTTACAAATCAAAATAAATTTAACCAGCTGCCTCCTCTATAGCAAATCTTCAACAGTATTGCAGCCAAAAGCTATACAAATTAAATAAGTTAAGCAACCTGACTAGTTCCAGAAGCAGTGTTCTCCGACCTGTGAAAGAGAAGCGGTCATTTCATCCTAGGATTTCCAACCATCATGGTTTCAACCATGTATTTTTCAGATGCTGATTTTGGTGGCACTGCTGGCTGAAGAAATGAGAATCATGTTTTTTTTAATTGTTTTAAAAAATAAATTTTAGAAAGTCAATGGGCCAACTTCTGCTGTCTTTTATACCTGCACCACTCACTGTCACTTATGACTTTTGCTCAGACTTCAACCTGTTTCTATTTAACTTCTGATTTTCATAAAGCTTATAAAAAAAGTGTTGTGAAATCTCTGGGTTCTTTTTATACATCAGATTACAAATTGTATGAGACAGTTTACAGCTCACACAATAGCAATACCAAACAATACACTCAAAACCAATTACCTACCTATCTAGGAAGCACCCAGACATTGTAGTATCTAATCCCTTTCTGCTCATCTCCATTATTGCTATCATGAGTTCCAGGGGAGGATACTCTAAATCTACCTGTGGGTTCTCAAGCAAAGGGATGACAAGATTGACGGGTACCAATTCTTGCCCCTGCCTGGCCCCCAACATTACTCAAGCAGTGAATAGGGACTATTAAAGATCTGCAATGGGTTGAGGGAGAATTCCCCCAATGTAGGAACAGGAAAGGAACTTTATATGTGGGCCTACATTGCCCACTTTGCAGATCCCAGGGTAGGGGACAAGCTGAGTGAAGGCTCAGTTTACGAGTGGGGATTCTGACAGGCTTTGGGCTGTGGACTAGCTCACAAGCAGCCTAGGTAAGGCTGCTGCGAATTACAGCAACAACCCAGCTACTCTAATTTATTCTTGTGGCCACATCAGCCCCCAGGCTAGCTACCCCAGAATCCAGGCCGTGGAAAGGTTTTAAACCACCTTTCTTCTTCAATCCCCAAGATGGCATCTTCCATGCTGCATTTCCTGTGAGGCACAGCACAGAATCTGTCCTGGGGAGTGGGACAAATTAGCACCTAAAATCACCGCTCATCCTTCACTGTATTCCTTTTTATTTTAATTAGGTAACATGCAGGATCAGAACCGAAGCAGTGAACGAATACAAAATAGTAGTTCATGGCATGCTGAAGATGGCTTTAGATTGTACCTTGTTTTAAACTGTCAGTTTTTATGCTGTTTTATTTCATACAAAGTGATTTGTTTTAAAAAAAAAAAAAAAAAAAAAAAAAAAAGATTTGTAGTGCAAAACTCTCCTCCCAGTCACAGGGCCGTTCCAAAGAAGCTAGGGTGACCATATTTCCCAAAGGGGAAACGGGACACTGCATAGGGCTACCTCGAGCCCCTGCCACCCCACACAAGGCTGGGGCTGGAGTCGCTGCTTTTCTGAGCCCTGCCTGCCCCCACATGAGCCCTGCATCCCCCCTGCACAGGGCTGGGATCACTGCTCCTCCATATCCCCCACCCACCCACACGTTCCTCCACACCCCACTTTTTTGGCAAAAGTGGGCATTTGCAACTGGCAAGAGCAAACTGGACAAATGCCCAATTTTTCCAAAAAAAGTCGGAACAACTGGGACAGGGCTTAAAGAAGAGACTGTCCCGGCCAAAACAGGACATATGGTCACCCTAGAAAAAGCACAATGTATGTGGGCCAAATTTGGCCCACAATCTTTTTTTCCAGCCATTATCACCTGTCAATTCCAGTGACCAAAGTTTACTGTTTTACACCAATATTGGGGTTAATGTCTTTACACTGGTGTAAGTCAAATCAAAATGGGAATAATGCCAGCAATAATGGACCAGTAGGGGAGGAACAGTCATAAGGAAAGCAGAATTTGGCACATCATATGTGATTAGAAGCTTCAGATATATGAACTTGCAGTACTTGGTCATTTTTCTACATAACTGTGGGATAGGCTGGTACACTGAAGTGTAAAATTCAAGGTAATCTGCAGTATTAAAACCTACGTATCTGCTGTAACTGTGAGCCTGTGTACTTGTCTTTCCTTTTGATGTGGTTAAGGGCTTTAAAGTTGTGCCTTGTGACTAACTAGGTCTTTAAAGCATTACTCAATTGGAAACAGGCCTGGCATTGCAAAGTGAGTTTTCATTTGCAAATCTCAGTCCAATTGAAGCGGATTATGCTTTCTTGGGATAAACAGACATCAAACAGAGTTTAGGAACAGCCCTAGTGCCCTTCTGAAAAAAAGCAAATTGAGAGCTCTTACCTCCCAGCAAACCGTAAAAAAAAAGCTGTGGCAACAGAAATTGCAAATTACAAATGCTGTGGTAAGACTTCAAGTGAAAGTATTCATGATTAGGCATTTTTCTTAGGTTTAAAAGGTGGTCATTTTTTGGTCAGTGATGAGAAAACATTGAATTACTCCAGTTTTCAGGGGGGAGGGTGGAAACGGGGAAAGAAGGAGAGGTCATGTTAAAAAAAAAAAAACTGATTGATAATTGATCTAGATGATAAATTTTAGGACATGTGCAGGCCAGTTATAATAAAAATGTTAATGTGGATCTCCCAGAGAAAAATCAGTTTCCAACAACAGGTGAAACTTGTCATATTTAGTTCAGACTCCAACTAAAGTGAATTCATTTATTTAGCCACTTTACTTCAAATATATATGGACATCCGTTTATGTAATGAATCACTCTTGCACTTCTAATTGAATTTTGTGAGACTGAGGATACTACTTTTATGAAATCATATTTTTAGCCTTAATAGTCATTCTGATGCATTAATATTTTCATTCTGTTTCAGATTAATTGTAAACAGAACGGTTACTAAATTCCAAATACTTAAATAAATAAGGGCACTTCGGCTTGCAGCCATTCCACCTGGAACTATTATTTTACAAGTTAAGCAGAGTAGAGATTGATTATTCAGGTGAGAGAGATCCAAGTTCTGCAAAATGTGAGGTTGATTCCGTAAGGGACACTTTTCTACATTGGTACTGAACCAATGGCTCAGCAGAGTCTTTAGGGAGCACTACCTTTGAGATGAGATGCATGGTCATTAAAGGTCCCATATTAGCTGTTGTCCCTCTAAAATGAGTCTAACAGTCTTACTCCAATTAGGTGCCCAGGTTGCAGAAACTTCCACCACACACGGCATCATTTAGCACCCTTTGTAGCTCCATCAGCAGAAAGAAGAGTTAGATGGGCACATCCTCTTGTAATTCAGATCTGGGGTGCACTGTGTACCTGGGATACACTGCCCATACTGTACCTGGGGCATTCTGGGGGTTTGTCTACACACTAAAAGCTGGGTATGGGCTAGCCTACGTGAGCTAGCTTCAATCCAGCTAGTGTGGGTAACAATCATAATTAAGACAATGCCGCATGGGATTCAGCACAGGCTAGTGAGCCAAGCACATACCCAGGGTCTGTGTTGGGCTGTACTATCTGCACTGAAGCCTGTGCTACACTTCTTCACTACTACTATTACCCATTTCAATTGGATAGGCTAGTTCATGCACAGTGTCACACTGTCCGGAGTGGCTCACCACCAAGCGTGCAACCTCAGGGCAGACTGTCAAAAGCAGGGCAGACACCCCAAACTGGTGGCATGTTCTATAATTAGATTTCACTAACCCAGCATCAAATGTGAAATCCTAGATCACTGTAACAGTGTTACCATGGACTCACAGACTGGAGTGCCCAAGGGGACTGTCTATCTTGCCACGCGCCGCATGCTGGACTTAGTGATAAGTGGTCACTTACACACACAAAAAATATTCAGGTTGATTCCAGTCCCAGAGACCAGTCACTTAACCCAGATCAATTTGTACCTTAACCCAGATCTCACACCACAGACAACACCTGTAGCCAATCCTGTAATAAAAACTAACTAAACTGAAGGCTTATTAACTAGGAAAAAAATCTAAGTTATTTACAGGTTAAAGCAAGCATGTATCTACGATGAATTTCAATCTGTGATTTAAAAAGTGAGATGTAATCTGTCAACACTGAATGGCTTTTTAGGGCTAATCCCAGGTTGACCCTCAGGAATCTTTGCTTTTTTATGTTTCTTAGCTCCAGCCCTTTGAGAGAGTCTAAACAGCAAAGAGATGAAAAATCTTCATGTCAGCTATTTTTACTTCCCTCTTCTAACATCCAAACTGATGGGACAAGGCCTTCTGAATGTACTTCTCCATAGGGGATGGGGCAATTAAAGCTTTTGTCCTAGGATGGCCCACTTAATTTTTGATAGTCCTCCTGGCTGGGCTGGGGTGGGGGAGAGAGCCACTCTTCCTGTCTGAGTTCACAAGTTCAGAGCAAGCATTTTTACAGTTATAAAACAAAAACATTTTACCCTATAGAATGGAATACAGACATTACTAGTGAGTAATGCATACAGCGACTTACAAGCATTTCATAGAGTCTAAACACCAAATAGTCTTATAAGAATGTAACACCTATTTTGAACAAAACTAGCATATAGGCAAGCTGGTTTGGTTTCCAGCTAGAAGTTTGTCAGTTCTTAGTTACCGCCTACAGCCTTGACAAGAGCTGGCGCTTGATTACCAGCATCACACACAGCTTTTGCTGTATAAACATGCTCTGTCTGAGGTCACACTGCCCATGCAGGACCTGTTCTGCAGGTAAATCAGAAAGTGTCTTTCTTCAGTGCTACTATCTGGTGTCCTTCAGGAGCATGAGACATTAAGAACAATTAATGACTAAAAACTTTATAAAAAGATCCCAGAGCTATGTTTGTTTTACCTCTTTTACTATCATAAGATTGTTAACTCCAGTGCCCTGCCAAATTCCAGTTTGAACAACAAAAGTTGCCTATTCTTCCTTCAGATTCAACTGGATGCAGTCAATATCTTCACTTCTGGCTCAAGGCCTAGATCCTGCAAAAAGATCTGCTCATGGAGATGCCTACATTTTCATGAAGTTCTTATGAGGTCAATGGGACTTCTGTCCTTATGCATCCTTGCATCTGTGTGATCTTTTTGCAGGACTGGAGTGTTCGATTGTTGTGTAATATAGCTGTGCACTATCTTCTAGCTTCGGAAGTGGTTACATTTAATTGTTAGGTCAATTGATCCCTATGTAATGAGTCTGAACTTTCTGCTGAAGTCAATGGGACTAGCACCCAGATTTTCTCCTGCAACTCAATTGCATGGACATAAAATGTGTGTACAAGTTTACAGGTGTAAACTATACCACAAATAAGAGGCTGCCTTTACGAATATTTGGCCATTTAAGCAGAAAAAATACCGTGGTTATGAGAGTCACTGCAGTTTCATAGATGTTCAAATCAGAATTTAATCGGAGTTTGTTTTTACTTTTTTAAAATTTGTGCGTGTGAATTGGATGCTCATGAAAGCCAGCACCAAGCCAGGTACAGAAGGTGCTGTATGAGCTAGCCTGCAAGATCTGCCAGTGCACATGCCTCAATCCTGACTTTCAACATTCTACAGTTATCCCATTCTTGGGCTCCTCCTATACAGAGGTTGCCCATCAAGCCAGCTTGTGCAGAAATATGTACCAGGGACAAATCTCAATTAAATACTAAAAGTTTAGGTGTTTTGGTACTAAACTAAACATTCAAATAAAACAGATATTTGGCTGCAGCTACATCTGCTTATCAGACGCAGGGCCTCCTGATCAAACAAGTCGTAAATATGAAATTTGTTCAGTAGCCTATCTTAATAAATATCTGGCCGATGTCTTATGATCCAGGTTTTCTATCCATGCAGACACTATACTTGTTTTTTTTCTGTGCTTCAGTTATATGCTTGCCTGACATTATGTTTGATGCGGAAGATTAAAGGAAGACAGGTATTTCAAAGTCTCTAGATGTTGCTAAAGGTGTCTGCACATCAACTGCCCCATGGCAAAGAGAGAAAGCCACCATTACAAAAAAAACAATAGGATACTATTCAATCAGGCACCAGTCCAGCAAAATAATTAAGCATGTGCTTAACTTTAAACCTTTGAATTTTTCTTTTTAAATAAAACCTAAATTTTTGTTCTACACATGTATTTCATTTTAATAAATCCATTCAGAGTCCTGTACATATATTTAAATGCCAGTATTATCAAGACCCACCAAGGTTTTCAAAGAATGGCTGAAAACGTAAAAAAAAAAAAAAAAGGGCAAAGTAGTGGTCTCGTTTTGATTGGTGCTGGGTACCTGCAATTCCTAATGAATTCAGTTAATAGAAGCCATTCAGTGGCAAAAAGTATTCAGGACAAGATTCAGGACGGAATATTTTTGCCCATATTTAGCATGCACATTTGCCTGGAGATTTTATTGGGGGCAGGTGAGGAAGCGGCTTTCCTCTGAAACAGCTAATGGTGGCCACCAGGAGAGGCACAAAAATAGATATGATGGACTAATTATCTGTTCCAACGTGGAAAATCTTATCTTCCTTTATAAAATTTATGGAGACCTACAGGGCTCAATAGTCTCCCCATATTAATGCTGTTTTATACTGCTCTTCAGGCACAAAGCTCCCCTAAAGCAGCCTAACCATCCATGGAAGTTGTCCTCTGGCAACACAGTGAAATGCTGGTTAACCAAGTAAATGGCAGGGGGGGGTTCACCAAATAAATGTTGAACCCAGAGTCAGAAAGGGAGTTATAATAAACATTCATTAGAAAAGAAAGTTTGTAGAGCATCAGTTTGAATAATCAGGATTTGGGACAAGGACATCTTGTAATAAAGGCATTTGACTAGGACTTTGGAGCACTGGGTTTATTTCCTTACTCTGTCACAGTCTTTCCAGGTCATCTTTGGCAAGTTACTTAGTCACTTTGTGCCTCCATTCCCCACCTGTAAAATAGACAAACTTTTGTTTGTCTCGACTATTTAGATTGTAAACTGTCTTCCATGTGTATTGATAGCATCTAGCACAATGACTCTCAAATGGGAGCCCTGCTTTAAATACATAAATGCAATTAGTTATACGTGGAGCTGGCAACAGCACCTATAGGCAAGGATGACTAGCATCTTCCATTATTGGACCCAATTTTCAGTTGATTTATAACTTTGCCAAAAGTTAACTGTCAATGCTGAAGTTTTCCATGCCCAGTGTTTGCGAGTCTGAATGTTTGGAGACATTTCAATTAAAATGGTTCAGCCATTTCTAAAGTGACAAAATAAAGTTTTGTCCACGTTAAAAATGTTGTGCACCCATTTTGTTAAGTACGTTGAAAATGGCAACATTTTCTGTGAAAATGTTTGGAAGAAATGAACATCTTCCCTTCCCCAGTGTTCCTAATTTAAGGAATTTTGTTTTTTCAATAAAAACTGAATTATTTTCATTTTCGGAAACCAACACTTGTTTGGTTGGGGGTTTCAGTTTTTCATTGAAAAAACTGACCATTTTGACCCCAAAAATGTCCATTAGAGGGGAAAAAGGGCCAATTTTGGTCAGCATCAGTTTTGACTGAAAATGTTTGACCAGTTTTGATAATAAGCTGTATAAGTGGCCCAAATGAAAGGTTGTAAAGGGCAACTTAAAATTCTCACATTTCCCAACTTCTGGGTGCTTGACTTTGTACCCCTAATTTTTTTCTTACACATATAAATAAAAACACTATAACTATAGAGTTTGTATATACACATACATGCATGCACACACACTTCCCAATGCCACATCATTATGCATTCCTTATGTGCCACGTTTTACAGAAAACTATTTTTGTAGTATTTAAGACAATTTATCAAGATATCAATTTGAACTGTTTTTCCTTATCCTGTAAAAGTAGGCCAACCTGCGCCCTGACCTAGAAAAAGGACGCAAAAAAAAAAAAAAAGGAATAACTATGCCTGCTAGGACAGGCAATGTCCTGCTCCTGTCTTCTGCTCTGTCTACACAAAACTGTTCAGAAACCTTCAGTTATTAAACTACATGGTAGTGTTTATTTACATGATCTTCCCACCACTTTTACTGACCCATATACCACAGAATTTACAATATCAGTTTCTTCTCTGCCAAGGAGAGGGAAGAGATCTGTCCACCCAGAGATCCTTCTTGGTTCTGGATCCACTAGCGCCCCCGATCCCTTTTGCCTCTAGTGCCTTCTTCTGTGCCCTGTGTTAATGGGATAATTAGCTATTTAGCCCTCCCCAGCCTAATCTGCTAATTAGGCACAATCATATCCATCCCAGGGCAATTAATTGATGTTTAAGTGATTAGAGTGCTGTCTCTGTTGTTGGTTCCCCCTTTGACCTCACGCCGGTCCCTGTTTTTCATTAGTTGTCCCCTGAAATTGCTTGAGCCCTAGGTTCAGTAGCTCGTCCCCTTAGGCTGGGGGACCTTTAGCTGCGGCAGGCTTGCACTCACCCACCTGCCCCTGGAATTCAATAGGTGTTGGTTCCCAGCAATCTGTCATACCTGAACATAACCATTTTACATGATTGGGGCTTTAGATACCATGATGCTAACCACAGCTCCCAGGGGGAGACCATACGTTTCTGGGTTTGCATCATAACCTTATTCCTCATTGGAAAAGAAAGTAACGTGTCTGTTTTTGAGGCACATATTTAAAATGATGCTGTGGGTGTCCCTTGACTCCATTCTACCCTGCTTATTTACCAGCAAAGTAACAAAGAAGTCCAGAGGGACTGCAGATCTCAGAGTTTCTGTGATCATACCTTTGTCCACCTTCTCCCCAGAAATGGTTAATCTTTAATGGATTCATTTAAATGAGAAAATATTGCTGCAGCTCAGACTAGAAGTCCTTACACTTCAAACCAAGCATCCAAATTCTTTGCAGAATGACTGAATACTAAATGGCTTAACTTTTCCTCAAATGGGGGCCCCCTCTCAAAAAAGAGATTCTGACAGCTGCAGGTTACACAGATGTCTAAATCACACACTGAAAGCACCTTGCTATTATAGATGTTTTGTACAGACCCATAGCTCTTGTTAAATGATTAAAAGGAATGAAGCACTTAATCATGTAGAAACCCTGACAGGAGTCTTAGCCTAGGACTAATATCCTGACCCAGCATTTTACAATAGGATGGAGTTCTTTGGTTAATACATTTGGTGTGGGCAGGTGACTGGGGAGATTAGTAGTCTAGCGAGGATCCATGTACAGTGGCCAATGTTAGTAAATTAGTAGTAAGACGCAGATTATTATGCTTCTCTGCCATGAATTAAAGCCAAAAGACTTGCAGTGGCAAAGCAGACAAACAATCTGGTAACTAATTTCAGTTAATGCCTAAGGAATTATTTTGCTACTGTATTCAAAGTAGCTTCTTTTAGTTTAAGCTCCAAATATTTTGTAGCTATTTTTCATCATCACAAAGTAAATTGTAAATCTAGTTAAGACTATGATTTATTAATGCAAAGCATCAGCTTTAAAGAGCAATCATTTTCTGCAATGCAGTCAAATTAGTCTCTTGTACAAGCTTTCACAATACATTCTACAGTTGGTTACAGTGTGTGTCTGCCAAATATACATCATAGTTGTAGCTTACAATGGTCAGGTAGAAGGTATATTAGAGAGGCCTCTAGAGGGATGTAACAGTCCCATTACAGAGAGAATTATGAAGCACAGATTAACAATGTTCCAGGGTAGGATCTGATATTTTTAAAATACTGTAGGAGGAGAGCTCTGTCCTGAGATAGAATTTGAAGAACCTAAACCAATTAGAGGCAGGGCAGCTAGTCCCGATGAAGGGCATATCCCCACTATGGAGAGATAGGTGCAGGGAGGATGCAGAAAGTAGTCTAGTATTCAAAGACCTGAGGAAGCAGAAGAGATAATAGGAAGAGATGAAGCCAGAGAGGTAAAGCAAGAGGAAAGGCAATGTAAGATTTTAAAAAACAGGAGGCCAATGGACTGGAAAGATGAATAAATAGGCTCTGGTAATTTTAAAAAATGGAATGTAAATTTTTGTATATATTTAAAGATAAAGATTAAAACCAGATATTTATAACATATTAATAACTACACCTGCATTATTAGAGCTAGAGCTGGGTAAATTATTTCCCACAAATATTATTTGAATAGTTACTTGATATATTTATGCCCCTTCGTGTTTGCTTTCTGCAAACATTCAAGGTAACAAATTTTGCTGCCACAAATTTTCAAGGAAATAAAAAATTTCAAAGCTGCATGTGAGTATGCAAAGGCAACTCCACATGACTTATGAGGAGAGGCTGAGGGAACTGGGACTGTTTAGTCTGCGGAAGAGAAGAATTAGGGGGGATTTGATAGCTTCTTTCAACTACCTGAAAGGGGGTTCCATAGAGGATGGATCTAGACCGTTCTCAGTGGTAGCAGATGACAGGACAAGGAGTAATGGTCTCAAGTTGCAGTGGGGGAGGTTTAGGTTGGATATTAGGAAAAACTTTTTCACTAGGAGGGTGGTGAAGCACTGGAATGCGTTATCTAGGGAGGTGGTGGAATCTCCTTCCTTTGAGGTTTTTGAGGTCAGGCTTGACAAAGCCCTAGCTGGGATGATTTAGTTGGGGATTGGTCCTGCTTTGAGCAGGGGGTTGGACTAGATGACCTCCCGAGGTCCCTTCCAACCCTGATATTCTATGATTCTATGAACTGAATTTTAAGTTTGTACATGCGAGCATACGGGCCAGAAATGCATGCAAACTACTGCAGTCAAGGGACAGAAATACCATGCGACTTCTCTGCCCTATCATAACTAAGGAAATATTTTTATCAATAGTTAGAATAAAAGATTCAATTCTGATATTCATGGTCAAGACTTTTTCAAGTAGAAAACAAAGGTAAGTAAGTTATTCATTACTAATTATTCACTAAGCTCTCATTAGATTTCCATAATATTCTAAGCTTCAGCAAGACAGACCTACTCCTCTTTGTGTCACTGTCCTATTGGCTTTATTGCAATAGTATGAGTAAAATGTTGCCAGGAGCAAGTCCTGTCTGTGTGAGGTAACATTTGCTGACTCATTACTTTTTCAACCAATAGGAATACTATATGCAAGTTATTTGAAGAGGAAGACAAGGTAGTTGGGTAAATGAGAGGATGGTAAGTAGAAAGGAACTAAGGTGGGGGAGAAGTGATTTGTCTTTGGTGCTACATTCCACTACCTAACAATGAGTTGTTCATAGGGCAGCAGCAGAGGGAGAAGAGAAGGAAGAGGAAGGAATGATTAACTGAGTAAGGAAAAGGAGAAGGGTACATTGCAGTTCCACAAACCTTTTCATTTTTTACTGGCCCCAGCTAGTAATATATGTGCATCTATTGGACAAAATTTAATTGCTGGTCTAACTATTCAATTCATTTCACCACAGAGGAACTGGACTCAATACATTTCTGAAATTTGATGGAATGTGAATATCTATAGCAAGAGTCATAGATTCACTGATTTTAAAGCCAGAAGGGAAAATTATCTAATTTGACCTCCTGTATCATACATGCCACAGAATTTCACCAATAGATTCCTGCAACAGAGGGAATTCTTCACTACTGCCTAAGGGAGCACTATCAAAGCCTAAGAACTTGTGACTAAGCTAGAGCATCGTGGTCTTTCAATTATGGACCCCCCTCTCCCAAAAAAGAATGTTTCATTAAATGTTGCTTAGAAACTCAAAATACTACCATTGCTTTTTGTAAAAAGTTGCTGAAAGATATCTGTGTAGCTTTAGCCTATCGGCAGTTGATATAAAGCTGACAGATTTAAAAATAAAGGCCACATTGCAAACACTTATACATGTGCTTCACTTTATTCTCACTTAGTAAGTAAACACACATTTGCAGAATCAGGGCCTTAAACCTTATAACCCCATGGAGTAAGTAAATAGGCATTAAGCATTTATTAGTTATGGCATGAGCCAAAAAAGTATAAGGAGCCAAAGAAGCAAACATTATGTGTGGTTAGTTTTGTTTTGAAAATAGGCCATGCGCAGTTAAAATGGGGCCACTGTTTTCGATAGCAGGTGTCACTCGGTAGTTGTGTTGTTTCTTTTTAGAGTAGACTTTTCTGCCTGGTGCATAGTCCAGTTAATGGTAATAACCTCAATCATGTCAAAATACCCTGTTTTGTTTGCGGGGATTTCTTGACCTTCCTTAATGGCACACATTCTGAGATGGAGTTCTTCAGCTTTGAGGTTCTCTTTGTGCTATTATCTCACCTCTTGCTCTGCTCAGATTTTTTTTCAGGTCCTCCGTTGCTTTGAGTGAGAAATAAAACCTGTTAATTTAAGTTTTCAAACAGCCTTTCATGTTGAGCTTCATGTGGCAGCTTTTGACCAGATGGGAAACTGAACTGGGGCTAAAAAGCCAGCTGTTGAGGCCTGTACCTGTGCATTCTACAGGTGTCAGGTTGCAGACTGTGTCAGTCACAGCTCTCCTTTGCTTTCTTCCTGCTGCCTCAAAAGGGAACAACTGATGTTCAACAAGCCACATCAAACATTGCAGGTGAGTCTCCCCAAGCCACTCACTTTGATAGCTTTCTCTTCTGACTTTGTTCCCTGGCTCTGTATCCCCTTGACTGTTCCTTTTATGTGTGCGCACACAAGCAATTTTGCTTTCTGCCTGGTGACCCAGCTAGTCCTGTTCTTGTGTAAGCACACAAACCATGAAAAGGAAACAAAGGAAAAATAAAATGTAAGATTTTACTTAACAAGTGAGAGTTTTAAATGCTACAAAAATCACTGAAATCTACATGTTCAACTCTGTTCCCATTGAAATCAGTGAAAGCATTGTCAGGGGCTTCGATGAGAGCAGAACTGGGCCAGTTGCTACCATCAGGACCGGCTCTAGGCACGAGCAAAGCAAGCACATGCTTGGGGCAGCACAATTCCAGGGGGGCGGCATCATTCCGGCCTCCTTTTTTTTTTTTGGCTTGGGCAATTGCGCTCTCGGAGCTTGGGACAGCAAAAAACCTAGAGCCGGCCTTGGCTACCATCTGCTGCCACTTGCTTTTCCCCATTAATGTCAAACAATACTAGAGAAAGGCGCTATGTATGCACAGAATGGAGGAAGGTGCCAATCAACCTGGGTGGAAAGAACAATTTTAAAAGCATCTCTATGCACTTAATTCAGGTACTTTCCTGAAGCTGTACAAACACACGGCTCTGATCCTTTCCATTCTTACACAGAGAGGAAGCAAACAAAGCTGTGGAGCCCATATAGAAACAGCAATGGCAGCATGCCCTAATGGACATTGTTTGTAGAAGCATTAGTGAATTGCTGATATCCTGTATGTGGTACCATGAACAATGAGCTCCCAAAAGCCACCCCGGCTGCTTGTCATGCCTCCTTCACTGAGGAAGCAACACTTATCAGTAGGACTTCATAAGAGAGGGAAAGGACAGTGAATCATATTCTGCACGTGAAACAAATAAATGGCAATTTCCAACCCTACTCCATATCTTGCAGGGGATCTCAGAACTAACACTAAAAAAAAAATTAATGTTCATTCCAGTTCAAAAATGGTATTTCACAACCCTGGCATACTTGCATTCCCAGATCATTTGAATAGTCAAGCTTGACTAGAAAAATAATTTTTTTTAAAAAAGGGAATGTTAAAGAGAAAACTTACTAAGAGTAATTTTGGAATGATATATTTGACAGTGAAAATTCACACTGCATAGAGGAGATCCAGTGTATATGACATGTGGTTCTGTTTCTAATTCATGGTTGGAGGGCTTACAGAAGTAATCAGCATGAATTTAAAATTCTGAGGAATGTATACTTGCCACAAACTATTCATGTAGGGGAGCATTTTTTGAAAATTATTTCCAAATCATTTTGAATAAACTCAATAGTTTAGCAACCTACGCATGGACAGAAAAGACAACACTCAAATTACTCATGACATAATTCCCTCAGCTCTTCCCCTGAGATTCAGAATCATTTCCCCCTCCCCCCATTTCCTTCCACCCTGCTTGTAGATGGAAGTCTTCATGGCTAGCTGAGGCACTGTGATAGCTCTCAAATGGGAAGATGAACTCAAATCCCATATGCATGTGTATGCCCTGTATGTGCATCTTAGTTTCTCTTTCTGGATATCTCCTTATGTATGTGGAAATCTAATCTACAGTACACATTGTCATGTATAAACAAAGAGTCTTCTTTTCAGTGCAATATGGCACTTAATGCTACGCTGAGGGTGACACTCACAGAAGGGCCACAAAAACATTGTGGTCTTTCTGGCAGCTGGCTCCTTTGTGTAGTTTGCAGCTGGAAACTCCCTTGATGTGCTATGTCTCCTATCTGCCCACTGCATATATCGCCCCCCCCCCCCCATCACTTCTGTGGCGCATGCTTTAAAGACAACCTAGACAGTTATATTTTCCATATCATCTTAACTGTTGTCTACATATGCATTTTACTTGTCCAGGTTTTTAATAAGGTCATTCAAAACCATAGTATCTAAGCAATTTCCATGAAAAGCAACCATGTATAGAATTGTCCTTCCAAGCCCTTCTATGTCACAAGACTGGTAGATTTGATGCAAAGCCTAAAAAGTAAGGGATAGTTAAAATCACTTAAAACAATGCTGGAATCTCAGAGTGATAGAAAAATTATTTAGAGCTGATCACATTATCAAACTTAAATTTTTCAATAAAAAGATGGACGATTTTTTTTGCAAAGTTTTTTGGAAAATAATTGTATTTAACCAAAAAAGGGATAAATTTGTGTGGAAAGATTTCCCTGTTTTCAACCAGCTCTAAGAGTTTTTAAAATAAAAAAAAAGTCTTAAGTACCAGCTTTTCTCATGGTTGAGGCACTGCTATTTTAATGTTCAACGTTGTATACTGTTTCCCCTCAGATGTTCAACCCAATATCCAATGGTTCTCCATTTTTGCATGGTGATGAACCTATTCTGAAATTCACCAATGAAAGAATCTGATTGGTCAACCATAGTAATACAGCCACAGCTTGGAATGATTGAAGTTAAATACATGAGGGTGTGGGGGAGTTGTCCACAAAAGAGTGGATATTGGAGGATAAGAGAACACTGTTACTAAGAAACATTATAAACACAAAGACAACATTCTATTGTGTTCATTGTGACATTAATCCCACCACAACTCAGACTGGTGACAGCAACCTACTTGCCTCTAGGTGAGGTGAGATTAGACAGTCTCACTTTATACTTTAATCCAGGAGCAATTCTCTGGTTGTTTACCTCAAACATGGCCACACCCACACAGAGTCCATTTTCCCTTCAGTGTTGTAGAGTTTTCTACCTTTTCCCCAAGTCTCATCATCATCATATTCTCATTACGCCTCTGGCATTTAGGGCAGCAACAAAGCTCCTCCACTCCTGTCTGTTTCTGGCAAGTCTTTCAATGGTTCCCCAGCTGTGCCCCAGGTTTTTCAGCTCAGCTTCCATAGCTCTTTGCCATGTTGTTTTTGGGCGGCCTCTTTTTCCCCCCCCACTTACTTTCAGGTGTCCATCTTATTGTTATTCTGGTGATGGAGTCAGTTTCCATTCGAAGCACATGGCCAGTCCATCTCCAGCGCCTCTTGGCAATGATGTGGTCATATCCTCTTGGCTGCACTGTGTCAACAGACCTTGTTTGAGATTGTTCTGGGCCAAAAGATGTGGAGGATTTTTCTGAGGCAGGTTGTATGGAATGAAGACAGTTTGGACATTTAATATACATGCTTGGCATGTCATGCATCCCTTTAATTATCCCTGTAATGTCTACTCTGCATTTCGGTGTGGATATTTATTATATGGATTTGGGTATCTCCCAAAGGCCCCACTGGACTAATAACTATCCCATCAGATACAGATATATGTAAAATGGACATCATGATGCTTTGAGATCTACAGATAAAAAGTGCTAGATAAGTGTGAGGTAGTACTATTACTCCTACCTTAAGGAGCTCACAGTCATTGGGCAAGTGACAATCTGCCCTTTACGTTCAGGCAAAGGAGTAAGGTGCGTAAGACGCCCCCCCTACTCCACTGAACAAGGCACAACCTGGGTGAGCAGCCACTACTTCCTCTCCTGGGCTGGTGGATGGGGAATATGTTGGTCTGCTCCTGGGGCAATAAACCTATGTGGAGCCCCTTTACTCAGGGAAGATTATATACAGTTACATGTAGCCTTAAGTTAACCACTCCATTGTGGGTGGTGGCATTGTATCCATTTCCACAGTCGTGTGGAAAACTGAAACTTTTTGCTGAGTAGCAATATCCTTTTGGAGACAGCTGGTGTCACTAACAAAAAAAAAAAAAAAGATTCAAAACCCATTTGAATGGGAGGGAAAAATGTTATTTGAATAAAAATCCTGGGGAGCAGCTCTATAGGCTTAACTATAGGTTTAGGCAACTATGAGGACCGGCAACAGCTGACAGAGCTGTCTCATCACAGCTAGACCACAAGTGCAGTGTAGAAAAGCAGGGAGGGAGTTGGCGCTATTAGAGACATGACTATTCCTTAAAAGCTGTTCTTTTAATTTTCATAACATTTCTACAAAATTATTTTGAGGCCAGAAATTTACCCTGAATTTCAGGGAAGTTGCTGAATTGCTGTGTACAGGCAAAATATGCTAGAAAATGTAAAATAAAGGTTAAGACCCATTTGGCTCACTATATTTAAAACTAATGAACTAGTCCTCATAACAGACAGCTTGTTAAAACAATGTTGTATATCTGAGCCATTCCCCCTTTTAACACTGTAAAATGTTCCATAACATAGTAGATCAGAACAAGATACACAGTTCAGGCAGCAGTGCTTTGTTTTGTTGGTTACATGCAATAATCTATTTACAAACCCAAACTCCCATGAAAGGCCATGCTTTGCTTGTAAAGTTCACATCAAGCCTGCACAGCAATCAACAACGAGGCTAATTTAAACACAGCAGTGGCTGAAATCACCCTCACTAGGTGTGTTTCCCTCATATGGGATGACACAGGTGCAGCAGTGCTCCTTGTAAATTTGAAGGCTGGAGAACAAGATCTCTGGAGCCTGTGAAAGCTAAGCCTCTTGATGCCTGCCAGTGTTCCCTAGTGAGAGCTTTGCAGCCAGGGTCACATGCTGGCCATGAGACAAGTAGCGAGATAAGCTACTGCTTCACATTCTGATGTCAGTTCTGACAGTGGCAGAGATAGGTGTTTTGTCTTTGTTGAGAGCTGGAGATCAGGAAGACAAAATGGTGTGGGAGAGGGATTTAGGCTCACATCCTGAGAGGCTGTAACACTAATTAAGTATTCTACTAAAATGGTTCAGAGGATAGAAACTGACCGATATGGACATGTGCTCCCTCATCTGAATTTAGTGGATTTTAGTTCAGCTTTTTATCATCACAAAATAAAAGCAATGTACCAGTAGTAACTGTTGCTGTTACAGTGGGTACACTTTAAAAAAAAATGCTCATATAAAAAAAAATGTGTCAGTCTGGAAAGTGACAAAGTAATAGAAGAATATTAGCTACTTCTCAATTATACATGCTGATGAATGTTAAGGTTGAAATAGAAAACATGAGCATTTAGAAGAAGGTTACAAATCACCATAGTAAGGGAAGGTAGACAAGAATTCAAGTATCACAGTACTCTAAACACACACCTATCACATTCTAACACCAACAATCTTAACTCCATCTGCAGCGCCTGCCCAGCCATTATCTAAAAACCTGAAGCCTTCTTATAACTCAAGCTACATCTTATACATTTCAAATATGGACGGTGAACCCAATACGTTCCCCATACCATATTCTAGTTCACGCAGCTATTATGGGCCAAAGCTACCAATGTTTTTCTTTTACCCCCTATACAGAACAAAGCTCTATTTTCCCCTGTTTTTAGCTTCCCACTATGGTCAAGAGACTATACACATCACATTTTCCATATACAGCCCAGAAACACTGTTACCTCATCCAGTATTCTGATAAGAGGGGGAGGGAGGGCATCCCCGGCATCAAGCTTCACTTCAACTCCTGAAAATTCCATAATATCTTTCTATAAGTTTAAAAACAAACTGACCAACATTCTTTAAACTCGGCAGAAAGATTTTCCTTTTGCATTCAGACTAAGCCTGGCAATTTTCAGACTAAACCAATATTCTTATCTGAAGTTAGAGAGAAATAACATGAGCGCACGCACACAGGGCTTGTATTGGGGCTTGACTGTAATGTTAGGCCCCAGTCCTGCAAACTCCTCTATGCTTAGCTTTACTCATGTGAGTATCACACTGAAATCAACAGGACTACTCACGTGAGTAAAGTTAAGCAGGTACATAAGTCTTTGTAGGATCAGGACTTTAATTATGATGGTATGACTATAGCTCCATTGTAAACAATACCTGTTAAAGCACTGTTTATATATTCACCAATTACTTTTCCTAACAACTTAAAAATCACAAACACACACACGGCCAGATTTTTGCCACTTTCAGTCACATTTGAATTCAGTGGCACTTCTTGCAGAGTAAGATACTACTCAGGATAAGCAGGGGCTGGAAAAATAAAATCAAGTCCATAATTAGTTTAGGAAAAACCAAAATACAGAACAAGTTATGAGTATTTTTTAATTAATTCAAAATATTTATAACTATGTATTGAATATCCGCCAGGTATATTAAGAAACTTTTCTTGCTTGCTTGCTTATGATGATTTGAGTAGTGTCTTGTCTGGTCAGGAGCAAAATTTGGGAACCACACCAAGGAAAGCATCAATTACAGTTTAATAGCATAAGTGACCTAGAATGAATAGTGAAAGGGAGAGGAGCAGCAAGTGTGGGAACCAAAAACTGACTGACAATCAGGTGATGACTGTGGTTCACTGGGCATCTGGGAGGCTGCCAATTGCTGTTAAAGCGTGATACCACATAGCCTGGTTCAGGCCAAGGTTGTTTCGAGGTGTTACAGTGTCATGGTGTTACTATGGAAAGGTTACTGGAATGTTATACAAAGTAACGTGACTGAGGCAGAGAGAGGGAGGGAGACTGACACAGGATACCTTCCACTTAGGACTAGAAAACACAAGGTAAACTCTGACATGTCTGTCTCCCTGGGCAGGATTAAAGGTAGAAATGCATGTGACAAATCAGGCAGAAGTCCTGTGATAACTGGACTTAGGCTTTTGGGGGAGGGGGAAAATCATTCTGAAATACAAAGACTGCAGCAAGCACTTGGTCCATTCTCAGGTCACCTCACTGGCTTACTGTATAACGGTTAGCCCTCTGAGTTATACAAAACATGAAACTCCCAGTAATGCAGCTGTGATCACAGAGAATTCCATTATTCATCTAGGAGCTCTGAGAAGGAAGCAAAACAGCTCATTACATTGCTTTGAAAACTTTTGTTATTGAGACTCAGCCATGTTTTCTCATCAAAATTTCCACAAAAGGGCTGCAGTCCGATCAGAAACAAAAATGTTTTTGATTACTTTTCAGCTGAAAGAAATTTTGTATTTTAAAATGTCATGTATTTTACTGTAAAATGGTCCTATTTTTCCCCACTCAGAAATGTTTGAAGAACAAACATGAAATGTCACAGATTCTTCATGAAATTGGGTTATTTTTGAAAGTAGGAAATTAACTGTAAAAATTAATTTGAGATGTGCTAACTTTTTTTTAAATTTTATTTTCTGCTCATGTCTAAAAGTTAAACACTTACTTGCATTATACCAGGTAACTAGAAATGCATTTATATTAGATCAGTGGAACCTGTTGATGGAACAAAGGAACTGCTACGTGTCTGGCTACATAACAGTGCAATTAACATAGCAAAAGTCGAAGAGCACCTGACATAGGTGGTATGGTTAATAAAGAATCATCAGTACAGGTGTCTCTGTCTTTTTCAGCGAAATATGAGATTTATATCTTGAATTCAGCCAAGCACAAACTCCAGCCTCAGTTATGTCTATTAAAAAAACCTTTTAACATCATAAAAATGTAGGAAAGGGGTAATGGGGCCTTGGATCAGGCACTATGGTCTCAATTCACCAAAGTATTTAAACATGTGCTTAAGTCCATCCCTATTCAGCCCACCACTTAAGTACATGTTTAATTGAAAGCAACTCACCTTAAGCTTTTACCTAAAGTAAACACATGCTTAAGCACTGGGCTAAATAGGGGTGGACTATTGAATCAGGGCCATGACACAATTCTGAAGTGCCTGGGGAAAGAATCCACCCCACAGGGCAAGGATAAAGGCTGTGAACCTCAGCATTCACTTCTGGGCACCACAAATCCTGAGATCTGTGCCCTTACCTCTACCTCTTTTCTCTTCTAAATCTAAACTTTAGAGCTCACGGGTTTAAACAATTGGGTTGGAACACTAGGGAAGTTCCAGAAGACTGGAAGAAAGCTAGTGTTCTGCCAATATTTAAAAAGGGCAAATGGGATGACCCAGGTAATTTATAGACTGGTCAGTCTGACATCCAGCCCAGCAGCTGATACATGACTTGATTAATAAAACAATTAAGGGAGGGTAATATCAACATGGGTTTATGGAAAATAGATTGTCAGACTAACTGATGAGATTACAAATTTGGTTGATGAATGTAGTAGCACTGACATAAAATACTTTGTTTGATAAAGGTAATAATGACAGACAGACCTGGTACTGCATTAAAAATTAGAATACAAAATTAACCTGGCATACATTAAATGGATTAAAACTGGTTAATTGATGGGTCTCAAACTGTAAATGGGGAATCATCAAGTGGGGTCCTGCAGGGATTGTTCTTGGCCTTACACTTTTTAACAGTTGTATCAATGAGCTGGGAGAAAACAAAAGCACTGATAAAATGTGCAGACTACACAAAAATTAAGGGAGTAGTAAATAATAAAGAGGATAGCTCACTGATACTGAGCTATCTGGATCACTTGGTAAACTGGGTGCAAGCAAACAAACATCCATTTTCATACAGCTAAATGTAGATCTATAACCTAGGAACAAAGAAAGTAGACCACATTTATGTATAGGGGACTATCCGGGGAAGCAATGATTCTGAAAAAGATCTGGGGGTCAGGGTGGATAATCAGCTGAACATGAATTTTAATATGATGCTATGGGCAAAAAAGAGCTAAAGTGATCTTTGGACCCATAAACTGGAGAATCTCAAGTGAAAGTAGAAATGTTATTTAACTTCTGTACTTGGCACTGGTGTGGCCAGTGCTGGAATACTGTGTCCACTTCTGGTGCCCACAATTCAAGAAAGATGCTGATAAATTGTAGAGGGTTCAGAAAAGAGCCCTAAGAATGGTTAAAGGATTAGAAAACATGTCTTGTTGCAATAGCGTGACCAGACAGCAAGTGTGAAAAATCAGGATGGGGGTAGGAGATAATAGGAGCCTATATGAGAAAAAGCCCCAAATATCGGGACTGTCCCTATAAAATTGGGACATCTGGTCACCCTATGTAGTGATAGACTTGTGTAGTTTAATCTATTTATTTTAAGAAACAGAAGATTAAGGGGTGACTTGATTACAGTCTAAGTACCTACATGGGGAACAAAGTATTTAACAATGGTCTTTTCAGTCTAGTAGACAAGGGTATAACATGATTCAATGACTGGAAGTTAAAGATAGGAAAATTCAGACTGGAAAGAAGATGTAAATTTAACAGTGAGGGTAATTAATTATTGGAACAATTTACCAAGGACTGTATTGGATTCACCATCGCTGACAGTTCTTAAAACCAAGATTGAATTTTTTTTCCTAAGAGATATGCTCCAGTTCAAAAGGACTTCTTTTGGGGAAGTTCTCTAGCCTTTGTAATATAAAACATCAGCTTAGATTATCACAATGGTGTTTTAGAATTTATGACTGTACCTCCTCACTTCACACAGCTATCAAAAGGATATAATACTTACCTAACACCCAGGACATGAAACTTACTACTAATGCATGTTTGTAGAATACATTCAGATCCTTGGGAGAACGGTGTTATTTAAGTGCAATGAATTTTCATTACTAAGGCACTATAATCCAGTACAATTATCAAAGACAAAACATGTCTGACCTTTCTGATTTGTTACAGTGATGATAGGAAATGTTGAAAGCACTGTTTGTATCCCTTTCTGAAAACAAATGTTCAATTATGAATACAGCTCTGCAGTTCTGGTTTATCCTTCTTTATAAGAAATTTACTCTTGGACCAAGTCAGTCCCAGTTTCCTAAAGGAAGTACAGAAAGAGTATACTGTCTACAGCACAGAATGATCATTATTTGCAATATTTTCTTAATCCTGTGCAGAAGTAAGTATCAACAAATTTATTTCTAGCCAAAGGAGAAGAAAAAAAAAATGTATTCTGGAAGCTGGACTCACTTTCATCTGATATCAGGAACCAAGGAAATTGACAGCAGTGTGTTCTAAAACAGTTGTGTATAATAGATTAAAGCAGTGTTTCCCAAACTTGTTCCGCTGCTTGTGCGGGGAAAGCTCTTGGCGGGCCGGGCCGGTTTGTTTACCTGCCGCGTCCGCAGGTTCGGCCGATTGCAGCTCCCACTGGCTGCGGTTCGCTGTGCCCGGAAGTGGGGGCTTCCCCGTGGCCCCCATTGGCCAGGCACAGCAAACCGCAGCCACTGGGAACCGCGATCGGCCGAACCTGCGGACGCGGCAGGTAAACAAACCTGCCAGGCCCAGCAGGGGCTTTCCCTGCACAAGCAGCATCCCAAATTTGGGAAACACTGGATTAAAGGATTAATTGCAAAGAAAGTAAACTTTGAAGGAAACACATACACTAAACCCAAAGGGAGAAACAGGAGCTCTTTGGTTGGCATGTTAAATTGAGACCTTAACAATTCTCCACAGGAGTGGGAGTTTTAGTTCTGTTGGGTGGAGCATATTGCTGTACAGACAGTAACATCCTGCCCACCAAAATTCCCATTTAGTCTCAGATGATTGGTATTCTTCATGTTCACTTCCCGCTACACAAAATACCAGCATTGCATAGTGGTGCTGGCGCAGAACAACAATGCATTTCCATTTCAAAGATCAGTGGATTTCAAAGGTGGGTGAATTGATGCCTTTATAGTCCATCAATAAAGCATCTTGGGAAAGATGCAAGGTGACATGTAAGTATCACACATACGGACATTTGCAGTTTGCAAACTGCATCACCCACTCAGTGCATTATTATTCTGTGCCTTTGAGTCCTGTAATTTTGCCTCCTTTATGTTACTGACCATTTAGGAATTAAGAGTTACATTATGTGGTTACAAATTGGTAAAACTCTCCTAAACAAAGTGGGGATAAATCTTATGCCCACTTCCCAGCCTGAGTGTCCAAACTGTGTACCGGGGAGTTCTATGGGGATCAAGGGAAAAAACAAATCTTCCCGCATAGACTGAAGAGCAGCAGCGAGGTGCTCTGAACCACTTCAGCCACCTCAGGGCTGCCAAAGACTCCATGGCTGGACTTTCCCTTGGCAAGGTGAATACATGGATCCACCAGCCAACGTCAGCTTCTTTCTGCCCCAACCCTTTCCTACATCTAGGACTGGAAGATAGTTCCTCACCAGCAGAGACTGTAGACATCCTACAGGAGTACAGCCCAGGGTCCTGCTGGCACCACTACCACCCTCAGCCCCTTCCCACCAAGACCTGCACAACAGTACTGCATTGGTTGTGCTATAGCTGGAGGGATGGTGAGGGAAGGAATAGCTGCTTATGCTGCAGGAGAAAGTTATCACTCACACATAAAATTACTGCACATATATGAAACACTCCAACTAATTCTTGACCATAAAATATCTGAGCAAAGTGATGACAGGATTCAAAATCCAAAAGAAATATATATTGCAGGGAAGAGGGTGTTTCAGGACTGTCACATTAATCCTTGGGAACCCTTATACTGTCACCTTACATTTTGTCAAGTTTTTAAGAGGTGCAAAAAGAGTTTGTCATGCAGTACCGTGTTGTTGCATAGGAGAAAGTTACAGAAAAATCTTGCGGAGCAGGTTTGTTCCTATTCAGTTATTTCAATTTCAATGAAATCCATTCCTTTGATTTTTCCCCATTCACTGCCAGTACCTAGAATCCGTTGATAATTGGGCAGTGTACCTTGCAGATTTCTAATTATAACCCATTTTCAGTCATGACTGTTTTGTCTGTACTCCTGGAGTTTCACAGAATTCTAAATATTCGTTAACCATGGCAGAAGAGACTGTTCCAATCACCCTCTACTGTCATTCTTTCTTAAATGACTTTGCGTGGGGCTTCGCAACATTTCCAGTCAAAGCAATTGGCCTGAACAAACAAAAGTAGCTCTTCTGTAATTATCTGTGGGGTGATTATGCTGGAGATGCACTGTAACAAATTTCATAATTTCTTCCTCATTGGTTTGAGTACAATGGGCCTGATTCTGCTTAGGTAAATCAGAATTAAATCCACTGAAGTCCATTCAATTAACCCAGTGTAAAATTGGTATGAAATAAGAAAGTGGCCTTCTTTCATTTGGCTGCTGAAACATTAATGGAAAGATTTCAGAGTCTGCTTATGTTTTGGAAAGCTACAGAAATGTGAGTCCAATACATGCAAATGTCAAATTCAGTCTAGAGCAGGGATGGGTCCAAATCAAATTCCCAAATGTGAAAACTCTCCAGCATGGGAAATGTTGAAAATTCAAAGCTGGATCCAAATGGCCTTTATCCTGAACTGAACAAAAATTCCAGATCTGACCACCACAAAACTTGTGTGCTTGAAATCTAGATTTGAAGTTTGTGATTTGAACTCAGCCTTTTTAACCAGAGGAAATTCAAGAAAGTGTTTTGTGTTTCAAATAAAAGCATTCCCCAGCTCCATATCTGTTTGGGACAGATTTTGTAATAAAGCCAGAAGAAGGGTGAATTTATCAGCACTGCCTGTAAATTAAACACATGTAAAGGCATGTAAATTAAATACATAAAGAAGAAGTTTTCTGGATGAAAAAAGTGTTGCTTTTTCTACTGCTAAAGCAACAGTGTGTAAGCTACATAATGCATTATTGTAGTGGGAGAGAAAACTGTCAATGTCTAGTTTTTCAGGGTCAATTTTCTGCATTTGTGGTTAAGGTCAGCACACAACATAGATAAGTGCATTCATTAGTATGTGCAAGTGTATGCTTTTACACACAATTTGTGTGTACCAAAAATCAGTCTGAACTTCAGACAGGCTCCATTTTTGACTTGCTTCTGCAGGGCCTCTAATTGCATGCATATACACTCAATTCTGTAATTGCGTGTGCAAATTTGGGGCATTAGAAGCAAACAATTACATGCCAAAACCGCCATTATCTAAGTGCATGGGCAAATATGGTAACTGCATACATGTAATTAGAATCTAAGTTTCAGGACCACCTTAAGAAAAAGGTGTCTATGAGACAGCAACCGTACTCTGGGAAGAGGTAATAGGGTTCAGCAAGTAACTTGGAGCTCCTGAAGAAGAGGCTGCTATCGTGTTGTGCAAATTACAGTACCATTTCTAGGGATATTTTAATGTATTTTTCCTCTTTAAATATCACATCTGCATTTTGGTTCTATTATTAATAATATCTTTCTCATTTACGTAGCATGTTTCCTCCAGAAGAGTCTCAAAGCACTTTACAAACTGCAGTGAAGTGCAGCTATGTCTGGGGTGGATTGTAGCAGCTATTTAAAAGTATATAGCAAAACAGCAGTTCAGCAAAGAAAGTGAACAACAACTTGTTTAAACAATTGAAAAATATAGATAGAATGTAGTTACCCATATATGGGATTTGTCTCACTAATTCTTATATAAAGTTCTATGGAACATTTTCTACTATAAGAGATCAAACACTATTGGCCTGACAAAGGTCCCTTTACACCACTCTGACAGTATAAAGGAGCTCAGAGTGGGTGTAAACTGTAATGTAATGTGCATCCACTTTAAGGACCCTTTATACAGCCAGATAGATATAAAGAGGCACTAGTGTAAATAAGAATCAAGCTCTGTCTCATCAAAAGAATCACTCCCTTTCCCCACAAAGTGGAGCAAAGCAGTCAACTGTAAAAGTTGTCCTTCTATAAATAAAAACTATTTGCTATACCAAACTAAACCATTTGGAGAAGAAAAAAAAAAAAAAAAATCAGTGAAACAAGGGGGGAGGATGGGATGAGGGGAGATTACATGTGTGTGAATTACAGTTTGACAGATTTGTGAGATCCTTCCCTCTGATTTTCTGTTACAAGTGGGGACGTACTGCAACATAGTGTACTATAATCAATCACTTACAAATTGCAAACAGGACAAGCTCCAGAAAATTTCCTCAGCTTAACTGCCATGTTTTGTTTAAATAAGTTGATGCATTTACATATTTTGTACTCTGAAATTATCTAAATTCCCTGCTTCCCCCGACCCCACCACCACACTTTAAAAAACTAAAAAAAAAAAAAAACAAAAAAAACCCCCGACATGCTAAATGCTTCTGCAAAAGTTAGATGCCCCAGAAGTATATATTAGTATGCAATAAACTAACCCGAAATGGTTCATCCATATACGCTCCATAATGTTCTGGATTTTAGACACCACTTCTCATGTCTCTCCCCTTTCATCAGCTGTCTGCCTGGGCCTTGATCCTCTATCATCTCCAATAAAGAGACGTCCTCAAGGTCCCTCCTTTTGAATAGGATCAGTCAAATAGTTTTGCCTTTTATAGTGATCCTCTCTCAGTTACAGAATAGGACCTTGAAATAAGTGAAAGAGCCAGTCCCTGAAGAATCCATCCCAAGTGTTAACATAAGAACAAGTGCATTCTGGGTCAAGAGTTCAGTCACAATAGCTTCAGGTAGATGACTGGCCATGATAAATGTATTCTGTAAGCCAGCTTGTGGACTTTGTATTCAAATCTACCCCTCTACCCATCAGACAACATTGCCTTCCTTAACTTACAAGTATGACAATATGATTTTGAGTCAAGACTTCTAGATTCTATATCTGCTAATGACACCGATTTGCTGCGTAACTCTGGGAAAGTTACTTTACCTCTAAATACCTCAGGTTTAGCCACTTATGAAATAGACACAATACTGACATACCTCACAGGAGCACCATGATAATGAAATATTTTTAAAGTGCTTAACTATTTGGACAAGAAGGCGCCAAGTAAATACACAATATTATTTTTAAAAAACTGCTTAGCTGAACCATGTGTCTATATGAAACACCTTCTTCTGTTCAGTGTAATATTTTCTGACACTATAGGGTGTGCTCTACTATGTCTCATCCTGTTGGACTACTACTTATGGGCTAAACTGTAACATTTAGCCACATTACTATGTTGGGGATGTTGCAGAGCCACCCCACCCCAGGGGAAGCCTCAGAGAAGCACAATGCCTCCCACAGCAATCTGGTTGTACCTGTAGTGTCTAGGGACAGGGGAAACAACCTCAGACTACCCTTTAAAGGGGTGCAGTATAACACACACACACACCCTCTTCTGGCTAGCATGGAGAGGATCAGAGCCATAGCTCGGCCTGCTGGGGCTGTAATTCTGAGTAGCCTTTATATAGGACACCAGAAAGGGGCAGGAGGAGATTGAGGTTTTTCACCCCCTACTTCATCACAGCCAGCCACAATTTAGCCCTATATCATTCCCATAAATGCCTTATACAGTCATGGGGCTCAACTGTGCCATCCTTACCTTGGGTAGTACTCTACTTAGTGAGTCGTGTCATCTAAACAGTCTTTGAAATCAATGGGACTACTATAGAGTAAAGTATTACTCAACAGGAGTAAGGGTATTAGAAACCCCCTACATTAAGAAGCCAGGGGTGACTGGGAGGCCTTTGGTAAATGATCATGTTTTGCAAATATCTGAAGAAAATTAAAATGTATCAAACCTGAAGCCACATCAACAACTCCTGGCTTTGGAGCCGGTTGAAACTCAGAATTTCTGTTCCCAGGGAAATTCAGGCATGTTGAAAGTGTTTGTTCCAATTCAGAAAGAAAACTTGAAATTTATAGCTATCCTGCCAAAATGAAGTTCTGAAAGGTTTTTGTTTGGTGGCGGGGGGAGCAGAATTTGTTCAGGGCAGCCCTGGGAGTCCCCCAGAGACAGGAGAGTCCCTCACCATGAAACAGGGAGCCCCAGAGCACCATCTCAAGATCAGATCTCGGAGTTTCCAGGCTCTGTCATGTACCAAGGAACCTAGGCCCTGAGAACCCCTACTGGAACTGGGGATCCCCAGACTTCTAGGGTCCCTGCTCTGCAGCTGGGAGCCTGGTAGCTCCCAGGTCCTCAACTCCAAGACAGTCACCATGGCAAAGGTGCCCCATAGCTGTGGGCCCAAAAAGTCATGGGGTTCCCAATTGCCCACCAGCTGACCTGTCAGAAAACCAGGTAGTTTTCTAACATAATCCTTCTTGTGAAACAGGGTTCCATCAGAACCTAACCTGTGTTTCCACAGAAGTTTTCCAAAACTGAAATGTGTCTGCAAAGTTTCCAGTTTGATGAATTTGCATTTTTCAATGGAAAGAAAAAACACCATTTGGTTGGAAAAATCCTGACCAGCTCTAGTTTTAATTGTAAAATGGAATCATATTGCACGAGTGCATACTGTTTGGGGAATGGGGGAAAGGAAGGAAGCAGACAGCTTGGGAAGGCTGATCAAAACAGATGTTTAAGGTTTGGTACCTATTACACAATATTTTGGAAGTTCAAATTACTACAAAGAGAATGTAATCCAGGTCCCCAGCTCATCCTTCCAGTAGTCCCGGTTTCATGGAATTGCCTCTCTGTCACAATTAACCCTCTTGACAGGCACTTGCAGCTTTACCCTTGGCTGTGCATAATAAATTCACAACAAAATAGATGAGCTATATTTTGGCCATTTTGCTAATTAGTGTAACAGACTGGAAAGAATTGCGATAAGCCTGTGCCATAAGACGACAGGATCACTCTGTCCAACACAGCCCAGCAGGATGCTAGACTCACAGTTATATAACACGTGTCTCCTTGCTGCCACGTTCCCAGCGTGAGATAGATATGCAGTCATTTCATATATATAAGCCCATCTTCATATCAACGATATCAAATTCCCAGCTCTGACATAAGACCCTGAATGCTGTAACAACTGCAGTTTCATGTAAATCTTATGTCAGTAATTTTCAAGTATTTTTTTTTCATTTATTCTGAAGTGGTTAATCGTTACATCCGACATCCTGCTCTCCCTCTACTGCTGTGAGATGTTCCAGAAATCCAATTTTAAACAACCAGTCCCTCATTAGAAGCCTGGTGGAATGCTAGCTGAGAAAGTGCTGCTCTCTGATTGGGTCATTTGCATTTTTTGTAATAACTTATTAAAATGTTTCATGAAGACAAATGAGACAGGAAACAAACAAACATTACATGTGCAGAAGACGTATGGCATTATTACATTGAATACTCTCTCCTTCTATGAGAGAGAAAAACTTCAAGGATATCCGATACTGAATTCACTGGGCAAAATCCACTGAGACTGGTACAGGTATGCGTAAGTTATGCTTCCCTGCCCTTATGAGGCCCCTGCTTACATGGGAGAAGACACCCTGAGAAATGGCGGTCAGTTTTTCCATTGCCACCCTCTGTGGAGCTCCCTTGAGTGAGGATCTGCAGCAGGAACTGCTAAGAGGAGCTGAATGGTCATGCTTGGCTACCATGAGCATGCCCACTTTGGGGCCTGTACTCGTGCTATGGTACAAAAGGAGGTTGCGGCAACTTTTCACCACTGTAACCTCACCTACAGGTTACAAATTTCAACCGGTGAGGCCCTCTGCCAGTCCCAATATGTAACTTTGGGAAACCATTTTTAGTAAAGAGACGTGACTATAAATAGAGCCTCAGACATTCCTATCCACCTGCAAAAGATGTAGCCTGCAAGGATAACAACCCTGAGGCTTAATTTGCAGAACCCTCTGGAAAAGCAGAGCAAATGTCTTTGCAAGAGAAGCAACAGCACAACACACATGGCTCAACCCAAAACTACCTTAAAATCACCAGTATGCAGAGAGCCAGCAAAAACATGTGGGCTCCGAGATTCTTTAAAGAGCCGTTAAATCTCGCTTTGTGTGCAGTAATGGCAGAAGCTATTATGTTATCATCTGGGGGTGTCAAACTAATTACAATTAAAAGATCAAGAGTATGCAAAGGATGTACCTTCCCAAAATTAACATTCTTTTAACATGTACCAGCAGCATATTCACCTCTTTCACTCATGCTGATGACACAAATGGTCATAATAGACTGGAGTCTATAAGGAAGGACCAGTAATCTGTTTCTTGATATAAATTACTAAATTCTAAACTCATATTTACAAAAAGCGTTGCAGGGCATTCAAACAGCATCCACTCCAGCGCTTGAAGTTCTTTTTGCATGACATCTGACGAAGAAAAGGCACTTTTCCTGACTTTGTGTCTTTCAGATGGAACTTCCAACCACTTTGAAATTCATTTATTTTCTATCATTGAAAGTGAACAGATGTAATGATAGTCTGTTCTCTTCTCGGTACTCATAGGCGTCATATAGGCAGCTCTTGTCCTCACTGAGGAGAGAGCAGTGCCTTAGAGATTGGTTAGAATCCAGATCTAGACTTGAAAAGGAACACAAGCTTTACCAAGGCACGCTGATCCAGTTTTCCAGTCTGGATGCTTGTTACTGAGATTGAACATTGTTCTTTGTGCCAAGTTCAGAACTGGACTTGGCTACAGGCCACATCCATTGGCCCCCCATTCTACTCTCAGTAATACCAGTGTAAATAAGAAGCAATTCCACTGAAGTCAAAGCCCTTTATAACTAGTGTAAATGAGATCAAGACCATTTCTACTTTTTCCATGCACTACCTTGGCTTGTTATGGTATATCATTTTGTGTACTCTACTGTACTACCATATTAAACCATAACATACCATGAGGATATAGGTTAGACAGAAACTCTACAGCTGGAACCTCTTTATTTGCACCGCCTGGTGCAAACCAAATGAGTCAAATTATGCAATATTTCTGATTAACAGAGGCTCAAGGAAGGGACACTGTACTGGGAATTTTTCATATTCATTTCATGGATTGCTTTAGAAATAGGCATTGCACAAAACACTAAGGCCAAGATTTTCAAAACAGGCTACTAAAGTTAAGCACCTACATCAATATTTAGGTGCCAAAATAAAAGTAGCCAGTTTTTCAAAGGTGTTGAGCACACACAACTCCCAGTGATTAGTCCTCATAGCATTACTTAGGCAACTCATCACCCACTGAGAAAAAGACAGAGCCCAAGAGAGTGGGCAGAATCCTGAAGCTCCCTGTTTTGTTAGCAAAAAGAGTGAAGCTGAACTTTATTAAACTCTGTCCACTGCTCTGTCCATGTGGCTGAGTTGCTTCCAGCCTAACTCCCCACATTCCATTTTCCTAGTGACCCATCAACAACAGTCCCTCCAGAGAACACAGGCCCTCTGACTCTAGTTCCACTGATCATGAGACATCTTCCTTATTAAAAATAAATAATTGACACCCAGATCCCTGTCACGGGCGGCACTCACCACCAGACTGGTGCCTCCTCCTGTTACTCTGGGGATTAGCTCAAGACCAATACCCCCCCTAGTCCACAGTTTGCAACCATCACTATCTTTGCTCCTGCCTATGGCTCCTCTCTCAGCTCCCAGAACTGCAGTGTCCTCTTCCCAGTTCAGCCCTCTGGCTAGGTTTTCATCTGTGTTTCCCCCTTCTGGGGATAGGTAACTCTGTCCAACAGTCCAGCCACTTCCCCAGTGACAAGTGTGGGGAAGCCAGGCCCACCCACTACTCCAGGCCCCAATCCAGGGACCCTGTAAATAGCAGCCTCCTGCCGCTCCTCTGTAACCTCAGTCAATGCTGCTCTATTTCCCTGGGCCACTTTCCCATGACTCCAGGAACTTCTTCACCCTTATCTAGGGCCTCAGCTGCTCAGTCTCAGGAGCCAGCCACTGCTCTGTCCAAGGTGCTTATAGTTCTCTCAGTCCTCCAGGGACAGAGTCCTTACTCTCTGGGCTCCCAGCAGCAACTGACTCTGCTCTGCCTGGTGGCTCTTTTTATATGGGCCTGCTGGGTTCTGATGGGCTGTTCTTCACAGCCCCTCTCCTACTGACTGCTTCCCACACAGCCTCCCTAGGGCAATATTAACCCCTTCTCTGCCAATGTGGGGCAGATGCCCCAGCACACTCCCATCCCATGTCCCTTTGAACAGATATTGCTAGCACATAGCAGAGTTGGAGACTTGTTTTTACCACATACTCAGCTGGTTACATAGTTTGGTCTCCTCAACCTGTGATCACAACAGGAGTGACCACTCTGTCACAAATCTGAGTCTAGGAAACTCTCTCTCTCTGGAGTCTCCTCCCTCTTTGTGGATGGTTCTCTCTCCATTCTCTGATGACCTGTGTAGACTGTATGTGTTGTATCTGCTGGCTCGTGTCTTCTGTTCCTGTGGATCACCTATCTGTCTTTTCCACCTCATATGACCTGGGTGCCACCACATTCCTCATGACTCCTTTGGACCATTCCTTCTGGAGTTTCTCTATGTCTGGATCTTCAAAGGAGTGCATGTCTCCATGGCCAGTAGGTCCTTGGCTGGACTGTCATACTCTAGTGCCTACATCCGCTGGTTGTTGGCCATCTCGTCTCAGCAATGTCTCCATCCTTCTGTCTGCAACAGATCTCCCCTCGTTCGTAGCAGGGTTTTGGTCCTTCATCTCAGTGCCTGCACTGAGCTGTTTTGGCATCCCTGCGATGGGGTATATTCCTGTGTGCCAAAAATGCCAACAAGGGGTCTGAAACAGAAGAAATAACCTTGGTATAACAGTCTTAGCTGTTTTCACAGCTAGTTTCATTTTACCATTGCTGTGGAGTATGCTGGGGAGGTGGAGTGGTGGTCAAACTCTAATTTGCATGCAAATTCCTTGAATTTTTCCAAGGCAAATTGCGATCTGTTGTCAGAGAATAAGGTGTCTGGAATGCCATCTCTCACAATGTAGGTCTATAATTTGCCAGTCACTAACTTGCTTCTTGTGTCAAGCAGGGCTGAGGACAACAACCTCCCAATCAGATTTGAGTAGAGTCCAATGTAAGCAAGTATTACTACATTGCCTTAAAAGGTAGATAAGTCTGCTCATACCTTTTCCCATGGCCTAGAGGGCAGCTCATGTGGTAACAGAGTCTCTTTCTGCGGGCATTTATCATATGACTGGTGATGTCTCAACTTTCTATCAAGAAGCAGAGCTGAGTATTCATTCTCAGCCAGCAAACACACTCCCAAGCCTAACTAAGACAGTTGTCAATGCCCAGGTATGAGGCATGTATTTTTTTTTCCTTATGTACTGTGGTGTGGATATCAGCTTTCTATCCCCAAACTATGATTCCATCCTGTATACTCACCTCAGTTTTAAATTGAAAATATGTTTCTGTCCAATCAGTTCTTGGCTTTTGTCTTCTGGCCACCCTGCTACTACTGCTGTCTTGACAGCCTGGAGTTGGATGCCCTTTTCCATAGCCTCTTGGATGTCTATCAGCTTCACTGTTGAAACTTGGAGATGCTGCAACATGTTTCTGGATTCAGCATCCTGATTCCTTTCTCCCAGCTTGCCGATTCTGGGTGTATATGCTAACACCAGTAATGGTCCTGAACAACATCTGATCTCTACCTGGTGGCACTGGGGGTGCATCAACATGCACTGTAATCTCTGGAGCACTACACAGGGGCTTCACCATGATTGTCTCTAGGGGTTTGTGATCGGATTGTGCTATTACTGGCTAGCCCTAGCTGTACTGATGGAAACAATGCACTTCAAATACCACAGTCAGAGGCTCTTTTTCTATTTGGGCATGCCCCTCTTCTGTCTCTGACAGGGCTCTGCTGGCATTAGCAACAGGCTGCTCCTTCAAAAGAGCTGCACCCAATCCTTTCTCTGATGTGTCACAATGGAGTATCAGTGGCTTTCCTGCTTGGTAATACTTCAGAATGGGGATATTCTTGTTTCAGCATGTCACATGCTTGCTGGGGGGACCTACCAAGTCCCACTCAGTGTCCTGCCTTGTGAATGACATGTGGGTTCCACTACTGCAGCCAGGTGTGGACAGAAAATGTATCATTCCTATGAAGCGCTGTACCCCTTTCCCATCCACTGGAGCTGGCATGCATGACTGCCTTGACCTTGTTGGGAATCTGCTTTCAGTCCCTCTGCTGTGAGCAGATGTCCACTGTAGGTCACCTCATGATGTTTGAAGCACATTTTTTCCTGGGTAGAGTTTTATGTTCTTGCCCCGATACCACAGTAGAAAAGATTGTAGTTTTCTGTCATGGTCTCGTTCACCTTCTGTATCATTGCTCCTTTCCCCTACAGTGAGGGTGTCATCTGCAATTATTTTCAGTCCAGGCAGTCCTTCCAGCACTTGGGTGAGTCTTCTCTGAAAGACCTGTGGTGCGGATTCTGGACTTATGCCCATAGGCACATGTAGCCATCTACAGTGATCAACTGGTGTTGCAAAGGTTGTCAGCATGCTAGCCTTTTTATCCCAGCTTATCCCCATACCTGTTCATCACATCACAGACAGTAAGGATTTTGGCTTTGGAAAGTTCTGGTAAGAGGTCATGAATTGTGAGCTGTGGATAATGACATTTTTTCCAATGCCCATTGCAATGGCTTTGGGTCTATACAGCTGCATAATATGTCTGATGGCTTCTATTCCACCACTATACTGCTTACCAGGCTGTTCTGGCCTCTATAGGTACTACACTACCACTAAAAGAACAGGAGTACTTGTGGCACCTTAGAGACTAACAAATTTATTAGAGCATCAGCTTTCATGAGCTACAACTCACTTCATCGGATGCATAGAATGGAACATATAGTAAGATAGGTGTGTGATCTGTGTGTGTGTGTATATATACACACACACACACACACAGATAAGCTGGAAGTTACCATACAAACTGTGAGAGGCTAATTAATTAAGATGAGCTATTATCAGCAGGAAAGAAAAAAAAAAAAAAAACTTTTGTAGTGATAATCAAGATGGCCCATTTAGACAGTTGACAAGAAGGTGTGAGGATACTTAACTTAGGGAAATAGATTCAATACGTGTAATGACCCAGCCACTCCCAGTCTCTATTCAAACCCAAGTTAATGATATCTAGTTTCCATATTAATTCAAGCTCAGCAGTTTCTCATTGGAGTCTGTTTTTGAAGCTTTTCTGTTGCAAAATTGCCACCCTTAAATCTTTTACTGAGTAGCCACAGAGGTTGAAGTGTTCTCCTACTGGTTTTTGAATGTTATGACTCCTGATGTCAGATTTGTGTCCATTTATTCTTTTGTGTAGAGACTGTCCAGTTTGGCCAATGTTCATGGCAGAGGGGCATTACTGGCACATGATGGCATATATCACATTGGTAGCTGTGCAGGTGAATGAGCCCCTGATGGCGTGGCTAATGTGATTAGGTCCTATGATGGTATCACTTGAATAAATATGTGGACAGAGTTGGCATCGGGCTTTGTTGCAAGGATAGGTTCCTGGGTCAGTGGTTTTGTTGTGTGGTTGCTGGTGAGTATTTGCTTCAGGTTGGAGGGCTTTCTGTAAGCAAGGACTGGTCTGTCTCCCAAGATCTGTGAGAGTGAGGGACCATTTTTCAGGATAGGTTGTAAATCTTTGATGATGCATTGGAGAGGTTTTAGTTGGGGGCTGAAGGTGATGGCTAGTGGCGTTCTGTTATTTTCTTTGTTGGGCCTGTCCTGTAGTAGGTGACTTCTGGGTACTCGTCTGGCTCTGTCAGGACCACTGTTCTGCGGACTTTTGAGCTCCTTGTGTACTCGGTTACATAGTACCACTGGAATTTTCCTTTGGGTAAGCACACAGGTTCCACTGTGGGGTCTACTTCCATTCACAGCTTTCCTTCAAAGCACCCACTGCCTTTGGGAAAACAAAATGCCAAAAAAAACTAAAAACCCCACATATTGCCATATGCTCTAAAAATCATCTCCATAGTCTGTAGGACTGCCTATTTTGCTTCCTGAGCTTCAGCTAAAAACTTCTGATGCTGCACCTTGATCGGATCCGTGGCTTTTATGGCTGTATTCCCAAGAAGGGGCTGTGGTGCTTCCCATCCACCACCACAAACTTCAGTTTCTGTTAATTTTTCAGGTTAGTTACAGTGAGGTCATATTTTCCTACAGTTGCATTATGCTCTTACTGTACATGTTTAGATTGGGCCTGCTTATTGTAATGGGTGTATTTGAGTCCAATTCACCCTGAGAAATCACGCTGCAGGAGGCCCCACAATCCAGCTGAAATTTGACAGGAATTTCCATACTAACACTGTTGCATGCATGGAGATTGGTGTTGTCCCCTGTTGCTTTCCTGTCCTGACAGTTTGAAAGTAATAAGTTCAAGGAGAGAGTCATGGCTGTCTGATGTGCCCTTCCCCTCCTGTATAAGTCTGAGTTAATTTTTCTGGGGCCTTTCTCTGCTCTTGCACACACTGCTAGAATGCTTCCACTTGCCACACTCCTTGCAATGCTGTCCTAGTGTGGGGGCATTTCCCCATCACCCACTCATGCTGTCTCCCAAAATAAATATATCTCATTATGAGTATTGAACCGTGGCCACCTGCTGTCCTTTGCTATTGTCTCACTCCATGTACTTCTGGGGACATTGTGTTGCGTAGAGCTTTCATCCTTTCTAAGCATCTGTCTAAGGTGAGATTGCGTTCCCGAAGTAGCCACTCCGCAGATGAGGATCCCAAGTGCCGCAGACTGTCCTGTCCCAAATTAGTGCATCTGTCAAGACCCCAAAGTTGCATGTAGTAGCCAGTGTGCTTAGAACAGTACCATAGGGGTCTATCCCCTGCCCTCTGAATTGGTCTGTAGTAGCTAAGCTGTGTCACTCCACTGCCCTTAGGCTTGGGGCAGCAGAGAGTTATGGAGTGGTGCCGATCTTTCTGCCTTGTTCCCCCATAAGGCAAAGTAACAGTTTTACTTTCCTGCTATTGCCGTCCTCCTGTATGGCCAGGTCTGAGTACAGCTCGAACTCCTCCTTCCACCAGGTCCATCGCTGGCCTATGTTTGTGTCTGCAAAATCCAGGGCTCTTGGGGACTCCGCCTCCAGACCAAGTTCCATGGCTCATGGTACCAACTGCTGCGTTGCAGAAAACTCCCAGCTCAAACGTTGCAGAAAACTCCCAGCCACCATGTTACATTTGCAGAGGGAAGCTGAAGGCAGGTTAAGTTGAACAAGTGGTACCATGTGGCTGAGCTGCTTCCAGCCTAACTCCCCACTGTTCCTCCACGGACCCTGGGCCTTCTGTCTCCAGTTTCACTGATCAGGATATAGTCCCAATATCTCAAAAAGTAGACTGTTCTATTTAGAGGTCTAACTTGAGGTAGCCAAGTCTGAAAATTATCAGAAAGTAGGTTTGACACATTTGTCATCCAAGAGCAGGGAAGCCGCATAGAGTGAACAGAGCCACACTAAGGGTAAGTTGTGCTTGCAAACATCTATTTGTACCTGTTAAATTACAGTGAATTAAATGCAGACAAGACTAAGTGCCCTGTCAACTCATTTTTTAGAATAAAATACATTGCATGGAATCGATTCCTTCACATTGTCCCCAATTAAGCAGTTGAGTTGTTTATCAGGGTTCCAGTTAAGTCTCTTCCCCCATTCTCCATACCATATTATTTGTGTACGCTTGGATAGTTGCATGATTTGATATCTCAAACTATATTTGAAACCCCAGCTAAACTACATGGATAAGTCACAGTGAAAAAGTTGGATGTGAGGCAAATGATAATTAGGGCACCAATTTCAAGTAATTTAGTGAAATTTCTTTTTTACAGATTGACCAGAGTCTACTATTCTTTATTTTTCTTGCTGTTTTCCCCCTCTTTATTTGTGTGTCTTCTGCATCAGTATGTACAACATTATCTTCCAAACAATTCCTCTAATTATGTCACTGCTAAATCATTCTGCCTAGTGAATTCCTATTGAGACTGGTGTTTAGTGAGTCACTGTAATATTGTGCCTCAAGGTAATTTGACATTATTTTTCCAGATTGTTTACTAAGTATTCATGGGGAGGTGGGAATCAAGTGAATAGGAAGACTACCTCCCTATTAATTAACCTTCACAATGTTCCTTTGAAGTATGTAAATATTATTACCAATTTTTAAATAGGTGAACTAAAATTAAGTGATTTACAAAAGGTCATTGAGTAAGTCAGTAGTAAAGTGGGACTAGAACCCTGGGAACACAAACCACAAACCTAGCTCTTAGTAGTTTATTTATTCTTAGTAGTATTAATTATTATTATTATTTATGTAATACCCAGAGACCCAATCCAGGATTGAGGCCCCACTGTGCTAGGCTCTGTATAAACCCTTAGCAAAAGACAGTCCCTGCCCCTAAAGAGTTTATAGTTTAGAGAGATAAGAGAGACCAGGGGTAGGAGAAAGGAAGTATTATTCCCATTTTGCAAAGGAACTGAAGCACAGAGAAATTGAAGTAGAATTTTCAAAAATATTCAGCATTGGCCTAACTGTACTCCCTGTTGAAGTCAATGGTAAAATCCCCTCAGATTTTAATGAAAGCAGAGTTAGACCAACGTGGAGACTTTCTGAAAATCCTACACTCAGGGTAGGTCTACACTGCAATTAAACACCCATGGCTGGCCCACATCAATTGACTTGGGCTCACAGGGCTCAGGCTGCAAAACTGCAGTGCAGACATTCAGGCTCAGGCTGGAACCTCAGCTTTGGGACCCCTCAAGATGAGAGAGATCTACGGCTCTCATGAGCTGCTGGTGTCTAATTGCAGCATAGACATACCTGAAGTGATTTTCATGAAGTTTCACAGAGAGTCAGTAGCAGAACTAGGAACTAAACCTAGCTCTTCTGAGTCACAGTCCAGTTCTTTTCTTTAACCACTAAATCATCCTTCCAGTCCCCTGCTCTAATCACTAGACAATACTCCTTCCACTTTGCCTTTTCTTTTATCCATGCCTCTAGCTACATCTTTTTTAATTTAAAGTGTACTAGTTTCAGTCCTAAAAAGCAACACTTGGTAGAACACAAACTAAACTGCACTTCGCTATCTCAGTAAAACACAGAGTCCCAGCTACCCTAGTGACAGGAGTAACAAGTTTTGCAAAGCAAAAGGAAATTAGAGACTAGGAAGACAGTATCAACTCCAACAACATTAGCACACTTAAAGCTTCATTTCCACTCTCGGTAACTGCAGAGTTATTTGGGATCTTCAACATTTCCTGGAATTCTTGAAAGGGCTGTTTGCAAACAATTCTCTCTCTTGTTTTCATCTGAACACCAACCTTGTTTATTCAGCCAAGGTGTTCTAGTTTTCATTTAAAACAAAAACTGTAAGAGCTGTGAATGTATTCACAAAGCTAATGTTTCTGATGAAAATCTTCTTTGTAAGGGAACCATTTTTGTAGATCTTTTAAATGAAAGTAAAAACACACACATATTTAATGATAGTGATCAATGGGCCCTTCTCTTGCATAAACATAAGAATTGCTGTAGGTCACTATGATGGAATGAACAGAAACTAGGTCATTAACATTTGTCCAGATTGATGCAATATCAATATGCATTTTGTTTCTACAATAATTCACCCTTGACTCACAATGCTGGGAAAGCAGTTGAACATATTAGCCATCAGTTCAGCTTTTCAGATCACTGTGTAAATAACACTAGGGTTTGGGAGAGATGGAGACCATTTACTGATACAAACAAACTTCTGCAGGAGGATTTATGGCTGCCATCCAGATCTTCACACCTTCTAATACCGACTTCAAACAAGTGTTGACAGGTATTCAGATATAAGCAACCTCTTGTTTTCCGATAGATTTTATGACAATATTAATATTTGTGGCTCTGCAATGATATTGTTATTATATAATTTATTCCAAATACACTTTAGTATAGCTCTAACTTTATAAATAATTATGGTATCAATGCCATTAATACCTGGTTGTGTACCATTTCATTATAACAGTGGCATAATGAATAGCAAACAGTGAAGTGCTATATTTTTTCATAAAGTTATATTTTGTCATAGTGGCATATTATCTTCTTTTGGTCCTTTCATGATTTGACATTTTCGGTGCCTACTGCCAGTGATTCTCAGCCTTTTCCACACCGTGACTCCATGTTATACCAGAAGAGTTTTGGGAGGCCCCATCTGGAATTTTCAGAATCTGCTTGCATCTAGCCTTAAACAGAAGGGAAGGGGTTGTGACCCCCTGAAACTTGTCCCTGACTCCTATACTGAAAACCTACACATTAGTTATTCCAAGGTCTCCTCACAGATTAGTAAACCTGAAAACATGGAGTAGTGAGCAAGTCATCAAAGTTCAGAATACTGTGAAGATCAGACGTATCACTGCAAAGCCCCAGCATTATTTCATGGTAATATTCTCATGAGGAGAAAGACTGGAATGACAAGAGAGATTAACAAAATTAATCTGACCTCTTGAGTAAAGTTTGCCAAAGGCACACAGTGTACTCACTGAGGAGGAGTTGAGTTGCAGTCACTTCCTCCAGGTTTGAATTTGGGCCTTGGCTAGGTGCTGTCACTGGCATCTCTGCAGGATTTTTACCTTAACACACCTCTTTTGGACAGCCACATCTCTATTTCCTCCTACTACCACCCTTTCAACACAAAAGTTACCCTTGCACACCCACAAAATAACCAAACCAATGTAAATTATATCACTCACACCTTCTCTGAATTTTGTCCAACAACACTTGCACACACTCATGCCTATAGTCCCTAGCTAACCTCTTTTCCTGATGGTCTCACCATCCACCTTGTGATTGATAGGCTTTATGTTTGTCTTTTTTCCTCCTTTTGACTTTACAGTTCCTCTCCCCACTCAGTAAGGTTGTATGAAGCACTGACCAGCCAATGTGGTGAACTAATTTAAGATTCCTCCTCCTTTCCACATATGCAAGGTTCTGTAAGAGCAGCAGTGGCTCTGCACTTGTGCTAATGAAGTTGTAGGATAGGCATAAATGCTCCTTGGAGTCAAGGAGTCTATAGGCAACCACTAGGCCTCAGTACACTTCAAGCTATAACACGGCCAGATTGTGCCTTGTTACTCCTATTAGTGAGCAGTTACAGTTACATGCATCCCTATTCAGGAAAGCACTTAAACATGCCCTCAAGCATTTTTCTGAATAGTGTTGCACTAAGCTGGCCTAAAAGTGTTTTTCTGAATGAAGGCCTCATTGATTTCAGTGACAGTACTTATGTGAGTAACTACTCACCAGTGGAACTAAGGGGTTCCAATCTTTTTCCAATCAAAGTTTCATCTTTTTGTTTGCCTAGTTCTCCCTCCATCTATGTCCCAAAGGATTGCTAAAAGCACTTCTCATATCTTTCAGTAGCGCTGAGCACCAACAATTCCTACTGTATCCTGTACCCAGGTGGCTGCTTACTGAGCACATGCTCATGGACAGGGGTAGCTTTGCAGGCACCCTACCTCTGTTAGCTCCTTCTTAAGGGCTCCTTAAGCACACCACAGTTTCTCTTATGCTTAACAGCATACCCCCCCCCCCCCCCGTGTCCTCCCTGGGGCTGGTTTAACAATAGATAAGATACAGATAGACCTCAGAATCCTTAACAACAAAAGGTTCAAACAATCCTCACAGTCCACAAAATAAAGCCCATCACCATAAAACAGAAGTTCATACTCAGCCCTGGGTCTTCCAGATATAGAGCACTTCCTCTCTCCCAGTGTGCTCCATCTAAAGCCCCTTTATAGCCAGAACTGTGGCCTTGACTGCCTTCTCCTTCAGGGCCTGCCCTGTTATGAAAGAAAAGGCAGTTTTTATAATGCCCTCTTTCAGAGCGCTCCTCCTGATTGACTGGAAGAGAGGGGAGACCTGCCCCACTCTATACTCTAGGGCTCCTGATCCTGGGCCCTTAAAGGAACTGTGTCCTGGGGTTTTCCCCCATCCAATTCCTAATTGCCCAGGGCCACTTTCTGTCTTCTGCTACCAGGACATTTCCTGGGCCTTCATTCAATCCAACTCCCTGAAATGGAGTCTTCTGGCCCCCTCTATTCTTAGAGAGCCACTATACCCCATTGCATAAATAATAGAAGCAACTAAACCTCAACACCTCTGAAAATCAGGCCACTTTTATTTTGATGCCTAAATATGGATTTAGGTGCTTCAGTGTAAGCATCCAAATTTGAAAATTTTGGCTCGAAAGCCTTAGAACACATACAAAGAAGCAAATTTGACAGGCGCATCTGTGCATCCTCCAAAGGAGAAGTTATATCATGCTGTTGTCATTGTCCACAGCTGAAGGGCCTGGTCCTGCAGATCTACCCATGTCAGTGCTACCATTTACTCACATGAGTAAGGACTGACGGATCAAGCCCTATGACTCTCTGGACACACTGTATGGGACAGATTCACTCACATTCCATCCCCTTGCTCTGGTGGCACAAAGGGGACAGAATCCCTCCCCATCTCCCTTGCTGGGGATTTCTCCCAGCATGGGAGAAAATCCCTGCAGGCATAGAGCTGGTTCCTATGCACCCTCCTCACAGCCTGTGGCACAGGGTATATATTAGGAACAGGGAGGAGGCATAGCCAGAGCATTCTGCAGTCAGATATCTTCCCGGGGCACCATTGTCAGCTGCTGCATGTTAGAGCAGACCACTCTAATCTGCATACAGCCCACAGCTGACAGAGAATCAGGGATCAGTAACACACTCCTTGAAGTCCCTCCCCAGCCCCCCTCCATATCCTTTGCTGCACCAAGAAGGAACTCAGGAGAACAGAGAACCCAGATCTATACATTTTAGCAGAAAATATATTTAAATACATATTTTTGCAATAGACAGTGGTTCTGTGGAAGAAAATATGCTAATTATTATAAATTTGCATGAGAGAGTTTTGGTCTAAGTCAACATCTGCTCTAACTTGCACACCACTTAAGTAAATGGAGCTGCATAGATGTTATCAAGAGTAGAATGTGACCCGTTTTATAAACTACCATAAAAAAGAACAAAAGAAAGAGGTACAATTTATCCTCTGAAATGACTGAGTCAATAAGGTACAAACCAACATGAGTAAGACTGGCAGAATCAGGCCCCCAAAGTCTTTCACCCAAAGATCTCCAAGTGCTCCCAATCAATTAATGATTTAAATCTCACAATTCTCCCCTGGACTAGATATAAACTATCCCCATTGATTTAAGTGTATCTACTGGAAGAGTAAGGTGTGACTTGTAAGTAAAGGTGGTTGAATCAGACCCTGTATAGAACTACAGTATATGATAGATAACATTATATTATGCTTTGTGCTCTCAACAGTAGTTTGGTGAGTTAAGCACAGTCCTAATCTTAAAATGTCCTTCCTTTGAAAATGTTGGGAAACACCATTCATTTTTACAAACACCTCATTTGAGTGGTTTAGTAACACAAGTCACCAAGAAGGAGTTTATTATGACTCTGCTTACTGTATACAGGTTGGGGAGGGAAATTCCTTTTTGCTTTTGATCTGCAAATACACAATTCCCCAGGGCAGCAGCGGCTAGACCAGACTTCCTTTCATTTTCCAGTGCAAAGCAATGGTTTTTTCTGTTGGCTAAACCATGTTTACTGATGTATAAAATCAAGAAGTCCCACCTCACTTGCCCCTGCACACAGAATCAAAGTAGCCAAGTCAAATTTCACGACCAGGGCTAGCTGCCAGCAAGCAGCATGGAGCCACTAGCTTATGCAGCAAACGGCTGGAACTGGATGGATGCCAAAAATGTCCTTTATACAAATTAGCTGAAAAACAAGTGCTTCATCTCACTGACATTCTTCTAATAGTTGAAAAATGTCCCGTGTTCATTTTCTCTTGCAGCTGCTTTCCTTTAGAGGCATCTATCATATTTGCCCTGCTGCTTACTGATCTGACCCAACTAAAAGCTGCTGCTGCTATCTATCTGCCATCTATAAGCATAATTCATTGTTCTGAAGCTCAGTGTGAGTGTTTGAGTCCTGAACTGAATGGCACTATGCAGGTGAAGAAAAGCTACATCTTTCTCCAGTTTAAAACCCCTGTAAAACTATTCTAAAGAATGTAATTAAGTATAGAGCTCATGAAAAGAAAGGGATTAACAGCATTATTAGGAGCCAGACAGACTGCATGCAGATGCTTCATGCAATCGTACCATTGAGCTTCATTCTACACCTGTAATAACTCAGGCTATTTCAGCCGTGGTTGCAGACTGTCTTTGCCACTCTAGATCCTGCGTAACGAAAACATGGGCTGCGGACTTCTACAATGAGGCCTATGGCTGCCCGCATCACAAATGTAAACGTTCAGTCTGGGAGACTGCAGAACCCAGCACGCCATGCTCCTGTGTTGGAAAGGTGCAATCTGACCATACTGTAGACTTGTTTAGCACCTTTTCACTAGGATCTCACAGCACTTTACGGACATTAATTAAAGACTAAACATGCACTATTAAGGTAGGAAGAGAGAGTGAGAGCCTGATTTGCCAGTAAGTCGAAGCCCTTTTGTACTGTTCCATAGGCACAAAGCGGCCCTGAATTTAGCTTAACTTGCTTCTGCAGGAGCCCCCTGCAAAGAGGAATCCTCCAGTAGTGTAGAGCTGTTGTTCTGGCTCCAATATTGTCCTTTCCTGAATGTGGCATGAGGCAGGAGACCCGAGAAAAGGGGGACAGCCAGGCTGTCCTTGTGCTCAGCTAATCCCCAGCTGCCATAACAGTCCATTGGGGCTATAGTCAGATGGCATAAATTAGTGCAGCTTTTAGGTTGCTCTAAATTGTTGCAAGGCACAGGACTAGTGTCACGATAACCCTGCGATCAGAAAGGGACATATAGGTGGCTTCAAGCCATCTTCACTGTCCCCAGATTTGCACCAACTGCTCCTCAGCCAGAATGAAGAATTGGGGCCATAGAGTATAGGGACTAATCTCCTACCTCTTAAATGCACTATACTTCAAGTCAGGAAAAGGAAACAGGTCACTAACACTGTGGAAGTGATTCCCAAATATGCAGCAAGTTTAGCTTACTCTGACCTGAGGGGGGACATATTAGTGGATGTTTGAGAGTTCTAGAAGGAGAAAATCTAAAATTGTCACTAATTTCAGGTTGAATGATTATTTGTGTGATAATTCACAATAGATATCCATTACTCACTATTCATTATCTTCCTGCTTAAAAAATGTCAGTCATTCCATCCAGGAGCAGAAATGTGTATAACCAAACACCTAGCAGGAATACTCAAACACAACATTTCTCAAATAATCCACAGGTTTACATGTGTTCATATAATTTACAAAGAAATAAAATACTTGCAGAAATGATCACTAGCTTGTGAGTGATTTTGAAATGAAAAAAAAAAAAAGCTAAATTTGCAAGGAATAATTCAGCCATCTCTAATCAACACACAGCAATGTTGCACAACAGTTTAAGAGGGGAAAATGTGGCCTGAACTCGATCAAAGTTTGAGCGCCCTTGCTAAAGCCTTTGCTTTGTAAATAATGCTGTGTACTAAATAGCACATCTCAGTATTAAAGAAACTGGAATAAATCTCTTCGGTGTACAAAAATGCAAATATACGTTAGCAGAAACTGCAAGCACAGTAAACAAATCAAGATGGCAACATAGCAATTTCTGTGGGGCTCTATGACATTTTGTATATTTGTTCCAGGTTTTCTTTCCAAGGTATTGCACACTCCGTTGCTTTTTGGAGGATAATTAGCGAACAAATCTGAGCATCTGCAGCTCATTTGACTCCTGAACCCATTCTGATTTCTTCAGCTTTTAACTTAAACCTCAGTTTAACTACATGACAAACCTTTTCACGACTAAATAGTTTCATTTTATTTATTTTTAAGGAAGCCATGGGGAAACTGAACATTATTTCCAACTGGTAGCACAGCATTTAAGAAAATCTGCCATGATACACTTGAGTTAACTTCCTCTTGGCTTTGATGGTTTTTTTCCTCAAACAATCCCTCCTCTTAGTTGCAAGAAAACTAGTTAGAAAAGATTTCAGATTTCCTTTTATCGCAGACCAGAGAAATGAAGTTAAAAGCAAAGTGTTACATTTTTCTAACCTACCTCATGAAAAAGCCTCAAACTTAAAAGAAAAAACTTACAGAGGTGCTTAACCAAAACAGGCAGAATATCTACTGAATAACCACAAGAATAAATTCCCCTCTCATGTGGGGAGATTATTCAGAAGATTTGACAGCTTTGCAAAATAACTTTAGCAGAGTTTGAGGGCAGGAAGTTGCTGCATAAAAAAAAAGAGATGAAGGTGACTCAGCTGGGAAGCAAAAGTTTGTAGGGCCTTGTCAATTGGTAAAGCTCACTTAAGATCTGCATTTTTAACTAAGATTTCACTTTGCATTCAAAGATTTTATAATGGAAACAATGCCACACTGTAGATTTGTATTTACAGTCTGTTTTTCTGTATGAAAGAACTTTGAGAGTTTATATTAATTTCCAAAATTTCATAAAATGAAATAACTTTTTTTTCTTTTTTCAAAAACTTGAAATCGGGGTGGGTCAGTTCTCACACCACATTTGTTTGAAAAGCATTTATGTTTTGCAAATACCCGTGTATCACATGTGATCAGACTGCCTTTTACATCAGACACAGTACTCTCGGGACTACCCACTGCTATAGCACCACAGTATTAGATCCTTGGGGTCAAGATGGTCACAATGTTTCATAAGAGTTTTGTCAGAATCCTTCCATCAACTTCAGTGCGTTTTGAACAACGCCCTATATTAAGGCAAATAATTAAATATTTCCAAACCACATAGCCCCTCTGGTGCTAGCAATGTTGGAAGCCCTTGTGTAGATGGGCTGCTAGTATTTTTGACATGATATACAATAGATCTGCTGTGAGAAGGTACACTTGACACAGTTTTAAAAATACTGGTAGCCTGTCTATACAAGGGCCCCCAAGGTTGCTAACACCAGAGGAGATGAACCAGTGTCAGCAATATTCAGGTGTGTCTACACTGCACTAAAAGACCCTTGGCACCAAGTCTCAGAGCCTGGGTCAATTGACTCAGGCTCTCAGGGCTCAGGCTGCGGGGCTAAAAATAGCAGTATAGATATTCAGGCTAAGGCTGGAGCCCAGGCTTTGAAACCTGGTGAGGGGAAAGGGTCTCAGAGCCCAGGCTCCACCCTGAGCCCAATCATCTACACTGTTATTTTTAGCCCTGCAGCATGAGCCCCAGGAGCCCCAATTAACCCAGGCTCTGAGACTCAGTGCAATGCATTTTTCTTTGCAGCGTAAATGTGCTTTATAATCTACCCTAAGAGCCTAGTTCTTCTCTCACTTACACTAGCTCAATTCATGAATAATTCCTGTATATTTACCTCAATATAAAAGTGGTATAAGAGGAGTATCAGGGCCAACGAGTATGTCTACACTGCATCTGGAAGCAAGTCTCCCAGGCTGAGTCCACAGACTTGTGCTAGCAGGGCTCGCGCTAGTGTAATAAAAATTGCTGCCTAGATGTTGCCTTGAGATTGAGACTCATGCTGGAGCTCATGCTCTCCAACTCACCCACCCCCCAGGCTTGAGAGCCTCAGCTCCATTCCAAGCAGCAAGGTCTACACAGCTATTTTTAGCATGCTAGTGGGAGCCTTGGCTACATAAATCTGTCAATCCAGGCTGGGAGACTCACTTTCAGCAGTAGTGCAGACATATGCAAAGAGGGCGGTAAGAGCGATGGGAATTAATACCTTTTTACAATGAAGTAAAGAGAAAAACCAATCAAGGAAACAGAAAAAAAAGTTATGAAAACCACAAGCTGTTTCACTCATAATTTGCTTCAGCAACACTAAAACCAACACTGTCTACAGAAAACAAATCAGGAACTTTTTTTTTTTTTGCATAATGCTAGTGAAAGGTCTGCCATGACTGGGTGAATAATTCTGTTCCTGGTGGGTGGAGCAAGAGGTGGGGGAAGATGGTGTTATCCATCCAGCTACAGTGCCTTATCATCTCCTGATGATTTCCAGACTAAATCTGGGACACAGAAAGGAAGGCAATGTAATGAAGCTGGCTTCTGTTAGCCTAAACCCTGCTGGGATGCTGAGAGCCAGGTTGCAGCGGTGGGAAAGGGCAGCAGCTTTTCCTGCACAGGGGTATTGGGGCATGTTTCTGTGGTAAATTACCATTGTGGGGACTACAGGAGGTATGCACTGGCCCTAGGAGTTCTGGCTCTAGAAGAAAACATAAATCTATATAGGGTTCTTAGCTACTGGCCCTGAATATGGGGTGCTATGGAGCTGCACCACCCTGGAATAGAGCTAGGGAGATTCTGCCTCAGGCAGGCACATTCTTTCCCAGCACAGATCCCTGTCCACAAAGGAATTTGCACCAGCCATTAGCTCCCCATAATGGACCTGCTCTGTAGACAGGGAGCAAGGTCATGGCCACGCCTCCTCCTCATCACCTTACTCCCACTGGGGGAGCAGAAGTGAGCAGTTGCCAGGGCACAGGGATATGGTTGAGGGGAGGTGATGGGGAGCTTCTTGCATGTTCCTCCACTGCCAATCCAGGGACGCATACAATCCAGCTCAGAAGGGATATTTTTTAAATTTACACAAATAATGATGTGTACATGTGTGAGGGAGAAACAGAGTGTTGACTGTTGGCAGTGAAATACAGCTCCCCTGTTTTGTTCTGCCCTGTTTTAGATATATTTTGAACTAAAAGGTGGCACACAGCCCCAAAGCTAACAGCTGAACAAACTTCAAAAACCATAAATTACTAAAACACACAAAGAGAAAGGTCAGTAGGAAGTGCTTCCTCATCACTCTGTGACAGGCTTCTCACTCTTGCATATTAATGTTATCCATAGGAACTGCACTGGTCAGTCAGTTGAAGTAAAGCAGCTGGGGAGAAAGACAGAGGATGTGGTTACTGCTTGGAAGCTAGAATGAAAACAAACTTTTTAAAAAATGTTTCCTCCAAAGCCTTTTCCAGTCTATAAAACCTCTCCTTTAAGTGGGTTGTGTACACTGCAATCACTTACAACAGGAACTGCTACCTTTTAAAAATTTCTTTTTGGCCTCAGTTTTTCTCCAACTCATGCTTTTTTCCTTTCCTCCTGTTTATACACATGCTAACATTTTGTTTTTTGTTTTTTTTTTTACCACAACTGCACATTGAGCAGAGATTTTCACTGAGCTGTTTTCAATAACTCCAGGTCTTTTTCCCGAGTGGTTACAGTTAATTTGCAATGTGTATGAGTATTTCATATTATTCCTTTCAATGTCCATTACTTAGTGTTTCTCAACAATGAATTTTATCTGCCACTACACTTTTTACCTCCTTTTGTGAGCACTAACAAAAAACAACAAGAAGTGCCAGAGACTCCATGAAATCCACCAGGGATTTTTCTATTGGATTTACATGGCTGGAAGTCTGATACTATGGTGGATAGATAGATAGATAGATGATTATATGCTCTAGTATTAGCTTTTACCATGATGAATATTGACCATTATGTATCTCTGTTAGGAGGATATTTTAGAGTTAAAAGGCATGAGCTCAGTCTTGATCCTTGTTGGTCTTGTCTATATCTCTTCGCTCAATGGTTAAAAGGTCCTGTGCATTAGCAAAATGTGCTATATGGAGAATCTATATCCAACATGGTGTGTAAAACCTAGGGGAGAGGCATTATCCTTCTGGATGGCGCCATCATCAAAGCCTCCTTGAAAGAGGTAGAATTCCCACATGGCTGAAATATGGTGAGAGTTGGTCTCTGCTCAAGAAGCCATCTCTTCATATTAATAGTGAATAACATGAAGGAGATTTCCTTGAATAACTTTTTGCACAGGGGAAAAATTATAGGAAAAATACCAAGAAAAATGCTACAATAGAATTCAGAAAAATGTTTTGTAGCTTATTATGGTTTCAGTCAAAAGCTTTTAACCAGTTATGAATAAGGCCCCCTACCGGAGACTGGTCTAACACATTAATTACATTTTTTTAAAAAAATTAACTATGTAGCTACCGACAAACAAATTAAATCATGGTTTTTTTTAAAAAATAGAGCAACATGATTTCTCCTATCTGTTTGAAACCTGAAAACAATTGTTCAGTTTCTATGTATATCTAGCTTTGACTCTGTATTATTTTGACTGCTGATAAAGATAAGTTAACTTTTCCTCTTCACTAGATCAGGTTGATTGGACCCCCAGGCTTATTAATACAGAAATAACTATCTCTTACTAAATAACAAACAAGTGATGTGTACTGAGTACCACTTGGATGGTACTTTGGGACGCTCTGTGTCAGTGTTTCTCAACCTCTGCCCATGGAACATCAGTGAGCCAGAATACCTTTATTGGGTGGTCTGCACAGTGACATATTTTGAGAACCAAACCATATAGAGCTGATTGGGTGCTGAAGTGGGGTCTGTCTCTTAAAAAACTGTCTGCAAAATGAAAAAAAAATCAAAAAAGCATTACTCTATGCCCATTAAGGACTCTTAAGAAGTTCAATCCTTGTGGAAATATTTAATTCAATACGGGAATAGGAAGTTGTCGTATTTCAGTCCGCATGGGAGATAATGATCCATTTTATTGGGAGTTTCTTCCTTGGCTTTACCCTTGAAAGAGGAACACTTGTTCACCTCCTTTATTTCTAACAGAAGAAACACAGAGGAAGTAGAATTTACTTTTAACTGTATGGATGGGGTGACTGGATGACAATGACACAGCAAAAACAAGCATACATTCCAAAATATATTTTAACATATCTATTAAATTGTTTCATTTGACTTCAATTTTTTCTGAAACAAAATCAGTCAAAAGGAGTTTGGATTATCATGGGAACAAAATGAGGTCACGCCAAAATTATATCACAATATACCATTGGGTAAAATATTGCAGAGATACGTCTTGATCATGACTAAATGATGTGCTCCTAAAACACAGCACATTTATTTCTAAGGGTAATAGAAGGATGAGGTGGCAGAGTACAGAGTAAATAATCATTAATCCTTTAATAATCTTTCTGTAAAGGGATTTATAATAGGGAGGACAAACCTCACAGAATTTGAAGTTTTTGCAAGCCTCACAAACTATTGTTTGGGTTTGCAGGTTTTACAAAACTAAACCAAAATTGGAGACATTTTCCTCCTGTCATTTACACCCATTGCCATGATTTTGCTGAAGGGTGATTTTAAAAAAAAAATCTAGTTACAGGGAAACTTGTGCTTTATATAAGGGATGAAAGAACCACCTTCCTGAAAAGCTTGACTGGCACAAGTCTGTATCCTGTATAGGGTCTCTTTACTGTATATAGGTTTGGTTTTTTTCATTAGGATATTTTACCCTGTCTGCTCTCTGTTCCTTTTCTCTCCCTATTTTTTAAATTGGATGTTTTAATCCCCACCTCCCCTTTGATCCTTTCCTCACAGTCTCTCCTAAGTGAAACACAAATACTGTAAAGTTCAAGGCTGAGTTAGACCCTGAACACATGGGGCCTGATTCAATACTACACGACTCCAATTTTATGCTGATATAACTCCATTGATTGATTGATTATTATGATTATTATTTTGTTACACCAGCGATGCACTCTGTACCATATGAGACACAGTCTGTACCTGAAGGATTGTACAATCTAATCCTCAATCCTGAGAAAGGCACTTTGTTTAACCACATAAAGTGAATTTTGCCAGGCTGTGCATTTCCACAACATTCCTCACACTTGTGACATTTAAAAACTGGTAGAAAGATATCTGCAAGGATCCTCCCTATTCCACTGAACAAAAGAAACCCCTGTAATCTTCTGTGGGAAATGGATTTGATTGATATATTCAGCCCAGGATACAAGGAAAATGTTCTCTAGCAATATTAATTAATGCAGATAGGACTGCTATGATTTCATTGTGTGGTGCACATACCACAAAGATTGCTGAGGGTACTATCAAAGTCAGAGAGACCATGGATGGCAGGTTCATCCTCACAAGTCAGCCTTGTTGGATGGCAGTATGGTCATAGGAAATATTGATAATGCTGGTGATGTGGTTAAAACTCCCAGAGATTGACATTTCACCTTATTGTGTTATAAAAAGAATATTCATCATCTCAGTAGCACTTTATGACGTACCTATCCTCTGTATTTTCTTCCTATTCTTGAATATTGCCATTGCATTCTGATTTAACTGACACAAATGAGAAACTCCTACTCCGCTGGCAAACTCCAGAGGTGGAACATTCCATTCTCAGAAGCAAGCCAGTCAGTGTGTTACACCATGTAGGAGTAACATGTTTGCTTATCAGCAAAGCATTTCCTACCTCTATCTCAGGGTTTCCTGTGCAATGTCATATGCCTTCTGTCAGATAGCAGGTTTCTGTGACAAAGGGCAAGTTGTAATGGTTGAAGATGTAATAGGTAAACTCAGATCCATAGGGCAGAGACCATCTGTGCTGTTCTACTCTGAGCTGCTGTTTAGGTGTACAGTTTGTTTCAGATTATATTGGAAAGTTACATTTCTTTCTCTAAGGGCATATGCACACTGCAGCTGGGAGCCGGCTTTGCAATGCAGGCAGACAGACAGGAACTAGCTCTGCTTCTCAGCTAGCATATTAAACATAGCAATATACCCAGGGGCAGCATAGACAGCATTCTGGGCTAGCCTCCCAAGTACGTATCCAGGGAGCCTGGGCAGGTTTATATGCAGATGGCTATCCCAAGCTGCCACACATGCTACCTCCAGCTAAACAGCTATTTTTAGTGCACTAGCTCACACAGAGCTAGCACATGTCTGTCTCCTCAAACTGAGAAGCACCCTCCTAGCTGCAGTGTAGATATACCATAAGGGCTACATTATGCAGTGAACTGTGTACCCACATAAGGGATTAGGGGGTATAAAACATTCCCCTACCACCATCTTACCTCCCTGGGTGGGCTACCCACACCTTATGTTCAGATATGTAGGAGTAAAGGACACTGCATGCCTGTTGACTTCCCCACACCAGTAGGTTGGCTGAGGAGAAATGGTTAGAGCATTGGCTCTGCCCCATAATGCACAGGCCAGTGCAGCTAAGTCAGCATATTGAAAGCTGTGATTTACTGCTGACAAATTCCATCTCCATGCCAGGTGTTTCCTCCTCTGGTCCTAGGAGCAAGGAGGCAGCAGGTGCTACCATTCCCTCCCTGTGCCGCTCCTGGAGTGCAGCAGCAACACATTGGCCTTTACTACAGGCTGGGTCCCACAGACACAATCTAAGCCACAGTGTTACATTTATCACAGGCCAATGCCAGAAATATAACAGGCCTTGGCTTCTTCCCCTAAAGATTTATAAATGAAGAGCTCAGTCCTGCCAGGAGCTGAGGCTCTTCAGTTTCCACTAACTTCAGTGAGAATTAAGGACACAGTTGCCAAGACAGTTGTGCTTCTCTGGAACAAAGTAGATCAAAAAGCCCAGAAGAAGTATGTGAGAGCTGGGAACAAAGTATTCTCAGCTGAGGGAAGCTGGCTGCGAAATGAACTTTCAGAAGACCTTTCTGTTCAGTAACATTTTTGTACCATAACATTAACAGTAACCATCCCCTTCCCTCTCCTCCCCACTCCCCCTGCCAAAAAAGCCTACCTCCCAAGTAGAACTTTCTATGATCCAAAAAGGGAGAAGAGCCAGAGACTTCATGAAAGCCATTAGGCACTTTGGAATTGCCAGTCAATCAGTTTTACATAGAAGGCACTCAGATACTATGGTGAAAGGCACCAGTAGAAAACCCTAGGATGGATAGAGAGAGAGCACCTTTAGGATAACTCAGCACCTTTCAGAATTAAGCCTAAAAGCACATGACAAAACAGAGAGAACAAACAAGACAGAACATGCACAGGGTGGGAAATAGCAGTTAGAGCTGGAATATTTCATGGAAGAGGTGATGTTTTAGGAGGCTAATCTAGGAATATGGGGTAGTATACAAGAAAGCACACAGCTGAGAAGAAATAAAGGAGACAAAAGGGACAGAGATACAGCAAATTTGAGTGAAGCCTTTGCACTGGGAATGCAAATACTCTTAAGGAACAGGCCTATTGAATTTACCAGGGATACAAACAATAGAGTTCCACAAAGATTACTCTACAAAACTACTGAATTTAATAAAGAATGAGATCCTTTCTATATGTGTGTATGGGTGTGTATTAACCACCTCTATAATTTTATAACAGGGGTAGAATTCTTTATTAACTTCTATCTTCAGGATAGGAGAGCAATGAAGATGGAAAGAAGATACTTGAACCTGATACCCCAAGCAGGGTCAGAGCAAATGATATCTGGCAGTGCCTTTTAAGAAGCCATTCCTTAGTTATTGTAGGGCTCTTCATAATGAACAGGTCTACTCTTGCCCACTGAAAATCAACTGAACACTAAAAGAAAATGTGCTGGACCGCATGAGCCAAATGTTAGTAAAAGTAATGGCCCTGACCTGGTCTAAAGCAAAGGTTTCTTCATAAATGCTCCTACAACTGTGTTACAGAGAAACCAAATACAATAGATAGCCAATACCAAATGAATGTTAAGTTCAAGCAGAAGTAGACTGAGTGTGCCCTATATAATTTCATTTCTGGGGAAGGATTAATTTAACAGGCCACTGGTTGTTCCTCAGAAATGAATTCATCTGACTGAATAGGTGCTGGAACAAGGGGTGCTGGGGGTGCTGCCGCACCCCTTGGCTTGAAGTGGTTTCCATCATATACAGGGTTTACAGTTTGGTTCAATGGCTTTCAGCACTCCCACTATACACATTGTTCCAACACGCGTGTCTGAGTTTCGTCTCAGAGAAATGATATCCACTCTAGCCATTTCCCTGCTCTAAGGAAGACTTTGCAGAATATGATTGAATTACGTCAGAGGACGGGGGAAGCCTACACTGCCCATGCTGCCATAGTCTGTACCTGTGTATAAGCAGAGGAATTTGGTCTCTGGGGCAGCCAATGTGGCACTTTCCATGAACACTAAATTCCCCTTGCTTAAGGCAGGTTTCATATATAATTTTGTATGCCAGTGCTGAAAATGTCAAATAAGTTGCCCTGTCTTGGCATGTCCTTTTTGTTTTAAGGTGACATCTTCTCTCTCACCACTCTATTACTTCAGTCAGGATTGCTGAGGCATGTGCAGTACAGCAATGCTCCATATACCATCATTTACATATACTGTATGAAAAAACATTTTGACCTGATACATCTGAAACATAAAATTTATTCTGCAGCAGGTGGGACAATGACTATGGTTGTCATTACACCAGTTAAGTGTAATTAATTGACTATCTAGTGTCAACTGGATCCAGTAACGGTGAAGAAATCTGACAGCCGCTGAAGCTAGGAACTGACCAGCTTTGCTGTGATATGTGATAATCTGCTTCACACAGCTAGAGAGAGGGAGAGAGAGATGAAGGCCAGGTCTTCACTAGAAACTTTTGCTGGTATAGCATTGTTAGCTAGGAGTGTGATTTTTATGACATTTCTACATAGTAAAAGCCCTAATGTAAATGCAGTTTCACCAGCATAAAAGTTCATTTTTTATCAAAATAGTTTATTTTGCTTGTGGAATCGGTTTAAGCCATTGGTAGTCAATTCTTTTTTGTTAAGGTCCAAATTTCTTGGTCAAGGTATAGTCAAGGTCCAGACTCCAGAGAAGAAAATAATTTAAAAAACCAATAATGATAATGATAATAAGTAAATTAAAGGATTTCAGCAGGGTCTGTTCGAAGGCATCTGACAGTCTGGATTCGGCCCACAATCTGCCTATTGAGTACCCCTCACATAAGCTTTACTGCCAAATGCATGTTTTTGTCGGTATAAGCTGCGTCTTCACTAGGAGGATTTGCTAGAATAGCTGTACCAGCAAACCTTCTCTAGTTGAGACCTGACCAAAGTAGGACAAATAGTTCTTTGAGCAGCTACATGGGCTTCTCTGTAGCTCATCAAATAACGGGCCAAATTCTCAAAAGGTGGAAATTAATATAGCTCCATTAACTTCACTGAAGCGATGGCAATTTACACCAAGTGAGGTGCTGATTTTTCCAAACTCAAAAAGAAAAACAAAAGATAAAGGTAGTTTAAGGTTACTTGTTAGGTCCCAGAGTGAAATACTGTAATTAAGTTTCTTGTGAGACAACAGCTGCTCTGATCTCTTGATATGGCTGCAAAATTAAATTGCTTTAGCATTTACAGATGTGATGTACAGGGCATTTTCTGCCAAGATTAAAAGACTTCACTACAGGCTCCTTAATGTCATAAGACGGATCCCATTCATCTTCCCCCTTTCATTTAAAAGAGATGCGTCATGCACAATAAACAAAGACGGTCATGTTAGCAAGGAAAAGTAGTTATAGGCAGCATGGTATAGAAAATAAGCATGGGACTCAAAATCAGAAACAACAGCCTTCTGATCCCAGCCCTGCAAACACACCTGCATGTGTGTACTTTCATCAGCTGATTCATCCCATGGACTTCCTTGTGAACAAAGTTGCATGCATGCATCAAGTGATTGCAGGATTGGGCATTGGCCTTGGGCAAGTCACTTCACCTCTTTGTCACAGTCTCTCTCTCTGTAAAATAAAAGCAGGGCTAATCCCACTTCTTGTCAGGGTGTGAGGGTTAGCTGGCTATAGCTGGTGAAGTGCTTTGAAGATGCAGTTATAAAGAAAAACTAATTAAAATCAAAACAAAAATTTGGATTTGTGTGCCCCAAGAAAATAAACCAGATTAAAAGGCAGCACCCTTCAAACACAAATAATTTTGTTTCTGAACCATCAAAAGTCTATTTAGGACTACCCTAGTCTGGCTTTTTTTTTTTCATGTGTCTAGCATTTTTTTCCTAGTAAAGTCTCTACTTGAAAGAACGGGAGTGTCGGATGCAATTTTAGAAGCTAGCACACTCAAAACATGACTGTGCATTGGCAACTAACAGCTTTTCCAGGCGCAGGCACACTGGGCAGGATGTAGAGAGACCAAGCTGCAGGTAGACACCTGGCTTACTCAGTCAGAATTACTCCTGGGAAGCACACTCCAGGGCTGGAGCTCCATTGAAAATGTGCAGCAGGTGTTCTCCTGTGCATGCCTCAACTCTGCTGCTAGTGCAGAATGGTACAGATGTAGTATCATCTTCTCCTTGCCTCACACTATGAAGAAGCAGGGCTTGCATTCCCCAGAAACACAGGAAGAAATCTTCTTATATCATCCCTGCACATTCACGGAAGGGCTAGCCACAATCAGGTCTTATGTTTGATTTGGGTTATTGTATATGTCTAATATCGGCATGATAGGAGGGAAGAAGTTAAAGTTGGAGCTAAATGCCAAATGCGGCATTTGGCTCGTGCTCTAAAACCCTTACAGCATATTTCTTCTACAAAAATCTGACCCTTCTTTGCACACAAAACCCATCTTTTTGCATGCAGATAGGGCAATGGCATACCTAACTACTTCATTTTCAAGTAGAAATGCCCTTTTCCAAGCACTAATGGCTTTGTGTGCACAAAACGAAGGCCCTTGAATATTTAGCCCTCGTGTTTGGTATGATCCATGTTATGAAAAAAAAAAGCCACTAGATTCCAACAGGTGCACAGTTGAAGAGGTGAACAAGGTGTTGCCTGAATTGTTGCACTTCTGGGAATCATGAGTGACTTTGAAAAAGCTGCTTGAACCCAAAATTGTTTTATAGATGAAGCAGTTAGTCATTTAGTTTCTTCCCAGACCTGAGCCTAGCCTTTCACGCCAAGAAAGAGAAATTTTGGCCAGTTAAAAAGAAAAAGAATAGAAGCCACAATGCTTTGCACAATGCTGCAAAATACATATTGGAAGGAGACACATACCTGAGGGAAATAAAGGCGGCTACTCATTAGTTAAGTACAGCCAACCATAATAACTATGTGTGCAATGAAGAAACTGAGGAAGAAATGGACCCATGAATGTTTGCAGAACACAGTGTTATTTATTGTTTCTGATGCACATGGAAGAGTTTGGACTTGTGCCTAACTCATGTTGTTTATGTCATTTGGACAAAACATACACTTACTCTATACTAACAACAAAATGTTTAGTTCTCTAACGTTTTTATTTGAATGCACACCGCATAGGGCTGGCTGATTTGTTTAATGGATGGCCTCCTCTGCCCATTTATGCCACTGTGATTGGTTATGTTTGACAGGTATGCTCAGAGTAATTTGGTAATCACCAACTCAGTGTTTTGGGTTAAGAATAACAAAGATATGAGAAATCAACTGGGAGAGGCAAGATGTTTATTTAGCACTGAGTTAGTTTTAATTTGTTTTCAAACCATCCAAAGGCAGATGGGTGTTAACTCATTGAAATCAAGGTCATGAGTTAGACAAACTGAAAATGTCACCTTATACTGAAGGTTCCTTTTGAGTTCTGCCCTATATAGGTTGCAAGTATACAGAGAAAACCAGTTCCTGTTTGTTTGTTTTTGTTTTTAAATCTACACATGTTCTTAGCAGAGATGGACCCAAATCAAAACTTTGGGAAGATTCACTTATGGATCTGAACTTCATGGGTCAGATACATCTCTAGCTCTTAATATATTTATGGTATGCTCCTGGTTTTATTGTAGTCTAAATGAGCAATAGTATCCTGTTGAATCAAAGTCTACTGATGTCCTCTTTACCTGCTGATGGGTTATACAGACACTCTGAATTCTCCTAGATTGTGGCTCCTTTGAAACCAGGTGCACTGAAAGGCTGATTGGCATTATCTTCACGACATTTTGAGACTGTGGAGCTGGTACACAGGCAGTACTGAGCCAAGGTGACTGGAGGGGCTGGCTAGGCAGGGAGGTTGCTGGTGAGGGAACTTCTCCTATTTATTCCCTTCTCCCATCCTCCTCCACATACACACAGCATTCATCTGCAACAACTTCAAGCAGCTGTGCTCCGTCCTGTAGGTGAGGTTTAGAAAAGCAGACTGCTGTATACGTGGCAGAGAGTGCCTTATTAACAGCTGTTGAGATACTAGGCAAAGGAATTGATTCTGCAGAGCAGAGAAGGCCGAGGGAAAGAGTTTACAGTCCCAATATAGCCACAGTTATGTTTAGCCAGATTTAAAATATCACCTAACCAGTTACAGTTACACAATTCAACTATGAACATAAGGTACCACTTTCTACTTGATCTGTACAAAACATACATGGGGCCAGTTGCAGAGGAGGTCAGTTATTATTATTTATTATTTGTATGACTGTAGCGCCTAGTAGCTCTTGCCCTAGGAGCTGTACAACAAGATGGTCTCTGCCCCAAAGGGCTTATCAAAATGCTGCCATATTGGACATAATGGAAAGATGGTGGAAAATACCGATCACTGATCACCAGCACAACTTATTGCAGAAGCATTTTTCATTATGATTTGCATATACCAGCCACCAAGCCCACATGAGGGAGTCTTGAAAGATTTATCATTCTTATTCCCTTTCATATTCAGTCAGCATCAGTTCATATAGTACAAGTCTCCTTTTCACAGCAGGGGAATCTCCCAAGCCCACAGGTTTTTCAGTCTATAAATAGGCTTGGAAGAATTAGATATTTATATCAGTTAACATCGATTTCATCATACACCCAAACCAACTAAAATTATTTGCACCAATAATAATCAAAATTAACAGGCAAAGTAAGAAAAATGCTGCTTGAGAACTTATTACAGTTTGATTTAAGGAGAGTTACTATATATATGTTGACGTGCTCTTTGCAATTTGTGCTTTAATGGTTATAAAACTTTTACTTTGTGAATTTCATCATCTACTGTCATTAAATAGTTATTGTTTGACCCTCCCATAATTTCCCACAACAGTGAAAATTTAAATAGATACAAATTGAAAAAATGCTTTAAACCCATAATTTTATGAAACTGAACATTTAAATTGATGAAAATCTAAAATAATGCTTTAAAACATCAATATTATCCATCAAAATGATAAAAAAAATAAAAATAGAATTATCCCTCTCCTACCTGTAGAGTTGATATAGATTTTCAAAGAAAGGCCCAAGTTAGGCACTCAGATATGATGAAGAGCACAATATAATGCTTTGATAGATAGCAAAATAGAGCTTTCCGTGGGGAAATTTAAAACAATCTACCACAGCTCACGTGTACTTCAAACAGTATCAGTACAACTTTAATCTTCTGCTTCGTATCTTTCACCAGACATCTAGTAATGGCACTCCTTGCCTTTCCCCAGGCCCTGAAATAGATGTTTCTTCAACTCCCATATTTCCTTTTGTGTGCGAACTTAACAGTCACATAAAGTGCACAGTTCGCAGCCCTCAAACTTGAATTCTTTCATCCATGCAACAGGTACTGTAGGGAGGACAGCTCCTTCCTACATACAGGCTTCCCTTACACTGCCTGACCAAAATACTTCAAACCTGGACCTAGCGAGACTACTTCTCACAATGAAATGTAGTTGAATCATAGAAATGTAGGCCTGGAAGGGATCTCGAGAAGTTATCTAATCCAATCCTCTGCACTCAAGACAGGACTATATAATAACTAGACCATCCTGACAGGTGTTTGTCTAACCTGCTGTTAAAAACCTCCAATGATGGAGATTCCACAGCCTCCTTAGACAATTTATCCAGTGCTTAACTACCCTGACAGGAAGTTTTTACTAATGTCCAATCTAAACTGCCCTAGCTGCAATTTAAACCCATTGCTTCTTGTCCTGTCCTCAGAGGTTAATGAGAACAATCCTCCCCCCTCCTCCTTGTTACAACTTTTTATTAACTTGAAAACTGTTATCTTGTGTCTCCCCTCCCCCCCAGTCTTCTCCAGACTAAACCCATTTGTTTCAATCTTTCCTCATAGGTCACGTTTTCTAGACCTTTAATCATTTTTGTTGCTCTTCTCTGGATTTCCTCCAATTTGTCCCCATCTTTCCTGAAATGTGATGCCCAGAACTGGACATAATACTCCAGCTGAGGCCTTATTAGCGTGGAGTAAAGTGGAAGAATTACTTCTTGTGTCTTGCTTACAATGCTCCTGCTGATATATCCCAGAATGATGTTCACTTCTTTTGCAACAGCATTACACTGTTGACTCATATTTAGGTTGTGATCCACTATGACCCCCAGATCCCTTTCCATAGTACTCCTTCCTAGGCAGTCATTTCCCATTTTGTATTTGTGCAACTGACTGTTCCTTCCTTAGTGGAGTACTTTTCATTTGTCCTTACTGAATTTCATCCTATTTACTTCAGACTATTTCTCCAGTTTGTCCAGATCATTTTGAGTTTTAATCCTATCCTCCAAAGCACCTGCAACCCCTCCAACCTTGGTATCATCTGCAAATGTTAGAAGTGCACTCTGTGCCATTATCTAAATCATTGATGAAGATATTGAACAGAATGGGACCCAGGACTGAGCCCTGCAGGACCCCACTTGGTATGACTTTCCAGTTTGACTGTGAACCACTGATAACTACTCTCTGGGAATGGTTTTCCAACCAGTTATGCACCCACCTTATAGTAGCTTATCTAGGTTGTATTTCCATAATTTGTTGATGACACGGTCACGTGAGAAGTATTTAAAACCTTACTAACGTCAAGATATACCATGTCTACCACTTCCCCCTGTGCATAAGGCTTGTTACCCAGTCAAATAAAGCTATTAGGTTAGTTTGACACAATTTGTTCTTGAGCCTCCACCCTCATTCTCTCATTGACCTCTTTGTTGTGACAGATGCCAATTTCTGCTAGACTTATTGTGAAATCTTTGGAAGCTTAATTACAATATTCACCTATTAACATCACTAGATGGGCCACACAGGGTTAATGAAAATGTTGGGCCAGATCTTTGGCTGCTGTAGATTGGCACCACTTCGTTTTAGTCAGCTGAACTACACTGAGGATCTGATCTTCTATATATTTGTGACATAAGACTTCATATAATCCCAAACAGGCCGTGGCTATTTTCAGCCAGACTCCTACTGCTAATTGGAAAGAAAGTTATGTGAGCTGAAATCCCCTGAGCTGCTGGAGGGACCTGGAGAAAAAGAAGGGTAGGGTCAAAGCAGAGGAGCTAGCCAAGGAGTGAAGGACTCATAGAAAGGGGACTGGCCACTGATTTGTGCATGAGGGAGGAGGAAGTCCATTTCTTAGGTGACTAGAGTGAAACCCAAGGAGTCAGCTGTGGAGCAGGGAGGAAGGGAGGGAAGAAACAGTTGCTTCTCTAAGCAGCAGCAAATGCAGGAGGAGAATCTCACCAGTCCTGTACTTCTGCTTTGGACTAAAAGTGTCGCCCACACCTCCCATGCAAAGAGCTAAGTGGAGCAGGTGAAAGCCGCATGCTGCTACTGTTGCAGCTGGTAGTTCCTGGAAGCGCTCCAAGTCTGAGGTGCCCTTGGAGGATTGCTCTTATGCTGCTCACACTGGTGCTTTCCAGAAACAGCTGCCAACCAACTCTCTTTCTCTTCAACCCATGGGGGACTTTGGCTCCCTCATCCTCTTTCAGCAGCAGGTATCTGGTTCCTCCCTCCCCTATTTCCCTAAATGGGACCCACTGAGAGTAGGGTGTTTGGGGATTAACCACTGTTGGGACAACATTACTACTTTGTTTGCTTAGTTTCTGTCCCTATATCATCAGCCAATGACTCCCTCCCCCTGGGTTGAAGCTGGGAAGAAACAAAAATGATAAATAAACCTTTAATAACATTTACAAACAAAACAAATGGTGAGTTTAAACCACCAGAGTCACCAGTATTATAAAGGTTTCAGAGTAGCAGCCGTGTTAGTCTGTATTCGCAAAAAGAAAAGGAGTACTTGTGGCACCTTAGAGACTAACCAATTTATTTGAGCATAAGCTTTCGTAAGCTACAGCTCACTTCACTGGATGCATTCATGAGGGAGGAGGAAGTCCATTTCTTAGGTGACTAGAGTGAAACCCAAGGAGTCAGCTGTGGAGCCAGGGAGGAAGGGAGGAATGCTCAAATAAATTGGTTAGTCTCTAAGGTGCCACAAGTACTCCTTTTCTTTTTGCAGTATTATAAATTTACCTGCTGTAATGCCAAAAGAATAGTTTGGGTCACTTTTCACCAATCATGCTACTTATTTACTTTCTGCTTTACACTGAACTCATTTTGAGCAATAAAACTGCAGTGTGTTCTGGAGGAATGAGCACGGTACTGGGCCTGGGAGTAGAGCAGACCAGAGTTTTAATCCAAGCTGTGGCAGCTTGACCTAGAGCAGCCACTTTACCGCCTTGCTTTGGTCTCCACATCAATAGAATGGTGCAGAGTGGGGAATAGTGTGGCTTAATTAGCTACTGCCTGTGATGGGGCTTTGAAGATGTAAAGCTCTATATAATAAATTGTATTATTACACTTTCTGTTTCACTTTTATTCTTAGTCAGTGCATCATTTCACTTTCAGATCTGGGTTTGTGTTTCCAACCTTGCAGGGGAACATTTGCATTATTTTAAAATCTTTGTTGCTTTTATTTGTTTGCTTGTTTTGTTTTGTTTGCTTTGTTTACTGCATTAGTCACATCAAGATTGGTAAGACCCTTTATTTTTGTAAAATCTGGGTCTAAACTGCAAATGTGCTCAAATAACTGAAGGGGTCACGATTGTCTTCCTCACAGTGTGACTGTTAGGTGTCAGTTGCACAGAACAAAACAAAAGCCACAGGCAACATCACACACCTTCTTACTATCTTTTGTTATAAGCCATGTGTACTTTGCACTGTTCCTTGTATCATTAGATAAGAAGCCATGATTCAAGCCCTGTGGACCTTACTCAGGTCAGGATTCTCCCACCCTTCTTCCCCTTGGGCCAGATTTTCCTGTCTGCTGAGGCCATTTTGCACTATGTAAGCAGAGGCGGATTCAGGTTTCAGAGGGCCCTGGGCCAGAGCAACTGGGGGCCCCTCCCCACACCTTCTGCCTGCAGTCCCACCCCTGTTCCGCCCCTTTCATCTGCAGCCCCACCCCTGTTCTGCCCCTTTCATCTGCAGCCCCACCCATGACTTCACCCCATTCTGCCCCTTCCCCCCGTGGCCCCACCCTGTGCCACCCATATTCCGCCCTACTCTATCCCACCTGCCACTGCAGCCTCACAACCAGTTTGCTCCTTTCTGTCCTCCCCACCCCCCCCCACTGCAGCCCCAAGTCCAGAGAAGCTCTGCTGCCCCACCCCCGGCCATGGCCCCGAGGCCACAGCAGGGAGTGAAAGCTCCCCCAGTCCTGAGGCCATGGCAAGGAGCTAGAGCTCCTCCAGTCCTGGGGCTGCAGCCAGGGTCCAAGCACTGGGGATTACCTGCCCAGCACTCCTGCCAGGGAACAGGGTCGGGGCACAGGGGAGCCCATTTTTCCAGGGCCACCCAGTTGGCCGGGGCCGCTGGGTACAGGCCCCGTCGGCCCAGTGACTAATCTGCCACTGCATGTAAGTGGTATACAGTGGCCCTAATCTGTCCACTTACAAGAAGTGGAAATTTCAAAAGATGACTAGGGAGGAGTATAAAAATATTGCTAGAGTATGCAAGGGTGTAATCAGGAAGGCCAAGGCACAACTGGAGTTGCAGCTAGCAAGGGATGTGAAGGGTAACACAAAGGAATGTTAGCAACAAGAAGATGGTCAGGGAAAGTGTGGGACCCTTACTGAATGGAGGAGGCAACATAGTGACAGAAGATGTGGAAAAAGCTGAAGTAGTCAATGCTTTTTTTGCCTCGGTCTTCACAGACAAGGTCAGCTCCCAGACTGCCTCATTAGGCAGCACAGTATGGGGAGGAGGTGAGGAGCCCTCAGTGGTGAAAGAACAGGTTAAGGACTATTTAGAAAAGCTGGATGTGCACAAGTCCATGGATCCAGATCTAATGCATCCAAGGATACTGAGGGAGTTGGCTGATGTGATTGCAAAGCCATTGGCCATTATCTTTGAAAATTCTTGGTGATCGGGGGAGGTCCTGGATGATTACAAAAAGGCAAATATAGTGCCCATATTTTAAAAAGGGAAGGAGGAGAATCCGGGGAACTACAGACCGGTCGGCCTCACTTCAGTCCCCAGCAAAATCATGGAGCAGGTCCTTAAGGAATCCATTTTGAAGCACATGGAGGAGAGGAAGATGATCAGGAACAGTCAACATGGATTCACCAAGGGCAAGTCATGCCTGACCAACCTGATTGCCTTCTATGATGAGATAACTGGCTCTGTGGATATGGGGAAAGCGGTGGATCTTGACTTTAGCAAAGCTTTTGATACGGTCTCCCCCAGTATTCTTGCCAGCAAGTTAAAAAAGTATGGATTGGATGCATGGAGTATAAGGTGGACAGAAAGCTGGCTAGATTGTTGGGCTCAATGGGTAGTGGCCAATGGCTCAATGTCTAGTTGGCAGCTGGTATCAAACGGAGTGCCCCAGGGGTTGGTCCTGGGGCCGGTTTTGTTCAACATCTTTATCAATGATCTGGATGATGGGATGAATTGCACCCTCAGCAAGTTCGCAGATGACACTAAGCTGTGGGGAGAGGTAGGTACGCTGGAGGGTAGGGAGAGGGTCCAGAGTGACCTAGACAAATTGGAGGATTGGGCCAAAAGAAATCTGATGAGGTTCAACAAGGACAAGTGCAGAGTCCTGCACTTAGGAAGGAAGAATCCCAGGCACCACTACAGGCTGGGGACCAACTGGCTAAGCAGCAGTTCTGCAGAAAAGGACCTGGGGATTACAGCGGACGAGAAGCTGGATATGAGTCAGCAGTGTGCCCTCATTGCCAAGAAGGCCAATAGCATATTGGGATGCATTAGTAGGAGCATTGCCAGCAGATTGAGGGAAGTGATTATTCCCCTCTATTCGACACTGGTGAGGCCACATCTGGAGTATTGCGTCCAGTTCTGGTTCCCCCACTAAGAAGGGATGTGGAAAAATTGGAGAGAGTCCAGCAGAGGGCAACAAAAATGATTAGGGGGCTGGAGCACATGACTTACAAGGAGAGGCTGAGGGAACTGGGGTTATTTAGTCTGCAGAAAAGAAGAGTGAGGGGAGATTTGATAGCAGCCTTCAATTACCTGAAGGGGGGTCCAAAGAGGATGGAGCTAGGCTGTTCTCAGTGGTGGCAGATGACAGAACAAGAAGCAATGGTCTCAAGTTGCAGTGGGGGAGGTTGGATATTAGGAAACACTATTTCACTAGGAGGGTGGTGAAGCACTGGAATGGGTTACCAAGAGAAGTGGTGGAATCTCCATCCTTAGAGGTTTTTAAGGCTCAACTTGACAAAGCCTTGGCTGGGATGATTTAGTTGGTGTTGGTCCTGCTTTGAGCAGGGGATTGGACTAGATGAGCTCCTGAGGTCTCTTCCAACCCTAATCTTCTATGATTCTACATCCAGAGACACCTGCTAGAGAATGCCCCCTCCCCACCCCCGTCCAGGTAGAAGGCTGGTGGAGGCAGCTCTACTGCTTCCTGTTCCAGCTGTTCCATCACCTCTCCAAATGAAGAAGGGGCATGGCGGAGGAATGCATGGAGCGGAAAGCTCCACTGTGACTGATTCTTTACTCGCGAAGGGTCCCTATACCAGTGGCATATGTTAGGGCTGCCCCTGCGCATCACTGAGTTGTACTGGAGCCAGGTGGCCATGAATCATGGAATCACAACTGGCTCCCTGTAGCTGCACAGACAGAGTGGAGTAGAAAGGCCATTGAGTATGTCTTCCTTACTCCACAAATAGTCCATACAGGGTGACAGAATCTGGCTCTCAATTTTATTCCGTCCTTGCTGAGGCAAACTTCTAAAGTTATTGGCAGCTTTTCTGTGTAAAACAGGATTTGGCTCATTATGAATAAAATAAGCTTCAATAACATAGTGTATCTGTCGGGTTATTCTGATCTTCTCAGATCAATGTGAAAGTACAAGAAATGTATTTCTGCTCATCTCCAATGCAGGCTCAATTTCTGAAAATAAAGAGAAATGCACTTACAAATGGTTTCACAAATAAGTGGGAGAAAAACATGTGCACCCTTTTAGCTACAATAAAGAATGAATCCATCCCAAGTGGATATTCCAGGTGTGGAATACTGGTCCTCCAGCAGAAATCAGAAAAGACCAATGAAGAACAATAGAAACCATCTGAAGAATAGGACAATAAAACAGATGTAGAGGATTGAGCTTGGAGTTCCATAGGGATGCTCACACACTCAGTTAATATGTGACTGGTTAGAATTATGCACCTGAATACTCTAAATTATGCCAAGTGCTCAGAGAGAGACTGGTACTATATAATCTTAAATATATAAATAATAGAGTCAGCTGGAATTTCCACTAGGGATAGGCTATAGAGAACAAAATGGGATGAAAACAATGCTACTGTACTGATCCTAGGGCATAAGGAATGCACACTTTGGAACCTGGAAAATTCAGAAATTAATAACCAGCCAAGAGCTCCTCTCTCAACTACACTAGTGCAAATGCACTGCTTTCAGTATGATCATACCAGTGTAAACTCAAGGAGAATTTGGCCCTGGATGTATAAAGAGTAGGAGACAATGGCCTGATCTCACTTACACCGGTATAGTAGCACTGTAACTACTTTAACATCAGTTAAATTGATCCTGATTTATATTGTTGTGAGATCAAATCAGAATCAGCCCCCGGGTATTGAACCTATAACGATCCTAGTCACAATAAGAATTCAGAATTAGGGAGTCTGGCCAGGCAGGATTTGTTTACAGTCTAACAACTGACAATCTGCTGTAAAATCTGATAATTATTTTGTGGTGACAATTGTATGTGCAGTTAGAGTTAATTATACAGTATATTCATTTGGGGATTCTGTGACATGTTGATTTATCGCACCTATAACCAGGGATAGATGAAGGCTAAATACAGTATGGCCTACCTCCACTGGAAATGTGGTGCTACAAATGACTCTGCAGAGGATGTAAGAGAAGGGGAAAGAGAAGGGGAATGGCTATAAAAAAAATCTGAGTGCAAAGGAAAATAAATTGAGGCGCCCATCACAGCATGATGCCCAGATCGATCATGCCTTAATCTAGCACTAATCTTAGGGCTTGTCTACTTTGGGGATGTTTGCAGCTATACTGATGTAGCTACAAATCAGGTATTAAACAGCGCTTACACTGGTGCAACTTACCCTGATTTCAAACCTTTTGAAATGTTTTGGGAAAGGGTGCTATTGGCCAAAACAGGACACATGTGAAGTCTGTTTCTGCAGTATGTATGTGTGCTCAGAGGTTGAATTGGGTTGATTCACAGCAGTTTGGCAAATTAGTACTTTATTCTGGAGACTACCTTTTATCTATATTTTCTTGACATTCAAAATTTAAACATTAAAAAAAACAAAGTGTGAAAAAAATTCAACCAGCTTTATGGGATTTTAAATTTTTTTTTAATAAGTTTTAATCAGTTTTTTAAATTTTGAAATTAGAAACTCTGTCAAAACTTTGAAATTCAAAATATTTTGATCAACTCTACTATTAAATATTTCACTGAGGATCAAAATGCAGAAGAAAAAAAGACAATCATGTTATGAAAATCTATTGTGAATGGAGTCTTGTTTTAGGGTCCTTTTGTAGAAGCATCAAATATTGCTGGAGCTTGGTGGTGGGCATAGGCTGTAAGAGTAATTTTCCTTTCCCCCATTCTGATACCTGTACCTGCCTATTTGTGGGCCATCACTCATGGACAAGAATTTTTTATAGCTTTTTTATACATTTTTTAAAATCATATTTATATTTGTTTCAACAATATTGTATGGTGCCTCGATTCGTCTGTTATAGGTGCAGTGTAAGGTAATAAATAAATAGGAGTTATCAATGGTAATAAATAATTAAAGGAGCCTTATGATCCTGTTCATTGCAGCTTGCTACTTCTATCACTATAGGAAGATATGTCCTTTATTAAAAGTAAGGAAATATTTATTAGCCTCTTAGAATCATCACTCCTCAGCTGCACTCCTTTAGGAATTTTTATTAGTTTTGCTTTCAGTGTTACAGCTAAGCCCCCTAGATAAGCACATTTCAAAGTAGCACGAATCTTGAGCAAAGCTGCCTCAAATGACCTTTAGCACATCTTGTATACTTTGAATCATTGAATTGGATGCCCTTTAAACTGAGGACAATAGTGTAGTGTTGGCTAATGTGGATAAAAGCCTAGAGATATTTACTAGAACCTATAATTTCCTCTTATTAAAATAATTACATACTAAACTAGGTCTTAAAATCAATTCTTAGAGGGAGTGATACTTTTCAGTATTGAGAATAAATTGTTTTCAGCATTTCATTACAGTTTATGTGCTTCATAAGACCGGTGTTTACATTATAATAGAAGGTCATTTGCTGCTATACTAAGCCTATAGGTGATGTACATTAAATATTGCCTAAGACTGTAAGCCTGCCTACACTTAAGGTGTTTATTTATTATAGGCTTATTACAGAGAAACAAAGAGGATAGAGAAATGCACTAGTTTTGAAAAAGGTAGATTCCTGTTGACAAAAATAATATTTCACATAGCTAGTCTAGAGACAATTGCAGTGCTTGTTAGAATTTGATCACTGGGACATTTTTTATTGCACCACTAGCATCTCCGGTTACAATAAATGGGGCACTAGTGTGAACCATGATGATGAATGTTTGTCTATTGGAAATCTGATTTACCTGGCACTTACTTTTAAAAAATGCACATGATGTCCTATTATATCAAGGCACAATACAGAGGATCCTGTCTGCTTTATGAATAACCCTCTCAGCTAATGTTCTGATGAATTGATAAGAGGGGGATGTGACAAGACTGGAGCTGTGCTTTGCAAACCAAACTCTCTTTCTCCTGGCTAATCTATGTATAATATATTAGCTCAGAGAGGCTTGTGCCTGGCAGACACATCAGTCTGCTGTCTCTGAGCTCATAACACTTGGGAGAGCAGTCTCTAGACCACAGACTAGGTATATTTATCCTTATTTACCTTTAGTATTGTTGTAGGTATTAACAGATGAGCGGCCATGAATGGTAAATAAACAGAACCTTAACACAATGCTTTAGCTGGGGGTTCTGAAAGCAAAATAAAAATAGCCCATTATCTCCAACCCTTTTCACTGTTCTGATTTTGCAACAATTTAAAGAATTCGAAATATGGCCATAAGAGGCCTTGAAATTATCAAACTCCCCTGCAAGTCTAAAGCACATCTCTCCATAAATGGTAAGGGAAAAATCTACCACTCTGCCTTTACAATGAATCATTCTAGGGGAAATAAAAAGTGGTTTCACTTTTCATTCCCTCTTGACTTTGATGACAATGTGGTAAGTGAGGCAGCATACCCTGGGTGTCATTGCAGCGTAAGGGAGCAGAGTGTTACAGCGTCCCACCAGTGGGGTGAGACTATGTGGAATATGTAAAAAAGTGCATATTACATGAAGGTGCCACCGCTGTAGCCAGGGCACATGCATGTGTTACTTCAGGCCTCTAAAGCAACAGGCATAATGTACACGTAGCACTTTAGTATAGATACCGTGAGGATGGATAGTTGGTTTTTTTCCCAGCATAAATCATGTACACACCACAATATACCAAAAAGGAAAACTGCTGCCTAGATCCTGATTCCTAACAGGACTGACCAACCCAGAATGCCCTGATGTAAAGGGAAAATCCCAAGGTCAGGACAGAAGACAGCTGTGGGGCTATGGAGGTCTTGTGGTGATCTACTCTCACTATGCTGATGACTCTTTAATTTACCTCTCCCCTCCTGATCTGTCTCCTCCATCCAAACTTGCATTGCGACCTCTCTTTGATGTCCCAGTATCATCTTAAACTTAACAGCTAAAAGTAAGCTTCTGACCTTTTCTTTGTCTCTCTACAGGTAAAACCAGGACCTCACCCTCTCCCATTTCAATTGCTGCAACCTCCCCTCCCTGGCCTCTCTGGCGTCCACATCATCTACTCCTTCCTCTAACTGACAAAATGCAGCTGCTACGATTTTCTGTGTCCATAATCTGATTGTGTGACACCCTTTTATCTTATGGAACGCCTTGTAATCCTCCACAGGCCTCACCTTTCTACTATTTAAAGTTCAAACTTTATGTGTGTTGCCTTCAAGGTACTCTGCCCCTCCCCGTAGTCTACCCCTCCTCTCTTATTGCCATTCCTCCTCTCAGCCAGTGATAGCAGCCTCACTGCTCCATTTGAGCATTTTTGTCACAACTGTCTCTGCCCTCTTTCTTCCATGCCCATCCACCTGGAACACCCTTCCTGAGCTGGTCACTTACTACCTCTTCCTTATTCAAATCTCTCCTTAAAATCACTCCTACTTTTATGTCTACTAATAATTAGCCAAGTAATAATGGCTATGACAAGGGGGAGTTGGGGATAGTTCATGTAATGCACGAGCTAGGTTTAAAATCCAGATCCAGTTATTGTAGTTTGAACCCACGTTTTAATTACAACAAAACTGAATGTTAGTGAAAAGCCATCAGAAAGCAAAGAAATCCAAGGTTAAGCAATAGATTGCCTAGGCCCAATCCTCTCTTGCTCACACTTAGTGAAGCTGTGGGAGACAAAAGTTGGTACTTAAATCTGCATGAGTTTGCAATGGCCCCACTTAAGAGCCTTCCTGCCAGTCTCTGACCCTACACCTTCCGCCTCTGGCATGCCGGCTCCCACTCCTACTGCATGGGGCCCAGATGGACAGGAAATCCTTACCTGCCCATTTAGGACAAGTTTATGGTTTCTTTGCACTGCTCTGGTGGTGCAAAGGGACCTTCCCAGAGCCAAGGATCTGGCCCCCTATATCAAAGTACTACTGCCTGCTTAACATCACCACAATGTGTGTGGCTGTGCCTGGGCTTTTGGATGATTCATTGTTAACTGAAGTGACTGGAGTTTGTCTCAAGCACAAAGTTTGGGCCCAGGTCTAAACTTTCCCATAGTTCAGGTGTGTTCAGATCTTGGTTTAAATACTAGCTCCTATAAAGTGACTAACACAAGATTCAGACTAACAATCCTTCCCCCAAGAACCAAGACAAAGGGCACAGCTTCAATTCCAACCTTTGAGAAACAACCCAACTTGAAACTGGAAATTCCAGTAAAACTTTATGAGAATTTGCATTACTCATGATTGAGGAGGGTCAACATTTTGCGCACACACACAAAAAAGTTTCCATTTTGCAGAATGGAAAATCTTACACTTTTAAAAAATGCATGTACGGTGAGCCATTTTAAAAACAAAGAATCTTTATATCTAAATTAAAATAAAACAGGCTAAGCAATCCATAATGAAAATTAATCATTAATCTTTGCTAACATTGATTTATGGTGTGGTGAATTAATCATTCTTAGCAACATTCATCCCATAGGTTCCCAAAGCACTTTACAAAGTACATTACATACAAAAATTCCTTCTCCCCACTTTTCCAGGGTTCTTCCCTTCCCATTCCTCAGAAATGGATTCATGCAGCATCATAGGATCTGAATGTCTCATAAGCATTAATAAGCTTATCCTCACAACTCCCCCATTAGTAGGGAAGTATTATTAGCCCATTTCACAGATGAGGAACTGATACACAGAGGCCTCAATTCAGCAAAGCATTTAAGCATGTGCATTGAATTTAGTCAGACTTCAGAACACGCTTAAGTGCTTTGCTAAATAGGGATGCATGTAAGCATGCAATTAAAGTTAAGGGTGTCCTTAAGAACTTTGCTGAATCAAGAGACAGGGAGATTAGGTGGCGTGCCCAAAGATAGGCAGGAACTAAACTCAAATCTCACAAATCTCAGTCCAGTGCCTTAACTACAAGACCATTTATCCTCCAATCTTTCAGTATGTACAAATGATATAAAATTATATATAAATACACATATAAACAATAATGATCATAGCAAATATAATCCTTCTGATATACCAACTGCAGATTTATTAGATATCTTAGAACGTAGAACATGAAGACGGGCTTACAATTACTTGGGGGAAATGTCCACAGTGGACTCAGTGCAATGTTTACAGAAACAGTGGGTTTTCTGCCTGCCTGCCTGCCTTGTCCTGGCCTGGCCTGCCAGCCATTTCTGGATGGCAAACAAGAGCTTTGTTGTTCAATCCTGTGAGTTGTGCCTCCCAAAGGATCAGTCATGGAGGTCATGCAGATTCAGTCAGCTGATACTCAGCTGCTCCCCGAGTGAGACAGCAAGAGGCAGAGTGAAAACAAATGGGACCCCAACACTGATAAGCTGATGTTATCACCAGGCAGGCAGCTGTGCCTTTTATGCAAAAGGAAGACAGCATCACAATTGGTAAGTGTCACTGATGAATTGTTGCTGTCCCCTCACTGGAAAAGGTGTCAGATGAGTACAACCTGAGACACCCTCAGCCTGCCTGATTGCTAGGAATAACTGGGTAAGAATTACTAATGAAATAATTTGTGACTGTCACAGGTAAAGGCCAGGTCAGAGTTTCCTTCCCCCCCACAAATTCATTCACCTATGTCTACACTGCAATAAAACACACATGGTTGGCCAATGTCAGTTGATGTGGTCTCGCATATCTCGTGCTGCAGGGCTATAAAACCGCAGTGTAGACGTTTGGGCTCAGCTCTGGGATCCCACAACGGGAAAGGGTCCCAGAGCCTGGGCTCCAGCCCGAGCCCAAATGTCTGCACTGGAGTTTTATAGCCCGGCAGCCCGTGCTCTACAAGGCCAAGTCAGCTGACATCGGCCAGCCACAGGTGTTTTACTGCCGTGTAGACATATGTGACCCTGTTCCAATTGTGATCAAGCTTTTGTGGTGAGAAAAAGAACTGACAAAGAAATGTCAGTGTAGAGTTAGGACTATGAAAACAAAAATTCTTGCTACTGACAAAACTAGCAAGGAAAGAAATCACATTCCCAGGGTTTCATGAAAGCATCAGACATGTTATGGGTTCACCAAACATTTCTTGCTTGCTTCTGGGGAAACAAAAGTCAGTTTGTACAAAACCTTCATTTTGCAGTTAAAAATGTATGATTAATATCTCTATCTGAAAAGAGCCAAATTTCACTCTGGGAAAATTCAGGAACTACATATATAAATGAAGGTTTTGCTTTGTCCAAACTGGCTTTTGTTTCTCCAGAAGCAAGCAAGACATGTATGGTGAACCCACAACATGTCTGATGCTGCAAAGCTCACTAGTTTTGTCAGGGGTAAGAATTTTGTTCTCATGGTTCTGGCATTCCCCCTTATATGGATCTCTGTGCTCATGGTGATATTTCAGCTTCTCCATAGAGAAAATGATTCGAATCAAGTCAAATTCTGAAATACTCACAAAGAGGCATTTCCTGCCATGCCCCTCCATAGGTATGAACAGTACTGGGTTTACAATGGCCCCAGTGGTGTCATGAAGCCAGGCCCATGCTCAAAAGGGGCCCTGGCCTGCTCCGCTTGCACTGCGCCCCGAGACCCCACCAGCCCGCTGGCTCCCCCCGCCCATCACTTCCTCCTCTCAGCCAGTCTGCCAGCCACCCGAGACCTCCTCTCCACCCCCTGATCCCACCCACCAGCTCCTCGCTGCCCCCTGGCCAAACCTCAGTGCATCTCCAGCTCCGGGTAGTCTCTGCTTCCCACTACCTGTGGGCCCCCCTGTCTCCCTGGAGCTGAGCCATCTGGAACTGGTACAGAAGTCTGGCCAGTCTCGGCAAGTTGGTGGGGTGGAAAGTGTGGCAGGCTCGGCTGGGCCCCTCCAGGCAAGTGGGTCCTGAGGGAGCCCAGTTGGGGCAGGCTCTAGCCTGGCTGATCACACCACTCCCAAGGGGCTGGAGCAATTCCCGGCCTCGGAACGAGCCTTGGCTGTGCTGCCAGCTCAGCCCAGCAGACACAGTCACCTCCCAGCAGGGCCAGTGAATGTGGCCAGGAGGAATGAGGAAATGGATCTCTGGGGGGGGGGGGGGTGCTGGACAGTGAGGGGGCAGGGTAGATGTGTGTGTCAGGGCACTAGGGAGTGGGGGCTCTGTGTGGGGTGATGGGCAATTGTGGTGGGGCTGTGGCGGGGGGCACAGGGAAGGGGTGGAGTTGTGCAGGGCGTTGTGCATTTGTGGGGAGGGTCTGGGAGTGCTCTTACCATAGGGAGTTGGAGGGGGGTGTTGCAGAGGTGCCGATTTTCTGATTTCCCCAGGGGTACTTGACCCGCACTTTGCCCCAGGCCAACCCCCACTCCACCCTTTCCCCCAAAGCCCCACCCTGCCCCACCTCTTCCTGCCCCATTCCACACCCTCCGCCAAGCACCCCTGCCTTCACTCCACCTCTTCCTGCCCCTGCTGCTCCCCCTTGCCCCCAGCGCCTCCTGCCTGCCACTGAACAGCTGATCAGCAGCGGGTGGGAGGCACTGGGGGCAAGGGGGAGGTGCTGATCGGCGAGGCAGCTGGTGGGTGCTCAGTATACACTATTTTTTTTCGATGGGTGCTCCAGCCTATGGGGTGTTGGGTGGGGGGGAGGAGTGTAGTGTGGCATGGGTCCGCCCCTGAGGGGAAGGGGCATACTGGCAGCACAGGGCTGGGCAGGCCACTGTGCGTCTGGCAACTGCCAGTGTGTAGGTAGTGCCCTCACACTGGGCTGGATGGAACAGGGCCGTGCCTGCCATGCCATGCCCCATTACCCCTGGCTGGCCCCTCGTTCTGGGGACTGACCTCCTTGCGCTATGCTCCATTGCCTCCATGGGGACCCACAAATATGTTTGGCACTGGGCCCACAAGAGGTTAATCCTGCCCTGCATATGAACACGGCAGAAACAAAGATTCTGCTCCACAGGAAGGATTCAGAGGGCTTACGCAGGCAGTCTGCACCCCTTTAGTACACCACAACTCCACGCTCCCTCCAACCCAATAGGGAGAGAAGGTTAGACATGGGGCAGGTGAATCCAGGACTATGTGGTTCCATATGTCATTCTGCAAGCTGAACCTCCCCTTTCTCCACATGGAAGAGACTGTGGCAGCTGCCAAGGCTGTTGCAGCCCTGAGGCTACAGCAGCAGCCGTTCAGAAATTCCCTCCCCCACTGGATGTTCCTGGAGCACAGCCCAAGTACTCAGGCTGCCCACAAGGGTTAGGATTTAACCCAGAGTAGAAACTGGTAGTTTCATACAAAGCTGACTTACTAGCCAGACACAGTATGAACATTTTTCCTGGAGACCTCACTTTATTCAAATTCATAAAGCAAAAGGATTCTAATGAGTTTTACAGAACCAACCCTAATGGATCAATAGCTGTGTGAGGCAAAAGCCTTTTACTCAGTCTGACATAGTAGAGAATGCCACAGCCAATTTTTCAGTATGTACCTGGGTTCACAGTCAGAAGTCACGGTCTATACAATTTATTTTTCAGTCTATTTCTATTATGCTCAGCACCCTGGTATGCAAGACTGGCTATAATCTACCTCCGTGAAACAAATACCATATCGATTATTACAAATACCCGTGTAATAGCACCACACACACTGAAGCTCTAATCAAGATCTGCACTGGTAAATACTGTAGAAGGTAGAATGTTAACAGTTCCAACAATGGTGATTTAGGGAAAATTCTCCATTTGATTTAGAGTTATTCTGTGATCAAAGAGTTTTTTTAATGTACATAAAGAGCTTTACTGGGTCAAAAAGCTTTTTACACATTAGTATACAGTGAGAATAGAGTTCAAAAATAAAATCAAGAAACACATAAGGGACTGGAGATTAGTACAAATGATGCTTTTTTCCCCATGCTTTTCATGGTGTTTTAAACATGAACCAAAATGATTGCTTAGGTCAGGCAGAGATAAAAAATATTGACAGCTACAGATAACAAAGCACACAAATTAACATAATATATGGACCTTCATGTGACTTATTGCTCTTGTTTGGGTTAAATTATGGAATTATTTTATTTTGCATATTAATATACATTAAAGTTAATCAATCATTTTATATCATACAAAAAACATATATGCAGGAATTAGCCATAGGGAGCCTTTTTAGCTAGCTAACTTTCTTCTTCCCACCATTCTTCTATTAGGCTTTGAGTTACTAGGACTTTATTTAAGTATTTCTGCTCTTGATTTACCATTACAGCCCAGGTATTATAGATTACCTGTACCTGCCAATAGTAGGGGGGGAGGGCAGAGTGAGGGCAGTGGCTTCAGCAGATGTTACTGAGCATGCTCTGGGGGGGCATATGACCCCATGCATTGCCTCTTCTGGGCATAGGCGCCAACCTCTTCTGGCGCCGGTGGGTAGTTGACCCCCCCCCGCCTCTGGCCCCACCCCGACTCCACCCTTGCCCCGCCCCTTCCAACCCCTTCCCCAAAGTCCCCACCCCAACTCCGCCCCCTCCCTGCCCCTATTGGACTCCTTCCCCAAATCCCCGCCCTGGCCCCGCCTCTTCCCTTCCTCCTCCCCTAGGTGCGCCGCGTTCCCGCTCCCCCTCCCCACACACACACAGCGTGTTACACTGCAAAACAGCTGTTTTGCGGCAGCAAGTGCTGGGAGGAGAAGCGGGGATGCAGCACACTCTTGGGAGGAGGTAGAGGTAAGGTGAGGTGAGCTGGGGCGGGGAACTTGGCTGCTGGTGGGTACAGGGCACCCACCAAATTTTCCCCGTGGGTGCTCAAGCCCCGGAGCACCCACGGAGTCGGCACCTATGCTTCTGGGTACCCATCCTTACAGACTAACACGGCTGTTACTCTGAAACCCATCCTTACACAGATGATCAGATGTCTGTAAGCCCACTCTTCTGCCCCTGCTACTGGGGCACCTCTGTCCTCTCTGTCTGCCTCAGTCTTAAATGCAATATGGGAGATCTCAAAGCTGGCTGAATTAATAAGGACCCTATTCTGCCCTCCTTACTTCTGCAAAACTTCCACTGACTAAATGAATATTTTGCCTGAGTATGGATGACAGGATTGTGAACTTGACTTAAAATCCACAGTGAAAACTTCATTTTTCCCCATCTCTGGAATATGTCCAGAATTATAACTCCTGGGTGCAACTGTTCAAGGAAATCGACATTTCTGTGTTTGAAGTGCCAGAGATTTCAAAGCAAAATTATGTCCACATTGTTAGTTGCAGCTCTTAGAAAAGCTTCATGTCACAAATGCCATTTGCATCCCTTTTTGGAGGGATGCGTCCCTTCTCACTGTGCATTTGCTGTGTTTGTGACTTTCAACAATACAGTGCAATAAGCCAATCAGAGCATGCTATATTTTCCTGTCAAAGGCCAGAACCTCCAGACGTTACTCTCACATAGTCATAAAATATATGTCTATGCTATGATGCAGTAGAAGAAAAGGTAATGGATTAAATCATTGTATTAAATACACCTTTTTTCTTCATCATATAGTAGCCTGGCTTTGGTGGCTAAAATCACGCAAAGCCTAAGCCTCTCACAGCCCAATTGATTTATCACTTCCATGCACAGTAGCTGTGCAGATGGTGTAGCTAGTGTTTGTTTTTTACAAGCTAAGCACTGGTTAGTACTGTCTGTCTCTCTCTTTTTTTTTTCTCCACTATCAAGTAAGTGCTGATACGTCTTCCTATGGCAAGTTCAAGCAGCCACTATATGTGGTGCCAGTTCTGATCTCAGTTTCATTAATGTAAATCAACAATAACAGAACTGAAGTCAATAGAGTTACTCTGGATTTACTGGTATATGCTTATTGGTTATGGTGGCTAACCCTAACAAACATCTTGCAAATGTTTACTCACCTGAGTAGTATGCATTGGACTTGACGTGACTACTCTTGTAAGGAGTATACATGTGAATAAAGGTTTACAGAACTAGGCCCTAAGGCTTTTATTGGCTAGTTTTAAATGACACTCTCTCTTGCTGACTAACATATTCCCTTTATTCAATCTGAAGTCTTACATTGGTAACCAATGTAAAACTGCTATAAACCACAATCAGCACAATGTCCCCCTAACCTGAAACTATCATAAACTGCATTGATGCAAATTGTAGGCTTATTGGATTTATTCTGACTGTGTATACTACAGGGTAACATTAGTGGCTGTAACCAGAGCAAATCTGCGCAGAGAGGCCTCTGTCTTTTCCTGTTTTGTGCTTTAAGCACACAGAAGAAAAAGAACAAGCATGCCCTGGTCTTTCAAACTGCAATTATTTGGCTAATATGCCTTAGATTAATGAGCCTGGTAATAGGGGTGAAGCAATATTGCTTTATTTCTCCAGATGCTTTGAAGCATATCCCAATAAAAATGTAAGAAGGGAGGGGTGCCTTCTGAGTGTAATTCACCTACATCTGGACAGCAAACAGGTGCATTGTTGTTTTGTCCTGTGAACTGTGCTTCCCAGACGACAAGCCATGGAGGTCAAGCATATTCAGTCAGCTGATACTCACCTGCTTCCCAAGTGAGACAGTGAGAGGTGGGGTGAAAACAAATGAGAGCCCTATACTGATGTTATCACCAGGCAGCTGTGCCTTTTGTGCTGGAAGCACACAGAGCCACAATTTGCAAATGTCACTGATGAATTGCTCCTGTCCCTCCCCCTGATGTAAAGAACTGCCTGTTCTTAATTACCAGGAGGACTTTGGCTTCTTGAAGCAGTAATGCAATCATGTCAGCTGCCCCAGAAACCTGCTCATTGGGACAATTAACTTCACGTTAAATAGAGCCTGCCTACCTTTTTCACTTTCTAGCACATGGAAATAAAATCTGCATGCTCTTTGCAATTTGCAGCTCATACTTCTTAAAGTTTAAGAAGTATGTGGAGCTGAAGTAGGTGGAGCCCCCGGTGAGCAAATATTGTTAGAGATCATGACAAGCAACAAAATTCAGGTCCATCTTCAGGAGTGGATTTTAAAATGGTCAAGAATGTTCAGAATAGAGGTTCAAATATGGGTTTTGATTCAACCCACTCTAGAGATAAGCACTCATGAAGCACAGATCTGGGTTCAAGACTGGATGTTGTGCTCCTCACTTCCCTCCCTAATCCCTGCCAAAGTCTGGGGTATAAAGATTTAGGGTTGCAGTTCAACCCATTGCACAGAGGGGCCCTAAATATAAAATTTGGATTTACTTTCAAATCTAGATGTTCCAAAACCCAGGATTATGAGTTCAATCCTTGAGGGGGCCATTTAGAGATCTGGGGCAAAAATTGGGGATTGGTCCTGCTTTGAGCAGGGGATTGGACTAGATGACCTCCGGAGGTCCCTTCCAACCCTGGTATTCTATGATTCTATGAAAATAAGAAGTTCAAAAGTGTTTGGCTGTGGGGTTACTGGTTAGGTCCTGCATTATACAAAGAGAACAGTTTGTTAACAACAAAGCAGCTTCCATGAAACATCATAAAATCCAGTTAGTGCACAGAGGAAGGGGAGCTACTTTATTAATGCAACTCATCACCTAGCATCCACATCTTGAAACAATGACACTACCATTTTTGTTCATCTGAAGAATAAAAGAGAGAACTAGTAAACACGAGGAATGTTTGCTATTCTTTGAGCTATTCTCATTAAATTCCTTACTTACTCTCTTTCTTTGACCAAATACAGTTTATGTGGCTGGGAGACAAGATACCAGACAAGAGTCTTCCTTTAAATCAGAACTAGTCATTAGATAAACAACATTTTTGGTAATCACCTCTAAATCATACAGCACTCACATGTCATAGTAGCGGTCTTCTAAAATCTCCCTGTACTTCTGCAGCTTGCAGTGTTTATGCAATTCTTTTTGCTATTCCTAATGTTTAGTATAAGACTGGCACTGACTTGAAACTTTTCAGAAGCCCCTGTTTGTACTTTGGAAACAGGCCTAATACATTGAACCACTGTGTAAACATAGGATAGAGCACAGTATAGCTTCTGACCATGCAGACTAAACAGGGCACTAAGGAAGCAAGTATGTTCAGTATTTCTTCTAGATGAACCTTACAGAGATGAGGGGTTTATGAACTTCATGAACTATTTTGGGGGTTCACAAATCTAGTTTAGGTACATGTGCCTTTATCTCCCCTTTAATTTTAACCTAGGAAGCCAATTAATCTCTGATGTAACTATTCTGACTTCAGTAAAGTTGCACCAGAGATGAATTTGCCACATGTTTTCAGCCCAAAAATGATTCATGGTTGGGGGTTTTATTGGTTTTTTTTTTTTTTTTTTTTTTGGGGGGGGGGGGGGAGTTGTTTGTTATTTTTTGTACACTGATAATGCTCCTGGTTCCCATCTTATACCAATTTTGACCTGGAGTTATTCCATTGACTTCAATGGAAATACTCCTGATTTATATGCCCAAAGAGAAGCTAAGGAGAAGCCTGGGCTACACTACTAGGCATAAAAGAACATCTTTTGATAACTAGATTGACTTCAATACATGCATCTTGACTCTGGCCAATGCGATAGCACAGAGAAAAACCAAGGCAGATTTTTTTCCACTTTATCTATTTTTTTTATCACTGGAATTTTTCTCTCTCTGCTCTGTGTTTCATTTTAATACATTTTCCACGGGATTTTGCAACCCTAGCGATCTGCTCTTTTGAGGGGGGTGAAGGATGGAAGTTACCATCACTCCTAAGTAGAACACAAACCCAATAGTATCCAAGTGTGAAGCTCACTTTTAAACTCATCATGTTGAAGTGGGTTCAGAATTAGTCAAAACAAAGGTCACCTAATACTTATTTCTAGTAAAAACAAATGTGCATATCCATTATGTAGATCACCTGTGTTGAAACAGTTACTAAAACACTGAGGGAAAATCTAAAATATGGGTATCCTTGAAACAGAACTAAGGGTTGCAAATTGTAATAAATAATGTGCTTCATCAATAACTCAATAAAATAAAAATGACAATTTTATGACCTAAACCAGAATATACAGAATTATTTATTATTATTATTAAGTATATGATAATAGTTCCTATAGGCCCCAGAAAAGATTGGGCCTGTACGCACATGTAGTAAGAGAGAGGTCCTACCCCAAAGATCTTGCTGTCTTAGCAGACAAAGGATCAGAGAAAGGAATTTTAGTTTCCCCGTTGTACATGTGGGGAAACTGAGGCACAGCGCGCTTACGTGACATAGGGCCACATAGGAACCCTATGGTGGAGCAAGTAATGGAATGCAGCCGTCCTGACTCATAGTCTAGTACCTTAATCACAAGACCATCCATCTTCCCATTTTAAGTAGCTATGGTTATAATGGCAGCAAATTTCTCCCATGAAGATACCACAATACTTCAAAGTCTGATGATACTACAAAATAGTATCCATTGCAAAATAGGCCTTACGTATAAAGCATCTTAGCCCTCATCAATTAAATGACTTAAATGAATCATTGCTTAAAAGGACACTGTCAATTACTTTTTCATAGTTTTAATTTGTTCCCACACTCCTCCGTTTGCAAATTCTTTTTAGCTACTTAAAGTGTAATTCATTTCCCTGCCATTTTTATCCTTTTCCATTTGGCATAAAAATATTTAAAATTCCTTATCCTATGTTTATAAGGCATGGAAGCCAATATGCCGTTGTTTCAATTACTACCTTGTCATCACTGCAGATGCTGCTGCTCAAACAAGACAGTTCTTGGAAGAGTGTTTATTGTTAGCTAAATTATGTGCCCTCTGATGGCTGCATCGTGGAAGACTTCAATGGAGTTACATCAGTTTACACCAGCTGAGAACCTGGACTACAGTCAAAACAACAACGTCACCTACAGAAAGACAGCAAGTGCAGCATACCTATCCAATTTAGTATAAATTGGTACTAAAGTTCCAGACATATTCATAGGTAGTATAGGTGAGTAACAGTGTATATCACCTATGTTAATTCTATCCAACTTTTCTAACTACTTAGTGCTTGCTGGCAAAGATCCAGCCTCAAAGGACAGGCTTCCCTGGTTGGCTGTATTATACCTTTGGTGCTCAAATGATCACTTTGTATTTGTGGATAATCTAAGCACTATGCCCAGATGTACAGACACTCTTTTCTTAACCTGTGTATTATATAATTTTTTAACATTAATTTAGTATCTGTTATGTCGTCTATTAAGGGGCAGTGATCTCCTCTTGAAAGGGAATGGACTTGATGATCAAAGATCTTTGACATAACTACTATGATCTCATCTCCACTTTCTGTTACAAGTGTTTTCGGAGATAATTTGTGTTAATAGAATCACTGTTTAACCCCCTCTAGTGGGGCAAACTAAACACATTCCCCAAGCAGTCTCTTGGGCAAATCAACAGAAGCAAATCAGCACATTTATTATTGCTCTGCTGACTTCATCCTGATGTGAACAATCTTGTCATTTCTTGAGCAGGTGCAGGTCATCATAATTTCAGCCTAACTGCTCCAACTGTACTAACGAACCAAGTTTTGGCTCAAGTTACATTGTCCAGCAGGTTGGCAAAATGCCACAATTAGATAGGTAGACCGATAGATAGATAGATAGATCCTTTGTTCTGTGTTCCTTATTGTGGAAAATAATTGTTGCATAAACATGTAATAGCAGAGCTGAGGATCACTTCCCCATATGGTCTGTGGCACACTTTTCTCCTGTCGTGTGGTTTACTTTGACTAATCATTTTTTAGTCCTCTAGGTGCAAACCTTTAAAAACACTAGGAGCTCTCAATTCTCCTTTTCAATTGCAAACGATTCATTTTAGCAAAGTGCGGCCTCCCTATTCTTCTTCAAGCCTTGTGTTTGTGAAAGGACCGTCTCAAATTTCTTATGCAGGAGCAGCTGTTGCTGGGCTGAGGCAGGCTTTTCAGAGCTGCACTGAAGCCCTCCTTTCACTTCTCTTTCTCTCTCTCTTCTGTTCTTTTGTCTCTCTCAAAGCAAGCTCCCCTTTGACCCCTCGACTGGCTCGAACCTACCTCTTTTGTCAGCCACTGCAGACAAGTTCCACCCTAAATCAGGCATTGTGTAGGTCTCCAGAAGCCAGCACGTGCCCACATCCCCCTAATCTTTTAATTTCACCCCAGGAAAAGGCAGCTGTTAGTGATACACGCAAAGCACAGCTGTCAGCTGTGGCCTGCTGCCTACTCAGAGAAAACAATGAGGAAGGAAAGAGCAAAGCTGAGTAGAAGCAATATATACATATATGTATATTTTGCAACAGTTGGCAGCACGTGCTCTGAAATGCTGCATTGTCAGAAAATCCACCCCTACCTTCCCCCATCTCCCACTACACACACATATTAGTTTGAACTTTGGCTGATTTAAGAACAAAACTTTCAGCTTCAAAGGGCAGGATTCTCTGGTTGGCTGTATTATACCTTTGGTGCTCAAACGATCACCTGTAAAATTATAGGGTATGAAAAAGACAAGCAGCCTGTAGCCTAATCCACATGTCCTTATTTTATGCACCAGTCTCTTTATATTTTATTCACAAGCAATGGAGGGAGTCAATAGTCTGGAGAGGAAGAGGAAGGCACGTAAAACAAGATTTCTCCACTTTCAGTATAATTGAATAGAGAGAGGTGCTTTTATTTTAAAATACAATAGACAAGTACATTAGGAATATGCAGCGTAGCTGGTGATCTTCCTTATTTTACAAAGTTAATATACATCTGACACCCCTTTGCATTTTGTATAAGGGTAAAGGAAAAACTGCTCACTTACAGCCAGATTTTCAGAAAATTATACATGCAATTGCATCCGCAAAAACATGCATATTTGCATACCTAATTTGCACCTGCAATCAGTCATTTGCCAGTGTGATTGCCACATGTGTACAAGCAAACATGGTAGCTGCAGACTCAAATTAATCATGTAAATATGCAGGCATATTTGTGTGTGCAATTGTATGGGCAACTTTCCGAAAATCTGGACCTCAAAGGGCCATATCCTGCTCTAGATTGACATCAGCAGAAGATCCGTACAAAAGCTGAAAGGCAAAATTTCTTAAAGAAGTTCAGGTTGCACTCAGCTCACTCACCAATGTCCTGTCTGATCTTTAAATGTGAATTTGACTGATTCCTGCATGATACAGTTGCTGAAGACTAACCATTTAATCTCATTTGCTAACTTTTTAGAGGTCTGTTGCAGAGTTCCTTCTCTTGGCAATGCAATAAACAAGGCTTCCCTAGTACCTTTATCATATAGCCATTCTGTGGTTGAGAAGAAATCTTTTGGGTTTATTTTGCTAGACGAACACCAAAGAGTCAACCTCAATCATTTTACATGATAAATAATGCCTTGTGTGTAACGTGTGCATATCCAGGTACCTGACATGTGCACATGTTTTTACTTGCTTTATCTCACCTGGCTTGTAATTGAAAGAACTTTAAAGAAACACTACACTAAGCTGAACATATGGTGAATGGTACACCTACCCCGTGCTTAGCACCTGCTGACTATGCTGTGGGCGTCAGGCTGCTTACTATAGCATTAGGAGCCAGAGGGCAAAAGCATTTCCACTTATTTGCATACTGGGCTGCAGCCACGTGCCTAATCTAGGGGTACATCTGACACAGCAGCATGTCAGTGCTTTCAAGATTAGCAAAATCTGTACAAAGCAATGGATTTAGCTAACAAAAGAGACTCCACAGCACATAGACATACACACATACAATCCACAAACACGCGCGCGCGCGCGCACACACACACAGATCTTACTTATTCTAATAAAATTGCATTTAGGAGCCAGAAATGTCAATAAATAATAACTTGCTTTGGGCATAAATAAATTTGTTAGTCTCTAAAGTGGCACAAGTCCTCCTTTTCTTTTTGCTTTGGGCATGTTATATCAGCATCAGTCATCTAGGTGCAGTCAACCTATTTCTACACTGCTCTCAGCAAAATTACAAAGTAATGCTTTCTGATTTCAGTTAAGCCAGTCAAATCCTTCAGTGGAGTTTCTCTCTATTTACATCCGTGTAAGTGAGAACTCCACCAAAGGTACAGACAGATGTCTAAATGCCTTTGAAAGCAACTGCCTTAGAAAAATAGTAGGTATTAAATAGAATGAATTTATAACAAATGCTGAGATTTGTCAGAGAATTCAACAACCCCTTATCCGTAGAGTTATCCAAAAAAGATGGAAATATTTTGGATGTGTTAAGAATGAAGCCAGGATGTCTCCCATGGCAGGCGTGCCATCGGGCAGCTGGAAAAACACGTAAAAGGGTTTGATTGAAAGATTCCATCCATCAAACACCACTCAGAGGGGGAAAACATATGGAACTAACAATATAGAAAACATGTAAAGAGTGGCCCAGGATAGACAAGGATGGTGGAGTTTTGTTTGTGCCTTAAGCAACATTTGACAGCACAGGAAGGATTCAGATTCAGAAATGAGAACAGAATCAGACTGGGTTAAAATGCTAGGTGTAACAGAATGCTTATTTTTTAAGGGAGACTGTCAAACTGATTTTGAAATTGACTAATTTAAAAGATTTCCAGTTTCAGATTTAAAGTTTCCTTTAAATAGTATGTCCTGAATCATTTATTTTAAAGTTCCTTTTTTAAATACATTTTACAAGGATTTTTCTGCTCCCTTGTTAATATTTTTAAGGAACTATTCAGCAAGTGAAAAACTGTTCAACTGACTTACTATACAGTGGAAACAGTGAAAGTGACAGTACACAAAGTGCTGTCTACCAAATGCAACAAGTAAGCAACCAAAAAAACAAAGTAAAATATTTTTATCCGCTAACTTCTTTCATTTATAGTGATCTTCTATGCTACTTGTAAGGGAAAAAAATCTGACTGAAACGTGATTTTAATGTTGACCCTACCCTCTAAATTCTTTGACAATTTATTGATAAATCTGTTTTCATGCATAGCAATTTGTCATCCTTTACGCAAATGCATTCTTCTCTCCTACAGATCTTTAGTAATGAGACAACCCAAAGTGTCCCTGTAAATAAGGACTCAGATTTTTCCTGGACTAAGCAAAAACAATCTGAATCCACTGTAACAGAGATCACTTTATCATTTGAGATTGCTCTTCTAACATTACTGAAGCGAGTTTGAACTTCTAGTTATTGAGTATTTTTTTCCATGTCATAAAACATGTTCCTTTTTAACTTCATTTAGCTGTATCTAAATGTTACGTGAGCAAGTAAAACAGGTACATTTAAAATTGATTTCTTTCTTTGTCTGTAGTTAGAGTATCTGGCACAAGAACAGTTAAACTGCACAGACAGGTGGGTTCTCCTATGTTTCACAAGTAGTCAAGTCCAAACAGAGCCTTAAGATGTCTCTCCCTCTCTCTTGCTTTTCTGTATGGCAACCTATAGTGAATGGAGGTATCAGTCTAGCCTTATACTAACCTAGTCCCATCTGTCACAGTATCTGGGGCATCTTTGCCGCATGATTGGCACAGGGCTTGAAAAGACAGCACAAGATGGACCATGTGGTAACCCTGCAGACTGAGGGGAAGGGGGAGAAGGGAGGATCAGAATGAAATATTGTGACATGACACTTGAAGCCCCAGTTAATCACAGCAGCTGATGGCTGGAGAGTGCTATACATCTTCTTATATCAGTCAGTGCATTCCTGTCAGCCTAACTCCTGTATTATTAATTCAGAGAGGAGTCCCTTTAATTTGAAGCAGAGATTAAGGCTTTCCCCATTTGGCCTCACTGTGGTTGCAAAGGCAACAGGCAGGCCCATTGTAAGGCCATTAGCAAAGAACAATAGGAAGCTGAAAGGGTAATCCGAGTGAATAGAAGAATGAAAGTTGGCTTGTGCCAGAAATCCTGGGTTAGCTCATTATGCGAGACAGCAGATGGAGTGTGGCCTGGTTGCTGGGCAGAATTCTGGAGTCCTGGAGATGGTGAGGTATTCCTAAAAGTACCACTTTGATAACAAATGACCCAGACTTCTTGTTACAGAGAACTTTATAATGCTACTAGCCAGTAAGGAGAGCAATAAAAATTACCAAGTTACTTGATACAATTCCAGTTGCTTGTAAAACAACAAAACAAGAACACAACAAAATTCCCTTTTTCTAATTTTATCCATTCATACTCAGCCAAGGACTCACTTTGGTGTGCTCTGTCGGGTTATATCTCAACAGCTTCATCCCTTCCTAGCTATAGCATTTTCTATATCAAATCGGAATTTATCTGAGTAGAAAAACTAAGGAAGGGGGAAATGCAGGAGTTAGGAATTGTGAGGCAACCCTTTTTTGTTTTTTAGCATGTCAGTCTCTGCTAGTGTAACCGCTTTAAGACAGATGGAAATGAATCCTTATGGAAACAAACATAAAATATGTTGGTAACAGTGAAGGTGGTTGTGGAGGTCCTATTGTTCAGGGACCAGATTTTTAAAGGTGCTTTTGAAAATCTCACTAGGTGTCTGACTGCAGCTTTAGGTGCCTAAATACCTCTGGCCCTTTGTCTTCTTTTGCTACAGATACATTCCCAATAGAGGGACCCAATTTTGGAGGAAGTGTGTACTAGCAGATAGAACACCAGACTGGGACTCATGAAAGCTGGGTTGTATTCCAGGCTCTGCCACTGTCCTGTTGCGTGGCCTAGGGCAAGTCGCTTCACCTCTCTGGGTAGTGTATTGAGGACTGTGTTGGAATTGAAAGCTGTTACTTAGAGAGTTGGAGGCTTTCCTGCACCTGCTTGCAGACTAGGGAGCTCTATAGGGAAGCATGCAATTAAGACAGTCAGCAGACAGACAGCCTAGAGTAAGGTGGGGTAAGTTCTACTGCTCTGTTTTAGGGAGCAGCCTGCTTTGTCTTTCTCTCCTTCTGGGCTTTTGTGTGCTATCATTCTGAATTCTAAGAAATAAAGTAGTGTTCTGCTGCAACTTTCCAACGAGGGTATTTTATGTTTTGATATAATTTCTCCTGTGTATGCTCTAAACATAACACTCAGTGTCTCACTTTCCCATCTGTAAAATACTTCCTTTGTACAGTGCTTTGTAATCTTCTGATGAAAAGTGCTGTATTATTATTGTTATTATTCAGGCACCATAACTAAAAGGCAGCAGTGCTGTTCATATGGTCTATAGCTCTTAAAGGGGAACACCACGTAATATAATAAAAGAGATTTTCTTTTTATTTGATGCTTAAACTTCTAAAAAACGAGGCAATAAGTGAGATTTCAACTAACACCTAAATAAGATCTCCTATTCTCTAACTGCTACAGTGCAGTTTCCCCAAATCCAACTTAGAATCAGAAGTTTCCAAGGCGCTCAACACTGTAACGCAACTCATCCCAGAGCAAGTGGTGGGCAAAGGGAACAAAGGCAGAATTTTCCTTTCCTGGTGAAGAGCTGAGCATCCTGAAATGGGACCGTCCCAGGAGAGAACCCTAAGCCTTGGAAAGTATCACAAAGGTTAAAAAACAAGGTAGTACAAATATTGTTTTATTCTCTTCATTGATTTATTACCTGTTCCTCAGAATTCTGAGAGGTAATAATTCCGACGTTTTATCCCACAGTGCCATGCCAACAACTGACGATTAGGGGGAGCACTCTGCTCTTTCCCCTCAAACGCAGCATGCCATGGCCTAGACTAGAGCTAGGGGGCACATAACTATTACTCTCTATGAGCCTTGTCCAGATTTGAAGGGAAAGTTTCCCTGGAGCTCTTGGGCATGTCAGATACTGACTAATGAACTTTCTAACAAAAGTCACATTTTTTAAAAAACCACGTAGTGAGTACGTAGTATTCTCAAACATGACTACAATGCATTTTTGTAATCCTATATTCTCTCCCCCCCCACACACACTTTGGAATGGGACAGCCCATGATTTGGAAAACATAAAACAATAGGAGTTTGTACGCAAATACTTTGGCCAGGTTCCCAAACTTTTTTGTAGCATGATCACATCTTAACAGAGACCGTTATTCGGCAGAACATTTACAGACACTTAACTTTAAGCACCTCTGTAGTCCCATTTACTCTAATGAGACTATACATATGCATAAAGTTAAGCCCCAGCCTAAATGCTCTGCTTAGTCAGGGCCTCATTAACCACTTCTCCTCCCATGCACAATCACATCAAATCACATTGCATTCCTTGGGCAATTGCAATTGCTTTCCTAGAAAAATAATATTAGGAAATATTTTAGCTATTTTTTAATGTACCTTAGGTGGAAAAAAACTGGAGGAAGGGGATCCAGCCTTATGTGATTAGCTAGCTCTGTACAGAGCCCCAACAACTCAAGTATCAGGCCGATCACTGGTACTCCATGACCACATTTTGGGAGTCACAGCAATATTGAAGCTTGCAATTACAATGGACTGTGGTCATCTTCAAGGCTCATTCTAACATCTTTATATTCTGATCACCATAGTTTTGGTCCTTTTGGCCTCTTTATTCCAACAGCTTTTCCTGTTGTGTGTCAAAGTGTGCTAGATTTTTTTTTCTGATGCACGTTTTTTCTCTGTTGGTTGATAAGCAACTTATTTTTTCTCTGTTTTATTTATTCTAGTCTTAAATAAGTAAAATTCTACTGATTCAGATTCATCCCTGGTATAACTTAACTGACTTCACCTGCAGTGAATTTGCCCCCCTTTAACTTTTTGATGCTAGTGGGCCCTATCTTGTATTCCTTGCACCCTCAAAAGCCCAGTGAAGTAGAGGGGTAACAACTTAAATAGTTGATAGGGCTTCCAATCCTCACAGAACAAAGTAACGGAATCCCAGGATTTCATACAACTGCATAAGATGCACGTGATAAGAAAAGTTTCTGTCACCAAAATAGTGCACTGTGATCTATGTACAGCAGGGGTGGCCAACCTGTGGCCACATGCAGCTCTTCAGAGGTTAATATGCAGCTCCTTGCATAAGCGCCAACTCTGGGGCTGGAGCTACAGGTGCCAACTTTCCAATGACAGGTTTCAGAGTAGCAGCCATGTTAGTCTGTATTCGCAAAAAGAAAAGGAGGACTTGTGGCACCTTAGAGACTAACTAATTTATTTGAGCATAAGCTTTCGTGAGCTACAGCTCACTTCATCGGATGCATAAAAGTGGAAAATGCAGTGAGGATGTTTTTATATACACAGACCATGAAAAAATGGGTGTTTATCATTTGAAAAGGTTTTCTCCCCCCACCATTCTCCTGCTGGTAATAGCTTATCTAAAGTGGGAGACAGGCCAGTCCTTGCCTACAGACAGCCCCCCAACCTGAAGCAAATACTCACCAGCAACTACATACCACACAACAGAACCACTAACCCAGGAACCTATCCTTGCAACAAAGCCCGTTGCCAACTGTGCCCACATATCTATTCAGGGGACACCATCACAGGACCTAATAACATCAGCCACACTATCAGAGGCTCGTTCACCTGCACATCTACCAATGTGACATATGCCATCATGTGCAAGCAATGCCCCTCTGCCATGTACATTGGTCAAACTGGACAGTCTCTACGTAAAAGAATAAACGGACACAAATCAGATGTCAAGAATTATAACATTCATAAACCAGTCGGAGAACACTTCAATCTCTCTGGTCACGCGATTACAGACATGAAAGTTGCGATATTATAACAGAAAAACTTCAAAACCAGAGTCCAGCGAGAGACTGCTGAATTGGAATTCATCTGCAAATTGGATACAATTAACTTAGGCTTGAATAGAGACTGGGAGTGGCTAAGTCATTATGCAAGGTAACCTATTTCCCCTTGTTTTTTCCTACCCCCTTCACCTTCCCCTGTTCCTCAGACGTTCTTGTTAAACTCTGGATTTGTGCTGGAAATGGCCCACCTTGATTATCATACACATTGTAAGGAGAGTGATCACTTTAGATAAGCTATTACCAGCAGGAGAGTGGGGTGGGGGGAGAAAACCTTTTGAAGTGATAAACCTTTTTTCATGGTCTGTGTGTATAAAAACATCCTCACTGCATTTTCCACTTTTATGCATCCGATGAAGTGAGCTGTAGCTCACGAAAGCTTATGCTCAAATAAATTGGTTAGTCTCTAAGGTGCCACAAGTACTCCTTTTCTTTTTGCAGCTTTCCAATGTGCTACAGGTTGTTCACTGCTCAACTCCTGGTTCTGCCCCAGGCCCCAGCCCAACTCCACTCCTTCCCCCAAGGCCCTCGCCCCTTCCCCTAAATCTGCTGCGCCCTTGCTCCTCCTGCACATCACAAAACAGCTGATCATGACAGGCGGGAGGCGCAGGGATGGAGGGTTAGGTGCTGATCGGCGGGGCTGCTGGCGGGTGGAAGACACTGGGGGCGGGGGAGGGAGCTGACAGAAGGCTGCTGACATGTTACTGTGGCTCTTTGGCAATGCACATTGGTAAATTCTGGCTCCTTCTCAGGTGCAGGTTGGCCACCCCTGATGTATAGGCATGAGCTGCATAGCTTCTGGTGTGCTACTAGGCTTTAGCAAGGGCTTTTCTTGATAAGAAGGAATATCTTTAGAAACACTTCTTAATCAGACTTCTCCTAAAACACCACCTCCTTTATCTTTTAAATGTCTACTTCTGATTTCCCTTCAGAGAGGCAGTCCTTAGGCACAAGCCATAGAAGCAACTTCCGGGAGTCCTATGCTTTAGCACAGGTGTGGGGAGACCATTGATCCAGCTCTAACCTGGTAATTCTAACCTGATCTACCCCTGTAGCAGCAGAACTGCAGAAAGTGAGGGAGTTCATGGCCCAGTTCCCCCTTCTGACAGCTTAGAACCCTACTCATGTTTGAGGCTTTGAACAGCTGTAACACCTCGCTGGACCTTAGGCAGAAGGTGGTTCTAGTGGTTCAAGTAGAAATGGCCAGTCATTCCTCAGATGCCATGGTAATGAGTGTGGTATAAATGCTTCGAGAGAGAGAGAAAGAGAAAGAGAGAGAGAGGGCTTGGATTCCAAACTCAGGCATAACAGGGGCAGGCATGGTACAAGCTTTCACACATACCTCTGCAAAGGCATTACCTTAGCTCACAGACACTTTCATATCCGTATGGTTGTGAAATTATTCTCCCCAGTCCCACCCTTGTCAGAAGAGAAGAAGTAAAATTAATAATAATAATTAATAATAGAGTTTTCCTATAATCCAGAGTTGAGATACAAATGTAATGCTCTGCAATTTGCTAAATAAAAAAATAATCTTGCAAATACCTACCAGGCAGAGGAAATTATCTGCTTTGGCGATCATGCAAGCTGTGATCATTCAGTAAATGGAGACTTAGAAATCAGCACCTTCTTTGATACCAGAAAAAGAAAAGGAGTACTAACAAATTTATTTGAGCATAAGCTTTCGTGAGCTACAGCTCATTTCATAAAGGAGTACTTGTGGCACCTTAGAGACTAACACATTTATTTGAGCATAAGCTTTCGTGAGCTACAGCTACGAAAGCTTATGCTCAAATAAATGTGTTAGTCTCTAAGGTGCCACAAGTACTCCTTTTCTTTTTGCAGATACAGACTAACACAGCTGCCACTCTGAAACCTTTCATACCAGAGAATCTCTTGACTGCACATTTGCAGCAATTCAACTGGTCAATTTCCAGCACTTTTGAAAAGTGACTCTGAGGTCCTTCTGCTTTTCTATTGTGAAACCAGGATATTTGTTGCTAGCCATAATAACCCCAGGGATCAAAACACAGTCCCCAAGAGCAGCAGACTTCTTAAGCAGGCCACGTAGTAAAAGACCTTACACTCACTTTCTCCCTTCTTATCATTTAATGTAAACATGAATTCCTTGAACAGCACTATTGGAAAGTCCACAAAGCAAATATTTCAGCTTCCAGTGGAAACTTGCATCACATAAGGATTAAAGAAAGAATTGCCATCTGACCATGGCTCTGTGTTCTCAAGGCTAGGTTCTCTGTATTTCATTGCTGTGGAGTTCAGGAATCAATGACACAACAGTTTTGCTCTCTGACCCTGCAGAGAATTTCCGAAACATGCCAACAAACACACAGGAGAAGAGGCAAAGTAAAAGCACGTGTAAAGTGCTTGGCATACTTCCATGAAGCGGCTTGAAAGAAGGTGCACCTTTGCCATGTAAATGTAGCCAACCACAGTTTTATGAGATCGTAGGTCAGTGAATGTGTTTTTGCAGTATTCTGCTTCTACAGGGTGCAGAGGTCAAGAATGCAGGCTGGGTAGAAAAAGAACCTCCTTTAGATCTGCAATCCTCTCACTTTAATAGCCACACTGTCACTCAGCGGAGTCCCAAAAACTCATGTTTATTTACAATGCAAAAATGTACGTAAAACTTCTTTAAACCAATCCTTATACTGTTGCTTGTGAAAGGAAATAAATTCAATACCCTTTATGAAGAAGCGTTTGAAAGTAAAATGTAGAGTAAGACTCAGGCTGTCTAAACTTAAAATGCTACAGTGACACAGCTGCAGCTGTGGCACTGAAGCACTTTGGTGTAAACACTACCTACACCAGTGGGAGGGGTTCTTCCCAAGAAGCGGTAGCTAGGTCCATAGGCGCTGACTCTGTGGGTGCTCCGGGGCTGGAGCAGCCACGGGAAAAAAATAACGGATGCTCAGCACCCACCAGCCACCCACCGATCAACTGTTCGGTGGGGGGGGGAGGGGGAAGAGTGGGGGCAGGAAGAGGTGGAGCCAGGGCAAAGCATGCTCAGGGAAGGGGTGGTGGAGGAAGAGGCAGACCGAGGGTGGAGCCTTGGGGGAAGGGGCGGAGTGGGGGTGAGGCCTCAAGGTAGAGTACCCACCCAGAAAAATTAAAGCCGGCGCCTGTGGCTAGGTCGATGGAAGAATTCTTCCAGGGATGCATATTTTTTACACCCTGAGAGACATAGCTGGATCAACCTAACTTTTTAGGTTAAGACCAGACCTTACTATAGCAACAAAAGGGGGGTTCTCCCCTCACTGTAGTAAATCCACGTCCCCAGGCAGAGGCAGTAGCTAGGTCAACAGAGGAATTCTTTCATCAACCTAGTGCTGTCTACACAGGGACTTAGGTGGGCTTAACTACTTCGCTCAGAGGTGTGGATTTTTCACACCCCTGAGCAATGTAGATTTTCTAGTACAGATCAGCCCTCAGACCACAATTATTTAGGACTCAGGGAGAGATATGATATTCAAGAATTAATTCCAAAACCAGAGGCCCCTGGTCTGCATGCAATTGCATGTCTAAATTTGCTACCATTACATGTAAAACTGAGAATTTGCACATACAAATGGTTATTTAGCGCCCTAACTATCCATTTGTGATTATAAACAATTTTCAAGTGAAATTATGGCTGCAAATGTAGGTACACAGTTGCTCAGGCATTTTTGTGTATGGACCTTGAGCTTCCAGTTTTGAAAATATAGCCCTCACTGTCACTGACAGGATAAAAAACAAGTAATTTTTGCTCCTAGGTTTAGAGCTATTTTGGTGAACTATCCAATTTTCAGAAAGTTAAGGTGGCAATAAGAACAGCTTAAGCTTTGGTATTAGCGTGCTCCCCGTGAGGCTAATTTTGGAGTGCATCAAGTTCAATTCCTTCCAACCAACAATGATGTTACGAGACAACTGTGTCAAAAATGCAAAATCTTATTACTTACAACCTTCTCTCTGAGTATTTTTGCAATACTATTATTTTTCACCTCTTTTAACTGAGATTCCTACTGAAACTGTGATACTTACTTACTGTAGATGTATTCCAGCTCTCTGGGTTTGTGAAACAGAATTTGGTTCCAAGTCACAACTCATTTGAAGAATCACGATTGTCTATAGGCAGTTTATTTTCCAAATGGAGATCATACGTACTTACCTCAGTTTCTGAAGAGTAAGGTTAAATGTACCCAGCTCATCTTCTAATCTAGACAGAACAGTCACAAGTATACCCAGACCATTTCCTAGAAGGCAAGAGTGCCTTTCTCTAGCCAGTTTCCTAGAGAGGAAGACCAAATGGATCCAGAAAGACTGTATGAATCCAGCCCATTTTCTAGACAATAAGAACATATGTATCTAGGCTGTTCATGGGGGAAAGGTTATAAGAGTCCACCCTTCAGAAGGAAGTATGTACAGTGTGGAAATATGTATATATCTTTAATAGCCACACTGAACCAGTTTTTTTATTTATTTTTTTATATGAATCTTGTATGTATAAATCATATGCTTTATAAAATATATTCTACAGATTGCAGGCCTAACTGTTCTCATTTACACAGGTGTAAATCCAGAGTAACTTCATTGCTCTCAATTAAGAGCTCTGAATTTGCAGCAGTGTAACTGAGTACAGAGTCTGGCACTTAATCCTGATGCAGTTAATACTTAGCAGTACATTTTCAGCCAGGCCTCCATGTGTGTATGTGCAAAATTGTTCATGCGTATACTTGTGCCTCCTCCCTGCACATGCAAACATCTGCAGGCACACTTTCACACTTTAAATACCTCACACCTGTAAATACGCAAATCTTAGAATTTCCACCTGCAAAACCAGCACAATGCACTTGTGTTAGACTACGTGTTAATCTACTTCAGTTAAACTACATTCACAGGAAAGAGAAAGCGTACATCACACAAATTTTGTGCACATAAAAGATTAATAGGTTCATATATTTGTAGGCCAAAAGAAATTATTGTGGTCCTCTCTGACCTCTTCCATCCCAGGGGCTAAGTGGACGATGGCCTTCAAAGAGTTAGATCACAGTTTAGATCTTTTCCTCTACTTGATAATACTCCTCTATTGTATTCAATAAACATCTGTTGAGCTAAATATATCTGATCAATATATGTATTTTATATGAATTACGTAAAACCCTGTCTAGTTTCCAGAAGGCAAGATCATCCATACTGGAAATGATTCTGCTATTTTTCATGACCCTTTGTTTTTTTCCAGAGATTATGTAATGTGTCTGAGCTAGCTGAGCTGCAGGCTCACCTCACCTGTTCTCCACTATACCCCATTTCAGCAGCTTATGAAGGTCTGAGCGATCGTACACAGAAAAAACAGCTGAAGGACCCCACTAGAATTTCACATTTGAAAAAAATGGCAACTTTGCAGTTAACCTCACAAGACTGTATCAGGCAGAGTGTTACTGTGAGTGCTGAGGGATTAACTGCAAAGTTCCGATTTGCAAATAACTCACAAGCACATGGTAATCATGTCCCTTATGTAATAGATTCCTCACCTGGTAAACAACAATGGGGTACTAAACAGAGAAAGATTCAATGCTGAAAACAAAATCACAGGTGCAGCCCTTTGTACTCAGGATGTCTGCTCTTAAACTGCATTTTGCACCTGATATTTGAGCTGTGGGGATGATTATTGGGAGCAGTTACTGTAATGACTGCCACATTGCCATAGGTCCTAAAGCTGCACATTTGCTGCAGCCAGGTTCTTATGTAATTGCAGAGGGTTGTTTTGAAGAGACTGTGTTACAAAATGAACCCCAGAAGACAGAAATCTAGATTTATTTTTTCTCCTCTCATGACCATCAGCAGATGCTGTTTTCACAGGGTCCCAAGTAAAGGGACAAACAACAGTGCAAGTTGTGCAATTTTCACAGTATTTCTTCTCTGCTGCCTGAAACCCCTTTTGCTATACAAAAAAGGACAGCAACATGTGCTAATTTGTACATAAACAGGGCTGTGTAGTCCAAGATGTGCAGATACCATCCTGAATTTCATAACTAAATGCCTTTCTTGTGGTCAATTAACATGAGGTGGGAAGCTGTTTTCCTCTCTGTGTATGTGTTGTTGTTCTTATGAGTTTTGTTTATAAGCATTTGGTACTGAGAAAGAAAAGGCTGCTCTTGGAATGTACTGTTGCTGTCTTCTAGCAGTCAGGATACTTTCCTAACTTAGCTTTCTCCCACTCCACCCCTTTATTTTGGCCGCCAGAGTTTTGCCTGGGGCTTGTTTGGCAGTGGCCCAGGGGGAGCCTATTTGAGAAGAGTCAAACAGAGTGGTGTCACTTTCCTAAATGGAAACAGATCTGCTCAGCTCAAAGTCTCTTCCAAATTAGTAGAGACCTTTAATATGTGCAAATATGATTTTCAGGGCCCTTCACTGGATAACAAACATTGAACGTAATGAGATTAAACGATAAATAATGATCATGTCAGAGGGTTTGCATTTGATCTCCTGTAGTAGTAACATAACGTTCTGCCAGGAGCAGCAGAGAATGCAGCGCACGTGTGCTGGCAGAGCAGGAAGCCAGTGGAAAAGGGAAAAAAGTTCACAAGCCTTGTCTTTTATGGTTTGATGATAGAGAAAAAATAAAGAAAGAGAACAACTTGTCACAAAGGACAAATCCTGGGCTCAGCCTCCATAACTGGGCTAGGCACTGGGCAGATGCATGAAGGGATCACAGAGGTGGCATCTTCCTCCCCATAAGCTTATGGGGCAGTTCCACAGCTACTCCTACTCCAGCCCAGTGGTGAAGATAGCCCTGTTTTCTCCTCACAGGGCCTTCTGTGAGGAAGTGAGAAGATGACAGGATGTGTGTAGCAACAGATACTCCACCCTCACTGCACCTGCCACCCAGTTCTGGGCTCCATACCGCCTCTGCACAGTGCACATATCCAGCCAGTGCCACAATCCTTTTCCCACTCTCATCCACATGAAGTGGAAGCACAATGCTTTGCTGCCAGGGTCTTATTTGTGGCCAGAAAGGAGGGGGCTGGATTTGGCCCAAAGTGACCATTGGTACTAGAATAAGGCCCTGATTCTGATCACATTTACACCAGTTTTACACTCGCGTAACTCCACGGATTTCATTAAAGTCACCCCTGGTATAAGTGAGAGCAGAAACAGGCCACCTCTGTCAAGATATTAGAATAGTGCTGAATCTGAGCTTTTCTACATTTAAATTATTATTACTGAGTGATGAAGTGCCTTGCTGCATCATCTCTTTGCACTTCGAGGCCTGGGTTCCAGTCCTGAACTGGCCCCAAGTGAAAATGGGACCTAGTCCCCGTTGGTGCAGGTAACAGGGTGGCTTGCCCCGTAAGGGCTGGAGGGCCTGGGGCTAGCCAACATGATTACTGAATGAGCCCCATCTGAGAGAGATCAGGTGATTTCTATTATAAGAGCAGCAGGAAGCTGCAATAAGGAGTTAGTTGTGGTTGAGAGGAACTGTAGTGAGCAGGAGCCTCCTGCTAGAGACCCATGGGCCTGGAAGCCAGCATCAGAAGGCTGAGTGCCAGCCAAGGAGAGATGGCAAGGCCGGGCCCAGTTTAAAAAGACTTTGTACTTATTTTGGACTATCGGGGAGAGATATTGAGTTGTTTCTGACAGACTGTTGCCAGCCTGAATGGAATTGGTGAAGGAAAGGGTCCCAGCTCTGGGATGGAGGGCTGGGGACTCCCTATTAAAGGGGAAGACAGACACACTGCACTGGGGTTAGGGCCTGGAAAGTCATTGTGTGCCCAGAGGCCTGAATAAAGTGGGCCCCCAGAAGGGGACTGTTTTAATTACCTTTTGGACTGTGGGGTGGAGTTTTTGAGGCATCCAAGGAGGGAAACTGGGGTAGGGTGCCTGCATGGAGAGCAGCTTCGAGCCTTGAGGTCGATCACCGTGTTAAGTACATGTTACTGTACAAAACCACCACACAGTTTAGGACAATTGAGCCCAAATTGCCTTTTCTACTCAAAGACCCAGAGGAGTGAAATAGCTAGAGAGTTGTCTCCAAGGGCAGAAGTGCACTGGCAGAACTAGAATGGGAAAATGTACATAGAATGGTGCCTGCTAGTAACCAGTGCTAGGCCAGGTCTACACAATAAACTTATCTTGGTATAATTACGTTGCTCAGGGGTCAGAAAAATCTTCACTCCTGAACAACGTAGTTATACCAATGAACTCCCAATATAGACAGCACTATGTCGATGGGAGGGCTTCTCCCTAGGGTTGCCAACATTCAAATCGCAAAAAACTGAACACCCTAGCCCTGCCCCTTCCCCGAGTCCCTGCCCCCCACTCACTACATTCCCCCTCCCTCACTCTCCTCCACCTTCGCTGACTTTCACTGGGCTGGGGTGCAAGAGGTGAGAGCTCTAACTGGGGGGGTGGACTCCAGGGTGGGGCCAGAAATGAAGGGGCTCTGGGCTGGGGATGAAGGGTTTGGGATGCAGGAGGGGGCTCCAAGCTGGGGGTGGGGCAGAGGGGTTCAAGCTGTGGGAGGGGGCTCTGGGCTGGGGCAGGGGGTTGGGGTGTGAGAGGGGGTACGGGCTCTGGGCTGGGGGGTGTGGGATGAGGGGTTTGGAGTGCAGAAGGGGGCTGGGGCTTACCTCTGGCCGCCCCCGGTCAGCAGCACAGCAGGGGTGCTAAAGCAGGCTTCCTGCCTGTCCTGACTCCGTGCTGTGCCCCAGAAGTGGCCAGCAGCAGGTCTGGCACCTAGGCAGAGGCACAGCGGGTGGCTCTGTGTGCTACTCTCACCCGCAGCTCCCATTGGCCACGGTTCCCAGCCAATGGGAGTGCGGAGCCAGTGCTCAGGGTGGGGGCAGCGTGCAGAGCCCCATACCCCCCCACCCACGCCTAGAAGCTGGGCCTGCTGGCCGCTTCCCGGGTACAGCGCAGAGCCAGGACAGGCAGGGACTAGCCTGCCTTAGCTCCACAGCTCCACTGACCGGACTTTTAACGGCCCAGTAGGCGGTGCTAACCAGAGCCACCAGGGTCCCTTTTTGACCAGGTGTTCCGGTCAAAAACCGGACAACTGGTCACCCTACTCTCCCATCAACATAGTTACCGCTTCTTGCGCTGACAGGAGAAGCTCTCAGCTCGCATCTTAACTGAAGCGCTGCAGCGGCACAGCTGCACTGGTGGAGCTGCGCCACGGCAGCATTTTAAGTGTACACCTGCCCTAAGTCTCTTACTTCCATGTCTCTCCAGTGCACAGCCTGAATAAATGGTCTGCCTGCTGCAGACAGCGGGAGGGGGAAAAAATGTTCTCCGCTCAGGTCGGATAGGGTACGTCTACACTTCAAGCTGGGGGTGTAACTCCCAGTTCAAGGAGAAACACTTGTGCTAACTCTGATCGAGCTAGCATGCTAAAAACAGAGTGTAGCCACAAGCAATGGGAGAGGCTAGCCACCCCAAGTATGTGCCTAGGGTCTTGGACTGATAGGTACTCTGGGGGGTGGCTAGCCTCTCACACTGCCATGGCTATGTTCTGTTACATACTCTACACGGGTATGTCTCCTTGAGCTGGAAATATAAACATACCCTCGGATGCAGAACTGCTTCCCAGTCACTACAAGTAGAGGGATGAAGCTGGGAGGGAAGATTGTGGAGTTTGTCCTATAGATCTGCACAGTCATGTTTTTACTGCAGTTAGGTAAACATTGCATTGTCTTTGTTTGGACCATCTCCACTCACTGAAACCACATCCACTGCTTGCTGCTCACACTGCAAACTAACCTGGATTAAATGGGGTGCTGTGGGCCATTTTATTCTGCCCTGTGTTAGTTATTTTTGGAGAATATTTTCACTTTATACTTACCTATGAAAAAGGAGACAATACTGTCTATTGAATTAATATAGGACCCTCATTTGCTCTCTCTCACTCCTCATTTTTTTCATCTCACAGGCCTGAAAATATTTTTCTGCACACAGTGTATCTAGGTCAGTTCTTACATTGACACCCATTGCTTCAGTATTCACGGGCCTGCCCCCAAAACGACAACGACAATGATAACTCTTCCTTCCCTGCCAGCAATTGAGCACACGCTGCTGTGGGATCTCTTATTTAGTCCTGTTCATCTGCAATTAACCAATTTGAATATGCACATCCTGTACAGAACTCACAAAATGGGGTCACATTTACTTTGGCCACTCTGCTAACAGTCAGGCCCTTCCTAGCAAAATGACCTATTGTAACCTTGACACAAATGCAAATGAAAATTTGCATTTGACCATGTGTGGTCAATTAAACCTCTGTAATGTGGGTGAAAATGTCAGGATGTAACGCACTTTTCACAGCTGTAAATGGCTACACAAGGTACAGGGCAGTGGGGAATCAGGCCAGATATGTACAGGCTGCAACTGGCTGTGAAGCAATCTGACTTTTGTATTATTATTATTATTAACGATCCCATACAAAATAACTTTTTACAAAGTCTAACACATATATCTCCGTCTACTTTGCTAAAGAACAGGCGCTTATATGACCCTGGAGATGGCACACGTTACAATGAAAAATGTACCGCACCTCCTTTGGTGGACTCTGAGTAATGCCTTTCTTTCCCATAGGGCAATTGCATTGGCAGCTCTTCCACCACTTAATAACATGCCCTAAATTGACACGCTCTAAGTTACAAGCAATGATCTGTCCCTCAATAACAGAAAGAAAAAAAAAAGCCTTAGGAAAAAAAACTCAGGACCTCCTACAGGAAGTAGTCACATTACTGTTTATCAGATTTATCAGAGGACATGCTGTACACATAAAGAATGTTAAACGGCCTCTATGAATAGTCAGGCAGCAGCAGCAATGGTTTCTTCAAGAAAAATGAGCCTCTGCCCCAACCCCCATAAAACAGGGGTCGCAACGGATTTGTTCATTCACCTACAGGAAAGAGGTTTGCTCTGTTAGGCCACACACTCCAAGTGAGTAAAGACAGCACCCCTCACATCTAAGTTTCACCTTCCTAACCTTGAGGTGAAATTGGCTGCCAACAACTCCCATTACTTATCATACTCCCTCATGAACTCAACTTGTACTGTACAGCGTGTATTTTCCTTTCATCAACATGCAGCTTCTGCACAGCAGGCTTAGTGGCAAACTTTGTGCTAGATTGTTGGAGTATCACCTAGAAGCAGAGCACAAGACACAATTAGAAACAAAAGGGTCTGTTATGCCCTTGATACAGGCACATAACTCACAATATCACTACTGTATGCAGTCTAGTTGTAGCCATGTCAGTCCCAGGATATTAGAGAGACAAGGGGGGTGGTAATATCTTTTATTGGGCCAACTTCTGTTGGTGAGAGAGAAGCTTGCTTCTCTCATTGACAGAAGTTAGTACAATGAAAGATATTACCTCACGCACCTTGTCTCTCTAATATCAGTGATGGGAGTTATATAAGCAGGTTAAAGGAACACTAAAAGCCCTAAAGAATTGAATGTGAGGCTAGGGCTGAACCTGGTGGTGGAAGGCCCATCATTAACCATCACTGTTTGTTATCGCAAGGGCACTAACATGCAGAGTACAGAGTGAAGGGCTGTGATGGGATTCTCGGTATCACAGCAGGATGAGAATTATGCTTGCAGGAACAGTGTGATTAATCTCTCCTAATCTGATATAGTTCATGTGTGGGGGAGGGGATCATTTGACAAAGGCTCTTTGCCTTTTCTATTATAGCCTTTTTACACCAGTTGAAGCTTGTATGCCCTTGCCAATTCACTCAAGGAATCAATTCAAATTTATTTTCCTTTAACACTGCATACAGGATGACCAGAAACCTTGAAACCAGGATTCCGAAAGCAGGGAGATCATTTCCACTAAAGTATGCTGCTGCTTTGCTCTCAAGAGGGTGTATAAAGGGTGAGGGACCACAGGCCTCAAACCCGGGCCCACGAGTCCACAGGCAGTACCCAGGCTTCAAATGTCTCCCAGCAGCGCACCTGAATAACCAGGGAAGGGTCGGCTCAGAGAGGGCCTTGCCCCCAAAGCTCCCAATTGGGGGGAACATCCAGCCCCCCAATTGGCTGATGGATTCTACATAAACCACAAAGTAACAACAGGAAGTTTTCTGAGCAACTGAGGAATCCCTGGCTGCTTCTATGGACCCCTCCTGATACTTGACTCCTGAGCCCTGCATTCTTGCCTGCTCCTGATTCCAGCTTCCCCCCTTGCTCCTGGTTCCTGTCCTCCTATCCCAGACTCCTGTCTACTCCAAGTTCTTGCTGTCCAGCCCTACTCCAGGTCCTGTTCCTCTGCCTTACCTCTGATGCTGTCTCTGGCTCTCACCCGTGGCACCTGACTGTCTCCCGCTCTGACCTTTGGCTCGGTACCTGATGCTGTCTTCAGTGTTGACTCCTGACTCAGACCACTAAGCATGACTCCAGCTCCTATCAGTAGCTGACCACCCACGTCCTGGTCACTGCAGCTTGCTCAGACTATTATTAACCTCTCCGAGTGGGCCCAGCCGAGGATGAACCCAGCAGAGCTCCCTGCTGGAAGGGTCATCTGTACTGCACAAGCAAGTGATCCACCTCCAGGCAAACAATGGAGCCCTCCCGGTGCAGAATGTGCAGCTGGCCACTGAGAATCACACATTGCGGGATCAATTCCCTCAATGCCACACAGAAAACATTGCGCTTGTCCAGCTGCGCTGTTCCCAAATGTCCCTCTGCCCGAGCACTTCGACGCTCCAAATCAGCACTTTGACACTCCTCTTGTTCTTACTTTGACCACAGGTGTATGCTTCCAACCATACCAAGGTAGGCCTGGAAGTCAGCCTGCTGACAGGGGAGGTGTTGGACTGGGCCTCTCCTCTGTTGGAAGTCAACATTCTAGTTTTGTCTAATTGGGGTGCCTTCCAGTAGGTGATATTGACCATCTTCAATTACCCTAACTATGCCCACTCCACTGAGGCCCCCCTGTGGAAATTCCAACAGGGGTTGGGCCCAGCCACTGCCTATGTAGCTCATTTCTACCATCTCGTATCAGACACAGAATGGAAAGAGGTGGCCCAGTTATATTGTTTTGATGGAGCTTGCAGGATGAGGGTGAGGACAAACTAGCTGGAGTTGAGATCCCAGTAGGCCTGGACACCTTCAAAAAACTCATCACCTGTACTGATGGGAAGAAAGAGGGGTGCCACAACCAGGCCCCCCACTATAGGACTCCACCCTACCAGTCAAGTCAATGCAGGTAGACCTAACCCACCAGCAACTCATTCTCGAAGAGAGAACACACTGGCCGTGCCTTCACTTGTGCTACTACTGTCGTGAGCAGGACCATGCTATCTCCAATTGCCTCATGAGGAATCCAGTCCAGAAGGAATCTGGGAAACAAGCCAGCCCAGGCTTGGTGAAGGGGGCTAGCTGGGGCATCCTGACAGAATATCCCCCTGAAAACCCAACTGAGGTCCTGACAGCCGACACACGTGCTGGTTACTGTTGACCACACGGCGCTTATAAGTCCCAGTCACTTTGCAACTCCTGGGGCATTCCCAAACACTCCCTCCACAGCAGGCCCTCAATGACTCATGCATGGAAGACAATTTTATTAATGCAGAGGCAACCTGGGCACTACAGATTCCCCTGTGGCCCAAGAGTGTTCCAGATCTAGAAGAGACGATTGACAGGTTCCTCTTATCATCTGGGCCAGTGCCTACAGAAGCTGTTCCACTAGAAGTTATGATCAAGGGGTATCAAGACACCCTACAGTTCAGCGCCATCCATTCCCCACACCTCTCTTTGATCCTGGGTATCTCGTGGCTGACCCTCCACAATCCCCTTATTCACTGGCATGAGCTAAAAGTTGAATTCCCTTCAGAATTCTGCCAGCAGCAGTGCTTGACCCAGGAATTGGAAAGCACACAGTAGTTCCCCAACGGTCTCACACCAGGGTAGAGGGCCCAGGAGAGCTACCCACTGACTCCGATCCTCAACTTCCATTCAAATACAGTGATTATAAAGATGTATTCGCAAAAAACAAAGCCAACACCCTGCCTCCACACAGGGACCAGGACTGCCTAATCAAGCTACACCCGGGGCAAGCATTCCATTTCAGGCATATATACACCATGCTGAAGCCTGAATACGCTGCACACCTACCTTCAGGAAAACCTAGACAAGGGCTTTATTAGTAAATCCACATCGTCTGCTGGGACATCAGTCCTCTTTGTTTAAAAAAAAGGATGGGAGCCTCCGACTGTGTATTGACTATCGGGCCCTAAATCAGGTCACCATTACAAACCGGTACCTGTTGCCACTAATCCCCAAGCTAACTGACTGTGTGAGTACCACCTAGGTCTATGCCAACTGCATGAGTACCGCCTGGGGGCCTATAACCGAGTACGTGTTAGAGCAGGGGACAAATGGAAGACCACCTTTCAAATTATGGCCACTTTGAATATCTATCTGCCCCTTAGGTTGACAAACACACCTACGATGTTCCAGCATTTTATTCATGATGTATTCTGGGACATTCTGAACCGATACGTGACAGCATACCTGGACAACATACTTATTTTCTTGCACAATGCCAAACAGCACACCATGCATGTCCATTCTGTCCTGGAGAGACAACACCAACATGACCTCTCTGTCAAACTAGAAAAATGTGCTTTTGATCAGTCCTCTGAAGAATTCCTAGGATTCATCCTATCTCCTGCTGGTATCAAAATTGGCACGTGCAAGTTAAAGGAAGTCCTCTTGTGGGCAGCGCCATGGAACGTTCATGAGCTACAACACTTCTTGGGGTTTGTGAACGTCTGTCAGCAGTTCATCCTGAAATTCTAAGAGAAGATCGCCCCTCTCCACAAAAACACTAGGTACCTCTGGTATCCCAAGGCCCAGCAGGCCTTCAGACAATTAAAACTTGCCTTTACCACTGCTCCAACACCATGCAAGATCTCTTTAGGCAGCATATAGGCAATGACTCAGCAAGGCACATGTGACCCGGGACTCCATGTTTGTTCCAGTAACTTTCTATGCACCTGAACTAAGGGGTATAAATTGCAGACTGTGATATCATTCTTTGTCTTCAATCTTGCTCCATTTCTCTGGACTGTGATTTTCTAACAAGAAGGAAGCTTTGAACAAAGGACTTATGACCAGAACAACTGGTTCTTGCTGCTGCCCCAGGCAGAATTTGCGTACAAAAAAAAAACCCCAGAGAACACGCATCTACGGGGCAAAGCCCCTTTTCTTTCAAATTATGGGTTCCATCCCCCAATTCTATCCAGACTTACCAATGGCTTCCCACAACCCAGCTGCCCTGGACTGGATAGAACAGCTATGCCAAACCCAAGATGACCTAAAAGTTCACCTGGAGGATGCCAAGAAGAGCTACAAACAATATGTGAACCATTGATGATGATAGGACAGAAAGTATGGCTCTCCACAAAACATCTACACACGAACAGGCCATCTCATAAATTAGACTGCCATTTCCTTGGCCCCTATTGAATTTGCTGGCAAATTGATTCTGCTGCTTTTGAACTTGACTTGCCCCATCTCTCCAAGTACACCCAATTTTCCACATATCACTCCTGAAACCCCACCTTCCAGACCAGCACCCTGAGCACTCCCATCTGACCACTCACCTACTAGTACATGTTCAAGACCACAATGAGTACGTCGTCCCTGAGATCCTTAATACCAAAATTAGATGGGATAAAACTCTGGTATAGCGTGGACTGGGAAGGCTACTGTCCTGAAGAGCACTCCTGGGACCTGGTGGGAAAGGTAAACGCCTTCCACCAAAACCACCCTGAAAAACCAATGACTGCCCAGAGGGCACACGAGGGGAGACGGTGATTGAAAAAATCACATGCCTCAAACTCGAGCCCATGAGTCCCCAGGCAGTGCCCAGGTCATGACCATCATCCAGCAGCTTACCTGAGTAACCAAGGGAGGGTCCAGCAAAGGGTTAGCTCACAGAGATCCCCTTACCCAGAGCTCATGATTGGGGGGAAATGAGCCCCTGAGTTGGCTGAGGGACTCTATATATATATAACATGAAGTAACTATAAGAAGTTGTCCAAGCAACTAGAGGAATCCCTAGCAGGCTGCTACTATGGACCCCTCCTGTTTATCTGACTCCTGAGCCCTGCATTCCTGCCTGCTCCTGAGTTCTGTCTTCCTATCCCAGACTCCTGTCTACTCCCAGTTCCTGCTGTCCTGTCCTACTCCATGTCTCTGCTCCTCCACCTTACCCCTAATGCTGTTGGCACCTCTGACCCCTGACCTGGTACCTGACTTTATCTCCAGCTGTGACCCTCTGCTTGGCACCTGGCACAGTCTCCAGATCTGATCTTCAGCTTGGTACCTGACGCGGTCTTTGGTTTTGTCCCTGGGCTCCGACCACTAGGCCTGACCACCCATGCCCCAGTCACTGCATAAAGAAGCCTTCTAGCTGTGGAAAGAGGATCTCTCCTCTGCCCATCATCTGACTCTCCATCGTCTCTGGAGGGAACAACCCTCTCTCCTCAATAGTAACAAACGTGTGAACAACTAGGAATTTCACTTTTGTCTCTGGGCTGCCTATCATGGCACTTGGAATTTCACAGAAGCAACAGATAGAACTCAGGTCCTCCATAATAACTGTTTCCGAACTGAACGGTAAAGTCATGAAAAAAAGCACACCATGTCACATAATCTAAGAAAAAAGATGCAAAGCTGGCATCTAAGCTTTGTGGATTTCACCAAGTCTGCACATTAATTTAAAAGGTGTACAATCAAATCTCTCCAGCTCAGGTTATTATAGTCACGGTTATTACATAACACAAAAATAGAGTTATTCTGAGACGATCTTTAAGTAGTTGGGTTACAAAAGTGCATCTCCATCTCTGGCAATCAAAGATCTAGAGGCTAATTTCGTATATATGGGTAACCTTAGCTATAAAGCACACTTTGGAATATCACCAAGTACAGTGGTTCTCAAAGCCGGTCCGCCGCTTGTTCAGGGAAAGCCCGTGGTGGGCCGGACTGGTTTGTTTACCTGCCGCGTCTGCAGGTTCGGCCGATCGCAGCTCCCACTGGCCGCAGTTCACCGCTCCAGGCCAATGGGGGCTGCGGGAAGGGAGGCTAGCACGTCCCTGGGCCCGCGCCATTTCCCACAGCCAGTGGAACCACGGCCAGTGGAAGCCACGATCGGCCAAACCTGTGGACGCGGCAGGTAAACAAACCGGTCCGGCCCACCACGGGCTTTCCCTGAACAAGCGGCGGACGAGCTTTGAGAATCACTGACCTAGTACATATATGCTGAAGTGGACTTTTCAAAATGCGGTGCACTGAATACTGTACTTGCCTACCTCATATTAGGACTGAGGCCAAACAAGTCCTCTGGAGCTCCGTGCTTTTTGACCCACATGTCTTAGATGAGGGTTTTACAGTAATTGTAAGCATTGAATAATTCTGGCGATTCAGAGATGAGAGGAAAGATATACAGCAGCTGCAACTAAGACTAGAGATGAAGAAGTCATTTGAATTAGAAACTTGATTCTAAGGGTACAGCTACACTGCAGCATATGTAGACATACCTGCACTAGCTTTAATTTAGTTAACTTTCTAAAAACACCAGTGAGAACACCGTGGCACAGACTTCCGTGCAAGCTAGAAATATGAACACATGCCCAGAGGAACCAGGCAGGCTTGTGTTCCCTGCGCTGAAGCCCACTGCATCACATCCTCACTGCTACTTTGTGGTGTTTAGATGTTGCTTATAATTATTAGAATTGGGAGCACTGGCTGTTGGGAGACTGAAAGGACAGGAAACAGGAGGGAGGAGGGAGGAGTTGAGAGGCTGGGAGAAAGCTACAGAAGGTGCAGCAGCAGCTTGGTAAAGAGGTTTCCACTTTGAAAATAAAGTCCTGCTGAAGCTTGTTAGTACCTTGCCTGGTTGATACAACATTTTGGCGACGAGGATGGGCTCTTCTGCCTCTGAACCCATCTGTACCCTTTCTGCAAAGCCCAGGTGAGCCTCCAATTGCTTTTATTACCTGGATCCATATGTTTGAGACTTATCCGATTGCAATCAGTGCTACAGAGATTTCTGAAGTAAGAAAGTGTGCTCTGCTAATCCACTGCCTTAGAGCAGAAGGGCAGCATATATTTTACACTTTTCCCCTTGCAGATGATAAATATGAGACTGCACTCACTGCATTAAAGAATTTTTTGTGTCAAAAGTGAATGTAGTAGCTAATCGCGACAGATTTCGCCAGCGTGAGCAGAAACCAGGGAAAACTATAATGCAGTATATTGCTTCCCAGAGGAGTCTGATTGTAATTTGTGACTTTGGGAATATGGCAGACGGGATGATTAGAGACCAGCTCATTGAGAAAACAACTATGCTTCATGTAAGAGAACGCTTACTTCTAGAACCACAACTTACACTAGAAAAAGCAATAACCATTGCTACTCAGATTGAGTCAGCTACAGCTGAAGCCAAAATAATGAGCATGGATACAGGAGGCATAGTCCAGACTGTGACTCCTTTGCAGAAAAGTTCACTACCACTGCAGACACACAATTGCAAGAGGAAAACTAATGAAAAACCACTGAATCAGCACATTCAAAATACAGTAAAAGCATGTTTTCGCTGTGGATCCCCACAACACCTTGCAAGCTACACAGGATGTCCAGCAAGAGTAGCTCAGTGCAATCATTGCAAAAAGATTGGACAGTTTGCTAAAGTATGTCACAGTAGCCAGTTCAATCAACAGGTGTATGCAGTTACAATACCAAATGTTACTGTGCTGAGCGTGGACAAAATCACTACTGCACATATTCCAGAACAGATAAAGTGCACTGTAAACGTTTCCGCCATACCCTCAGGCAAACCACACTCTGTTCAGCTGATGTTGGACACTGGCTCAGCAGTATCTATACTACCTGATTCCATCTATCTGCATTACTTTAAAGATGTGCCTCTTACTGAACCCAAACTTCACTTGGCGTGCTATTTGAAAAACCATATTCCAGTACGTGGCTGCCTGCCGGTAATAGTTACTTTTGGTGATTGCTGTGTAACTGCAGAGTTCTACCTTGTCCACAAAGGCACTCCTATCCTTGGCAGAGATTTATTGGCTGGTTTAAATCTCAGGGTAGTTAATGGACGAACTGATCTTCCTCAGCAAAGCACTCTTGCGGTACACACACCAGTTTCAGCTGGGACCCAACACCAAGTTGAGGAGAAACTCGGCTGTGCTTATGGGTTTCTGCATAAAGTTAAAATGCGGAATAATGTGATGCCTGTACTACAGAAGTTACGGCATTTACCATTTTCAGTCAGGGAAGCTGTTTCAGAGGAACTTAGAAAACTTGTTCAAAAGGACATTATTGAAGAGATGGACTCCTCGGAATGGGTTTCACCTATAGTAGTGACACAGAAGAAGGGTGGAGGCATTCGCCTTTGTGTGGACTTAAGGGAGCCAAATAAAGCTATTGTGATTGACAGCCATCCTCCTCCTCACATAGAAGAAGTATTTGCAGAACTCCGTGGAGCAAAGATGTTTTCTACTCTTGATTTGCAGAGCGCATACCACCAGGTTATGTTGCATGAAGATAGCAGAGACCTCACAGCATTTATGACACATGAGGGAGTATTTCGTTTTAAACGTGTTCCATACGGTCTCGCATCTGCCCCAAGTGCTTTTCAAAAAATGATGTAATTGATTCTGAAGAATCAACATGGAGTTCAGTGCTATCTGGATGATATTATCATGTTTGGAAATACTTCTGAGGAGCATGACAATAACCTGCAGTCTGTACTAAACTGCATCAGCACAGCGGGCCTCCAGCTCAATAGGTCCAAATGCAAATTTAGACAAACTGAACTCTCCTTTCTGGGGCATACAATTTCACAGGCTGGACTAAAACCTGATCCAGATCATATCCTGGCAATTTCAAATGCTCCTCCTCCAACAGATTTGCAAACCGTACGTTCCTTCTTGGGTCTTACTCCTGGTATGCAAAATTCATTCCCAATTATGCTTCTGTCATTGAACCATTACGGGAATTACTACAGAGAAGTTCAACCTTAGTGTGGACAACGGATGCACAAGCTAGTTTCGAAACGGTGAAAGACTTGATTGTACATAGTCCAGTACTTGCACTATTCAGTCCTGCATTGCCCACAATTGTAACTACTGATGCTTCTGATTATGGACTTGGGGCTGTTCTCACACAACTGCATGAGGACAACACAGAGAGGACTGTTGCATTTGCTTCAAGGACACTGAGTAATGCTGAGAGAAAATATCCTACAGTCGAAAAAGAAGCACTTGCTTGTGTCTGGGCTACTGAAAAATGGAGAACTTACCTGTGGGGCCACACGTTCAAGTTGCGCACAGACCACAGCCCTTTGACGACATTGCTCACCATGAAAGGACTGGAAAAAGCAGGATACCGTATTGCGCGATGGTCTGCAAGACTACTCTCTTTCAATTATGAACTGGAATGTAAGCCTGGAAACCAAAATGTGATCGCTGATTGCCTTTTTCACCTGCCTTTGCTTTCACCAGATGGTCCAACGGAGGATGAGGATGTAGTGGTTGAACTTATTACAAGCACTCTCACAATGCAAAGCACTCCCACAATGCAAAGATCACCCGCAGAGTTACTGCATGGGAAACAGATGAATACTAAACTGAACATTGTTGGATTGTTAAAGGCACAACCGGATGCCCCAAACAAGGATGATGTGAGTAAAACAGTAGAACAGAACCAAGCAAAGTCTAAGGCTTTCATAGACAAGCAGTGGGGTGCTAAAGAACCAGCGTTTGAGTGTGGTTCCTTCGTTAGAATATGAAAACCTGGAATTTTACGCAAAGGGGACCATAAATTCACAGCTCCTCTTAAAATCATAGAGAAGGGACCTTACACCTTTCTGATGGGCGGGTATGGAATGCTTCTTATCTTGCACCTGCCTATGCACCCAGAGGAGATTATGCCAACACCCAGTCTGCACTGGATGACTTCACTGTAGTACCAACACAACAAGACATTGCACTGGAACCGGGGCTTGAGAGACGGCCTGTCAGACCCAGATGACCACCTGTCTAGACTAGAGACTATGTTATGTAGTATCTACAGTGTTTTCAGTATAATATTTCTGCCAACAGTATAGTGTCTTGTTTCATATTTGTTCCTGTTATTTTAATTGGGAGAGTTTCTTAAGAGAGGAGGAAATGTGGTGTTTAGATGTTGCTTGTAATTATTAGAATTGGGAGTACTGGCTGTTGGGAGTCTGAAAGGACAGGAAACAGGAAGGAGGGGGAGGAGTTGAGAGGCTGGGAGAAAGCTACAGAAGGTGCAGCAGCAGCTTGGTAAAGAGGTTTCCACTTTGAAAATAAAGTCCTGTTGAAGCTTGTTAGTACCATGCCTGGTTGATACAACATACTTTTAGCCAGCTAGTTGGATTAAAGCTAGCACGGGTACATCTACATGATCAGCAAATCACACCTGTAGCTGTAGTGTAGACATAGCCTAAGAGTTACACTTATCCAGAGAATACAAGTAATATCTATGACCTATCTATCCATTCAAAACCAGCGGTCACAGCTTTGTATTCAAATGTTGGATAACTGATCCAGCACAGTAGCTATATGCTGCTCTTTACAGAACATACAGTAAGACACAGTCCCTACCTCAAACAACTTACAAACAGAGGCCTCAATCCTACCAAAAAACGTATACACATGTTTAAGTCTGTGACTAGTACAACTGATTGAAGCCGATGAGACTCCATGCACAATGTATAGCAGTATCACTGCCTAAGGCCCCAGTCCTCCAAATACTTACCCATGTAAGAAGCCTCAGTGAAGTCAATGGGACTCCTTATGTGTGTAAAGATAGGCATGTGGGTGTCATCTGCAGTTTCAGGACCTAACACAGTTTTGCATTTTCCACCAACAGCTGGTTGTAATAATTCCAGCTCTTCGCTACTGTATATAACAGTTCTCAAATATTATACACATAGATATGCAAAATGATATACATACAAGAGTGTGAAAATGCTTGGTTTCCCCAAATGGATTAACCCAGTTGAACACTACCTGATACACAGCATATCTTACTGATTACAACTCTAAATGTGTAGCAAATACTTTCACTCTCTGGTAGATTGAAAACAAGCAAGAAGTCTATCAACTTTAAGACAGTTACCTGAATAGCCATTTCTCTCCCATTATTTACTTATAGAGTACACGACTCACATATTGTTTATATTCCCACACAAAATACAGAGTTAAGACGGCCGAAGTTCCCACCAACACAAATCCTCAAAATCAGGGAAATAAACAGTTAAGTGCATACTGACCAAGAAAACAAACAGCCATTCATCTCCTATATTTACTCATACAATATGTGACTCATTCAATATTTATATTGTAATGAAAGTATAAACCCCATGTCTGTTTTTTTTTAAACTGGATGTGACCTTTCCAGGGCTTTCACCACTCCTAGATCCTATTGTTGGTGTCACTTGGACCAACCTGTTGTGACTGGTTGGCACGCTGTGAGTTAGTTCCTGCCCTCTGGTGCACCATGCACAAGGTGGGGAAGAAGTTATATGAACTATGAACTCCAGTCCAATTCAAGCAGCAAAGCAGGATCTTTCCTATGGGGCCAGTGCTGTTAGGTGCTGAGCATTTTACAGAGGTGCTGAGTTTTCTCAGTTCCCACTCACTACCTTGCAGGATCAAACCCATAGGGCACAGAAGTATGCTCAGAAAATGACATGCACATTAAAGTTACTTTTCCATTTGCTTCAAAGGGTGTTGAATCAGACTCTAAAAGACTAGTCACTGTAACATATCACCAAGAGGGCACTGAATGTGGATTAGGAAGTATGTCCAGTCTCCCCACGCTCCACGGGCCTCTAGTGAGCAGGTTCCTACCAACAGCAAGTGCTAGACAATAGATGGTGGGCATACACGTTGCTTCTGCTGGAATGCCTCCCACCCCCGACACTGAACTTGCCTGAACCAACAGCATTCCTGTAACACTGTGACAGAGGAAGCACTTGGCTGTGTCTCTGATAACCATCACTGTGCCACCAAGGAAAAATCTGACCCTAAGTGCTTGGTTCTCCTCTCAGGTGTGCAAGTAAATATCACAGAGTAGCTGGTTAAATTTGCTATTGCTTGTGTGCAGGATTCAATCTGACAAGGTAAAAGTGGTAATTCTCACCCAGAAATCTGAAAGCGAGGCCGAACCCTCCATTGGTGAGCTATTACAGACTATGAATGTGTCAGAGACATCATGCACAGCTCCGTGGGTTTGAAATAGGGACACAAATTAATTCCTGGGACATATCTGAGAATTTAAAATTAGCAGGAGAATAGCTTAAAAATAGAGCTATTCCCATAGCAAACAGGATCTACAGAGAGACTATAGGCAAATATGTCCATGAATTCTTATTTTAAAAATACTCTAGTACTCTGCAGTAATGCCCCAGGACACTTTAGTAACACTATTTTAATCTGTACTTTTCTGCACTATTAATGTTCAGTACTGAAGAACTAAAGATATGTGTAACTGAAGTACCAGTTAATGCATACATGGGCACTCCTTAAATACTGAGACCCTTGTTTAGGATGAGAGATGGACTAAGAGAAGATAGGTGCGGGTGCACTGCGGGAAAACAAAAGAATTCTGTGTCTGCTCATTATAAAGTCAATTCCTGAAGCCTGCACAGGTCCCCTACCCCCATGCAGGTACCACTGTGCTGGCCTGACAGATTCTCAGGTTGATTGGTCCAGCACAGAAGGGTGCACAGAGTGGTAGATGAGCTACTGTATGGTTCTGACCAGTGGGGTCTCAGGAGGGAGCAGGGAACTCACACAAATACCCTCCTGCTCTACTAGGCCTCTGCTGATCCTAATCTCAGTTTCTCATCCACACAGTCTCTGTGGAGTCTACTCTATCCACCCCACCCTAGTGGAGGGTGGGAGGAATCTTTCAGAACCTTTAGTATAAAGATGCTAGTAGAACTGAGTAGGTTAGGAAGACTCATTGATGGCTCGCCTGCCCCCAAATGCCCTGGCTGAGAACTGTTTTGGCCTGATGGGACCAATCATTGCTGGCTGACAATTTCATTTTTGAGCGAAGCACGGTTCCATTTGGGATGGGGTATTTTGTCCCTTTGCTGTATCCTCCACCACTCTATCCCCCACACAGGGATGCCAGCATAGCACTGTCTCCCATTCACACTGCTCCTTGTAAACCCTGCTGTCATTGGTAGCTAGCGTCAAGGAGCAAACAGTCCAGTTGCCTGGCCTCTCAGGATTCAGTTAGCACTCTGTGAGTGCAGCATCTGTCCTAGAGCAAGGGACTCAGAATTTCACCCAAAAATTTTTGCATTAGTATCCCACTGAGCAATATCCTCACCAAGCATATCTCCTGGAAATCTCAAACTACACTAGGTGTGCCGTGGCATGCTTTTTGAAATGTAACTTTACCTGAAGCTACAAGGGGGTATTGTTTATAACCTGTGCCAAGGTAATCAAAAAGCAAGATGAAACAGTCTGATAGCAGATATTGCTACCTTCATGAAGGCAAATCTGACAATGAAACGGAGGAAAGCCCATCTCCTGGAAATTTTTATATCAGCAGGATAACTTTAGCAAATATTTACCATATATCACTAGATAAAACCCTATATGGACACTAATGACTGAAAACCAGTGTGGGTTTTACTGCTTAAGCATGCAGCAGGCCAGATTTTGGCTGACAAGGTCTTAGGCTTCTATCTGAAGAGAACATTCCTAAGCAAATACAGCATGGGCTGAAATAAAAACATCAAGGAAGAGAAACTGGCTGGTGTCCACCAAGCTTACTTCAGTTTACCACTTGTTCCAGGAAGCCAGCCTGGTGGTTGATTGACAGAATGATGGGAATGCTTGTTTCAGCACAGATCCAGAATTGTACTGCCACTGAATCTTTGGTTAGGAAAAGAAAAGTTATCATTCCTGTTTCTTGCTAACATGTTTTTCTGACTAACAGTAGGGATGGGAGTTAGCTAGATAATGACAGAACTTACTCATGCGTTGCTCTATTCATGTGACCGTTTGGAATATGGTCCTTGAGTTCCTGGAATAAAGAAGTTGCTCAGCTGGATGTCGTTTTATTCTCATTAGAGCCTGTAACAATGGTCCATACATATAAGAGGATCTCATTTCCCTCAGCCTGAAAATCCAGTGTTGCTGTTGCAGCTTCTTAAGAGTGTAGAGCTTTCTACAGATTAAAAGTTATGCAGAGACTACATTTGGGGAAGCCACCCTGAGGCAGTGGAATAGGTTACCATACCTTGACAACCTGTGAACTCAGCTGGGATATGGAAACTTGTTTCTGCCTGTTCCCCAGGAAGCCCCATCAGACATCAGAAAAAAGGATGGAGTTTCCTCTCCTGCATCTCTTGCCACACCCTGCACCTTTTCACCAGTAGCCCAAAACTAGATCAGTGCTGACACACCCTTTAAGCTGTAGTGTCTTAATGCAAAACAGAAAAGCCATTTCAACATTACTGCTGGGAATCCTTCTCTTTGACAAAGTCACTTAGGCTATGTTTACATTGCAATTAAAAAACCCCATGCCAGCTGACTCGGACTCACAGGGCTCAGGCTGAAGGGTTGCTTAATTGCACTGTAGACTTCCAGGCTTGGGCTGGAGTCCAGGCTCTAGGAACCTGTGAGGTGGGAGGGTATCAGAGCTCAGGCTGCTGCCAGAACCCGGAAATCTACACTGCAATGAAACAGCCCCCTAGGCCGAGCCTGAGTCAGCTGGCAAAGGCTAGCCACAAGTGTCTAATTGCTGTGTAGACATATCTTTAGGATGAAATTCACCCTTCTGCTGAAGACCAGTTTAAGGCCTTTGCACCAGTTAAGTTCTGATTAAGCACAATTTTGAGGGCTTAAGTAGAATTTATGTGGTGGATAGGTCTTGTGCTGACCCTCTGTGCAGGGGGAATCTCACCTTTAATAAAAATACACATTCGTTTCTTTTCCTATACTAATTCCTATTTGCCTTGGCATCATAGTGTCTGCTCACAATACTCCCTAGACGCTTTAAGATGTAGGTGCCTAGTGAATGTGGGTTTATATGGAGAGTGCACACAATGCTACAAGTGCTCATTTTCTGCAGAAAGTCTCACCTCTCTATCAACATGGAGGCATCATCACCATTTGGTTCTTTAAATCTCATTGCACCTGTGGGAATTTACATGCCCTAGAAAGCCTAAACAGCACCTCAGGGGAGGAAGTCAGAACTTCAAGGTTGTCAACAAGACAAGAAGGGGGCTGCAGTGGAGACCCAGAAAGCCCCTTGGAGTCCTGGAAGGCCACTGGTGAAGGAATCATGAAACAGAACACTAAAGCTTGAACTCTTTATGAAGTCAGTCCTATAGCATATGAGACACCAAACTACAAACTGAACAACAAAGGGATACATGGACATGGAGCAACCAAGAGCAAAATGTGGTGTCCTATCACAGGGAGAAAGAGGAAAACCTATGATTTTTTCACATATTTTCTGCCTTACAAACACCCCTGTCTAGAGCTGATCAAATTATATTCATTGTCAATAACAGCTTTGTGAATTTAGCCTTTTATTCTGTTCGTGAAATGATCCTGTTTTCTGTGTAATTCATAAGTATTTGCTAAATATGTGAACATTTGCTCAGCATGCTCATGTGAACAAATCTCAGCATATCATTGGTTCATGGACTGTTCACTTCAATTATCCACCATTCATTGTGAGCTACTAGTCATTTAAGCCACATGGGTTTTTCCTCTTCTCTTTGATTGGATTACTACAACTTTTAAAGAGGAGAAAGACATTAAAAAATGACAAAAAATAATGAATATGGAATAACAAACCCCAGGTAAGAGCTATCGGACAAATATCGTTCACACTAAAATTTGTGAGACTTGGGAGCAGCAAACATTTTCATGAATACTTAGCAGACATCCAAATGCTCCCAAACAAATAATGAGTGTAACATGAACCCATCACCTTTATTCACAAAAATATACCCAAATCGCCTTTTTTCTTATTGAGACAGCAGTAGCTTGCTTGTGCAAGTGTTATTGTCAAAAAAGCAGGCACTCAGAAATCATTTCTCTCTTTGCTAGTAGTTAGCCCATCGATAAAAGCAGATCAGTACAACTGGGTGGAGGTCAGCATCATGATCCAGACTCGTAGGAAGAAGGAATAACTTCTTGTTTCATGCTGCTCTCAAAGGAGAGATAAAAGTGGAGTGTATGAATTGCCAAAGCCCTGAATCTGAATTTGTAGAACTGCCAAGTGCTTTGGATCCTAGAGCAGGACAAGAATTAGCAGGAGCCAAGACATGGAAACAATGATGGGGTAGGGAGGAGGATTGTGTGGCCAAATCAGTGCCAAATGAATGCTGGTTTCCAGTGAGGCCAAGTCAGGCAGTCTATCATCAGACAGTCAGAAGAGCTCAAGGCACGAGAGGTTTAGTTTTCCACTCTGATTTGATGATTACATACACACCAGTCACAGCACAGGAATAGGTACAGAATGCTCAGTGCAAATGCAGTGGTGTATGTTTCTCACTAAAAAACAGCTCTCCAGTTCCTAAGTGAATGGGGAGATCACTATAATGGACAGGAAACCCACTCATTTCATAAGGAGGAAAATATTTTAAATTAGCTTTAATATGCCTGGCCAGCTACTTCTGTGTATCAACAGGCACAGTATAATATATTTTAGGAACTTGATTCTAGCTTCTGATAAAGCTAGTTTTAATTAGACTAGTGGTGCAAAGCGACCTTACAAGCCAGCTGGAAACTAAGACTACTCTAGATTATGCCTGGAGTCGAACCAACAGCCATCCCCACCATCAGGGAGCAGGGAAGTTAAATACTGGTTTTCCTTAAAGTATCTGCAGACACAACATTCTCCTATTAGATCAGACCTCTAATTCTTTGTCTGACATTTATTGGACTTTACCACTGAGGGGTATCAGTCTCTAACAGCTTGCTCTGAAAGAGTTTGATTTTCTGAATGTGGCTGCTTCCACAGCCTCCAGATTGAGAGGTGACAAAATGTTCCAGAAGGAACAATCCTTCACTAGCAAGCAACATTTACCCAGATTCAGCTAGCCAGTTCTGTGAGAAAGGTCATGCTGGCTTTGGCTTCATTTCAGACCAGAGAGAATATTGCCAATGTTTTGGGCCCACAATACCTCAGCTTCACAGAAAAGGTTGTAGTGACCCAGGAACTTGCCAAGAATTTACACAAAGCCAAAGTCAACTTAGACTCAGAAGAACTATTTCCCAGCCTACTTCCAACCCTATTCACTTTTAGGCAAGCTTCACATGTATCACTGGGGAATACATCATGTTCAGTCTCTTGCAGGAAAAAAATACAGAAATCTCCTTAGTTAAACAGTGCTGGAATTAAAATTATCTACATTTTATTCACACTTGCCAAGATGTCCCATTTGCCAGTTCCTCTAAAGCTCTTGGAGAACAAAATCCTCTCTATGTCAAAACATATTTCTCTCTTATTCTATACAGCTAATAAATACACTACGGCCAGGAATTTAGATCTTGGGAATACAAAGGAGCAAATGGAGGAGTTCTAAATGGCAGGAAAATAAATATCACTGAATTATTGCATTATATCTTATGCATCATTTTCAGATTCCAAGCTGTAAACTTTTATCTGACATATATTTATATATGAACAATTGGTCCTGCATTTCATTTGCCTAAAATTTTCAGAAATGACTAATGGCAAGGATAGGTTAAGGTAAAGGTACTATGGGTAAAATTTTCTAACCTGCCTAAATGACCTGGAAGCCTAAGTCCCATTTTCAAAAGAAACACATTTAGAATACTAAGGGTATGTCTACATAGCAAAACTATTCACAAGCTAGCTTGAATCTAACCAGCTAGTGAAGACAACGGAACGGAGGCTTCAGGTTGGTTAGTACTAGCCCATCACGGACCCTCAGTACGTACCCAGCTCACTAACCCACTCTGAAGCCTCCACTACACTGTCTTCACTGCTATTGTTACCCACATTAGCTAGATTCAAGTTAGCTAGGGTAGGCTAATCTGTGCATAACGTTTGCTGGTAAACATACCCTTTGTCTCACTGAAAGTCAATGGGACTTAGATTCCTAAAAGCCTAAGTTACTTTTGGGACTTCATCCAGGCCTACACTAAAAACTTTTGACTGTATAGCAATCTCAGCAAGGGTGTGATTTTTCTATGAAAAAGATGCAGGTATACTGGCATAGAAATGCTTTAGCTGATAGTGTTTATTTCTCTTGCCAAACCAATATAAGCTCCACTAGCAGAAGCAATTATTTATTGGTAGCTGTGTCCACATGAGGAGAGTTTGCCAGCATCACTATACTGGTATAGATACACCTGCAATACACTTGACTAGTGTAGACCTGGCCTTAGGCACTTTTTAAATTTTTACCCTGTAGGCCCACGGCTAGGAGCCCAGCTCCTGGAGTCTTGTTTTAAATCAGATTTAAATCTCAATGAGTATGTCTACACTGCAGCTGGAGCAAGCCTCCCAGCTCAGGTAGACAAATCCATGCTTGTGGGGCTTGAGCTAGCACACTAAAATAACAGCGTGGACATTGCAGCTTGAGTGGTGCAATGGTTTTCAAGCCCACCCAGTCCCATGGGTCAGAGCTCGGGTGACTAGCCTGAGTCTCAGCTGGAACCAAAACATCTACACTGCTATTTTTAGTGCACTAGCTCAAGACCAACTAGCACGAGTCTGCCTACCCGGGCTGGGAGGCTCAATCCCAATTGCAGTGTTTCCAGACCCATTTATTTCTGCAGGCCTTCAGCACAGCTCACTGATTGGATCCATCATAGATTTTTATTCTGTGAACACAGATGAGCCTCCTTCCTATAGATGTGGCTCCTGATCCTCAAAAGCATCAACTGCTGTGCTTACCAGAAACTCCTGCTGATTTTTATAGGAGTTGCAGATGCTCAATGTCTTTGCTAATCAGGCTCCAAGTTTAGATTCCATTGCCGTGTGTCCTGCCCCAGTAGTTCAGGTGGCAGATAATTAACCTAAATTTGGAGAATTAACGTGTGAAATGGCTATTTTATAACTATGCTGGGGAAAAGACCCACTGATCATTTGACTATATTTTCTAAAGGGAAATGACTGCAGAGTACAGAATGCAAATGCATAGTCCACTTCTGCTCAGTTAAGCAGATTGCTCTCATTTGTTTTGAAAGCTAAGCTAAGAAAAAACGCTACTGTATTTTGTGTATGTTTCCAGTACAAGTCACACTCAGTAAAGCATTCCCAGGAGGGGGTAAGAGTAGTATGTGTGAGACTGACATGTGCCACATTTTCAGAAAGGGAGGCCTACACATTTGTGTGTTCACTTACTATGATAGCATATGCAAATCTAGTGATTGTGCATGCATATTGCAAATTAGGCACCTAAATAACCATCTGCACATGGGATCACCTGATTATATGAGCAATTGTAAGCAGCATGCATTTTTGTACATGGACCTTGTGCAACCTTTTACATAAATGTCTCTCTTTGTATCAGTCTCACATATATTCCTCCTCTTCCGTCCTAGGAATGCATTGCTAAGAATTTATATTCTTGGTATATAGAACCAGGAATATACATCAAATTCAGTCATGTTATTCTTACTCTGGCTTTCAAAGCAAACCTGAACAATCTGCTGAACTGAGGAGAACTAAACTTTGCACTCTGTATTTCTGAAGTTATTTCCCTTCAGTAAGCCCCCAGATCAGTTGTTGTACATAGGAATGAGAATGGTATTGGGAATATGCACATGAAAATAAATATGGCTTTCCTTCATACCTCACAACATAGCATGCTTCACTTTCTTATACAGAACTAACCACTAGCAATAGATCTCTATGAAGGACAGGCTGTATCCAGAGCGATCTTTTAGATCACATAATGGAAATCATTTTGTTCCCCTGTTGTTGTTTTAATTCCTTAGTTTTTCTCCTTAGCAATTTTTGGCACCCAGAAAATAGCATTAGTCAGGAGAAACTTTTTCTCAGTTTTCAGGGCCAGGTTCATGTCCCATGTTCATGTGCTCCAAAGAGATGAGCAGGGGGAGGGAAAAGGAAGCAGGAGGGTACAGTGGCATTCTGAGAGTCAAACATGGCATTGTCTCTCTGGAAGAATGTAGTCAAAGATTGTATTGGAAACTGTAGCACTCCCCACTAGAAAACAGTTTTGAGGGATGGAGTGGGGGAAAGATGTTATAATGTTCCTCTCTTTCGATGACTCCATCTCCTTGCCAAGTCACTCGGATATCCTGGTGATGAATGAAAAATGGATATAGCTAGAAAAACAGGTAGACTGACCTCCAACCATTTAAATGAATTATTACAGTGACAACTGAGAGGAAGTATCAAAACCAGAAGACATCCAGAAAGCTGCCAAAAGCCACTAATGGACAGAATCATATTCATTCGAAAGGACAATCATTTTCATTGCCTCTATATGTAATGTAGTTTGCATGCATGTGGTTGTATGTTTACATGCCAGGAGCCAGTCAAAAGGCTAAGACTATTTGCAAACCTACTACAATAAAAATAGAACTCACACTGCAACAGCAGGCTAAGAATTGCAGAACTATCCTAGCTTTTACCTTTTCCTGGGGTCCTTATGGAATGCTGTCCATTTTCACTAATGAAGAGTGTGACACTATCTCACACCTCCTTGTAAACTTTTCCAATGGTATGGCCTTTTATGTGGTGATGCTTAGAGGCCTGCATGGATACAAAATTTGTATCCACATTCGATCTGCAAATATAGTCCGTGAATGCAGATATCCGCAGATTTGTAGGGCTCTAGTGATGTTGACCTGCTTCAGATTCTTGCCTGCTACCAGAAGAAGTAATTACCATCTGCTCCACACACAAATCAGCAAGGACAAGTGCAGAGTCCTGCACTTAGGACGGAAGAATCCCGTGTACCGCTACAGACTAGGGACCGAATGGCTCGGCAGCAGTTCTGCAGAAAAGGACTTAGGGGTTACAGTGGACGAGAAGCTGGATATGAGTCAACAGTGTGCCCTTGTTGCCAAGAAGGCCAATGGCATTTTGGGATGTATATACAGGGACACTGCCAGCAGATCGAGGGACGTGATCGTTCCCCTCTATTCGACATTGGTGAGGCCTCATCTGGAGTACTGTGTCCAGTTTTGGGCTCCACACTACAAGAAGGATGTGCAAAAATTGGAAAGAGTCCAGCAGAGGGCAACAAAAATGATTAAGGGAGTGGAACACATGACTTATGAGGAGAGACTGAGGGAACTGGGATTGTTTAGTCTGCAGAAGAGAAGAATGAGGGGGGATTTGATAGCTGCTTTCAACTACCTGAAAGGGGGTTCCAAAGAGGATGGATCTAGACTGTTCTCAGTGGTAGCTGATGACAGAACAAGGAGCAATGGTCTCAAGTTGCAGTGGGGGAGGTTTAGGTTGGATATTAGGAAAAACTTTTTCACTAGGAGGGTGGTGAAACACTGGAATGCGTTACCTAGGAAGGTGGTAGAATCTCCTTCCTTAGATATTTTTAAGGTCAGGCTTGACAAAGCCCTGGCTGGGATGATTTAGTTGGGGATTGGTCCTGCTTTGAACAGGGGGTTGGACTAGATGACCTCCTGAGGTCCCTTCCAACCCTGATATTCTATGATTCTAAGAGCACTTGGAAATCCCGGAGGAGTTCATTGCAGCTGGAAAAAAAGCAGCATGGTAGTGGTCAGTGTAGAGAAAGTCCAGCCCCCAATCTCATCTGTTGCTGCTTCAAGTGAGAGTGCTCTTAGCACAAAGAAAGGGAAAATAATAACAGAACAAATGAGAAAAAGAAGAATAGTGAAGGGAGCAAAAGGGAGGGAAAAGAGAAGGCAGAGGTGGTGAGAGAAGAAAGTGACAGGTAGAGGAGTGCAAGAAATGAGAGGAAGGTGAGAGAAAGTAGTTGGAGAAAGAAAGAAAAGAACATGAAAGGGAATAATAAAGTGGAAAGGAAAGCAGAGGTAACACTTAGATGCCATAATGGCAGGCACCTTAGAAATATGAAAGAGGAGGAAGACAAGCCCAGAGGTTGGATTCACAAACGGAGCTTAGGCACTGAAATGTTCAGCACTGCAGCACCTAACTTTTAGGTGCCCTATCACTTAGTGGAATTCACAATCCTGAGTTAGGTGCCCACACGGCCTGTACAATGCATGGGGAGAGTTAGGCACCCAAGGATGGGATTCACCATAACCAGCAAACTGAGCAGGGAGCCACCTTAGCCAGCCAATAGGAAATGCAAAGGAGAGGGGCGTGACCTGAGCCCCACCGCTCCAGTGTACTCATGCACCTACCTTCCTCCACTCCGGATTCACAGCCATGAGCCCTCTCTTAGAGTTAGGTGACTAAGCCAGGGCAGTCCTTTTTCAACAAAAGCTGAGGTGGAAGAGATGGTGGTGGTGCCTCTGCCACCCCCTCTTACACTCGCTAGCCCACTCATTCAGGATCTGGAAGAAAAGGGCTCTTTTCTCTTTATGAAGATCCAGAGGCGTGGAGGATAAATATTCCCTATTATATTTTAAGTAGAATTTTTTCATACTCATCAATACTGACTCCAGCTGCAGTTTTAGTAGCAATGGATATTCTGATTTCAAATATATTTAACGTTTTAGCCCCATCAAGCGCTCAAAGAAAATGAGCGGATTGGGGCTACATGCACATTAGCTACTTGTCTTTAATTTTAACTGTTTCGTTTTTTAATTTTTGCTACCATATTGCCAAGCCAGCAGACCACTTTTTTGTCCTTTTTTGGCCTGCACATGAGAGAAAGAGAGAGTGGGTGTACACAGCTGGAGCAGCATTAGCATGCTAACATGCTATACATGCTTGTTGCTTAATCTTCCATTATGAGGTGGGGGAGAACAGTGATGAAGGTAACTGTAAAAATGTAGAGTTTTCAGCATGGGTGCCACACTAAGGGCTCAGTCTCCCAAACACTTACTACTCCTTGTAATAATATGCACTGTGTTCAAAGGTCAGGCCCTACCTTTGAAAGGGAGAAAATTTCCTGTCCTTAAAAATGTCTACATAGCTTCAAGTGGAAGCCCCCTTCCTTTACTCTTTCCTTCCATCACTCATTCCAAGAAAAATTTTATCAGCAGGTGTCCATGATCTTGTTCCTCTGAAGCTGAGCTAAATATAACAAGGGAAAAATCTAATACTATTTCAATATCTAGAAAGAGGTGCTGTCTCTAATTAAAAGCACACAGAAAAGGTAACTGACAGCTCCTGGGAGGAGTAGCAGCTGGATAAAACTAAAGGCAATTAAACCATGAGATAAAATTCTGTGAACCATGTTTTAATACTACTTGATAAACAGGGAAAAGTCTCAGTTTATAGCTACTATTCACTGGAAAGGGAACACATCTATGCTTAGGTGCCAAGTGTTTTAACTCTTCCTGTGCAATGGACTGCATTGATACAATAGTTACATTTACAGTGAAATTTAGAGGTCACCCTCTTCATGGGTTAGTAATGTTTTACTCCTCATCATACATGGAGAAAGCCATGGAAGCTATAAATCTTAGTGGGCTCAGAAGCATTCCATCCCTGCAGACTTCTAGGGGAAATAGTCACAATGAGCCTAATTCTGGTGTAACTCCATTGACTTCAGTAACATTGCACCCAGGATGAATTTGGCCCAATATCTTCAGTTAGCTATAAAGGCCAAGTACAATGTCTTTTCTTTTTCAGTAACACAGCTCACTATATAAGTTGCATAAGGGTCACAATTTGCAAAACTTCATTCAGTGACAGTTTCTTTTTCCCAAGGTCTCACTCTGTAATAATATCCCATCATATAAATACAACCATGAAGGAATTTCTAACCAAGGCTCCAAGAATCCTTCAACTCCTGCAAAATTTAATATTTCTTCAACAGCATTCTATCTTCTCAGTAATTAGCAGCTCCATAAATGATAGCAGAGAAATCTTGAGGGTTTTCTAATCCAGTCATTAGATTTTTCTGTTCATTCCATGGGAGTGTGGGGCTCCTCAGTATTTTCAACATGTAGATCGATTCAGTTTATGTTGAAAAATAATAATCCACCATAGAGAAAGTAAGAGATCTTTTTCTTAGAGGAAAGTTTTGATAATAAGAGACTTGTCTTCTACATATAAAAAATAAGGGCCCCTTCAGAGTTAACTCTGTGTAGTTTTGTTTGCATCTCTCTTTGAACCACATGATGATGACTAATGTTTCTAGTGTTCCTGGAGATTTGTAAAATGATAAGGCCCAGAATAACCCTGACTGTCTTATACGTTTTAGTGGGAGAAAGAAGCTGTTGAACTCCAGTAAATGTACCTCTCCTCCCCCAGCACAACTGACAATGGCACCTATTCTGAACATTTGTGTACATATGACACATCAGCACATACTGGCCTCCACCATTAAACATTTCTACAAATGAACTATTTTATTTTTGAGACACAATGGGCAATATTCCACTGGACACCCTCTCACAGATGCAAAGAACAATAACCACCTCAAGCCATCCTCACACAACTCCACTGGTTAGTAACTACCCATTCAATTCAGGATCTAGTTAAAAAGTGCTCTCCTTGCTTTTAAAACCAACCATAGACTTAGCATACCTCACACAACAAGGTCTAGATCCTCCTCTGGGTTAGGGCTACTCCGCTAGTCAAAATGGTCAAAAAGCCACCGTAGCTGGCCATGGGAGAATTACCCCAGTGGAGGAGATTTGTAAAGAGTATAAAGCCTATACACCTCCATCGCCTCCATCCTGGCTGCTGGCATAAGGGCATGGCTGATGGAAAAGATGGCCAGTAAATCCCAAGTTATCTAACAGCTCCATGTGGGTATTGGCAGCCAGTATAATAGCCCTCAGGCTGATATAACTTACATCACCCTCCCAAGACTGGGGGATCGCAAAGGTATTTTAATGCCTGATTTGTATCACCTTGTTCTGAGCTGCTCTGTGAACTCCTCAGTCACAGCCCAGTATCAGGGCTATTGACTCTGATGTCCTTCCTGACCCCTCTACTCATCAAGCAATAAACTAGATCTGATCCAAGAACAGAAAGTAAAGTTCACCCCCAAAATATTCATTTTTTTCTTCATTTTCCCATTGAAATTTCAAAATTCAAAAAATTCTGACTAGCATTAAAACTCATCTCTTCTCTGTCCATTTACACCACTCTGGCCATTGATGATAGCAGAACCTAGTCTTATGCAGCGCCTCCCGCCTGGAATGCCCTTTCTATTTTTCTCTCTCTCGTTCTCTCTTTGTTCTTTCCATTTTCAAATCTTACATGAAACAATCTCTTTTTCCCCTTGCACAGACATCTTCATTTCCTCTAACCCTTGGCCAGTATTTAGTGTTTAATTCTGCAAAGTGTTTCAGGACACAATTTCTATTTGCATGGAAAATGCTATTCAAATTAAAGTTGTATTCTACTGTGGCACTTTGTATTTGAAGTTAATAATAAAGTGTGACTGGCTTAAGATGAGAGCACCAAATCTCACTACTTATCCTGGGCAGTAATAAGGCTGCTAAATTTAGCTTTGTTTGTTCAGTGGTAATAATAAGCATTACACGCTATGGATTTAGTCAAAGTTATTACCATGAAAATACACATATTGAAATGCAAACATTGTTACTGAATGAGCAATAACAAACTCCTAGATTCCTAAAATGTGACCTTTATCAGACTAATCTGAAGGCCTTGAATTCTTGGGAGGAAACCTTTATTTTGGAAGCAGATGTAAAAGATTAACTTTCCTGAGTGGCCCCATAGGGCCCACATAACATCTGAAATTGGGCCCTTTTTGTCTATTCACAATAATCACATAGTATTATTGGTTGGCTTTAAATAAAACAGGAAACTGAGCATTAAAAATTGGTCAGTATTTATGAAAAAAAACAAAAACAGCCCAGGCAACTCTCATCTGTAGTCAGAGCAGGAATCCGATGACTGAGTCAAAAGGTAAATGAAAGAGAGTTGATTGTTTCCCTTTAAGCTACTGTACAGATAGAACACCAAATACCAATGATCAATGTTATTTAAAATCATCAAGATGCATTAATCCCTGCTGTAATTGAAGTCAACAGAGTTACACAAAGGATGCATTTTGTCCTGATGTGTCAACTTAATAGAATATCAGGGTTGGAAGGGACCTCAGGAAGTCATCTCAAAGCAGAACCAATCCCCAATTTTTGCCCCAGATCCCTAAATGGCCCCCTTCAGGATTGAACTCACAACCCTGGGTTTACAGGCCAATGCTCAAACCACTGAGCTATTCCTCCCCATGCTTGCTGCCGTGTTGCAGGTTGCTCACCCAAAACTCAAGGGACGTCTAAGACATATACTTTTGAGAGATTTGTGATGGTATACTGCTGGAACCACAACTGTTTGGAAGATAAGACAGCTATAGTTTAACTAAGGTCATAAAAACTATAGATTGAAAATACCTATTAGCTCATCTAATCCAGCCTCCTGCTCATGCACAATTGTACCCCACCATATTTTTCACTGACTTGTTCAGTTTAGTTTTGAATATTTCTAAAGGCAAGGCATACCATTGGTACATCTAATCTGTTAGCCTGAAGAAAATTATTTACATTAAATAAAATAATAATGCAGTCAGACAACTATGCTTAACTGGAGTGATAAAATTCTAGCAGGTGACTCTTTTAGGAACAGGCACATTTCATAAATCAGATTATCCATTTTTCTGAAACTAATGTCATTTGTAAAAGACTTTTATTTAAGGATTTGCTACCACAGAAAATAGGTTCTAATAATCACAGTAGCAATCATGGGTGCTGGAGTAAGTCAACTGCTATCTTGTTCAAAGTTATCTGGATTTCTTGAAATTTGGTGCACCCATATCTAGTACTTGGGAGCAGAAAGTTGGTAGGGAAATGCTTTTTCTAAAAATCATAAGTACCAGCAGCAGCACACTTTTAACAGGGATGATTATTACAGGCAATTAGGCTGCATAATTGCCCTAAGGGAGGAAATCATCTGCTGCTGAGAAACAAAGAAACCTTAGTTTCTAGTACCAGCCCTCCCAGCTGACGCACATTGCACTGAAAAGCTTTCCCAATGGTTTAAGTAAGTGTATTTGCTAACTTCCATTGCAGCTATATTCACTTTTCATTTCAGTAAACAAAGTGCCTCTGGCAGATTAAAATATTACAGCAAAAGCTGAATCAGGTGGCTGCTTTCTCCAGCACTTTCCCAGCAAAACAAATTTATAGCCAACTCATGGCAGTAACTGCATCCTTTTCAACCTTCTCTTATTCTTCGGATGTGCTGCATAGCTTCAGGGAGTATTTGGAAATTCAACCATTTTAAGGGGCAAATTCTGTTCTTAACCTAAAAACAAATCAGCTGGGGTGGGGTGGGGTGCTGGGGATTTCTATGTGGTCAGGACAGGATCTCTTCAGGATCTGGAATGAGAGAAAATCAGATCTGTGGCCACTTCTGCAGCCTTAGGGCTGGAATAGCCTTCAGAGCCCTTATATATCTGCTTTTCAAAGAGCAATGACTGTTGATGCATTTGCCAGCCTGTGCCATTCTCTCTTTTGACACCTCTCAAACAACCATTGCATGTATTCATGCAGGGAGCCTCAGTAGAGCTGGGGGTGCACAACTCCCAGGCAAGCTGCTGAAATCCTGAGACAGCTTCCCCCCAGCTTTTCCTGCATGATGGTTCCATTGAACTTGGTTCTGCAGCAGCCAAGGTGACAAGTTAGGAGTTTTGCCTACAGGAAGCCAGGGAAGGAAAACTGTGCTCACAAAATATCTTAAACAATAAAGACTTGGAAGTAACACTATAGCAATACACTAAATTCTGACGGACAATTGCACTCAAGCACCATATCTCCTCTGCAGGGTCCTGGTGGGGTCTGGCACATGTAGTTTTATTATCAGCATTAATCCTTCACAACCGAGTTAAAAGGGCACTCCAGAGGCTCAGGCAGTTAGTAGGTTATTAGTGATTAAGATAAAAGAACAGTGGGACCATCAATATTTACCACAATAAGCAAAATATCTTGATAGACAGAGGCTTCAGTTCCATAGGCATGAGCTTCCCACATGAATTTGCAGCTGAATTGTAAAAAATATGAGAGCCTATCAGAGATCTTCATTGTAGCAGTTGCTGGCTGCTTTTTAGATCTATAACACCTCCCACTGTAACCAAAACCGCAGATAACTTGGTCTAACTTCTTCAAATATCTTTCCTACTCCCACATAACACGAGCTTGGCATAAGGAGATAGTTGCTTCCACATTCTGCCATGCCCAACTAAAGCACCATTTAGATCTTGCGACTGTTCAGGCACACAAGACACCCTGCAAATGTTAGCACTCTTTTAGTCTCAATATTCAGCCATATTCAGGAAGTCAAAAAATATATTATGTTACTCTAAAATGTACCTTTAAGTGCTCTGGGTGAAATATTCTTGCATGAAACAGAAATTGGGACAGTTCCTTTCTCCCATGAGTAAATTCTTTGCTACCCCATCTGTTGCAGTATGTCAAATACTAAATCATGGTCACTAGTTGCAAATAAATTAAAAATTATTGAGGAGCACAGCATGACACATAAATTCTTCTAAACTGGAGTCCAGATCCCATGAGCATAGATAAAAGTGGGGTAAGGGAAGGTACAAGGATTTAATAGCCCTTCTTGGATTTTCTATGCACCACTATAATTTATTATGACTTGCTCAAGAGGGAATTAGTTATAGAGCCAGCATATCAAAACACAATTTCATGTTTTTTTAATCTAGCAAAAGATAGATTTCCAAAAGGGAATTCCATTCTGTAGCAGTTTTTCACTGGTAATTTTTCTTCTGTCAAAGGACAGGGCAGTACATGCACGGGCAAAACACCAAATGCATGTCTGTGTGCAAATTGGGTAACACTGCATCTACTTCCCATGTGCACATGCAGTTACCCATTATGCATGTACAAATCTCTGCTCATGTTCACAAAAGCTGATTTTTATATACACAATGGGGATACATGTGTTTTATTTAGGCAAACTCATTGCACCCTCTGAAAATTTGTCTGAAATATGTTTACCATTATTTAAAAATATAAAGGGCTATATATGAGCTACTGTCATGATTGTTAATATTATTTTTTATGTTAAAACATTTTAACAAAGAGATTTCTCTTCCACTTCTCAGCCTCAGGCCCTAAATTAGGTAGGGATTTTTTTAACAAATTGCATGGTAGTTTTGCAGAACATACCAGCTGAAACCAGGAAATCCCTACAAAATTCAGAAGAGGTGTAAAAATGGAATGGGTGCATCTGATAACAATGTTAAAAATGTTGTACCTAACCATTTCAATCAAGTTTGCACCTGCACTCCAGTCCAGGCCACATGGAAATCCAATACATTTCAAAGCCTTTTTGAAATTCCAAAAGCAAGCAGGCAACAACAGCACTTTGCTAAAATTATTTCAGTTACAGAGACCAGATTTTGTGTTGAAAGATGATCCCTTTCACAAACGCTGGCTACAACCATGTGGTCCAACCCCTCTTTTTGGCCACATTCGTAAGCCAGGTGGTTCTGAACCCTGGCACAGCTTCTGTAATCACATTTAATAGCCAGACAGCATCCTCCTGCTAAACAGGCCACCTAAGCACAATAAAGGGCCTGTTTTAAAACATGGGAGGCGTCATTTTGACTTAGTCAGCCTGTGAACCTGTGTAAGGCTAAGCCAAGGAGTGAAACGAGGTGACTGATTCTTAACTCGGAGCAGACTATGCACAGTTGATCTATCATTTCTCTCCAGCATTCCAGAAAGTGTAATGTTCCAGCAACGTAATAATTTAGTACAAACCATGCAGCCCTAGTTATTACCTTTTTTTTCCCAGTATTTTATTTGAAGTACTTTGTAATGCTGCAAAAATGAAGCAGTGTGAAAGACAGAGAACATTTGTATTAATGACGCTTATTACTGACCCTTTGGAAAAAGTGAAACTCTAGCATCCTTCCCCTTTCAAATGTATCCAACTCATCCAAATTTACTTACTGTCATTTAGTAAATATCAGACATTCAGAGACATAAAACCACCAACAGTACTTTCTATCTTTTTAGAAAAAATACAATGATTTGTAATTATAGAAATCAAAACAATAGTGAGATGTGAATTTGCTGTTACCCGTGGGACCATTTAACCCACAGAAAAGACCTTGAGAAATTGTAAGGGGGAAAGTAAAGATAATGCAGATTTTGTAGCATAATTTAAGTTGTGTTTCCTCTACATAATTATTCTTAATCAGCAAATAATTGGAGTATATATGACACCCAAGAAATGCTTATGGCACAAATTTTCAAATTGGGACACCTAACTTTGGGCCTATAAATCCGTATTTAGGCAGCTAACCTAATTTTTAGAGGTTTTGGACTCTTAAGTGTTTATATATACACACGTCTAAATGTGGATGGAGGTGCAACTTGAGATGGCCACTATTGGAAATATTGGTCTTAATTCTTTATTTAAACACCTGGACTGATTTTCAGACATGCTGAGCATCCTTAGTTCTCACCAACTTCAATGAGAATTGTGGATACTGAGCACCTGTGAAAATCACGTAATTTTCACATAGGTGCCTAAATGTGGATTGAGGAGACTAATTTTAGACACCCAAGTCTGAAAATTCTGACCTAAGCTGCTTGAAGCAAAACCCTAACTTCAGCATATGATCAAACAATAAGACTTTTTTCTGATAACGTAATGCTTCCATCTTGGGTTTCACTTACTGCTTTAGAATTTAGGAAGTGGAAGTTTCTCCAGAACCAAATAGAACTTGTTCTCTCCATAATGTAGAAAGTGTATTTTCCCCCTCACTCTCTTTTCAGTCCTCCCTGAAGATAATATTATAATTATTTTAATAAACTCAGTTGTTATCTCTAAAGCCCTCTCTACACTTCAAAAATAACCATTCTTAAACATGAAAGAAGATTGTGGCCCAACTGTGTTATACAAAATAGTTTATAATTGCCAGTGTGCCTATATCACATCCTGAAAGTAGATCTTCAGTCAGCTCTACAAAGAGGCATTGTCACACTGGTGAGCATTTCATTCCTTTTCTTGCCAGCAAAATTCTAGAAATGTGGGTGGGCAAATGCCAATGCAGGAAGAAAGTTTGGGATTTCTCAGCACAGCATATTTTTTATGTCTATGAGATTATATAATTATATTAACATGATTTCCATGCAAATAAAGACACCAGCACATCCCTAATATCTCAAACAATGTTTGCACATATATCTTGCTGCAGGACATTTAGCAAATAGTAACAGTATTTATCCAGCTCTTCCAATATCCTGTCATCACTTGTCCAAACTTTAGCAAACAAGCAAGCAAACCATTTCTGTAATGATGGAGTGGATGGGAAATGAGAAGGATTCAAAGGCCAATCTTTGATTACAGTCTGCAGAATGGATGGCATTAATTATGCCTCCTCCCTGGGTATTCTGCCAGCTCTGTATGTCTATGATTTTGTCACCCCTGCTTTAACATATGCAGTGGATTTGGGATCTCCTGGGCATAGTCATGTGCATGGCTGACCTCTGTAACTGTATGTCCGTTCAAGGAGTACAATACTCACACATGCCTTCCCCTTACCCCCCAAACTAATTCCTGCTGACACATGATTGCACTTGTTTCCAGCGATGATGTATATTCTGTACACCTGACACTGTAACCTTGCCACTTTCTGCTGTTTTCATTTGACAGAGGGATTTGAGGATTGGCAGGTAATGGATTTGCTGAAATGCATCTGGTCTTCATGTCCTGACCTTGGAACATTTCGGCACTTAACATTTCCACAATGACTGGCTCCCTTCAGAGCATAAGTTAATAAAAATAGCCTCCAACTACAGTAGTTTAACACCACACCAGTTTTACAGACTTAAGACAGCAGGATACCCGCCCCTGTCTTTTCTCCTAACTACATATCTTTATGCCATAAGCATACCCCTTCCTACAGGTCTGCAAGCATCTGCACAGATGGAGCAGCACACTATGCACACTACGCTTCCACAGCAATGTGATTCTATTCTGATCTCTAAGTATATCTCTCTTGATACACTTCCCTTCAGCCCTCCAACACTGCCCATTCAATTGCGGAGTTAGGAGCATTATCTTCAGGAACTTAGTCCTATATGCATGTATGTGTATATGTTTTATATTTTGATTAGGATATAAAAGTAGTTAAAAGAACAAAGTACCATGCACACCAGAAGTACCATGGGCTAAGGACCATATACGCCAGTTGGGCATCTAAGAAGAAAGAGGATAACCATCAACAATGAAATGAAAAGTGTAAACACCAAAGAGAGAGAGAGAATTATTTAGAGTGATACACAGAAGTATAACTAGGCATAAGTGAATGTAATTAAGGAAAGGAAAACAGAAAATATCAGGGAAATTTTCTTGACAGTGAGCACTGTTAGGTCGAGGAATAGATACCCAAAGGAAGTAATGGAACACCATTGCTTGAGAAATTTAAAACTAGACTGAACAAGGCATCAAGTACACAACTGCACTAGCAGAGAAATGGACTAGATGACTGAAGCATGCTGTTGGGGATGCTCAGAACTGTGAGTCACTGTGTTACATCTCTCTGCCTCAGCAAGAGTTTTGCTGGTGGGGTGATTAGACTGTGTCAGCTCCCTGTCACACTAGTCTGTGTTCCTCACCAGCAAACTCCTCAAGGCTCTCCTGACCCAAACTTCCTATAGCTGGTAACAGTCAGTGAACTCCAGGCCCTGAATTCCTCAGAGATATTTCTCTCCAATGCAGAGCCACTGCCACTATGCATCCACAGAAAACATTGCTTGCTGCTTTTTTAAAGAGTCTGTACATCACAGCCCATCAATTTAACTTCAAACACTGAAGTGAATTGGCTTATAGTAAAAACAAAACAAGTCTATTAACAAAAGACCATGGATTAAGCGATACCAAGTAAAAGAAATAAAGGCAGAAATGGTTACAAGCAAATAAAAGTGAAAACATGCATCTAAAAGTCAAACTTAATCTAGGAAGTTACAGTCTTTGTTCAAGATGGTTTCTTTCAGTCCCAGTCTCCTTTCCAGCTTTTTACTGGCTAGCCTACCCATCACAGAGATGAAATCATTTGGTTTCTTTGTCTTCATAATGTGAAAGAACAAGATGGAAACTCTCTCTACTCCTTATATTCCCAAAAAGATGTCTTCGTCTTACAAGTCAGGAAGGCCTTCCGGGGATTCAGCTGCATGTGTCTCTCTCTGGAGCGCAGAAGCCACATTAATTCTCTGTCTCTTGAGTTCAGGCTCAGAATAATCCCCACTAGTTTAGCTCAATAGCTGTGTTTACAGAAAATAGGTAAATTGAGGTAAACCCACCTAATCCTTTGTTTAGGGCGGTCCTGATTATCACCTTTACCTAGGTTAGGCTGTCTGGTCTTAAATATATGCTAGTAACATCATACAGAGGGAATTCAAAACTTCACATATGTTAACATAGGCATTTTACAACGATATTAATAACCAGAGTGCTATTAGTTTTCATATGCCTCAAAAGGCATACTTCATACAAATATTATTGCAGTAGCATGTAGGATGTGAATATAGTCATAATGATGTAATAATACTTATCTTTTAATGTTTATGATTCTACAATATTATTAAAATACATGGATCTGACCATCATGCAGCACCCATGGGAGGAAAATTATAAAGAGAAGTGCAAGGACAGATTTTCTCCTCTCCCCTCACCTCAAAACTTCCCCACTACTCAGAACCCCATCCTTTTCCTACTGAACCTCCCTCAGGTAAGATATCTTTGGTGCCAAAACCTATTCTTCTCCCACAACTGAACCAGTAAGCTCAGTAAAGCTGTCCCAGATGCTCCCTCCTCATTAACCCCATTTTCATTCTATTCCCAGCTCAGCCTACTCCCCCAACCCACCCACAGCCCCCAGCGACACACCAAAGGATCAAAAGCAACAAGGGACTGATTTTACCTCCAAGAAGCATGTGCAGGGGCCCCCAAAATTCAGCCATTGTGGGACTAACCTGCTGCCCATGTTTTGCAGGGGCTCCTGGTTGTCCAACCTATGGCAGCCAGATGTATTGGAGTCTTCAAGGACTGAAGCAGCTCCAGTCCTCCCTGGAGTTATCCAGTGGCAGTAAGTGGTACTGAATGCTGCCCTACAGTAAGCCACATTATGGATACTATAGTGTGGCTGACAGATGGAGTGTTATTGAGGGGCCTTAGCCCCACCAACACCTAAGGACACACATACATTGTACCTTTATAACAACTGTACAGTTTTTTCTCACAGATTAATATATTTGAGTATGTAAAGATTACTCAGGTTAATTGATACCAGCTGCTGAAGTTTTGCCATGTTAAGTGATGTCCATCCTTAGAAATATTTGCAAGAGTATGTATCTCATAAGCTGCATTTGATTGCTATGCAGTAAATATTGATCACTACAGGCCATTTTAATAACAAATCCAAGCTAAATTGGGCTTACTGCTATTTGCACTCCAGCTAAATGTATTAAACCAGAAAGATTTTCAGTAGCATATGGGTCAAAAAAATGAATTGACATACTTTTCACAAGGCACAAATTGCAATTTTCAAGACATACAGAGAGGCCGGGGCAGCCTCTCAACTTGTAATGAAAGTAAGTGCAAAATCATCTCCTTCTTTTCCAAGTGTGTACTTCAAAATTAGAGTGCTGATTTGGGCTTGTTTCATTATTGTCTGAAGCGCAATATATTTTCACCACAGCTACTAAAGCAGTTACTGTAGATTGAATTAGTTTTAGGAATGTTGTTTTGCTTTCCTACTTAAAATAAAATAAAATAAAATAAAATAAACCTTTCTCCTAATAAGTACCATGGTTTATATACACAGTCCAACCTGACCAAGTTATTTCTTCATTTTATGCAATGTCTATAATGTAAGAACTTTGTTCAGTTTTCTCTGCTCAACAGCTTGTTTAAACCACTCAAGGCTATAATTTACTGCTCACACTTTGCATAAAAGTTGATGTCAGGACAGTCCATTTTTAGCTGTTCTGAGCCACATACTGATTATGTAAGAGTGCTATTTCTTAGAAATCTACCACAGACCTGCAAGAGTCTCAAAAACAAAAGAGCATATATTTGTTAATGCAGAAAAACTGACTTGATATTTCATATGTGTCAAGGTAATTGCTTTAGAAGCAATCTTTGCTCCTTTGCACTAGTGTTGTATGAGTAGGTTTTCTTCTTAACTGATGGAAAAGACATCACTCCTTCTTAATAATACTAAGAAAGCCTTAGTTTAAAAGTAACTTTTGAAGTGAGAACATGTGCAAGTGGAGGCATAAAATTTTAAAATTTCCACCTCCTCAACACTTATTTTTATCTTTTGTATTTTTAATGCACAGTATTTAAATACCAGACATTTACAACTGTGTCCCAAGAGTAACATGCTTAAAGTTCTATAACAGATGTAACAGCCTGCTTTGCTAACCACAGCTATTCTATTTATCTTAAGAAGATACTCCATATTATAGGAAAGGGTAGCACAGAAATAAAATAATTAAACTTAGAAGCCTAATGTATACTTCACCAGAGTAATTCCTCACAGAATAAAGTTATTTAGGATATTTCTTGCTATGTTACTCGTATCAGGAATATGGGTTACTCTATTTGCATTATGATGCTCTATCATAGCACATAATGGCAATGACAATAAAGCACAGCAATGAGTACATGGAACATATTCCACCACAGGAATAGAGAAACCACAGAGAATGTGAACTTCCATTATCAGGAACAATGGAAGCAGGAGCAGGTGATGCAATGAAATCCTTAAATACACGTACACCTGAACTATTCTACTTAGAAATGCTAGTCACTTGCAAAGCAGCTAATAGAGGAACTATGCTGACACCTGTGAAGTTATTTTCCTGAAAGAAACTTAATGCTACAGTTCAAGCTTGTTCTCTTCTTCACCTACAGTCACAGAATGCATTAGCATACTTTGCATAAATGCTATTAAAATAAGAATATGGATTGTGTGTGTCATTCTCCTGTGCTCTTCTCCTAAGAAAGATTTTTCAGCAACTTCACAACTGTCTTTTGTAAGCATGTAGTAGGTACAGCCCACTAGATGTTCACTGTAGTGAGCTGTAGCTCACGAAATCTCATGCTCAAATAAATGTGTTAGTCTCTAAGGTGCCACAAGTACTCCTTTTCTTTTTACTGTATTTTAGAATCTCCCTGCTGAATGCTCAGACAACAGCACACCTAAGTAGTGATGTTACACCACATAACAATGTAGCAAGTTAATTTTTTAAACATGCATCTTTGCCTAGATAGCTCCCAGAACTTGATTTTGTTTTATTCAGGCAACTGGGTTTGGGAACCCCAGCCTCTATTGCTCTAGGTAACATGGCAGTCAGTCAAGTCAGACAACTGCTTGAAGTAGATGCAAGCTATTGCCTCAGAAATATGTATGCAATGTTTGTTGTGTTTGCAATGTTTTAGCTTTACTTACTTGTAATCTAAATAAAAGTATTAAATACAACCAGAAAGGCACGTAGGCTTTCATCATATTTTCTGTATAATTTACTCATGGCTACTGTCAGATAGTGACTTTGACAGATTCCAATACTGGTATCTTAAATTATAACTAACCCTTTTATATTTAAAAAAACCCTTGAGGTCTGAAACGTATGTTCTCTTGGAGCACATGGGGTATTCCTCTCTAGTGGACTACAAAGGCTGCCTATGATAATAACTCAGCTCATTAAGCATGCAGCTCCTCAGCCTTGCAAGCTGTTGTGATCAGCAGCTGCTGCAAAGGAGTGAAAGGTCAAATGATCAGTTTTAATAGCCATGCTTTCTAGTCAATCAGCTGCTATCCCTCAGAGGTAAAAGTATTTTCAAGTAAGGGCAAATTTCCATGTGTTGGTTCATTATAGCACAACTTTATAGAAGTAAAGGGATATGAAAGAGGTAGCCCAAGACCTTTAAAAATGACAAGGTTTTCCCCACCCAGTAAGCAAAAGAACAGAGTTATTTATCAAAAAAAGTTTATTATAAACATTAAAACTTTAATAGCAGCATAAATAAAAAGTATTATTGCATTAGTAAAACCAAGTTTTGCAAAGCAGCCCAAAGGCCTCGGATAAAATTGGTCTGCATAAGTCTTTGTAGAAGAGTCTTTGTATAATTGTCACAGTAATAAGTCTCTATTAGTCCATCAAAATGTTTCTTCTTAAAGTTTTATAGACAGTGCCAACAATTCATAGTTACAATATTTTGTCCAATCTTTCCAAGCCATTTTTGTCAGATTCCCCAACCTTCTGTCCTGCCTTCTTACAGTTCCACTTGACCTGAAAACTTGCAATATTTCTTCAGCTCCTGTAAACTTGCAATACTCATTCAGCTCCATGGCATGCCAGTCATTCCACTGCGGCAGCATAGTGGGGATTCACTGCTGGCATGAGACATCCCCCTTCTCCCTCACTTCTTTCTTCTCCACAAGAGCCCACTGCTTGCCAGTCTGAGCGACTTAATCCGATCTCTTGACCAGGCTAATCCACAGAATCAGCAACTTGTTGGTTCACCCAGGTGTGCAACACCATGATGAGAATGCAACAAAGGTTTCAACCTCTCCAGTGCACTGAACCTTCATCACTCAGGCAGGGTGATCGTGGGCACCCAATCATTGACATTTCGGCTTTCCTCACAAAAGAGATTCAGCTTTTCTAGAGCTGGGTCCTTCCAGGCATCCTCATTGGGATTCTGTGAGAAGAACGAACAACACAAAACACATTCTATGAGTACATATTACTAACCTAGATCAGCAAGAGATTGGGGCTTTGGGAAAGTGAACTAGTCTCTTTAAATGGGCAGGCTAGAGCAAGAAAGGGGTGGGGGAAAGATCTGTGGTATTAGCTGAACACCAACAATCCATTAATTGCTGCACCCAGAGGCTGCATGGAGCACGGGATTTGAACTCCCTGGGTCACACAGGGGCAACAGGGCGCTTTAGCCCTGGTAGGAGCAGGTCTGGGCTGGCTGCCGGAGGGCCCTGGGCGGCGGCCCCGGACTCACCGTGATGAGGATGCAGTGCAGGTCGCGCGGCTCCCCCGACTCCTCGTTGGGCCCCACGATGTCGGCCAGCTTGGGGATGTCGTGCAGGCGGACGATGTCGATGTCGTTGTCGCAGCAGAAGGCCTGGATGAGGGTGAAGTGGATCTGCAGGGCGATGTCCCCCTCGTCCTCCTCGGCCGCGGCCAGCACGCAGAACGCCACCTTGTCGGGATCGCTGCGGGGCAGAGCGGGGGTTAGAGGCGGCGCCGCAGGGCCCGGGCACCCGGCGCCGGCCACAGCCCGCGCCGCCACCCCCCGGCCCCGCCGCCGCTCGGATACTCACACGTTCATCAGCTTGGCCGACTCGTAGACCCCGGCCGTGAGGCCGCCGCGCCGCTGCGCCGCCACCAGCAGCTCGTGGAGGGCTTTGCCGGCGCCCTGCATCCTGCAACACAGAGCGGGGACGCGGCTCAGTCCGGGGCCCGGCGCTCCCAGCGCGAGACCCCAGGGTCGCCCCCGCACTGCCCCGCCGCCCGAGACCCCCGGGAGCCGCTCCCCGGCACGCGCCGCCCGCCCCGCGCCCCGGCAGCAGCCCGCGGGCTCAGCAGCGGCCGCAGCACGCCCCGGCGGGGTAGGTACCTGTCGCTGCTCTCGGGCACTGGCTCCTGTCCGTGAATCTCCTCCAGAGTCATGTCGCTTCTCACAGCCTGTATCCGTATCCACACGGGGTGGCTCGGCGTTTAGATCCCACGCTCTGGTTCTCCGACGAACTCTGCGCGAGTCCTGGCGACTGTGAAGTGGAGACTGGAGGCAGCTGCCGTATTTATAGGCAGCCTGGCTGCTGTGCAGGCAGCTGGCGGAGTCTCTGCAGCTCTCATTGGCCAGGCTAAGGGAGTATTATTATGATAATCGGGCGGTAGGCTGGGCCGGCTCGTGCCAGGAGGCCACGTGGGGGGGGAAATTAAATTGCCTCGAGTCTGCTAGTGCTGCTGCTTTTGTTATGGTGTTGCCAGGCAGACACTGCAGATGTAATTTTTTTCTTTTTCTTTCCTTTTTTTTTTTAAACAAAAAATCATAAAAAGGGTATAAATTACGTTGCGTTGTCTGGTGCTATTGCAACCTGTGAACCTCGTCTTAATAAAAATTATGCAAAATGCACTAAAAATATTGCATTGGGGAACATAAAGACAATGCAACTCTTACCGGTTTATTTAGAGTGCAATACAAGTAAGTAGGGCAGAATCGCAATAAAAATTAAAGGGTTAGGAGAGTGTTTTACATTACAGACAAATTACATTTACACGTGGATCATTGCATATTGTACTCCCTAATTTTGCATGCTTTGAGTTCCTTTCCAAGCACACTAGTTATTTTTGCTTGGCAGACTTACTACCAATGTAGGTTGCTGCAGAAATGTTCTTGCAAACTTTACCAAAATGAGGACACAAGCCCTGTATGAATAATGAGTCGGTGTGTGGAGCAGATTGTGGATGGCACACGCTGCTACTTTGCATTTCTATAGAAAACGCACAATAGTGGAGGTCTGGCGTGTGGCAGTCTGGAGTTCAGACAATTGATTCTTTTTCTTCATAGCAACACTGTCCACCTGCCACTGGGGTGGGGATTTGCTGCTGGGGTGGAGGGCAAGAGAGGACAATTGCATTACTCTCTTGTATCGTCCAATCTGCTATTGCAGATGAATGTCTCCATTTGCACACGCTTCTGGAGTGCAATTGAATGTTTTGAGCACGCGATCATCTCCTAGTTAAAGACTATTATTGTTCTTTGTTTTAATCCTTCATACACAATTAATACATTTCAGAAAATTACACATGCAAGTTTGGCAAAGCAAGCAATCAACATTTTAGTGCAAATTTGGAATGATTTATAGCCTGCTTTGTGATTAATTTTTAAAAAACAATTCACTAGACATGTATCTATTTCCTCTATTTTCACAGGTGTAACTGTGTGAAATAGTTTTAGTGGAAACTAAAAAGTTGACACAGGTTGTAGCATATTGTGAACTCATTGTATATTCAACGCACTCACTTACCCTGAAAACTAGCAAGAGTTTCACCTGTCATTTTACTAAGTATCCAAATCAGTGTACTGCATACACTGTAACCAGTTTCTCCTGAAAACCTTGTTGCCTTCTTTCACTTCAAAAACACTGTAATCCTTGAGTAGTAGCGCTATCTGCTGGATGTTTAAACAGCCGCTGCTAAAATGTATCCTCCTCTTCTCTCTCCCCGCCCTAGTTACAAGTTACTGTGCAGAAACACTAGAAGGATTTGCTGGAAAAAAGAACCAATACATGGAAACCAAAAAAGGGACATGTATTAAGCAGTGATCCATGTACAAATTCTCCAACAGCCTGATGTTTAATTCCCTATACTTATTCTAGAGTACAGAAACTGCTACATCTGTACACTTACAAAAAGGTTTGCATTTTCTAGCAGAATGGTAATCAGTATTAAAATAAAATTGCACCACCTTGTGAGCTTAAGGATTTAGAAGCTACCTAACAAATAAAGGATACAAAATTTTCTTTAGAATGAAGAAAACCCTGAGGTCAAGTATTAAATGCACAATATACAGTATTTATAAAATAAGTGTACGCTAACTGTGCCATTAGGATCATTGTCAGTTATATTCAGCGTCTGATTTAGATTTTTCAAAACACATTTTAGAAAAGTCTCCACCTAAATCAGAATGCAACTCCAGAGTTCAACACACATTTCTCTACCTACACACACACACACACACACACACACTATTTTGTTGCCTATAGATCACTAATACCACCGTAGACTTAAAAATACTCTATATTATATTATATAGAGTAATTCTATTTTTGGCATCTCTCTCACCTAGGATAGTAAAAATCAGTTATATCCATTTCTTTGTCAAGTTCTCTGGGTTGCAATATTTGGATTGCAAACACTGAAGGGAATAACTAATTTGCTTTTAAAACTTGTTTTTCAGAACAAGTTCCAGTTGGCCCAAGGTTTGTAGAAATTTGATTTTAGAAAAATCTAATTTGGGGGTCAAATTTGAGCAGACAGTGCCCTTTTAAATGAATGTAGTGTGAAAGCAGCAGGATTTGATGATCTGAATACTGAAGTTTTCTGTTTATCCCCAGAACAGGTAGCAGTAGTACCGATTTCCCCACAATGATGGCATCAGTGCCAGATGAACCAAGTCCAATGAGGAGGGTAGTTTCAGTTTCCATGTCTATTCAATGAACTGGCACCAATGCTGAGGCTGCCAGTTAGTGTTTGTTACATGGATAGCTGTTCCCTAAGAAGTGGGTTGAGACCAGCACCAGCTTGTTTCCTATAGGCCACTAGAGAGCCATCATGAAGTAATAGTAGCAATCATATATAAACTTGGGCTGGATCAAATCCAGCCTCCTATAGACAAAGGAGTCTGTATCCTGTTACCAAATCCCCTGAGGCACCCAGTCCTCCTTTAAATGCAATTCAGGTCCAGAACACTGAAAGTGTCCTTTTCAATATTTCATCGCTTCATTTAGGAATCTTAAATCAAGCAGCATCTGGACTAGAAACTCCTGCCTCTGTTGTGATGCCAACAATGTACATTAATGCATTATTTTATCTGAAGAAAAGTTTCAGCCTTTTTAAGTACTGCAATTTCTATTCAGTTTGGACAGACCTGCAATTTAATACTTAGAAATATTTCCTCTTATGTTTATTTCTAGTTACTTCATGAACACTAATGTCAGTATATCCATGACAGAATCAGAATTCAAATCTAATGGCTGCAAAATATTCAGGTTTTGAGCTGTTTAACTTCAGGCCCCAGCAACAGTTTCCTAGGAATCAGAGTAGCAGCCATGTTAGTCTGTATTCGCAAAAAGAAAAGGAGTACTTGTGGCACCTTAGAGACTAACCAATTTATTTGAGCTCACGAAAGCTTATGCTCAAATAAATGGGTTAGTCTCTAAGGTGCCACAAGTATTTCTTTTCTTTTTCCTAGGAATCTCCATTTAATTTGGGGGTACAGGGAAATATATTAGATAAACCAGCTGTTTCCTGAGAGCATTTCTCAGATTACATCTAGTGTGGGATACAGTTCAGCACTGATGAGATTTCCCGGAATTTTTCTCAAATATTTAGTCACATTTAGTCTAGTAGAATGCTGGCTTCTAGCCCCATACACAAAGCCTGCATCATAATCCTGCCTCTGCCATGGACTTGCCTGAGCACATCATAATCTCTGTCTTAGTTTACTTATTTGTAAAAAGGACATAATCATACCTGCTTCACAGAGGTTGAGAGAGAATTAATTAATGGACTAAATTCAGTCCTAATGTAAACAGAGAATTCCAGTTAAGCCAGTAGAGTAGTGCCTGCTTACACCAGGATCAAATTTACCCTAGTATATACAATCCTTTCCAAAGGTCAAGTGCTATACATTACTAAGTGCTGCTAGTTATTTGTCTATACTCTTATCATAAGAATACATAATCATAGAGAGGACTGCATGCACTGTTTAGAAGAATAATCTATGATGTGAATGGCCACTGCAAGCCTCACACTGAATTAATGTGGATGGGGCAAATAAACAATGCTCACTAACACTTTTCAGATTTATACTCTGGGATTCACTATAAATAGGCTCCAATTTCCATGGGTAATGAAATAGAATGAAAGTCCTGACCTGATTCAGTTCCTTGCAATTTGTTGATTATAATGAACTTCCACATACCCATTTGAGTATGGGTAGGGGAGAGAAGAAAATTACTTAAGAAGGATCCAGAGTGGACCAAAATATGTTCACATATTTGTGTATACAGTTATTGAAATTATAGATGCAAATACTGGATCATCTAAGTATCTCTTGTCATGCAAACTTCCAACTCTGTGGCTTTTTAAGAATCTCACCGTATATGATAAAATGTCAAAACATTATATTTTGATAGCCAGGCACTTCAGAGTTAAGGATTCTTACCCTCATGGCTTCTCAATTCATTCCATTGTTCTCAGGAATTGTAGCACATATGGTGCATAAGACCAAGCACATCACCAGACTCCTCTATTGCCTGTGTGATCAGAGGAAACTGTGAAAGCCAGGATCTCCACACTTTGCATTGTGTTTCCTTGCCACACTGGTCTATGTGGTATCAGATGTAAACTGCAACTAACTAAGAGTATTTGTTATGAGGGATTTGGGCAGTGGTTAAGAGACACGGGATTCCAGCTACTTTTCGTCCACAGCCAACTCGTGTGCTAAGCCTAAAGCAATGTGGAAGTGCAGTGGAAAAGCCAGATGGAGAGGAAAGGAGCAACAGCATGAAAGGGTCAGAGAAAGAAAGGCAACACAGAAGGTATGAGGAAAGAGGGACAATATGAATGAAGGGCGAAAGGGTTATGCCTCATTAGGATTCCTATTCAGGTCAAACAATTTTAGAAGGGGCATGTGCTCCAGTGGCACGATGCCTTTAATGTACAGTGAAAAAATTCCAACTTCAATGAGACCTACCCCCAAGCCCTCATTCATTATTCTACCATTTTCTCAGAAAATATTTTTTCCCTCCTACATTACTGAAACTCTCTATACAAGATTGTGCACCATTTTCACGCTTCAGAATTATCAACTCAATGTGGGTTAAGGACTGAGCAAGGAATCAGAATTTTTACTTTTATGAATTTAAGTCAAATCCTCCAGGTAATCTTTGTGGGCATTTGTAAATTTCTTTGGGCAGGGAATATGTTCTATGTCTTCTATAGCACTGACCGCTCTTAGCACCTAATACCTAGCACTTTTCAATTTTGTAACACTTTGGAAACAATTCTCAACACATTTGTGAGGTAATTGTTTCCCTGATACCAAAAATTACAAATATAAATACAATTGAACAATATTAATTTTACTACATTTAATAATGTTAATTTAGAACCAGTCACACCAAAGTGTTATTTCAACAGCATAAAAGGCTAGTTATTCTAAGAATAATTTGATTAAAGCTTTGTTCAGATTACTAGCTTTCCTACATTATTAAATACTGATTGTGTCGAAGTGCTGTGTTCAAAACTATAGGGAGACCTCTTGTGGACAGAGAAAATATTTTTTTTGTACAACACAACAAAAACAAACTAAAATTACTACACTTAAATCCAGTTCTTATTCTCACACACTGCAAGTTTTAAAATTAAAACCAGACATATAAATAAGCACAATTATTGCTTGCATGAAGAAAACCCTAAACAACAAGAGAACCAACTAATTCTACACACAAAAAATACACTGATGATTTATAGAGAAATCCATTGTGATGAGGGAAATACGTTGTGATCAATTCAACCATGATTAGAAGTTAGTTACATTCATATTTTCCCCTCACCCACCCCACCTCCAATAGCTTTTGCAGGTCACAGGTTGCAAACTGATGCAGTAAAATTTTAAATACATGGTTCTGGCCCAAGTCAAATGTGGGAAGTGCCTGGTGCCCTCCCAAAAGAAACACAGCCACAGTAAGCCAAGATTTTTTGGATTTCATAATACAAAGTTGAGTAAAGACTTGGATCTATCATGTTGCCCATCCCTTCCTAATCTATATCTAGGACGGTAATTCTGTCCTGGTGAATTTGAAGGGAATGGGGAAGCTTGTTAGTCATGGTGTAAATGGCCAAGTTCATAAAAGGTATAGTAATAATCACAAATGTAAAACATGAAAACATTTTGTGGGTCTCACATGTCTAAATTAGTTCATGAAGTGTCTTCCCATGGCTGACAGATGACAGTGAAGTTGTTTCCCCTACTAGCACCATTTCTGCTATATCTCCATCATACTAATTCTCACCTTTCGGCTAGACTCTTGCATGGCACAACTTGTTAAGCTCTTCTTTCAACCCTCCTCAAGTTTCAGAGTAACAGCCGTGTTAGTCTGTATCCACAAAAAGAAAAGGAGTACTTGTGGCACCTTAGAGACTAACCAATTTATTTGAACATAAGCTTTCGTGAGCTACAGCTCACTTCATCGGATGCATACTGTGGAAAGTGTAGAAGATCTTTTATACACACAGAGCATGAAAAAATACCTCCCCCCACCCCACTCTCCTGCTGGCAATAGCTTATGTAAAGTGATCACTCTCCTTACAATGTGTATGATAATCAAGGTGGGCCATTTCCAGCACAAATCCAGGGTTTAACAAGAACGTCTGAAGGGGGGGGGGGGGGGCCCTTAGGAAAAAACAAGGGGAAATAGGTTACCTTGCATAATGACTTAGCCACTCCCAGTCTCTATTCAAGCCTAAGTTAATTGTATCCAATTTGCAAATGAATTCCAATTCAACAGTTTCTCGCTGGAGTCTGGATTTGAAGTTTTTTGTTGAAGAATTGCAACTTTCATGTCTGTAATCGCGTGACCAGAGAGATTGAAGTGTTCTCCGACTGGTTTATGAATGTTATAATTCTTGACATCTGATTTGTGTCCATTTATTCTTTTACATAGAGACTGTCCAGTTTGACCAATGTACATGGTGGAGGGGCATTGCTGGCACATGATGGCATATATCACACTGGTGGATGTGCAGGTGAACGAGCCTCTGATAGTGTGGCTGATGTTATTAGGCCCTGTGATGGTGTCCCCTGAATAGATATGTGGGCACAGTTGGCAACGGGCTTTGTTGCAAGGATAGGTTCCTGGGTTAGTGGTCCTGTTGTGTGGTATGTGGTTGTTGGTGAGTATTTGCTTCAGGTTGGGGGGCTGTCTGTAGGCAAGGACTGGCCTGTCTCCCAGGATTTGTGAGAGTGTTGGGTCATCCTTCAGGATAGGTTGTAGATCCTTAATAATGCGTTGGAGGGGTTTTAGTTGGGGGCTGAAGGTGACGGCTAGTGGCGTTCTGTTATTTTCTTTGTTAGGCCTGTCCTGTAGTAGATGACTTCTGGGAACTCTTCTGGCTCTATCAATCTGTTTCTTCACTTCCGCAGGTGGGTATTGTAGTTGTAAGAACGCTTGATAGAGATCTTGTAGGTGTTTGTCTCTGTCTGAGGGGTTAGAGCAAATGCAGTTGTATCGCAGAGCTTGGCTGTAGACGATGGATCGTGTGGTGTGGTCAGGGTGAAAGCTGGAGGCATGTAGGTAGAAATAGCGGTCAGTAGGTTTCCGGTATAGGGTGGTGTTTATGTGACCATCGTTTATTAGCACTGTAGTGTCCAGGAAGTGGATCTCTTGTGTGGACTGGACCAGGCTGAGGTTGATGGTGGGATGGAAATTGTTGAAATCATGGTGGAATTCCTCAAGGGCTTCTTTTCCATGGGTCCAGATGATGAAGATGTCATCAATATAGCGCAAGTAGAGTAGGAGCGTTAGGGGACGAGAGCTGAGGAAGCGTTGTTCTAAGTCAGCCATAAAAATGTTGGCATACTGTGGGGCCATGCGGGTACCCATAGCAGTGCCGCTGATCTGAAGGTATACATTGTCCCCAAATGTAAAATAGTTATGGGTAAGGACAAAGTCACAAAGTTCAGCCACCAGGTTAGCCGTGACATTATCGGGGATAGTGTTCTTGATGGCTTGTAGTCCATCTTTGTGTGGAATGTTGGTGTAGAGGGCTTCTACATCCATAGTGGCCAGGATGGTGTTATCAGGAAGATCACCGATGGATTGTAGTTTCCTCAGGAAGTCAGTGGTGTCTCGAAGGTAGCTGGGAGTGCTGGTAGCATAGGGCCTGAGGAGGGAGTCTGCATAGCCAGACAGTCCTGCTGTCAGGGTGCCAATGCCTGAGATGATGGGGCGCCCAGGATTTCCAGGTTTATGGATCTTGGGTAGTAGATAGAATATCCCAGGTCGGCGTTCCAGGGTGTGTCTGTGCGGATTTGATCTTGTGCTTTTTCAGGGAGTTTCTTGAGCAAATGCTGCAGTTTCTTTTGGTAACTCTCAGTGGGATCAGAGGGTAATGGCTTGTAGAAAGTGGTGTTGGAGAGCTGCCGAGCAGCCTCTTGTTCATATTCCGACCTATTCATGATGACAACAGCACCTCCTTTGTCAGCCTTTTTGATTATGATGTCAGAGTTGTTTCTGAGGCTGTGGATGGCATTGTGTTCCGCACGGCTGAGGTTATGGGGCAAGTGATGCTGCTTTTCCACAATTTCAGCCCGTGCACGTCGGCGGAAGCACTCTATGTAGAAGTCCAGTCTGCTGTTTCGACCTTCAGGAGGAGTCCACCTAGAATCCTTCTTTTTGTAGTGTTGGTAGGGAGGTCTCTGTGGATTAGTATGTTGTTCAGAGGTATGTTGGAAATATTCCTTGAGTCGGAGACGTCGAAAATAGGATTCTAGGTCACCACAGAACTGTATCATGTTCGTGGGGGTGGAGGGGCAGAAGGAGAGGCCCCGAGATAGGACAGCTGCTTCTGCTGGGCTGAGAGTATAGTTGGATAGGTTAACAATATTGCTGGGTGGGTTGAGGGAACCATTGCTGTGGCCCCTTGTGGCATGTAGTAGGTTAGAAAGTTTAGTGTCCTTTTTCTTTTGTAGAGAAGCAAAGTGTGTGTTGTAAATGGCTTGTCTAGTTACCAGCAGGAGAGTGGGTTTGTGTGTGGGGAGGGGGGGGTGAGAAAACCTGGATTTGTGCTGGAAATGGCCCAACTTGATTATCATACACATTGTAAGGAGAGTGATCACTTTAGATAAGCTATTGCCAGCAGGAGAGTGGCATCAACTGCCGATGGGCATGCCTGAATCTGATATTTGCATATAGTAAAGTATGCAAGTATTTTCCCATATCAAACATAACATTGACAATTTGGCCCACAGTTCACATACAGCACCCAAGTGATGCTCCCCTCCCTCCCCATCAGCTAGTTGTTGGTGGAGGCAGCATTTTTACCACCAGCTTTGAAACTTCTGCAGCGTGAAAGTCCACCACAGCACATAGCCCTAAGGTTGCCTTGATATGGCATACCTCTCTGGGAAAGTAACTTAACAGGGGGCTAGATTCTAAGGCCTGGAAACTCAGAGAGCAGCAAAAGCCAATGGAATGGAAAGTGAGCTGGGCATGAAGAAATAGCGATTAATGAGAACCATGTTCTGGAAGGGAAGAGTTGTAACTTGTTTCAACGGATAAATAAATAATAATTGACTTGTTTTATTTGTGATATGTGGGTTGAGTAAAGGGGAAATACTGGAGCAGATAGAGTTTTCCTGACTTCATTGCCACCCCACACTATATGGAGTCTAGTGTGAAATTGCTGACTTAAGTGATTTGCCTACCAGCACACAAACAAATCAGTAGCAGAGGTAGAACTCAGGTTCTCCAAGTGACTCAAATCAAGCTCTGGCTTACTGTAAAGACAGAAATTCACGAGTTATCATTTCTTCCTTGGGGCTGGATTATTCCTTAAAGGCAAGGCCTCAGACTGAAGCTGGCAAAGAGCCAACAAGGGCTCCCTTCCCTGCACTCCCAAGCATGGAAGTGCAATGTAGCTAGTGCACCACCCCTTCCTGTGCTCCCCTGTGTTGGGAGACTGCTCTGTTAGCATGGGCAGAGGGATTTTGACCATAGGCTGGCTGGCTTGCTTCCTACTCCCCTTGGAGTAGCCGGTATCGCTAGCTTTACATCACCTTTGCACCAAGAGAAGGAGAAGTATAGTGTAATAGAGTAATCCACTACTGAAAATATACAGATCCAAGAAGCAGAACTTTTAAAGGGTTAATCTAAAAGGTATTGTATTAAAGGCCTTCACTGAAGCTATAAGAAGAGCCCAGACGAAAAGAAAGACAAACCAACTACAACATACACAGAGCCAGTTTCTTCCTTCCTACTTCTTTCTTTTCTTATACTACAAACAGGAGAAATCTGAGCACTCTTACCTTAGAGGAATAGCTTCTTGCCTGGGCATTTTCTCCTTGAGCCAAGTGAATCCATTAGCGATACTGATGAAGTCCAGGTTTTCGTCATGTGATGGACTTGTTAGTGCTGTTTATACCTTCACAGAGCACCATCTGGTGCTAAGAAAGCAACACTGCAACTTTGATATGTGGTGGTAATTAGGAGATTTTTGTTATGTTTTGTTCTTACTTACATCTTTGGCTGTTGATGTAAAATGAAAAATTGGTTTGTTGGGTTTTGTTAATCTTATCACAACAGCAAGAAAAACACACACACACACACACACACATTCTTTTTTTAAAATGGACAGGTTGAGGGGCTGATTGGCTGCTACCAAAATGAGCTGCAGGGTGATATAATAGAGTTGTTTCAGAGTAACAGCCGTGTTAGTCTGTATTCGCAAAAAGAAAAGGAGTACTTGTGGCACCTTCGAGACTAACCAATTTATTTGAGCATAAGCTTTCATGAGCTACAGCTCACTCCAGAGCCGAAGAGCTCAGGCCAGGTTAGGGTTTGGTAGGGATTTTGACTTAACATAGTCACTCCCATGATAAACAACTAACCTATGTCATCTTTGTAAGTCCAATTAATATACTTTCAGAGAGAGGGCTTTGTTAAAGTGCCACACTTCTGATGGCTACAATGGATCATGATTTTCTGCTTTTCACTGATTTGGAGTCTACAACTTACATTTCCAATGTTATACATATAGTGTGATGAACTGCAAACCCTGCACTGTGCTGCAAAGTGTGAGGCTCATTCTAGCCCTGGCCAATGGGAGCTGCAGGGGTGGCGCCTGTAGACGGGGCAGCATGCAGCAGAGCCACCAGAGGCAGGGGACATGCTGCTGCTTCCGGGAGCTGCTTGATGTAAGCACCGCACAGAACCTGCACCCCTGAGTTAAAGGGAAGACTACCTTTCAGCTCTCATATTTAAAAATGTATTAAAGCTAATGTTACCATTATATAATACATAGGTTGAGAAAAGAGTGTCTGTACATCTGGGTATAGTGCTTAGATTATCCACAAATACAAAGTTTGTTTAATCCACATCTTCTCCAATTTAACCAATAATTCCTCATGTGGAACTGTATAAGATATCTTACTGACATCCATGTAGAGTAGATCTACTGCCTTTCCTTTGTCTAAAAAAATCAGTTATCTTCTCAAAGAAAGATATTAGAAAATTTGTTACCACCTCTTGCATACAACAATTGAAACAATTGTAGAAAAATCTACATTTACTTTCTATCATTTAGGCTACTTATTTTTTGCAGTTCACCAAGCTTTGAACAGATCCTTTAACTTTAGGAAACAGCCTAACAGCCCTTTCTTATCTCAATCATCTGTTAATCACTCTGTTCCTAAACAAAATTCTGACTCCCTGCCTCAGGGGTGCAAGCTGGGAGCAGTCTCCTTGTCTCCTCTGCAGAATTCCTTACATTGCACACTCAGGCTGCCTTGGCCGGTCTGAGGCTTGCGGGAGGGGGGGAATTCCCTCCCATGCCCCCCCCCCAAACTTCACCTATATTCTGATATCTTTGATATCTGTTGTGTTGGTTCTTTTGCTGTTCAGACCATGGTTAGTGAGAAAAATGTCCTTTTTGTGGGGGGGGGGGGGGGGGGGGCGTGTCAGTTCTCAGGCCTTGCCATTGGCCTCTTAAGAGTACTTAGAATGGAGGTGTAGGCTATTGTGGATGGTTTTCTCAGTGTGGAAGGCTCTAAGATTTTAACAGATGGCATAACTAGACTAGCATTCTATGTAAATTAAAGGATCTGATTTTTTTATTATGTATGTTGTATAATGAATTCCCTTAGAGAAAGGTTCCATTGAAAGTTAAAACCAAACACTTGAAGGTCTCAAAGCATTGCTAGGACATGTTTTCTGAACCGCTCCCTTATGACTATCATGAAACAAGAATACATTTCTTCTGTACCCCATCTGGTGAAAGTACTGTCCCTCAACACCGACAGAGAAAGCAGATGTATTGCACCATCTGAAACTATTCTCATATCGCAGGGCGATGCTCTCTAATGGAACTTTTATTAGCAGAGATGTGCCAAACTGAGCAAAAATAATCTGACCCCTCCTCACAAGCTTTATCTTGAGGCATCTGTTTTAGGTCCAACAAAGCAGACAATCTCAGAATGAACTGCTAGCTGATCAATGTGAAACTTAAGTGTACTTCATATCTGAGTTGCCCTCATATTTTAGTGCTTCAGATTGTGCTACATCTGAATAGCTAAAATTAAAATATGAGAGCAGATGCTTTTTATTTGATTTCTTTCAAACAGAAATTGGATAAAGAGTTGCAAAAATCATGATAAACCTTGATTATCAGAAGGACACCACAGCAGTTAACTTTGTTCTGTTCATAGGCCACACATAAGTAGAACATTCTACTTTCCTTCCTTTGCAGTATTAAAATAAAAGCTTGTTAAAAGCTGGGAAATGGATATTTCCCTTCCCCCACTTCCATTCACCTAACCACAATAACTGAAGATGTTTTGATTTACTTCATTAGTCAGCAAGAAAACATCAAGTTACTGTGATTGCACCTAGAAATATGAGTTCCTGTGTCTCTTCAGTCTCGTTAATTATGTGCTCAGATGCTATGTTGGTAAGTGCAGTATAAAATGCCTAGATTAAGAGAAATCAAATCAGACTATAAATATTATAAGGCTCCGGAGAGAAAACTCAGATTGGTTACAAGGTTGCAGAAATATACCTTAGTGATGTGGGGAGATAGATTAAAGAGTGATGGTAATCTCACTGGAATTTGTTATTAATTTTTAATTATTTGTATTGTGCTAGCATGTAGAGCAACCTGTCATGCATCTGGGCCACACTGTGCCAGTTACTGGAATTGTAGGTGTATATATATGTTTATCTGTGATCCAACAGATGTAATAAACAACCAAAGTATCAGAACCAGAGAACATAGCAGAGGAGAGACATAGCACTGACAAGGATCACTGAGCCAGACTGAGGGAGAATTATTCTATATTCTGGTGGGTGGTGCACTCACATGGGAAACCCAGGGTCTAAACCCCCTGCTTCAATTACTGTATTATTATTTATATAAAGTGAAACAGCTGTAATAGGAGAGATTGAGAGAAACCTGCATCAGAATCTCCTGATAGCCCAGTAGTTCAGGCATTTCCTTGAGAGACAGAAGGCCACTTGTTCAACTCCTTTGTCCCCATCAAGGAGAGAGGTGAAGTGAACCTTGGTTTTCCACATCCTAGGTGAGTGTTCAAACCTCTGTTCTGAGGGAAGCATCACCACCACTACCTCCTCTGCTCCCTTGGATTTTGTATGGGCCTCTGTCAAGGTTCCTCCCCCACTCTGAACTCTAGGGTACAGATGTGGGGACCTGCATGAAAAACCTCCTAAGCTTATCCTTACCAGCTTAGGTCAAAACTTCCCCAAGGTACAAAATATTCCACCCTTTGTCCTTGGATTGGCCGCTACCACCACCAAACAAATACTGGTTACTGGGGAAGAGCTGTTTGGACACGTCTTTCCCCCCAAAATACTTCCCAAAACCTTGCACCCCACTTCCTGGACAAGGTTTGGTAAAAAGCCTCACCAATTTGCCTAGGTGACTACAGACCCAGACCCTTGGATCTTAAGAACAATGAACAATCCTCCCAACACTTGCACCCCCCCCTTTCCAGGGAAATGTTGGATAAAAAGCCTCACCAATTTGCATAGGTGACCACAGACCCAAACCCTTGGATCTGAGAACAATGAAAAAGCATTCAGTTTTCTTACAAGAAGACTTTTAATAGAAATAGAAGTAATTAGAAATAAGAAATCCCCCCTGTAAAATCAGGATGGTAGATACCTTACAGGGTAATTAGATTCAAAACATAGAGAACCCCTCTAGGCAAAACCTTAAGTTACAAAAAAGATACACAGACAGAAATAGTTATTCTATTCAGCACAATTCTTTTCTCAGCCATTTAAAGAAATCATAATCTAACACGTACCTAGCTAGATTACTTACTAAAAGTTCTAAGGCTTCATTCCTGGTCTATCCCCGGCAAAGACAAAATATAGACAGACACACATACCCTTTGTTTCTCTCCCTCCTCCCAGCTTTTGAAATTATCTTGTCTCCTCATTGGTCATTTTGGTCAGGTGCCAGCGAGGTTACCTTTAGCTTCTTAACCCTTTACAGGTGAGAGGAGATTTCCTCTGGCCAGGAGGGATTTTACAGGGGTTTACCCTTCCCTTTATATTTATGACAGCCTCACACCAATCTGATAGGTGTGCTCAGAGCTCACTGAGCAGATTAGGCCTTTCAGGTAATATAGGGAGGGATCTGAGGCTTAGGTGTGAGACAGGTATCCAGACACCTAGAATGGGGTGCCGTGCACATGCCCAGTATATATTTATTCAACAGAAACTTAGGAATGAGGAAGGGAGGGCTATAACAGTGAAAATTTAGGCAGTGAGGGCTTTTAGGTGTCTACAGGGGTAGGTAGCAAATGAGCACGGGTTTTGAGGATCTCAGTGGGCCTAAATTTTGGATTTAGGTGCCTAAGTCTTGAGCAAATGATAGAAGGAGAGCTGATGTAAGTATTCATAAAAGATAACCTTCAGGATAATTTCATTTTCTTTACTTTTTTTAGGGCATGGGTGGTGTTAGCAATGTGAGTACTACAAACAAACTGATCTATTTTCCTAAGTGCCATACATCCTCAGCCTCCTAAGGTAGATGTGTTACAACACATGAATTCTCTAATAGCAGGTATAGTTAGGCAGAGTGGTCTATTAAAAAGAAGCTAGATAAGGAACAAAACAAAATCTGCCAGTTGATAGAAGAAATGGTGACACCAGAAAACTAAGTGTTGTATACTGAATTGCATAGGGTGTATGCCTACCTCCTGCACCCTACGTCCTCTTAAAACAGGTCATTTAAAGTAAAATATCTCAGATATTTGTGCAAATGGTTTGTTCATATATGAAAGGGTTCTACCCTTGGAGTTCTGTATTGGTCATTTTTATGCCTTTTGAAAGAGACATCAACAGATCAAATTACTTTTAATCACAAAAAGGCCTTCTAGCCCCTATTTTGCTAGCAGACATCAATTCAAGATCTAAATCAAATATTCCAAAGTAGCATAAGATGTGTTTGAAATAAAACTAATTAGATGAGATTTTTATATGCTTACAGTAGAAAAAATAATGTACCTGTTACCCCCATGGCTTCAGAAGTATACATTGAAATTTACCTAATCCAGCTTTTGTTGAAGTCAATGGGAGACACAAAGTTTAGGGTTTGCAGATTTGGGGGTATGGTCCATTCAGGGCCAGATTAAGGCACAGGCGCCTAGGGCCTAGTCATGCGATTGCATCAGAATCTCAGTTTACTTTTTTTAAATTAATTACTTTTCTAGCTCTCAGGGTTGCAAAGAAAAATGGGATGCGGAGAGGTCTGCTACCACCCTGAAACAATGCCACTGACAGGGCCAGTGCAAGGATGTTTCACGCCCTAGGCAAAACCTTGCGCCAGCCTGCAGCAGCTCCCCACCGCCGCTCCCCCTCGGCCCAGGGAGCCGTGTGGCAGCTCCCCGCCGCCGCTCCCCCTTGGCCCGGGGAGCCATGCGGCAGCTCCCCGCCCCAGTTCACCTCTGCTCCGTCTCCTCCCCGAGCATGCCACTGCTGCTCCGCTTCTCCCGCTTCCCAGGCTTGCGGCGCCAATCAGCTGTTTGGCGCCACAAGCCTGGGAGGCGGGAGAAGCAGAGCGAGAAGGTGGAGCATAGGTGAGCTGGGGCGGGGAGCAGTTCCCCTGCACACCACCCCTCCCCCCATTACTTGCTGAAGGTGGCCATCCCCGCGCCCCCCCTGCCCCAGCTCACCTCCGCTCCACTGCCTACCTGGAGTGCGCTTTTGGCCGCCCCCAACCACTTGGCGCCCTAGGCAGCTGCCTAGTTCGCCTAGTGGTTGCACCGGCCCTGGCCACTGAGAGGTGTATGTTGCCTTGTTCATTTCAGTGAGGGGGCCTGCCAACACCCCTACAGCAGAAGACTCTGGGGCAGCAGGAAAAGTGCAGTGTGCCTAACTCCCTTAGCCAAGCAGATACAACACTCCTGTAGCCGGTGTAAATTCAGGGGGAGACCTGCTGCCACTCCTGCTCCTCTATGAGGGAAAAAGAGGGGCCCCCACCTGCTGCCACTCCTGGGGAAGAACAGCCCTCACACCACTGCCTCTCTGGCAAGGGAGAAAGCCCCTGATACACTAGTGGAGACATGGGGCTGCAGGGGTGTGCTTTGACCTCCCAGATTGCCTTAATCTAGCCAGGGCTGTATCTCTACTTTTTATTTAGGCATTTATTATATTTAGTCAGTATTTATAATCATGTCTAGAGAACTCTTTGCCATAGGATCTTTGCACCTTACCAACCCCACTGAGAGAAGGAATTATTATCTTCCTCTCACAGATGAGGAAGTGGGAGGATAAATAACTGTGCTTAAGGCCACAGAAAGTCCAGGGGTAGGAAGAGCCGGGAACAGAACCAAGATCTGATTCTCAAGCCTCTGCCTTAACCACAAGACCGTCCTTCCTTCTGTGCACTTGAAACAGTCATTCAAAGATGAAAGAACAAAACAGTAGTTTTTTTCCAGAAAGAAAGACCAAAATTATTTCCTCCTCCGAGGAAGTCCTCATCGGGGGGGGGGGGGCAGTAGCCCCCCTGCCCCGACTTCCCTAAAGATGGAGTAAATCCTCAGAATGTAGTGGCAACAAGTGATGGGGAACCTCTCCTCCCTAACGACGTAATGGCATTGGCCTTTTCCCTTTGAGTCCCAGTTACTTAAAGAAAAAACATAATTCCAGCCCTGAGGTCAGGGCCGCCCCTAGGCATTTTGGTGCCCTATGCAGCCCACGAGGGGGCTGTGTGGGTCCCCAGGCCTCCGCGGGGTGCGGGGCTGGCTACTGCCTGCAGGAAATGGAGTGACTCAGCCTCAGCCTGCTCTGCTCCCCTGGATCCCAGGCTTAAGTTGGGGGGCAGAGGGAAACCACTCCCCAGCACTTGCCGGCGGCACGGCTGGGAGCCAGGGGAGTGGAGTGGGCTGGGGCCAGGTTGCTCTACTTACCGCCACTGGTGAGTGCAGGGAGCCCAACCCCTGCTGCAGTCCTCAGGGGAAGGGCTGGCTGTGGTGGGGCAGGGGCTGGGGCTTTGGGGAAGGGATGGAGTGGGGGCGGGTCTGGGGCAGATCAGGGGTGGGAAGAGGCAGGGCTGGGGCAGAGCAGGGGTGGGAGCCATGGGGAAGAGGCAAAGCAGGGGCTGGAGCAGCATGCAGCTGCGTAGTGCCCCAAATTTCCTGGTGCCTTACGCAGCTGCATATTTTGCATATGGGTAGGGATAGCCTTGCCTGGGGTAGTTACTATAGCCTTACTGCCTGAGAGGAAGGGTTGTCTTCTGGTTATAGCAATGACCAGGACCCCAGGTATCATGGTTAAACTTCTGACTCTGCTATAGGTTTCCTATGTGATGTTGAGCAAGCCATTTAGACCCAGATCCACAGAGGCACTTAGGCTCCTAAACCCCAGGTTTAGGAGCCTAAGTCCCAATTTTAGCTCCACTGACATCTACAAAACTCCCAGGGAACACTGTAGACACCTAAGTTTCTGCCTCTGGACATGCACACGGCTGTCTCACTCTAGGCATCTGGACACCTATCTCCTACCTATGCCCCAGAATGATTCACAAACTGGGAGAAGATAGGTTTTTGGCCACCTAAGTCACAAGCAGGGCCTGATCTGGTAGTTGGTCTCTGAGCACACGTACCAGATTTGGTACCATTCAAAATCTCACCAAAGAAGAGGCCCCGCAGCTTTTAGCCCAGTGGCTAGTGTACTAACCTGGGAGAGCCAGGTTCAATTCCACACATACATACTCCAAGAGGGGGAAAGAGATATGTGAACAGGGGTCTCCCACCTCTCAGGAACAGGCATTAACCACTGAGCTATGAGATATTCCAACCTGGGGCACCCTCAGTGTCTCCTGTTGAAGCTCTTTTACTGTGGCTATAAAATGAGTCACTACCACAGGGAGACTGGACCCTGGGTCTCCCATGTGGGTGCCTTAATCATGGGACTATAGAATTGTTCTCTCTCTGCCCCTTCTTTCTCCCCTCCAAGATACACCTTAGGCATCTCAGCTTCCTGACTCAGGAGGCACATTTTCATTCATGGATCACTCAGTAGAGATTGGTGTCTGCACCTGTCTCAGAGAGGGGCAGGGTTTAGCGTGCATCCTGTCATCAGCATCTCCCGGTGACTACTTTAGGCAGCTCCCTGCCTAGCAAACTGACTTATGTGTATTGCATTCTAAGGCCCCTATCCTTCCCTCTTCATTGGCTAGGGAGACAAGGCACCTTACTCAGGCTATGTGGATTTCAGTGGAATTCCCGTGCGATTTTCTAGGCACCACGGTTCTCACCCCTGCAATGCCTAACTCCCTTTGTAGATCCAGGCCCTAATGTCTCTGTGCTTTAGTTTTCCACCTGTACAGAAGAAATGATAATACTTCGTTTGTCTGACTTCTTGATCAAGGTTATAAACTCTTTGAGGCGTTTGCAGCAGGCTGATCTGTCCTCTTAATAGGCATCCCAGGTATGTATACGCTGCAATTTGAAACCTGCAGCTAGCCCATGCCAGTTAGGGTTGCCAACCCTCCAGGATTGTCCTGGAGACTCCAGGAATAAAAGATTAATCTTTAATTAAAGCTTATGTCATGATGAAACCTTCAGGAATACATCCAACCAAAACTGGCAACCCCAGTGCCAGCTGACTCAGGGTAATGGGCCGTTTAGCCCAAGTGTGAACTTCTACATTTTCATTAGAGTCCTGACTCTAGGACCCTGAGAGGTGGGAGAGTCCCAGAGCTTGGGCTGAAACCCGATCCCAAATGTCTACACTGCAGTTTAACAGCCCTTTAGCCCAAGGCCCTCAAGCCAAGGTCAGCTGGCATGTGCCAGCCACAGGTATCTAATTGCAGTACAGACATACTCCCCATTATAGAGTTGGTCCCCCTGACATTCCTGGTTAGGCATGGCTCATGAGGCTATTGCTCTCTGTTACTAGGTCACCCCGTTAGTTAGCTGAAAGTGTCTCTGCAGCAGCTTTCAGAGGGCTGGGTTTATGTTTTCTTTTCGCTATGTGATCTATCAGTTCTCACTGTAATTGTCGTTTGCAGTCTGTGATCATAGCTGACTATACTTCCAAGTCATTGTGCTCAGAATGTAAATGCTAAATGTTAGCTCAGAATGTCAATGTTACTCCTTTGCTACAAAAATAACCCATTCACTGGTTCAATCATGCCTTATTTCAGAAGCTTGCTTTGTGAGAATACATATTGTCCAGACAGCTTTACTTGTCACCCACAGCCCTATGTTACAAAGCAGGGTAAAGGGACAGTTTCCTTCCCTTCAAAAAGGAAAATACTATTAATTATTTTTTTTTAAAAAGCAGCCTCACATCTGTATAATGTAAGTAGAAACTGGCAATTCTGCTACTTTACATGCAGAATAATGCAACCCTCCTGAACATTTTCACTGACAACTCAGAGATTGTCTATGATGCTCTGGCTGTGCCATGCCCATAAGTCTGCAACTCTGACATCGGTCTTAGCAGATAACAAGAACTTGTATGTACAGTATATAGCATCTTTCACACCACTCTCTCCTGGTGTGGTATACAACTAGCTATAATCATTACAAACAGTTCAAAGCTCTGGAAGATGTACGCTTCTTTAGTCTTCTCTGAACTGAAGAGACAGGCTTTGCATCTCAAACTACACTAGGCAGAGAATTCCATAGCAATATATTAAAATGCCCTGGATTCCCATTGACACTAAGTTATAGCTGGTGCAAACCAAATAACCACGTGACCATAATAGCTGTCTTGGAACATTAAAAGAGAAAATTGGCTATAGAAGTTGGCTTCAGTCCTCTAGTTTCTTTAAAGAGAGGACAGTTAGGTCTTATGGTTAAGCCCTAGGAGTCAATTCAAGACATCTGGATTCCTGGCTCTACAACTGACTTCCTACATAAGTCTTTCAATACTTGATGTCTTTTTTGGAAGTCCCAATTCCTGGAGTCATGTTATATGAGAATATTAGTTTTCACTAAGAAAGTAACTTTCTAGCCCTCAGGATTGCAAAGAAAAGTTTGAAAAACTTGAAGGTTAAAGGGTCAATCTAGAAGACAAAAAGAACCTAACATTTATTATTTTTTAAAATCTTATATTTTTCAGCCATCCATGATTTTTGATCACTTGGGGGCTGATAGTATTTCTCCCACCATTTGTCTGCCCTGTCTATTTGTAATTACAATTTCTTTAGGGTAGGAACTGCCTCTTACTATATATTTGTATAGGGCCTAGCACAATAGGATTTTGATATTGGTCAAAGCCTATACACACTACTGTAGTAATAGTGATGAAAGAAGAACTTCAAAGTAAGGGAGCCAGTGCAAAGATTTTTTCATAGTAATAATGCTTAAATAGCTGCAAAACTATAAGGATGCTGGCCACATCATGAGTGAGAAGCATCCATTGTATGTTGACCCCAGTTCCCCAATCTTTACAGACATGGGTGAGCACCTACTCATGTGACTAAAAATGGGACTACTAACAAGAATAAGTGCTCAGCAACACAAGTGTGGGTTGCACATGTGGGCTGGATGTTTTCAGTTCCTTAAAATAAAGAATTTCTGCAGTCTAGCCTTAAAGTGCAGTTCTGCTCTGTAAAGTGATCCTCTGAAATCGGGGCTCTTTGTTTATTGTCTCTCTAATCCTAGATTAAGTTTGTTCAGTTTTGAAGTAAAAGGATGAGGATTTTTTTTAAAACACCTATCAGCCCTGCAAATGGAATGCAAATTGGGTTCTTTTTCCTTTTCACACATCACCGCTTATAGTAAAATGGCTGCAGGTCAAATTATGTTTTTGATCACACCTATGCAACCTCACTGATGGCATAATAATTGAGAAACAAACATAACAACTAAATCAAGACAGTAGATGAGGTTAACTTTAACCCAGGGTAAATCCCTTGAAGTCCACGAAGTAAAAGTAGGGTTGAATATGGCGATAAAACCAACTGATCATTTGTATTGCATCATGACAGGTTTCAGAGTAGCCGCCGTGTTAGTCTGTATCCGCAAAAAGAACAGGAGTACTTGTGGCACCTTAGAGATGAACAAATTTATTTGAGCATAAGCTTTCATGGGCTACAGCCCACTTCTCCAGTTTTTTTCTCCTGCTGATAATAGCTCATCTTAATTAATTAGCCTCTTACTCCACCTTTTCATGTTCTCTGTGTGTATATATATATATATATAATCTTCTTACTATATGTTCCATTCTATGCATCCGATGAAGTGGGCAGTAGCCCGCGAAAGCTTATGCTCAAATAAATTTGTTAGTCTCCAAGGTGCCACAAGTACTCCTGTTCTGTATTTCATCAGAAATTTTTCAGTACTGGCAAACGTTGAAGACCAGATACCAACAGTAATATGCTTTTTAAATTTCATTCCATCAGCCTCATCTTTCAAAGCATCTCTCACAATGATGTGAAACTGACACTACCAACCCAATCTCTATTTTTATAGTATTTCATTATGTTCAAAACTTTTCTCATTGACAATAAAAAAGTATAAGCTATACTGGAAAATATCGAGCTTTAAAAAAAAATCAAGGATATATATTTTTAATTCTAAATCGCTCTTGCTGAGTATTACTGTCAGCCTGATGCTATCTTGTGCGTAGCAAAATGATGTTTTAGTAACAGAACAGAGATGCATATTCATCAGCAAAACAGAGCATAATTCTGTCTGACACAAAGACAGGCTTTGTTATACTCAAAAATGGACTTGCAATGATACAGTAATGAGTGGTATCACCAGGGATGAGTGGGAATATCTCAACAACAGATGATCATCCCCCATCAGAGCTTCTGTTTTGTTTGGATTCCATTTGATAAAGCTGTAGGACGTCTATTACTGAACGGAAACCAGATGAATTTACTGCAGTGGCTCTGTCCATTGCCAGCAGGTGTATAATGCTTCACTAGAAGAAAGAATCACTATCACTGTGTGCAAATGGACAGACGTGCACCCTGCTGTAAGTTGCATGTAGGAGTTCAAGGGGCAGAGATAATGAGGAGTAGTGTGAATAGATAGCAGATTAGGCCATTCCAAAGTGGAATGCATGGGAAGGGATGGTGCAACAGCACACAAAGAGGATTACTGCATTAGGAAACTGCTGTACGAGGTTTCCATCCTGCCCAGCCCTAGAGGAGTGCAAGGTGGGACGTTTCCGCACACATGCATTCCTGCACAAAGCACAGTGGCAGCCCTTGCATTCTCCTGAGCACTAGGATCATGCCAGGCTAGTTTCCACCCGTGACGCTAGCTTCTCCAGAGTGATTGGGGAGTGGTAGGGCACATTCATAAAACCGTGCCCCACTCCCCCACATCGCTGCTCCTCCTGTGCAGGAAGGAGTGCACCATGCTTCCCTGATATACTTCAACTGCAACTGCACTCCTGTGCTCCCATTAACACTGTGCTTATGTAACACCAACAGACCCCGGTCCTCAGCAGGCAGGATCGAACCTGGGGCCTTTGGAGCTTAGTGCATGAGCCTCTACTGCATGAGCTAAAAGCCAATCATCTGTTAGCTAAGGCTGTAGAGCAGACTCATTTAACTCTCTCTAAATGGTCTCGGTGCCACTAGATGGAACAGAACACCACACCCAGAAGGTCTGTGGGTTACATTTGCCTGAAGTGCAATTCTTTCTGGAGCTTCTGCTGGAATGATGCACTCCCTCACTGTACCCTTCGGAGGCTGTGCCACCATTTAGGCATTAGACTGAACAAAGCCCAAATCAAATGCACTACTGTTGTTGTACCAGCAAGTCATGTCTATGGCCCCAAACCTGCAGACTCCTGTATGGGACCCTATTGACTTCAGTGGGACTTGAATCTGCCCACACAAAGCTCATTGCAGCATCAGGGCCTAAATTCTGACTTGATTGCTGTATTCGTAATATGGATGAATAAGTCATTGTACGGTCTTTTTAAAAAAATTGCTCTTAAGAAGGAAACTATATAATAACCATTAGGTGGCGCTATAGCCCCAGGGTTCATCTTCCCAAGAAGCACTAGCACAGTGAAACAATGTACAGTGTGTACGCAGAGCTAAAAAATTAAATGGACAGTCAGATTAGCTGCTCTACTAACACCACAAAAGGATATTAATACTGAATTAAATGTTTCATATTCTTTCACTTTTCACCATTTATGCCAATTGTCTACTTTTTTACGTTTGATTCACCATGGGCAATGAAAACAGACTTGTCTGTTTGTTTGTCTGTATTCAGAGTAACAGCCGTGTTAGTCTGTATTCGCAAAAAGAAAAGGAGTACTTGTGGCACCTTAGAGACTAACCAATTTATTTGAGCATAAGCTTTCGTGAGCTACAGCTCACTTCATCGGATGCATACTGTCTGTAGTCATTTTCACTTTGGTTCTCACATTGGCAGGATGTTTCAGTGTTTGGATTGCAGCAGAATGTTTAGAGCCAAACAAATGGTTTTTAAACAAACTATTAAAAGTTACTAAAATATTTCTGTTAACACTATGTTTTGTGTTGCAGTAGAAACTAAAAGGCCCATTCAGCTATTAGGGCTCTATTATACTAGTCACTGAAACAAGTTTTTACATTGCATGGCTACACAACATACACTATATGAATATGGGTTTATGACTGTCCATTACATCAAGCACACAAAAAACATTCAGCAATATATCTTCTCACCACTTTCTGAATTTAAATATGAATTGAATAATTTTAAACGCTTAGCATCCATGTATGGAAAGCTCCAAATAGGATGGGTTTTACATTATAGAGAGTCAGATATTCATGGTGCTTCACAAACCCAAAAAGAGACAGAGCGGGATTTTCAAAAATGTACCGGATTGGCCTAATTCTGATAAAACTGTCAGTGACTTCAAGAGGAACAAAGATAGGTCAGCATTGAACATACTTCTAGGCTATGATCAGCCAGGCCTGCCTAGGAAGAAATCTGTAGACGAGGATCTGGGGATTATAGTGGATCACAAAACTAAATACAAGTCATCAGTGTAATAGTGTTGCAAAAAAAAAAAAAAAAAAAGCAAACATCATTCTGGGATGTATTAGTAGGAGTGTTGTAAGCAAGACAAGAAGTAATTCTTCCGCTCTACTCAGCACTGATAAGACCTCAGCTGGAGTACTGTGTCCAGCTCTGGGCATCATTCTTCAGGAAAGATGTGGACAAACGGAGAAATTCCAGAGGAAAAAAACAAAAATTATTAAAGGTCTGAAAATATGACCTACAAGGAAAGATTGGGGGGGAAAATGGGTTTGTTTAGTCTGGAGACGAGAAGCCTGAGAGTGGACATGTTAATAATGTTCAAGTAAATAAAAGGTTGTTACAAAAGAGGAGGGTGATAAATTGTTCTCCATAACCACTGAATACAGGAGAAGTAGTAATGGGCTTAAATTGCAGCAAGGGAGATTTAGGTTAGACATTAGGAAAAAATTCCTAACTGTCACGGTAGTTAAGCACTGGAACAAATTACCAAGAGAGGTTGTGGACTCTCCATCACTGGAGGTTTTTAAGAGCAAGTTAGACAGATCCTTGTCAGAGATGGTCTAGAACAGTGATAGTCAGACTGAGGCTTTCGGAACTGCAAGTGGCTCTTTAATGTTTCTCCTGTGGCTCTTTGCAGCACATGATACTAAAACTCTGTAAAAAGAAAAGGAGTACTTGTGGCACCTTAGAGACTAACCAGTTTATTTGAGCATGAGCTTTCGTGAGCTACAGCTCACTTCATCGGATGCATAGCATATCGTGGAAACTGCAGAAGACTTCATCGGATGCATAGCATATCGTGGAAACTGCAGAAGACCTTCTGCAGTTTCCACGATATGCTATGCATCCGATGAAGTGAGCTGTAGCTCACGAAAGCTCATGCTCAAATAAACTGGTTAGTCTCTAAGGTGCCACAAGTACTCCTTTTCTTTTTACGAATACAGACTAACACGGCTGTTACTCTGAAACCTAAAAACTCTGTGTGATTTAATTATTAACCAGTCTAAGTTATTAACCAATTATAGTTTATAAATAATAATACTTCAGTCATTTTGGTGTATATTATATATAAACAGTAAATGAAACAGTGAGTTCACACGACTGTGGCTCTTTTGGGTAATGTTGATGCTAATCTGGCTCTTGAACCACTGAGCTCTGAGTTTCACTGGTCTAGATAATACTTCTTCCTGCCTCAGCTCAGGGGACAGTACTAGAGGACCTACTGAGGTCCCTTCCAGTCCTACAATTCTATGATTCTAAGACATCTTCAGTCCTAAAAATAATTATTTCAGAAAGTTATGTGACCAAAAAATAGTGGTTTACAAAAAAGTGCATCAGATACCATGGTGATGAGTGAGGCATAAATAGATAGCAGCCTGAACTGCACGTACAGTGTTGCTACAGTGACTGTATTCAGTATTACACTTTTAGTATTCTGGTTCCTGAAATAATGAATATACTGTCATAGGGAATTATTAAAATATTTAAACTTCTGTTAAAATATAGGACCTTGATCCTGCAATGACTTACGCACATGCTTAACTTTATGCACGGTGAGTATTAACTGCAATGGGAATACTCACCATGCATAAAATTAAATACAGGTCTATGTACTTGCACGCTCAAGACCTAAGACCTTGTTCCTTCCCATAGTTTTTTCAAATTATGTTTTGGTTTGTGACATATCCGTACCATAGACATAAGCAGGTTAATGGCATCCCAATTGCAGTCAGAAAGTCTCAGATCCCTACAATTAGATATTATCATCCAGTGTATGTTCATAAAAATCTCTGAAGAATTCTATGATTTCATTCATTTGTTCTTGCAAACCCACAAGTGTGGGTAAATTTATACCATGGTAAGAGAGTATAAATGAGCTGGATATGTGTTCCTAACCTCTCCCAACAGTGAGGGTTTTTTTGTTTGTGTGGTTTTTTTTTAAAGAGAGAGATGTGAATTTAATACATTGTCCTTTCCCAGGGTCAAAGTGGCCAGAAAAAGAGAGACCATAATCTTGGAAAGTTTCAACAGAAAAGAGAAGCTAGATATCATTTGGTTCATGCCTCCCCATACACACTCCCTCTGGTCCCCGCCTCCTCTTCCTTCCTGCTCTGATTGTAGCCATTTCTCCTCTTCACTTGTCTCCAGTCTGTTTCAGATGTCACCATATTCTCACTGGAGAAACCCATTCCCTAGAGAAACAGCACAGTCCTCTTCCTTTTGATTTCCTCGGTAGCCTCCATCCCCAGCACATATTTAGTTCTCTATATAGAGCTAACTTGACATGCTGTAGGCACTCCACTTGCAAGAAACAGACCTTATATCAGCATTCAGGAAACTGGGAACACAGCTGTGGCTTGACTTGAAAAATGGTATTTGATGTAAGTAATTGTGCAGACTAATGTAACATCCAGGGTTCTTAATCAGACAAACTAGATCAAAACATTTTAGATTCTGTTTTTGCAGACTTGAATCTGCAGTTTCGCAGAATAGCGCTGCCCCTCATAGAACGTGATATGGTTCTGATCCTGCGATCTGTTCCACGCATGCAGATCCTTGTGTCCATGTGGAGACTCACTGACTTCAATGACTTGTCCATCCATGCAGATCCAACTGAAGGACTGTGGCCTAAAGTTGCAAAATATTATTAATGCACTGAAATATATTGTGGCCTCACATCATTATGGCATAAAAGGCCATCCAGAAGTTTATAATTAAATTATCATACACTCTTTAGGCCAAGTTTTCTGATCCATTCTGTCTCTTTTGCACTGCACAAGCAACACAAAGGGAATGGAAACTGACCCTTACTACTGGATTGAGGACTCTCCTAGCATAGGAGAGTTCTGTCTGTATGGAATTGGCATATCAAGCTGTTTTGTCACCCTCCCTGCTGACCCAGAATAGAGGGAGTGTTGAGGGCAGTGAATGATGTGTCAGGGTTAGGGAGGAGGCATGGTCTGGCTATGCTCAGCTGACAGTCCCTGGGGACTGTTGCCAGCTGTGCTGGGCAGAGACTCAGGGAGCTGTAATCAGCTCCCTGATAATCTTCCGCTCTGCTGCACACAGCATAAATATGTTGCAGGACAGCCTTTAATCTGTTGCTGCAAAGTCCTTGTTTTAATTAATGGAGATCTTGGGACAGTTTTTCAAATCTGCCCACCTAAATTATACCTACATAATTGTGTGCTTAACGATTTTTGGCTGCAAAATGGGCACTTATGCACACAAAGTAATTATTCTGCATATACATATGTGGGTTTTGCAGCCACAAAATAAGAGCACACATATATTTTGAAAGTCCATGTTAAGCAGCTTGCAGTAGAAGTTTGGCCCCTTGTATCATAGGCCTGTGACCAGGCCTCTTGGTTTCTATGGCTTAACAACAACATAGCATTCATGGAACACAGAACTTGGCACACATTAATTTTTGTTTTTGTTTTTTTGCTACTCATGGTGCCAGGATCTTAAATAACTGTTTTAAGACAAAATTGCAGACCAATGGTATTTTATAGGAGATATTAAATCTGAAAATAACAGTTTATGCAAAAACGGACTCATCTTTAATTACAGTAGCTGCACCAGCTTCATGGCTTCATACAGAAGAAACGTAGCTGCCTGCGGTAGAAAAGCAATTTATTGGGAACAGAAAGGTATTTATTACCAAGCCAGTTAGGATCCAGCTTCGAGAATTAAAAGCATTTCCTATCACTCATTCTTCCACAATAAGGTGGCATGCAATTAAAAATAAACTGCCTGTAGCATTACCCACACCTTGTCTGAGTCACACAAAGTCTCCCTCTCCCCCTCCCCAATTAGCTGCTGCTTTTAGATCTGCTGCAATAGCTCCAACTACATGGGAGTATGCAAATTAGTTTCTAATCCTATTTAAAATTGTTGTAGTTGGGCCACACTGACCAGATAATAGTGTTTAATCCATGTTATCAGAAGCCAGTTTCTAGATCTAGAAACAATCCCAAACCACAGAGTTAGGATCTGACTGAACTTTCCCAAAGTTTGAGGATGGTCTGTTACAGGGTTCAGGCTATGGTAGAGACAGGCGAAGTTCAGAGCTGGACATGAAATTCTCCAAAACTTGGGGGTGTCTGTATTTTAATGTTGGTTCAGGTCCATTTCTATTAAAATTCTTTTATTAGCATGGGTAAAACTTCCACATGAACGCTACTAGTCATACGGAGATGAAAAACAAAGCTCTTGCTGCACTTTTAATTAATTGCCAATTAGTCACCAGGCAGTACTGGGTTTACAGTAGCACCATGGAGCAGGCCCATGCTCAGAAGGGGCCCCGGCCTCCTCCACTTGCACTGCTCCCCAAGACCCCGCCAGCCTGCCCCCCACCCACCACTTGCTCCTCTCAGCCAGCTGGCCAAGGGCTCTTCTCCGTCCTCTGGCCCCACCCTGGCCAGACCCCAGTATACCTCTGGCTCTGGGCAGTCTCTGCTTCCCGCCACCTGTGGGGCCCCATCTGTCTTGCTGGAGCGGAGCCGCCTGGGACCAGTGCAGAAGCCTGGCCAGTCTCAGTCAGTTGCGGCGGGGGGGGGGGGGAACAGAGTAGGGGGGCTTGGCTGGGCGTAGGTGAGGTGGGTGTAGAATGTGGAAGCCTTCTTTAAAAGAGAAAGCAGAGTCTTAGGAAGGAAGGCCGGCCTGTGCCCTGCTTCAGAATGGGATAGAAGATTCTTAGGGGTTTGGTGTTGGTTTGGACTTTAATACCCTGGAAGGTGGAATGTTCTGTTTCTTTAGCTGGAGGGCTGAGTCACTTCAGCAACCAACCTGTGCTGGAAGGCTGGAAAACCTCCGTAAAAGAAAACTAAGGCAGCGGCTATCCTGCAGCCAGAGTGGGTAGGTGGTGCTATGACAGACTGCAGAAGGCATGGCTATGACTCCACCATTGCAGATGGTTATTCAGCCCCATGCAACTGGTCCTGCACAGGTACCAGGAGTGGCCTTTAAACCACTATGCTCAGTTCCACGGCACCTCCTATGAAACACTCTGCATACCCGAACAGAGGGTCTGGGGCACACCTGAAGAGGCACAGCTGTATATTGGGTTACAGTTGGAGAGGCTAAGAACCCCTGAAATAAAGTGTCCAATAGCTACACTGGCATAATTTAAGACCCTATCATTACATATGACACATTCAAAGATATTATAACGTTTAAAAGGAAACAGATTTATTTTTTACCATCTGGCCTTGTTGTATGACATTAATGTGTGGGAGTCATGCTTACTAAGTAAAAAAATGAAGCAGATGTTTACGTGAGGCTCTGCACTGCAGCTCTATCAAGTAATTATATGGTACACTTTGGAGCCAGGGAGATATGATTTAACTTGTACTTTAGTCTTTCTCATACTCACTGTTGATATTTTGCTGTCTTGACAAGCTGCCTTGTTTGCTGTCTTGAGGTCACATTCAGCCCTGGTGTAAGCAGCTGCACTTCCACAGCTGAAGTCAACAGAGTTATTGCAGGGCTGAACTTAACACTGGAACAATTGTATTGAAAATGTCTTTTAGTTTCTAGAGCTCAATGGTGTAAAGCTTCCCCTTGACTTTCATGGAAGTTCAGGATGTTCAGCACCTTGCAGATCAGACTCAAAATGAGCAAATTGGTCTTGATGCCACCAAAGTGACCCAAGAAGATTGGTTTTCTCATTCCACTTTCAGGCCTGGATTTATTTAACACGCTTGCTGACGATCAGCTTGTGAGGGTAAATGGCACTCTGATTAAAAACTGCAGATGATCTGAAATTGGGAGGCATTGTAGATAGCAAGGAGAACAGAAAAATAAAACCATAGAACCTGGACAAATTAGAAATAGGAGATTAAATGCAAATTAATCTGGTGAAAAATAATCCAAAAGAGGGTACCAGGACAGATCTTTGGCCTTGATCCAGGCACTCTGTACTATTCAGGCAGTGCAAAAATTCTGGGAAGCTCCCCAGAAAAGGGAGTTGGGAATTCTTTGGCAGCTATAGCTACACTACCTGCTTTTCTGGCCCTTCTGTGGTGAGGGCAGGTTGGGGTAGAGAGAGGAGTATCAGGTGTGTAGAAAGGTGGCATAGAGCTGCCTCCTCCTTCCCCTCCAGCTACATGGTATATGGTGGGCCAGGGTAACAATGGGATGGAGATATTTTAATGCAACAATAGTGAAAAAAGGGAGACTAAATATAGATAAATAAAAAATATCCTCCAGAGATTGCTGCAGATTCTTAACCAGGAATTCAGAAAACCAAAGAAGAGACTGCCCCCAGAGAGTCCTTCTCCGTTTCAAATACACTGAGTTGGGGGCTTGCTAGGACTGGACTTTAGGAGCCTCAGCTGGTGTAAGTTGTAGTAACTCCATTGACTTCCATGTAACAATGCTGATTTACACCAGCTAAGGATCTGACCCTATACATTAGGAGAATATTCAGAGGGTGAAATTCACTCCCATGCAAAAAGAAAAGGAGTACTTGTGGCACCTTAGAGACTAACCAATTTATTTGAGCATAAGCTTTCGTGAGCTACAGCTCACTTCGTCGGATGCATTCAGTGGAAAATACAGTGGGGAGATTTATATACACACACAACATGAAACAATGGGTGTTTATCATGCACACTGTAAGGAGAGTGATCACTTAAGATGAGCTATTACCAGCGGGGGGGGGGGGGGGGGAACCTTTTGTAGTGATAATCAAGGTGAGCCATTTCCAGCAGTTAACAAGAACGTCTGAGGAACGGGGGGGGGGGGGGGGGGGGGAGGGGGAAATAAACAAGGGGAAATAGTTTTACACATCTTAAGTGATCACTCTCCTTACAGTGTGCATGATAAACATCCATTTTTTCATGTTCTGTGTGTATATAAATTTCCCCACTGTATTTTCCACTGTGCATCCGATGAAGTGAGCTGTAGCTCACGAAAGCTTATGCTCAAATAAATTGGTTAGTCTCTAAGGTGCCACAAGTACTCCTTTTCTTTTTGCGAATACAGACTAACACGGCTGCTACTCTGAAACTCCCGTGCAGTGGGCCAGTGCCCACCTCCTAGCCACTTGACCATTCACACCACTGAGAAATGTTGAGTTTAAATGGAGTCTAAATAATGCAGAGGGCTTGAACCATTTTTCCGCTCCAGTGTGAATGCCATTCAGAATGTAAGCATAAGCTTCGGTACCTGATTTAGGGAGCTCCCAGTCACATCACAGTGGAGAGAAAATGAGAGGACCTTAAATTTGAAATGCAATGTGGCAGGAAAGAAAGCAAATGCTATTTTAAGATATGCATCCAGAGGTATTGCATCATGACCAAGGAAGAGTTAGTTTTCTCTACATGATAGTGGTGAAACTGCATCTAGAATGGTGAGCTAGACCCTCAGCTACTATAAATCAACAGAGCTTTATTGATGCAATTGACTATATCATCTCAAACACCTTCATCCCACTGTATGCGGGGTCATTGTACACACAGCACAGTTGAGTGGGGAAGTTGGGTCTAAGCATTGACTTCAATGGGACAACAACTATTTACACCACCTGACCCCTCCATTTGTTTCTGGGCACCCCAGCACCAGAAAGAGGTTGATAAAGTGGAGAAAATTCAGAGGCAACCAATAAAAACGGTGAAGGGACTAGAGAGACTGATGTATGAGGCAACAGTAGAAGAACAAAAGGCCTGATCCTGCTCTGATTGAAGTCCATTGTAGTTTTCCCATTTTCTTCAATAGAAGCAGGTCCTACCTTTATCGTTCTATCTACAGCCTTGCTAAATGAGAATTAAGGGGAATATATGAAACCCATTTACAAGCATTCAGAGCCTTTGAACAGTATTGGAGGGAGAAGAGGAAGGGTAGGACAGTATAAAGTGAGTTAAGCAGGTATAACTAGAAGTAAAGGAATAGAATTCAGCAAAGGAAAATTTAGACTGGGTATCAGGAGAGCAATCTGAATAGTGAGGAACATGGAGTCCCCCTATTCCCACCACTGTCGCTTGAGTAATTTCAAACTAGAGGCAATAACATACTATTGGAAACAATCCTACACTGACCGAGGGATAAAGAAGATGGGTTACTAGGTCTTTTCCATCTCCAGATTTTGTGACCCAGTGATTCCATTGTTACTGCCTGGTAGGTAAAACTGGATATCAACATAATGTGTAGTGTGGGACCAACATACATATTTTTCATGGTAGCTAATAGACTTTTCAGAATGCTGAAATATTTACTGAACTGACCTCTAAACATGTATTTTCTATGAGCTAAATAGATGTTCCGAAGAGAGATTGGAATAACTATAAGTATTCGGTGCTAAAGACCATTTCCTAAGAATATTTCATTTTTTCCATCATAAGCCTTCAATCATTGTTTATCTGATAGCTCAGAAGTGCCATCAAATAAAAGCTTCATTTTTCCATCTCATAATGAAAGGAAATGCTTAAGAAACAGGGACAAGAAAAGGGGTAAGTGCAGTAGATGGATTAGCAGCTCTACCTTCCAGTGTAGATTTTCTAAGCAGGGCATTATTAATTAGTAACATTCTTAATATCACCACAAAATCACAGATGGTATAAAATAGTGATGGTGTCCTCCTCCCACAATTAATTCTCCTCGTTGAGAATGCAGATACACAATTGACCTTCTTTTAAAGCAGACCTTGTATTTTATTCAGGTTCTCACTCCTGCTACCACACCCTTATGGGAAGGGGTGACTGGGACAGATATTTGTATCAGTGCTATTAGAAGCCATAGGAAAGGAAGGTCTGTACCAGGGTTAACTCTTCAAAACAAAGGGCCAGATTTTTCCTGACGTACGCACCTTAGGCTTGACCCAAAACCCACTGAAGTCACTGGAAAGGCTGCCACTGACCTCAATAGGGTAGGGTTTGAATGAGGCTCCTTGTGTAGCCTCGCTGACTTCAGTGGCTTGCACAGGTGTAAGTCAGTGTAAAATCTGTGCTTCCAGGAATTTTAAATAACTTCCACAATGCTGAGTGTCCTCAGTAAAACAAACGTCATAAGTACACCCAGCCTCATCTCTGCCTTCCTAACAAGAAGCACTCTCATCTTCCCCACAACTACTGAACCATCCAAAGTACCCTTGTGCTGTCCTCAGCCTCATAGCAGAGGCCAGCTATCCTCCTTTGGTGCCTTGCCTTCCTGAAGAACCCTCCAGAAGTCTCCACCTGAATCCCTTGTGTGGTGCTGGTCCCGCTCTATGCCTCTCCTTCCCTCCCCTCCAGCTCTGTCTAAGAGCCCCTAGATGTCCATTTGTACCTCCTTCCAATTGCCAGTTCCTGACTGACAGAAGCACAGATGGGAACACTGTGAAGCATAGCGTGTAGGTGACTTTTCCCCAGCTGTGTGCTTTTCCTGAGGCCATGGCCCCTTTTACCATGATTATCAGAGGCTGGTGAATTTTTCATCTCCTTGGTCACTCATTGTCACAATTCCCTGCACCTCCCAACCCCTGCACAACAAAGAAGGGATAATGAGGGGGCTAGTTTCCTGTTTCTCTGAAAAATGGTCAGTTTTCTAAAGGTTAAAACAGATCTTAAAGGCCAGATTCTCAGCTTGGTGTAAATCAATGTAGCTGCATTCAGTGAAGCAATGCTAATTTATTACACTTGAGTATCTGTCCTAAAAACTATTGGAATAATAAAATCATAGAAAATAGAGATAGAAAAGAACTATTAGGCCATCTCATCCATCCCCTGGAACTGGCTATACCAATTGTTTTATGCTTTGGCCAGTCTAGCTTTAGCCGTTTCAGACTCCACTAAGACATTCCATTTCTGATTTGCGAGCACTTCTGAGATAAATGTATTTTGAGTGAATAATTTATGCTTGTGATATTTAAAGAACAGAGACTAAACTCCATTTAGTGAATTCACACACTGAACTAGCTTAGTGCAAGCAGCTGCAATGCTTCATTCCCTATCTCCCTGCACTATACTGACCTGCGAAAGACCTTAACCCATACCTAATGAGAGTACCCTCTTTAGGGGAAAGTGGCTATTTCAGGACCAATCTACATTATTAATAAACAGACTGTTAAAGCATGATTGTTTAACATGTTTTGGTCCTGCATGTGTATTATAACCAAGCTTAAAAAAACACCCAAACCACTATAGCCCTGGAAAAAACCAGGGCTCACTCTTCATGCTGCCCTATTCCTGCCTCACACTTGAGCAGACTTCAAATTATGCTGTCTGGTGCCATCTGCTGAATCCACAGGGGATGAGCTAACAATACTGAACTCATTTCCCCACTTACTGAAGGAACTTGGCTTGTGTTCAAATTTCCTTGAAGGTAAATAATTGGTATTTTGATTGTTAACTCAGATAATACTGAGGAAGGAGGGAGATAAAGGAATTTCATTTTGCAGCATTGACCTTATGGATATCACTGTGACAAGATACAATAATAAAAGAAACAACATGATCACTTTGCCAGTGCCACTGAATTACAAGCCATGGCTAAAATGAAGAGGTCTGAATGTGCTTTACAGATAAGTAAAAGAAAGATCTAAGAGTGGATATTGCTGAAAATGGATATTTAATAGAGTTACATTCCCTACTGTGGATTTAGGTGATCATTAAGCTACCTACATAGTTTGTTTTATTTCTAACTAAATGCAATGATCAGAGCAATTAATAAAATAGTTTTAGTGAATAATAATCTTGTTTAGCTGATGTGTAATATTAAATAACCGAATTGTTGGGTTTTTTTTTAAATAACCCCGCAAGCATATTCCAATAAATTCCACCCAGTTGTGCAGTGGTTTAATTTATGTGTATACTGAGGCCCCAAACCTGCATATACCTAACTTTATGCTCTGTCAGTAGTCCCAGTGAAGTCATTGAACATCTATAGAATTAGAGAAAATTATAAAGAGCACAGCTTTTTGACCAAATTCATGCAAAATGTACTAAAGTTAAAAGGACAAATATACTGCAATCAGGTGTAAGCCACCTACTGTTCCTGGTACCATATAAACCTTTCAGTGAGGTTGTATTTATTTACATTTGCTTTGAAGGTAGCATTTTTATAACTTCCTCACCAGGTTGTGGATTTTATTCTTCAAAGAACCTTTGTCAATTGCTTTTCAAGTTCCTTTTTAAACTCTTTGTTGTTTGTGATGTTCTCTTTTAAAGGTGGAAAGGGAAATGTTTGCAAATTCCCAGTGTAGGGCCTGCCAAGCTCTCACTTAGTTGGAAAGAGGCTTCTGCATTTTGTATTAATTTTTATGTGGTTTTTAAAGTACCAGCTTCTGCTGATGAAGAATTTCGATGAGTGAGTTAATGAAACTTGAGAATCTTCTGAATTTCAATAGTCACAGTCCGATGGCCACTGATTTTTCTCATATCCATTTTCTTGACAAATCAGCTGTTTTTAGTACAGGAGAAGCCAAAAGGCCTACCATTTTATTTCTCTAACATGAGCCAGTAAATGAATGAAAATATGAATGTACATGGTGCTAAGGAACAATGTGTGGCCTGATCCTCCACTCCTTACTCCTGGGAAAATATTGCAAAATATTTCCCACAGGGGTTCACCGAAGTTTAAAAATTACTTCCCTTCACTTGTGCTCACTCCCTTTGGAGTTGGCTTTTTGCAAAAATTTGAACGGTCGAGTTTTTCTTAAGGAAATGCTTGTGATAAGCAAATTTAAGGTTACTTGTATATTCACACCAAAAGGAAAATACTTTATATGAGCTGACAGGCAGGATGCTCCAGGGGTTAGGGAACTAACCTAGGATATGAAGACCTAGATTCTATTCCCTGCTCTGCCACTCACTTCCTGTGTGACCTTGAGCCATTAAAGTATTTATGATAGGTTTAACACAAGAAGGAGATAGCATTCTCATAGCCTTGGCACAGAGGAAATTAAAGAAGACAGAAAAGAATCTTATCAGGTCCTTCACAGGTAGGGCTGAGTGTGCACACACAGCTATTCTGGGGAAGAGGGTACCAGATGAAGGCCTACTCAGAACTAAGAGTAGCCATGAAGAGGAAGCCCCAGCTGAGGACAGGGAGTAACTTGGTGGGGGTTAGAGCCAGAGAAGAAACCCTTGTTAGGGGCAGGGGAGCAGCCTCTCAGAAGATGGGGCCTCACTGACAGTCCCAACATGGGGGCAGCACCATCAGGAAGGAGGGGAAGAAATCTTTGGAAGCAGTTGGGGACAGGAGCAGCACTGTGTCGGGGAGCCTAGTAAAGGACATTGGTAACTGTTGGAGTGGCTCAGGAACAAGAAAAGACCAACCAGGAAGTGGGAGACAGGGAGAAAAAGACACTGATCCCCCCCCCTGTATCCCCTTTCCTCTTGTGTGTCACCAGGTGGGGGTGTAGGGAAAAGGGGCATTTATAAGATGTAAACCCTTGGCCAGGCCAAGAGAGCTTCAAGGTCAGAGGCTCAGTACAGCTTCCTGATGCTTGCTCCTTGTGTATAGGAGTGAAGAACAGAGTAGAATTTAGGGTTGCCAACTTTCCAGGATCGTCCTGGAGAATCCAGGAATTAAAGATTAATCTTTAATTAAAGATGATGTCATATGATGAAACCCTTCAGGAACATGTCCAATCAAAACTGGCAACCCTAGCAGACCTTTCTTTTTCTGCCGCCCTGGGAGGGTGGGGGGCAACTGTGAACACAGGTTTTGCAACCTGTCATAACTGGCCTTGCAAAAGGAGCAGCTTTCTTCATGTTTAAGATTTTTTTTTTTTTTTTAAAAACAGACTCAGTTTCTCAGTGATCATACTTATGTTTATATTCGGTACCAGAAGCTCATACAGTGTTTGCTACAATATTTATGAATTAATAATTCTTCAGTATTGCAAAGCTTTCCCTAGCTCAGGGGTATTTAGATTGTATAGTTAAGTGTAGGAAATCTCCATGGAGTTTTCCAAATTTTTGTGAACCATTTTCTGCTTGTCATGGTTGTGTTTAGAACTTAGAATTACTGTTTGGTTGTAATGAAGATGTGTATTTTTTGTGACTCTCCTCTTCGGCATTCAAAAGGCCAGGTGAAATTCAAAACAAAGAGGAAGAAATATGCAGCTTCTAGCTAACATGCCACCAAGCCCTACTGCAGATTTGTGTTGATTTTGAGGGATGGGGGAGTAATCCCTGCAGAGTGTTACTTTTTAGGAGAAAATTCACCAGTTAAAGATGTAATCTAGAGTGCTTTCAAATTAACAGCATTAAATATATCATGAGGCAGTTGCATTAAAAACGGTATTGGCTGGTTGTGGTTAACCCTACCATCTATTTCTAGGAGTAACCATGACCAACTACCTCATATTTAAACAAAACTGCCTTTGTCCCTTTTGTTCACATTATGGCAAAATTGTATTTGGCAACTTGTTACAGCATTTCAGTTACCACGTTTTCTAACATGATGCTTTCCCGTAACATAAATACTGGCTTCATAATGAAAGCATTTAAATGGCTAGAGCTAGGCTTTGAAATTAACTCTCCAACAAGAATAATGGGAAAACCTTACTCTTTTCTTGATGCTATTGTATTGGTTCAGCCTATCTGGCCACAGAACAAATGAGACAGCTGGGCCACCATGTAAAAATAAATTGCAGACAGGCATAGTTCAAATATACAAGTGACCTCTCCTCTTTCTCTCTTTCCTTTCCCTCATCTGTATTTTCCTACATGCTCACAAGCCTCCAAACTAGTCTGTGCAGTTTCCTTCCCATTTTGTCCTCCATGCTGGGATTTTGGAAATCAATCTGCAGATAGCACACACAAAACAGAAACTTCTTGTATGTTGTGTTGTTGTAGCCATGTCAGTCCCAAGATATTAGAGAGACAAGGTTGGTGAGGTAATATCTTTCATTGGACCAACTTCTGTTGGTGAGAGAAAGAAGCTTTTGAGTTTTCACAGAGCTCTTCTTTAGGCTCTGTGTAAGCTTGAAAGCCTGTCTCCTTCATCAATAGAAGTGGGTCCAATAAGAGATATTACCTCACCCATCTTGTCTCTTCAGTTCAGGAAAGCAATTAAGCCTTTGCTTAAGCCCATCCCTATTTGGGGAAGCATTTGGGTAGATGCTTAAGTCAAGCAGACACGTTTACATTTTTTCCTGAGTAGGGAGTGCTTTCCTGAACTGGGGTTAGAGTGAAGCATCAAGGAAGCACAACAGAGGAGAATAGAGGCTTGCAGTTGTTGTCTGCCTGCAGCTGTATAATTCAGGTAGAAAACCCTGCATGGCAGATTAACTCCCTTCCCCTTCCTCTTTCCCCCACCTTTCCATGTTCTGATGCCTTTCTGAAAGGTAGCAAACTCTGCTTTCATCAATTTGTAGGCTGAGGATTATATTTTCAACTTGAAATGTAGACAATTTAGAACCTGACTTCTTAAAAATTTTTTGTTGAATTTGCATGATCATTGACCACAAGTATGCATACAAATTGTGTATTTTCACATGCAAATTGCTAGTTAAAATGGCAACTTTAAGACTAGCATTTCACCATCAGCAGCCAAGGGTGCTGAAGTTTAAATGAGTCCCAGTTGCATCAGTTCTTCAACCATTTAACTCCTGATAGTACTGCTATCTACCTAGTGAGAAAACTGGGTTCTGGGTTGTGGGGTTTGGCCGTACCTGAGTGTCCTGTAACAGCTGGCTGGAAGCCTCACAAGAACCAGAGAGTAGTAATCCGATCATACCAGTACACTTTTGCTATAATTTATATATGTATATTTTTTCCCTTCTGATTACCAGCCAAGACCAGAAGCAGAGGTGCCAAAACCAAACAAATGAAGAATCAAGACAAGCTGCTCTGACAGTGTTCTGGCTATCCAAAAGACAGGAAGTATCAGAAATCTCCCAAGAAAGTTTGTTCTGACACAGTTTATCTTTTTGGCGGGAAAAATGTAGGAGTCCCTATAAATTTTCATAAGCTATACACCTGTGCAGAATCAATAGACCAATATTAGCAGAATAAGAGAATGAAGCACAAAATTCAGTGCATATGTGCCAAGTCTTTTTGTATTTTCCTTTATAACTCATAAAGCACAACTACTTTTCACCAGACCACTGATATAGGGTCTATTTCATTGCTGACTTTAAGTTCCTACATCAAACTGCTGACATTACAGCTGTTTACAACAAAAAAGTTGCAACCTTCTTTAATGAGAATAGTGTCCTTGTCACTCTTCCTTCTTGACAATGATTAAATCGAGAAATCATTTTACTAGCAGTTTCTGGATCTTTCATTGCATCCAACTGTTTGAGAACATGAACTCCTTGGAACAGAGGCTGTCTTCTTCTGTGTCTTGCACTGGACTAGTCACGCTATCAGCATTTAACAAATGAAAATAATTATTTATTAATAATAAATGACATAAGGAACACTGACTTCATGTACCTACTTCGTCAAGTGAGAAGTGAAGCATGTTTTAGCAAAACATCCTCCTTGCCTTTTCACATTGCTGACACTGGGCACCTTTTCTAGCCTCTATATTACACTATGTGCAGCATATATCTACCATGGAAGCATGACTTACTGCAAAAAAAAGGAAAAAAAGAGTGCGGGAGAGAGTCTCAGATCCCAGGTCAACTGACTCGGCCTTGTGGGGCCTGCACTATAGCAGGGTAGATGTCTCCGCATGGGCTGAAGTCCAGGCTCTGAGGCTTGGCGAGAGGCATGGATCTTCGAGCCTGGACTTCTGCCCAAGTGGGGGAACCTACACTGCTATTTTTAGCTCTACAGTGTGAGCCCCATGAGTCCAAATCAGTTGACTGGGGCTCTGAGACTCGCTGCACAGAGTTGGGGGGTGGGGTGTTGGTTTTGTGCGGGTTGTTTTTTTTTTGGTAGTGTCGACATACCCTTTGTTTAAAGTAAAGGTGCTGGGATGCATACAGCTTATTAAATGTAAGAACTGTATTCTGTTTATTTCCAGTGCTTTTTCATCTGGAGAAACCATAAATTGTGAATTAACTGCTGGGTCATGGTCTGTAGTCCCCTCAGCAATTATTTTAACCTCTGTCATAGCAATCAGTAGAGCATTCTGTAGTGTTAATTATGGTTCAAGAAGTAATTGTTCACATATGCATGGTATGGTACAATTAGATTATACCATAATCCTTGGGGCAGGGACCAGTCATGGTTCTATGGTGTTGCAAAAATAATAATATCATCATATGGCTGATTTCTGCACAAGCTGATTTCACTTCATCTCCTGAGTATATCCTTGTGCTGGTTCATACCAACAATTACCCATAAAAGAGCAATTTAGCTGTCAGTGGATTCAACCACTGTCTGTGCACAATGCTGAAATTTGTATCTTCCTTCTATCACATTCATTTTACACATGAAAACATTCTTGAAAGCAGGAACTGCAGTGTAGCATACCAGCTATCAGGAAGGGGAACAGTATAAAATTTACACTCTCCTTCAATCATCAGCCAGTCTGTTTACAAAGTTCTCTCATGTGGGAGTTCATCTCCATTCATAGACAGAAAATTCATAGAATCATAGGACTGGAAGGGACCTCAAGAGGTTGTCTAGTCCAGTCCCCTGCACTCATGGCAGGACTAGGTATTACCATTCCTGACAGGTGTTCATCTAACCTGCTCTTAAAAATCTCCAATGATGGAGATTCCACAACCTCCCTAGGCAATGTATTCCAGTGCTTAACCACCCTGACAGTTGGGAAGATTTTCCTAATGTCCAGCCTAAACCTTCCTTGCTGCAATTTAAGCCCATAGCTTTTTGTCCTATCCTCAGAGATTAAGAAGAACAATTTTTCTCCCTCCTCCTTGTAACAACCTTTTATGTACTTGAAAACTGCTATCATGTCCCCTCTCAGTCTTCTCTTTTCCAGACTAAACAACCCCAATTTTTTCAATCTTCCCTCACAGGGTTTTCTAGACCTTTCTTTAATCATTTTCGTCACTCTTCCCTGGACTCTCTCCAATTTGTCCATATCCTTCCTGAAATGTGGCACCCAGAACTGGACACAATACTCCAGTTGAGGCCTAATCAGCGCAGAGTAGAGCGGAAGAATTACTTCTCGTGTCTTGCTTACAACACTCCTGCTAATACAGCCCAGAAGGATGTTTGCTTTTTTTGCAACAGTGTTACACTGTTGACTCGTATTTAGCTTATGGTCCACTATAACCCCCAGATGCCTTTCCACAGTACTCCTTCCTCGGCAGTCATTTCCCATTTAGTATGTGTGCAACTGATTGTTCCTTCCTAAATGGAGTACTTTGCATTTGTCCTTATTGAATTTCATCCTATTTACTTCAGACCATTTCTCCAGTTTGTCCAGATCATTTTGAATTTTAATCCTATCCTCCAAAGCACTTGCAACTCTTCCCAGCTTGGTATCATCCGCAAACTTTATAAGTGTACTCTCTATACCATTATCTAAATCATTGATGAAGATATTGAACAAAACTGACCCCTGCAGGACCCCACTCATTGTGCCCTTCCAGCATGACTGTGAACCACTGATAACTACTCTCTGGGAATGGTTTTCCAACCAGTTTTACACCCATCATATAGTAGCTCCATCTAGGTTGCATTTCCCTAGTTTGTTTATGAGGTCATGTGAGACAGTATCAAAAGCTTTACTATAGTCAAGATATACCATGTCAACCACTTCCCCCCATCCTCAAGGCTTGTTACCCTTGTCAAAGAAAGCTATCACATTATCTTGACAAATACATGCTGACTGTTACTTATCACCTTATTATCTTCTAGATGTTTGCAAATTGATTGCTTAATTATTTGCTCCCTTATCTCTCTGGGTACAGAAGTTAAGCTGACTGATCTGTAATTTACTGGGTTGTCCTTATTTCCTTTTTTATACATTGGCACTATATTTGCTCTTTTCCAGTCTTCTGGAATCTCTCCCGTCTTCCATGACTTTTCAAAGATAATCGCTAATGGCTCAGATATCTCCTCAGTCAGCTCCTTGAGTATTCTAGGATGCATTTCATCAGGTCATGGCGACTTGAAGACATCTAACTTGTCTACGTAATTTTTAACTTGTTCTTTTCCTATTTTAGCCTCTGATCCTACCTCATTTTCACTGACATTCACTATGTTAGATGTCCAATGACCACCAAACTTCTTGGTGAAAACCAAAACAAAGAAGTCATTAAGCACCTCTGCTATTTCCACATTTTCTGTTATTATTTCCCACCCCCCACCCGCATTGAGTAATGGGCCTACCCTGTTCTTGGTCTTCCTCTTGCTTCTAATATATTTGTAGAATGTTTTCTTGTTACTCTTTATGTTTCTAGCTAGTGTGATCTCGTTTTGTGCCTTGGCCTTTCTAATTTTGTCCCTACATACTTGTAGGGTGACCAGGTGTCCGGTTTTCGACCAGAACACCCGGTCAAAAAGTGACCCTGGTGTCTCTGGTCACCACTGCTGACCGGGCCATTAAAAGTCTGGTCGGCGATGCTGTGGATCTCTAAGGCAGACTAATCCCTACCTGTCCTGGCTCTGCGCTGTGCCCCAGAAGTGGCCAGCAGGTCCGGCTCCTAGGCGGGGTTGCCACGGGGCTCTGCATGCTGCCCCTGTCCCAAGCACCAGCTCTGCACTCCCATTGGCCAGAAACTGCAGCCAATGGGAGCTGCAGGGGCTGTGTTTGTGGGTGACAGCAGCGTGCAGAGCCTCCTGCCGCACCTCCGCCTAGGAGCCGGACCTGCTGGCCATTTCCGGGGCGCAGTGCGGTCCGTGGTGCCAGGACAGACAGGAAACCTGCCTTAGCCCCCCTCCTGTGCTGCTTACCGGGAGCTGCCGGAGGTAAGCCTGTGCCGCAACCCTGAGCCCCAACCTTCTGGCCACAGCCCTGAGCCCCCTCCTGCACCCCAAGCCCCTCATCCCCAGCCCCACCCCAGAGCCTGCACCCCCAGACAGAGCCCTCACCCCTCCTGCACCCCAACCCCCGCTCCAACTCAGAGCCCCCTCCCACACCATGAACCCCTCTGCTCCACCCCCCCTAGCCTGGAGCCCCTCCTGCCCCCAAAACCCTTCATCCCTGACCCCACCCCCCCAGACGGAGCCCTAATCCCCCCTGCACCCCAACCCCTGCCTCAACCCGCAGCCCCCTCCCACACCCTGAACCCCTCATCCCCAGTCTCACCCCATAGCCCGCACTCCCAGCTGGAGCCCTCACCCCCTCCCGCACTGCAGCCCCCTCCCACACCTTGAACCCCTCATTTCTGGCCCCACCCCTAGCCTGCATCCCCAGTTATTGCCCTCACTACATCCTGCACCCCAGACCCCGACCCTAGCCCAGTGAAAGTGAGTGAGGGTGGAGGAGAGTGAACGAATGAGGGAGGGGGGAATGTAGTGAGCTGGGGGCAGGGCCTCAGGGAAAAGGCGGGGAAGGGGCCTTGAGGACAGGGCGGTGCTATGGTGTTTGGTTTTGTGGGATTAAAAAGTTGGCAACCCTACATACTTGTGTTGTTTATTTATATTCATCCTTTGTAATTTGACCTAGTTTCCACTTTTTGTAGGACTCTTTCTTGATTTTTAGATCATTGAAGATGATGGTTAAGCCAGGGTGGGGTCTCTTGCCAGACTTCCTATCTTTCCTACACAGTGGGATAGTTTGCTCTTGTGCCCTTAATAAAGTCTCTTTGAAAAACTGCCAACTGTCTTCAAATTGTTTTTCCCCTTAGACTTGCTTCCCATGGAATCTTACCTACCAAATACCTTAGTTTGCTAAAGTCTGCCTTCTTGAAATCCATTGTCTTTATTTTGCTGTTCTCCCTCCTACCATTCCTTAGAGTCATGAACTCAGGGCTGTCCCTAGCAATTCTGGGGCCCTATGCAGCCCCCCCTGGGGGGGGGGCAGGCCCCAGGCCTCTGCAGGGGTGGGGTGGGGCTGGCTGGGGGGCAGGAGGGGACCACCCCCCAGCACTCACCGGCGGCATGGCTGAGGCCGGGTCGCTGCACTCCCGCTGCCGGTGAGTGCAGGCCCAGCCCGACTGCACTCCTCGGGGAGCTGGGGCGGGGGCCCTGGGCAAGAGCCGGAGCAGGGGCTGGAGCAGCACATGGCTGCGCAGGGCACCAGGAAATTTGCATACGGGTAAGGTGCTTTGCGTATCATTTCATGATCGCTTTCACCCAAGCTGCCTTCCACTTTCAAATTCTCAACCAGTTCCTCCCTATTTGTCAAAATCAAATCTCGAACAGCCTCTCTCCTAGTAGCTTTCTCCACCTTCTGAAATAAAAAAATGTTTCCAATACATTCCAAAAACTTGTTGGATAATCTGTGTCTTGCTGTGGTATTTTCCCAACAGACGTCTGGGCAGTTAAAGTCCCCCATCAGCACCAAGTCCTGTGCTTTGGATGATTTTGTTAGTTGTTTAAAAAAAGCCTCATCCACCTCTTCTTCCTGGTTTGGTGGTCTGTAGTAGACCCCTACCACGACATCACCCTTGTTTTTTACTCCTTTTATCCTTACCCAGAGACTTTCAACAAGTCTGTCTCCTATTTCCATCTCAACCTTAGTCCAAGTATATATATTTTTAATATATAAGGCAACATCTCCTCCCTTTTTCCCCTGCCTGTCCTTCCTGAGCAAGCTGTACCCAATATTCCAGTCACGCGTATTATCCCACCAGGTCTCTGTGATGCCAGCTATGTCATAGTTATGTTTATTTACTAGCATTTTGAGTTCTTCCTGCTTATTCCCCATACTTCTCACATTAGTATACAAACATCTAAGATACTGATCTGATTCCCCCCCAGTTCTGTCTTGTCTCTCCTTTATCGCTGCTATAACAGCCCATGCTCCCTCCCAAAATTCGACCCTTCTCCCATTAATAATGACTGAAATACTACATTCTGAAATAGGCAAAACCATTTTATAAAAGGCAGCATAGGACCACTGAAGCACGGTAAAGACACATAAGGAGGTGAGTTGGGGGAGGGGAGGGAGGCATAGGGGCCGGAGAAGAAACAGGACCCCACAAGGCAGAGCCAAACCCTCCAGAAACCTGAAGAGTGCCCAGGAAGTGAGGAGCTGCATGTCTTCACAGCTCCTGAATTCTAGTAACTTCAGCACAGTGCTAATTACTACCTGTACTTTTTGACTTCCTCTACCCCCTTCAACTGCCACAGTCTCTCAGCAGCACCAGATCTAGCAGTGCCAGGAGGGTATTGGGCACTACAGCTGAGCCCCAATGCTGGTCTTTCCAGTGTCTTCCGTGTATCTACATGTGAAGTCAATAGAACTACACGCAAGAGTAAAATTATGCACATGTAAGTGTTTGCAGGATTGGTCCCTTTGATTACAACCTCTTTGGGGAAGAAACAGACTTTATTTTGTGTACTATAAGATACTGAACACAGTGTTGGCACTAAACAATTAATAATAGTAATAACATTTCCAGAAAAGACAGGTTTGTGTTATCTTAGCTCAGTGGGCCATCCAGTACCTCTGATAGCTTTCTACCAAAGGATTTATTTTAGTTCCTTCCTTTTTCTGAACTCTCAAGGCTGATTATTTCTGTCTGCTAGGTTAGAGTCAATATATTATCAAATATATTGGCCCTTTATTCTGATACCATTAATACACTGACATTTTGTCTTTGCAAGGCACTTTACTTAATGAAAAAGGAAATAAGGCTTTTTATATTATGACAAAGATTAGCCAGAGATAGGAGATGGTTTTATCAAGCTTTGCTATACTACAGAGCACAGTTGCTTTCAAGAAAATTATTTTTCAAATGGAGGTAGAAGGCACTGACCACAGTAAACAGAATTGTGACAAGTAATTCCATTACTTTTGACTGGGTCAAGACTGCCTATGTTTATTGGTAGCCTCAAAAACAAACCAGTTTAATACTGTGGTACTGCAGTGAAAATTTGAAAAGCTTTGAGGGTTATCGCAATTTTTTTATGCTCCATAAAAGAGATACCAATTGTTCTTTAGTCAATCACACCTCAGTTTAAACAGATGATGTGCTACTGTGATTCTGAAAATACATTAATTATCACTTGGGGCAAGGCTGCCCCTTGGAAGCTCTTGCAGAATTAACATATATATAGAAAATCTATTTGGTTCCCATATGTTTGGCTTTTAGACTTGCAGGCTCCATGCAAAAACACATAGTTCCCTTGTGCTTTGTGATGCGCTGTTTTAATGCAAGCAGTCTTTTGTGCCTATCAGGCTGTATATTTTAGTACGTATTTTCTCATGTATTCTAATACTTTGAAAGTAACAGATTTTAGTATCAGAGGTGAATAATAATACTGTATGCGTGAGTGTGCCTGTGTATACATTTGTAAGTCACTGTGCTTCTGAAAGGTGCTGGATTGATAGCAATGAATACCAAAGTCCTTTGCCTTGCAGAGGTATTGTGAGAATCAATTAATGTCTATAAAAGCACTTCAAACATCAAAATCACTATAATGCTAAGAATTTGTATTGACGTGTTGCACAGCAGCAGTGAAAGCTTCCCTACATTACCCAGCCATTTTGTCTTATGATGTGAAGGAACCATTTATAGGGGTGGCACAGCAGTTCAGTAGCCAGACCATTCAGTCTTTGGCAACTCTGTTCAGGCTGCAATAAGGTTCTTGTTAGTTGTATTTATTTATATTGTTCCCTAAAGTATAATAAGTGCCTTACAGAACTATTAAAAGTAATAAGAGCTTCAAATTAGGTTAGCTGCAGAAATTATTGGATGAAATTTTTTGGCCTGTGTTATGCAGGACGTCAGACTAGATGATCTAATAAGGCCATAAGGGACTAAAATCTATGAATCTGTGACTAAAAAGACAGGAGTGAGCTGCTCACTGAAATAAAAGACATCCCAGTGCTAGCAATGGTGTAAATGCTGGCATACCAGACTTAAGCATTTTCAGCACTGCCTCATGAAACCATGCTCTGATAATGGGAGATAGCAGTACTGAAAATGGTTTAACTGCAAGTATAGACAAGACCAAACCATGTTCAGCATAGTTCTTTGTTAGCTTTTACTTTGTTAATTAAATCATATAGTGTGTTGTTTCTGATTTACATATCAGTGGACAGGCTTTGGTGCCTCTTCTGACTTCAGGGGAGTTGCCTTCCTCCAGTAGGTTGTGAGAAAGACATAACAAGCATGGACCCCAACTATGCATATACCATAGTGAACTGTCATTCATGGAATTTGGCCCTCAGTATATCAGTTGGTGACCATTTTATTTTTTTTAAAAACACTGAGATTTTTTCCTACTTAAATTAACTTGGGGTTCAGGGATATTTTTAACCAGTACTCCAAAGCTGCCTTTAACATTTCTTTTGTAACATACACTAATTGCTATAACTAAGTCCCAAGAGTTCAATGCGCACCAGAGCGAAAAGTGTCTTCTTCAGTTTATTAGTTTAATTTACTTTATTGGTTCTATAACATGAAAAAATACCCTTCAAACCATGGGCCAGATTCTGAGCTGGTGTAAATCAGCATTTTATATTGATTGACACCAACTGAGGATTTTAACAGTATCACATTTTGCTTTAAATATACCTATACTGGGATTTTTTTTACCCATCAGAATTTTGCAAGACATTAAGGGGACTGACGGCATTCCTGATGAACTCAATAGGACAACTCTATGGTTTCCAAGGGAGTAGGCTGGGGTCCAATGAGCACAAAATTTGCAACGTCTGTAAACAAAAAAGAGGGAGGGGATCAGCAGACATGTAAAAATTCTGGAAAAAGATGAGCCATCTAAATAATCAAGCTAAAAGAAATATTTGTCTAGATTGCCCTCTCCTGTGAGAAAACCTGAGGAAGGGGTCTCTGCTCAGGGAGGAAAAATGTGAAGGTTACCCTTGCAGAATTTTTGCAAAATCACTTTTTTGAGAAGTTGGGGTTCTCCTAGAATGAACAGAATGATCCTCCCCCAGAATCTATGCATGATCTAAATACTTCAGGAGACAAGGGCGACCTACAGTGGAGCCCTGTGCTTCAGTACCAGCTCTGAATCCTCCTGGGGTTCCTTTGGAATAGGATTGAGATGCCAGGCCTTCATCCAGTGGCGGCTGCTCAAAAGCCTCCATGAAGAGGGGATTTTACAACATGGAGAGGCTCCACAGGAAAGTAGTTATAGCCTGAGGCCATAATTTTTCAGGTCTAATGGGGCAATATGTATTCTCCTAGGGCTGACCCATGCTCATATACAAAATCTCCAGATGCACAGATTGCTATTTGCAGGGCTTCAGGCTGGTGAAACAGTGCCACAGAGGTGGTTGACTGGTCCCACACACTTTGATTCAGCGGGATGAGTTTTCCCTTCCATTCACTTGTGAAATTATGAAACCTGGAAAGGGCCAAGTTGGCCCTTGTTCCTTTCCGTGGTTAACCAGTTAGTCAACATTTCAGCCAAGACTCAGTAAAAGCCTGTGAGACAAAATACTGACAGCCTATAAATCTACAATTTAATAACAATTATGTTAAAATCTGTTTTAGCAGACCTTGGGTGTCTGCAAAAGACCCAGATGGTCCAGTTTTTGAGAACGTTAAATGGTTTCAATCAGATAATGCTGAAATATAAAAGCTCTCTAAGTGAATATTTTTCTATCAATCCATCATGCCTGAGCCTCGGGTAATGTAGCCTCTCGTTCAAATTCATTTCAGCCTCAGGGCTGTTTTCTTGATGTAATAACAGTTTAGTAATATACCAAAGTTTGCTGTTGCACCTTATTTTCTCTAAAAACATTTCTCACATAACATTTGTTTAAGGGCTTGTTAGTGTTTCATATCTTCACATTTGGATTTGTTTGTTTGGTGAAGAGGGTGGTTTGCTTCATAGAGAATGAATTAACAAATGTGTTCCTTTATCATTTCAAATTTTCAGCAGTCCTGCGTGTTCTGACATGGAAAACTGAGTTTCAGAAGAGACCTGATCTTGGATCTCCTGCCAGCAGATAACCCATGTTGCGTAGGTAATGTGTTTGGGCTCTAGAGGTGTATAGTGTGCCAGCCTCAAATTCACACACTGTTTGCAGATTGACCCTGCCATAGCATAATTTCAGCTTTAAAGAAGGCTGCTTGCCTACACCTCCTGTTGAGTTCACAGACATCTGACGTGTGGCAGAAGCTGAATGCGATTGATATGATGAAGATCTTTAAATCTTCATTCATCCTTGATTTTGGTTCATGTGCAAGGTCACGGAAAAACTGGGGATAGACAGAAATAATGACCATATTTTTATCCTTTATTGGAAAGGTCATTTATTTTCTTTCTTTCAACAAAGAAAAACATATAATAGTTAAAGTAGACTGGTCACACAGTCATTCACTGACTCAAAAAGGCCTTGGCTTGAAATTGTTTGGCTCTAGGCATGTCATACCACAAATCACAGACAGGTTTTGGGCAGCTGCATCGTATTACATGTGTTTTTGTTGCATTACAAAAATGTACTGAGCTAATGTTCCAAAATGATATTTTTTAAAATCTAAGGTTGTTACCTGGCCAAATTCTAGTTCAGGTAATTAATTCTGTTTACCCAATTTCCTCCTGTGCCCACTAGGTTTGCCAGGTGTCCGGTTTTCAACTGGTCAAAAAGGGACCAGTGCTTATTGGGCTCTTAAAAGTCTGGTTGGTGTGGGGCTGGCAGACTCCCTACCTGGCTGTGTGTGGCTCCTGGGAAGCAGCCGGCATGACCTTCTGGCTCCTAGGCATAGGAACAGCTGGCCATGGGAGCTCCATGCACCGCTCCTGCCCAAGCGCCGGTTTCACAGCTCCCATTGGCCAGCAACTGTGGCCAAAGGGAGCTGCAGGGGCAGTGCCTGCAGGCGGGGGCAGCTCCCAGAGCCTGCACCCAAACCCCTTCTGCACCCCAGCCTCCTGCCCCAGTCCTGAGCCCTCTCCACATACCCCACCCCTGTGAATTCTCAGTAGAGGCACCCTTCTCTGCTTGTCACACACTTCCTGTCCTCTAGAACTTTCTCTTCTGTAGCCATCTTCATTCTTACTACAGAGCAACACATTGGTAATTACTAGTTGATGTCATTGGCTATATCTTTGGTTCTTTTCTTCGTAGTTCCTTGCTTGTATTATTCTAAAATTGTTAGAAATTAAGACATATTTAGTAAATGAACAAAAGAAGCAGCTCCAGCCATATGATGTCCCCCCCCAACTCTGTGTTTAAGTACTGACTCAGAAGAGTCAGACTGTGTTTCTAGCCTAATCTAATTTATCTCCATTGCTGTGTCACACTGTGATGGACCATTAATTATTAATTAATTTCTTCTCATTCCCTGACTTTCCTCCCTTTTTGCAACATATCTATCTGGATCTGAGTGGTTCTCCAGAGAGCTTAGTGAGGAAGCTGTAAAGGGTGGGTGGATTTGTCAGCTAAAAGGTTTGAGTCTATAATTTTTGCAGGTCACAGGAGGATCAGTTGATGATAGGATCAAGTGCTTTTTGGGGGAGGTTGCAAATAGTTTCAGTAACTGAAAGAAAGTGCACTGCTCTGTGATTTTTCAATGTTTTTTCTGAGACAGAGTTGTGATATTTGATATTTTGCACTATAACTCACTGAGGCCCTTATGTAAAGTATATAAAACCTACACATATCATTTTTTATTTCATGCTGTTAACAGTGATCTTTTATGCCTATAATAGTCTGTTATCAAAGACTGTCCTTGATCTTTATCCCTTCTACTCTGCTCTTTATGATCCTGTTTCTTATTCTTGAGGACAAAGAACTCTGTTCCCATCAGATCTTTGTTTGCTGAATTTACTCGTACCATCTTAGAAAATCCCATTCTTTCCTTTACCTTGTATCCTTTTATTTAACGTATAATTGTGAAGCAATTGGATCCTGAGCTATTATTCTCCATTTGAAATAACAGAAATTCAATAGTAGCAAGTGGTGGAAAGTAAAACCTCACAGCTGGACAGGAAAATAACACCACACTTCAGGGAATCGTGACCTGGTTTAGCTTCAGCAAAGAGATTCAGTTTATTGGGTAGCAAGTTATATCAAGTTTTTACATTCTTTTAGAATTAGAAGGACAAAGATTGCAGGCAAGAAAACATTAAAAAAAATATGATGATGAGGAAACAGAAGAAGAGGAAGAGTCTACTTTCACATTTCATTCCAGGGGTATTTTAGATGATGACTTCTCCATTTGTGGGTTCATTGGTTGGCTGAGTGACTACGGCATTCAGTGGTTTGTGTGTTACTTGAAACAGTTTGAGACATGGAGCCAGTATAACAGCAGCAGGAACTGCAATACAAGTTTCAAAGTTAATACTCTCTGCTTTTTAGTGTCCGAATTTGGAGCCTGCAACTCTCATATGTAATTCAAGTGAAGTTACTCACATGAGTAAGGGTCAAAGGCTATGGCCCTTAAATTGATTAAATGGTGCTGGAATGGAGCGAAATTCTCTTCCCTATCTCATTGGCTGGGCACTGAACTACAGTATAGCCCAGGGGTCTGCAACCTTTCAGAAGTGATGTGCCGAGTCTTCATTTACTCACTCTAATTTAAGGTTTCACGGGCCAGTAATACCTTCTAAAAACGTTAAAATGTCTCTTTCTATACGTCTATAATATATAACTATTGTTGTATGAAAAGTAAATAAGGTTTTTAAAATGTTTAAGAAGCTTCATTTAAAATTACATTAAAATGCAGATCCTATCAGTTTAGTGTGATCCTTGCCCTTGCTTTTCCTTGCTGAGTTTTCCAATGTCTGGCACGTATTTGGATATTTTAAGCTGCACACGGGCTTCTGAGCGATCAATTGTTAACCGGCTCCGAGAGGGACAGGGGACAGATTTCATGTGTGAAAATACCTGTTCACACAGATATGTGGATCCAAATGTTGAAAGCATTGCAAATGCAATTTTCTTCAAACAGTTAAATTTCACTGGCAGGGACGTCCAGCAGGTCAGAATACAGATCGCATGATCTTTCTTGGTAGCTTCAAGTGCACTGCGCAGATCTCCAAACTTTGATGCCCACAGTTCTGAGCTTTTTAACTGAATGAGCTGCATTTCGAAATCTTGAACACACATCCACTGAAATACAGAGAAATCCGAGTCACTTTCATTGAACTTTTCAGGTTTAATTAGAAAAGAAAGCATTGGGCCAAATTGCTGGAAATCTTGAAATCTGTCAGAAAATTCTGATTCCAGTTCTTGCATGTACATTCTAATCTCAACGTCAAATGCAGTGTGCTGTTCCACGTGACGTGATAGTGATGTAAGCAGCAAATCAGGACTTTAAAATATCCCAGTACAGTGGTGCTGGAACAATTTTTAAGGTGGGGGTGCTGAGCTGCGCTCCCTCTTACCCCTGTTTGCACCCCTCTGTGCCCCAGGCTGGGGCCAGTGGGCCATAGCTGGGGGCAGCTACAGAGCCCCGGGCTGGTGGCTGGGACCCCGGGCTGGCAGCAGAGCCCCCCAGACCAGTGGCCAGGACCCGGTGCCAGCAGCGGGCTGAGCAGGACCGGCGGATGGAACCCCAGCTGGCAGAGGGCTGGGGTACCCAGCAGCAGAGCCCCCGGGACTGGTGGCCACGACCTGGACAGTGTGAGTGCCACTGAAAATCAGCTCGCGTGCCGCCTTTGGCCCGCATGCCATAGGTTGCCTACCCCTGTTATAGCCCCTATGAGTCTGTTAATCTAGATTATGAGCTAGAATGGGGGACACTGCACCTCTGTGCCCCCAGTAAGGGATTACTGGCCACTAGATCAAGCACATGAGAATCTAGTGATCTACCCCCTCCATGTTATCTCATTTGGAGCCAGCACAGAACCACAGGCTAGGCAGAGGCCTGTGCAGCAGCTACTCCACCATCCATACACCATGTCTAGTAAAGGGGCAATTATAAGGGCCTGGAATTTGCAAAAGAGTGAATTCTACCTTTAGGAAGTGTTTAGATAAATCCCCACATCCCTGGGAAAGTACATCCCTTGGCTAGTATTTTATAGTTATATAGCTGCTCTAGTTTTATGGAGCAAATGACAAAACATTTTATGTGGTTTAGTGGGTAGGGCACAGTAGCACAAGTCCTTTGTTCTATCTGTTCCTGGTTCTGCCACTGAATCACTATGTAACCTTGATAAGTCACTTTACCTCCTTGTACTTCAGTTTATCCATCTGGAAAATGGGGATAATATACATATCCAGCTTTGAAAATGTATTTGAGATCTATGGATGAAATGTGCCAAGTACTATTATTATTATTTATTAGTAGTAGTAGCAATATTGCCTTTGGAGTTGTTATTAAACAGTGTAAGCCTGTGGAAAACCTCTGCTTGCATTTAAAAAAAATGTCTCCACTTCTTAAATGTATATTATGATTAAGGCTAAGATTTTGTCATGGATATTTGTAGTAAAAGTCATGGGTAAGTCATGGGTAATAAAGAAACATTCACGGAAGCCCGTGACCTGTCCCTAACTTTTACTACAAACATCCATGATAAAATGGGAAGGGACGGGGCAGTTGCAGGGTGGCTGGGAACTCCGGGGTCCCCACCACCCGTGGGGGCTCAGAGCTCCAGGGTCCCCCTGCCCTCTCCCCAGTGGCTAGGAGCTGTGTGAATTCCCCTGCCACCTCCACAGTGGGGAGCTGCTGGGGTCCCTCTGCCCCACCGTGGTGGCTGGGGAGCCGCGGGGATCCACCTGCCCCCTCGCCCCACAGTGGCAGGGAGCTGCAGGGATCTCCCTTGTCCTCCACAGCAGCTGGAAGCTGAGGAGTACCCTCCTCTGCCCGTGGCAGCTGGAAGCTGCAGGGTACCCGCACCGCCCATAGTGGCTGGGAGCTTGTGGGGCCGCTGCCTCAGGCGGCGGGGGTACCACACAGCTCCCTGCCACTGCAGGACCCTGCAGCTCCCAGCCACTGGGGCTGAAGTCACAGTTATGGGAAGTCATGGATTCCGTGACTTCCGCGACCTGTGTGACAAAATCGTAGCCTTAATTATGATTTCCAAAAGGATTTTTATTGTTGGTTTCAGAATTTTAGAGTGCACTTAAATACTAAATACTTATTAAAATATGTTCACTATGGTTCCCTTTTCATGATGGTCAATTTGAAATGGCTAGTTAGAAATAAATGTAATTTTTTTTTTCACTGATACAGCACTGATTAACTGACATTGAAATATCACAGCAATATAGTTATATAAAAATATAGTCTGACCTGTTCAGCTATTCATTCACTTACTTGCTCACCACAGCTCTCTGTGATCTTTTGCTACTACAGTATATTTCTCCTTTGATTAAATTTATATCTTTGTTTCTGAGAGTACAGTCAGAGTCTACAGATTATTTTAACTTAGTTTTTCACTGTTAATTACTTTTCTTTCTGGGATAGGGTGCAGATTACCGTGTAATTAAAATGTCCTTTTGATATGCCATGGAGTGTAATACTCCTCTGAACATGATACCAAAGCAGTAGCTATGTTAAGACTGAGCCAGACTTTGTGTAAAATTTCTTTGTAGCATATATTAATGTGTGTTTAGAAGATTATGATTTACTTATAACAGAGTTATTTAAAGTCATGTTTCATGCATTACTTTGGAATCCACATTAGAAGCAACTGCTGTCGTCCTGTATTAATAGTTGTTCATTATATGACCTCATTGCCGCAATACATTTTATTTAAAAAAAGAAAGTGACAGCTTTAAAAAATAAAAATAAAAAAAAGTGAAACACATTGCTGTGCTAAATTTTTGTTTTGCTCTTTACTACTTGTCAAAATAATTTTGCTTTCAAAATTCATTCATAAAAATGATATGAGAAGTATCTGATAGTTTTGTGTGAAATTAGTTTTAGGCAAGGTTAATAGGCAGGTATCCTCATCACAAATTATGTTAATAGTACTCTTGTTTCCAATCACAGGACCGAATGAGCCATGAATGTTAGGCCTGAGGCATATTGGAAAGGTGATATGACAGTAGCAGCCCTGCTACCTGTGTTGTATCTGTTCAGTGGATAAATAGCAGACCTTAGTTTCTAAGGCTGTCAGTCAGCACCTTTTGCCAACACTACATTCACTTAAGCACAATGCTGCCACTTGTTTTTAAAATCCTCTGAAAGATGTTATTTGTAGTGGGAACTTTGACAGGAATTTACAGTGACACAGATACTGTCCCTTATCTTATGTCCCTTAAACTCAGTTCTCATCACTGGCTATTATGCATTTCTCATGCATCATTAGGGCCGTATCTCTGACAGTGACAAATTTCATGGGAGAGGATCTCTTCTGTGCCCTTTTGACTAATTTCAGAGTAACAGCCGTGTTAGTCTGTATTCGCAAAAAGAAAAGGAGTACCTGTGGCACCTTAGAGACTAAACAATTTATTTGAGCATAAGCTTTCATGAGCTACAGCTCACTTCATCGGAAGTGAGCTGTAGCTCATGAAAGCTTATGCTCAAATAAATTGGTTAGTCTCTAAGGTGCCACAGGTACTCCTTTTCTTTTTAGTGACCCTATGGTTGCTTTACCTTATGTTGAGGGCATTCTCAACTCCTGTAGCAACCCAGAATCTGTATGATGAAAAAGTGGTGTAAGGCCATCTTTGTCTTTCTTCCCTTGGGCTGTGCCATCTGTACTGCAACCCTCAGGAGATGCAGCAGCCTCCCCCATAATCAAAGGCCTTGTCTGAAGTAGAAAGGGTTTGTCAGTATTGATATACTCCACTCCCCTAGTGGAGATGCCACTGTACTGGGAAAAGATGCTTTTGCTGGTACAACTTATACCATTTCCCCAAACAAAATAAGTTATACTAGCAAACGGACAAAACTTTTTCTGGAATAGCTATGTTGGTTAGGGGTGTGATTTCCCCCCCCACATTCCTCACAGATACAGCAACGGCCACAAAACTTTTAAGTGTAGACCAGGCCTTACACTTCGAGAGCCCATATGCTTTCTCCCCATATCGTCCTGTTCTCAGAACCTTTGTCAGGCAGCCTTTCAGAAACTGCTCTAAAACCATGTGTCATCGGCCCCTTCTTGCTGCCTGAAATCGAAGTTCTTTAGAGTCTGTGACCCTTTTTGATGTTAAAGGTGTGACAGAATCCATTATAGTGTCAGGCATGCTGGCTTGGATTAGATTGGCATTTCAACAATGTAATGTTTGATCAGCAGTATCATCTGAAGGGGATTGGATTACTCACGGTCCTCTGTATAATAGCTAACGTTCCCTATATCTATTAACATCCTGCCACCTCTCTCAAACCTTAGCATTTCAAATGCCTCTTATATCTACATTACAGACCTTATAGCAGCATAGCTGTACCACTGCAGCTGCGCCGTTGTAAGGTCTCCTGGAGCTCTCCCACCAGCATAGTTGAACCATCCCCAGTGAACATCTTCCTCCCAACATAGCGATGTCCATACCGGTGCTTTTGTCAGTGAAACTTGTCGGTCAGGGGTGTGTTTTTTCACACCCTGACCTCTGACCAACAAAAGTGCTAGTATTGACAAAGCCTAAGTCACAGTCAGCCTAAAGTGTCAAGGTGGCCAGCCCCTGATTTGCAGGTCAATTGTCCCTAGCTGGAGGTGTTAGTCTGAATCCATATCTGGCTCCAATTTCTCAGTAACTCAGTTTTAACAATATCTCTTTTCTATATCTAATGTGAATTATGGACAGATTAATGGAGAACTGTGACATCACTGTACTAACCCATGCACATTTTGTAGTGCTGGATCTAAGCACTCTTTTGCGCTACAGACTCCCTCTCCAGTAAACTAAATATTTTGTTCAAATGTGTTTATTTGGTTCCTGATAACAAAACAAGAATAATCAAAGGACACTGGAATTCCATTCTGTGGTGATGAATACGGCCCTACCAAATTCACAGTCCATCTTGGTCAATTTAATGGTCATAGGATTTTAAAAATTGTAAATTTCATGATTTCAGATATTTAAATCTGAAATTTCAAGGTGGTGTAACTTTACGGGTCCTGACCCAAAAAGGAGTTTGGGGGGAGGGGGGGTTGCAGTACTGCTACCCTTATTTATGTGCTGGTGGGGGTGCTGCCTTCAGAGCTGAGTGTCTGGAGAGCGGTGGCTGCTGGCCCGGAGCTCATCTCTGAAGGCAGAGTCACTGCCAGCAGCAGGGCAGAAATAAGGATGGCATGGTATGGTATCACCATCCTTACTTCTGTGCTGCTGCCTTCAGAGCTGGATCCTTGGTCAGCAGCTGCCAGTCTCCTGCTGCCCAGCTCTGAAGTAAAGCAGCAGCACAGAAGTAAAGGTGTCATGGTCTGGTATTGCAACCCTTACTTCTGCGCTGCTGCTGGCGGGGCGCTGCCTCCAGAGCTGGGCACCTGGCCAACAGCCGCCGCTCTTTGGCCACCCAACTCTGAAGGCAGCGTAGAAGTAAGGGTAGCAATACTGTGACCCCCCTGCAAATCCCTTTTGGGTCAGGACCCCCAATTTGAGAAACGCTGGTCTCCTCTGTGAAATCTGTATAGTATAGTATAAGGTAAAAACACAGAAAAGACCAGATTTCACAGTCCATGACGTGTTTTTCAGGGCCGTAAATTTGGTAGGGCCCTCGTGCAGGGGTCGGCAACCTTCAGCACATGGCCCACCAGGGTAATTCACTGGTGAGCCGCGAGACATTTTGTTTACGTTGACTGTCTGCAGGCACGGCCCCCCGCAGCTCCCAGTGGCTGCGGTTTCCAGCCAATCAGAGCTGTGGGAAATGGTGGCCAGCACATCCCTGCGGCCTGCGCTGCTTCCCACAGCTCTCATTGGCTGGGAATGGCGAACCGCGACCACTGGGATCTGCGGGGGGCCGTGCCTGCGGATAGTCAACATAAACAAAATGTCTCGCGGCCTGCCAGCAGATTACCCTGATGGGCCAGTGATTAAGAAATTGTGTGTCTGCAGTGCCGGTTCATATTCACCTATACTGTAATGTAAATAAAACAACAGTTATCATAGCTTTGCATAGGATATGATTGTAATCAAAAACTCATCAGTGACTCAGCAGAAGCATCATGGGTCACATTTGCATAGTCATTGGCCTATTTCCTTTCCTCTGCCAGGCTACTGCTCCCCTCATATTACAGATAAAGTCATCTACACTTAACTGAAATTGCTGTTGCACAGTATATGTTTGCTTATTAATTATTATTATTTATTTGTATTGTGCTATTGCTACAAGCCCCCAATCAGGATTTGGGCCCTGTTGTGTTTTGCACTGAGACTGTCCCAGTCCGGATTTTGCAGTCTAGCTTAAGACAAGTTGCAGAAGGTGGGTGTGACGAATAAAAAGGAGCAAAGGGGGAGTGAGGACAAGAGTAATGAAATAACATCAGTTGATTTCATAGGTAGCTAGTGCGCAGCTTGATAGGTTTCTGAAGGTACCAACTCTATTTTTTCAATATAAATACATTAAGGTACCCTCAAATGGTACACAATCAAATAATCAATGATTGGTTGATTTATTGTATGCAATTGCCATCTTTTTCATTAAGGGTGGCTCCGTTCTGGTTGAAAAATGGATATCCCCTTTCCTTTTGATAGCATATAAGGAAGCACAGAAGTAGAAAAAAGAAAAACGATTATTGAAAATAGCTAAAAAGGTAGCAAAAGCCACTCAATGCTGCTCTGTCATGCTAGTACCAAGGAACAGCATGCCTGGAGCTTATTGTTGGTCAGACCAACTTTAAACCTCCCATTGTGGTATTATCCTTTGACAAGGGAGCAGGAGAGTGAAGTCACTGTGGGAGAAAGTCAGTGTTGCACAGTCGGTTAGAGGGCCAGCTGTCAAAGGCTATAGTGCCTAGATCAGTGGTTCTTAACCACGGGTACGCAGAGGTCTTCCAGGGGGCATATAAACTCATCTAGATATTTGCCTAGTTTTAGAACAGGCTACATAAAAAGCACCAGTGAAGTCAGTAAAAACTAAAATTTCATACATAAAATGACTTTATTATACTGTTCTGTATCCTATACACTGAAATGTACATACAATATTATATTCCAGTTGATTTATTTAATAATTATATGGTAAAAATGAGAAAGTGGCAATTTTTCAGTAATAGTGTGCTGTGACAGTTGTATGTTTATGTCTGATTTTGTAAGCAAATAGTTTTTAAGTGACATAAAACTTGGGGTAGACAAGATAAATCAGACTCCTGAAGGGAGTACAGCAGTCTGGAAAGGCTAAGAACCACTGGCCTAGATGATGTGTGAAGGGAATTAATTTAAAACTACAAAACAATGTATGTGTGTGCTTCCCGAATAGTCCCCTTGACACCAAATGAAATTACATCCATAAAGTACCTGTGTAAAGTAAGCCTTGGCTACTGGTTCTTCTATCACATCTAGTCTCTGTGGTCTCCCAACACCTACGCAATCTTTAGTGTGTTTGACAGTTCCTTTCCTGTTTTTTGTTTAGTATCCCCCCTCCTCTCTCTCTCACACACACACTCACACACTAGTTCTCCAGTTCCTTCTGTCTCAGCTACATAACTTCATTCTATATACAGGAGATGACACAGTAGTCAGGGCACTTGTGAATATTCAGCAGGAGCAATCTTGCTTGGGTTAGTCAGGTGATTATACAGTGTCTGTGTGTGAGAAGAAAGACATCCAGGTTTATGATTCAAGGCCGGATCAAATGGCACACAAATGAGAAATAACGTCGGTTACAGGTGAAAAACCCTCCGTTCTGGAGGTTTCCATTTCCAGCCCTGGTATTTTGAAGAGAAAGGTCTTCCTCTCCTTTAGTTTATCAGTGCCTACAGCTACCAGCAGCAGTGTATGGAAACGTAGCATGGTTTCTGTGTACAAAAACGTCAGCGCCCCCCCTCTCCCTAGACGTGCAGCTAACATCCATCATCATTTTGAGGCAGGGTTTGCAAGTGCTCTCCCCTCCCCCAGCCCGGGGCTGGCAGGTTTTTCTGTGCCTGCTTCCCCGAGCCATTGACCAAAATCTCCCTCTGAAAACAACTATCAAAATCTGCCTCGCTGGTCACAGCGTGAGCCCGGGCTGCCTACAGCTCCCCTCCCCCCAAGTCACAGCCCCCGGCATCCCCTCCCCCTGGAGCTGCTCTCGGCAGGGCAACAAGCCCTCGGGCTGCTGCATTGAGCTCCCTCCTCCACCAGCCGCCGCCGCCATACTGCGGGGCAACCCAAACTTGTTACACACTGGCACCAACTCCTCCTGCTGCTGCTGCCCCCTGTTGCAGGCGCCTCAGCAGCGGCACGCAGAGCAGGGGAAGGCGGCCCGGGAAGCGGAGCGCGAGCGGGGGTGTTGCAGCTTGGCAGGTAGGAGCTTTTGCCCGTGCACGTTGCACGCCGACGGCTGCCTGGCCGAGCTCTTTGGAGCGGCGCGGGGACGCCGAGCCGCCGCCGCCTGCGGGCTGAGTGAGTGGCATCTACGGTTCCAGGATTTGGGTTGCGGTCCGTGTCTGGGAGCGCCGGCCGGCTCAGGGGTGGGTTGGCCGGAGGCCCGGGAGGAATTGTCTCGGGTTGCCGCGGCGGGGAGGGTGTTTGCGGGGGCAGCTGGCCGGGGAAGGGGGGGCAGAATCTGTGCGCAGGGCTAGGGGGATGGTAGGTGGCTGGGAAGTGGCGCTCCGGAGCGGGGGGGCTGGGGAGGTGGGTGAGGGGAAGGGACCGCTTCTCTCGGGTGGGTTTGTTGCTTCACAGGTCGCCTTTTGCAACGCGGCTCCGGTTCTCCCAGGGCTGGGCTCGGCGTTTCCCCACTAAAGCCGCCGCCGCTTCCCTCCCTGCTGTTGCCCAAGCAAGAGCTCGCGCTGCCAGCCGCCCCAGCCTGGCGGGGAAACGCAGGGGTGGGATAGTGGGGTGACACCCCCCCCCCCCGCCGCCGCGCCTCGCGGGCGGTGGGGGGTGCTTCGTTCGCGTTGCGTGTGAACACGCGCACCTGACCTGAGTGGGGAACCTGCGTGGACACGAGCCCCCCAGAAGCCTGGGGACAAACCACACCCGCTTTGTTCCGGTCCCTGTCTCATGTAAAAGAGGCAGGTTTCTACTTGCGTTTCACGGTCACAAGGGGAGAGCTGTGAAAGTGCTTGATCCTCCCCTGGGGTTGTGCCCCCCCCCCCCCATCGGATTGTGCAGCAGTTTAAAGGAGCCAGGAGGGAGAGTCTGGGAGAGGAGTGAAGGGAAGGCCGAGGCGCTGCTTTCTCCAGCTGTGACAAACTGAAGGAGGGAGCGCTGGAGAAAAATGAAATAGCGAGCTTTAAGCTCTGCTCAGACCCATTACAAACCTTCTGCCTTGGCGTGAGATGCTTTGGAAGAGACGCCTCCTGTCTCTCCTTGACAGCTTTATCAGTTTTTCCCCTTCCAGCCCTGTTTGCCCCCGCTGGCTGTTGTCCCCCTTGCTCCAGCCCTGCAGTCCAAATCTGGTTCTCTCTCTCACCAGCTCCACTCCAGCTGCCCAGCGAAAAGGAGAGGCTGCTCGTTTGGTTTAACCTTGCATTGGGAGTCCTATCCTCAGGCAGTTCGGGTGGGGTAAAGCAATACGTTTTGTGGTGTTGTGTTTGTCTTCTGGTCACAACCGTATTATTTGGTTTTGTTATTCCAAATAGAGAAGAGGACGCTGTTGGTCTGTGCTGCACCTGTTGTAGCAGATTGGCTGCACTGAGTTGAACCTCTTGGTGTGTTGCCAGGATCAACAAGTAAAGGATATTTGAGCTGGCTGCTTGTTTTTTGGTAAATAGGAATCTGAGACATTTTCATTGAACAGGAAAGTGGCTTGTTTACCTCTAATCAAAAGGTGTAGATTGCTTGGCACTGAACTTGTGGTATCATGGTGCTTAAGTCAGGATTTCTGTTTAAAATCTCATTCTCATATGAAACAGAAATCAAGCCTGTATTTGATGCTTAATGTTTGGAAACTTGCTGCATATGTTTTCAAAGAACCACTGTGTATTCTTTTATTTCTCAGCTGTGGTAAGATTTTATATCAGCTTTTTGCAGAGGTGATGAGGTTACAAAAGACGCATGAAATGACATCAGAGTTTCTTGTCAATTCTTATTTGCCCTCAAGCTAATTATAAATGAAAATCTTCTATGCTGTCAGTCTAAGGTATATGTTATTTGGTAATGTGTTCTGAGGTTTAGACACCAGGCAATCTCCAGTTTATAATTCTTTTGCATAAAGATAATGCAGTGATCATAAATTTCAATGGTGCATACTTTGGCTTAGATGTAATGTATTGATATTAATATATAATGCATCCTGTGGGGGATGACTGTACCTGCCCTAGCATGTGGATGGATTATGTCAGTGGTTCTCAACCAGAGGTCCAGGGCCCACTGGGGGGCTGCGAGCAGGTTTCAGGGGGTCTGCCCGGCAGAGCCGACATTAGACTTGCTGGGGACCAAGGTAGAAAGCCGAAGCCCCACCGCCTGGGTCTTGGTGTTTTATTGCAATGTAGACATATCTTTAGTGTCCAGCAGAGCTGAAAACCTCATTCTTTGTGAAAGGAGCCATTGTCCTTCGTGCCCAGCTAAAATAACTATCATGGCTTTAGTTGTTCTTCAAAAACAAAGCAACACAAAAAACACTCTTCTAAACTTACCTTTTGACTGTGTACAGGTTTCTGCAACCATATTTTGGATCAAATCCTTGACCACTCTGCAAAATCTGAGCAAACAAACTTTGCATAGGTTTGCCCTGGAAGACCCAGAATTCTCTGCTTCAGGCAGAGAAGCTTAATAGCCACAACTGAGGCCCTAGCTTATTCAGCACCTGTTTTTGGTTTTTTTTTCCCACCAAGTGAGGCGTTCTCACCAGACAAAGTGTAGTGGCAAATTTGATTACTCGCTTGCCTTCAAATCTTCCAATGGATTGCTGCAGTTACAGGAATCGAAGTGCACTCCTCTGATACCTGCAGGCAGTTCAGAGTACCTCTCTGCAGATTTGTAATCTGCTAACTCCACAAAGTGGAACCCACTGTGTTTAGAGCCCTCCTTTGATGCAGGGGATGTGGCAGGGGCACAGTTTTGCCCTTCAAGTGCTACAAGGGTTTTCTGCTGTTGCCATAGTTGGTTTGTTCTCAGTCAAGGCCCTCTCTACTAGGGACGTAAATATTTAATTCAAGGCCCTCTCTACTAGGGATGATTAAAATTACATTGTTTAACTGGTTAACCATTAAGTGAGGTCGCTGTGGCGGGCCAGCGCTGGGAGGTAGGGGCTGGGGTCCTGGTGCCATGGCCAGGGCTGGGACCGCTCCAGGTCGCCGCAGCTGGGATCCCGCCGGCGGGCCAGCCCGCCAAAGCCTGCCTGCCACCCAGCACGGATGGGTTGGGGTCCCACCTGCCCTGCGTGGATGGGGTCCTGCCTGCCCAGCTGGGGCTGCTCTGGCTGGCCCTGTGCGGTCGGCCTGCCACCAGGGTTAACGGTTAAGGTCCGGCTAATGGTAAGCCTAATTAATCTTTTACATCCCTACTCTCTACACTGCATTTACTAACCATGGCTCCAATTCTGCAACTGCATCCACACAGGTGGACCCCGTGCAGAATAACGCTGAAGTCAGTGGGTTTCATACCGGGGCAGGGATATGCGTGCTCAGACACAACTGCAAAATCAGGCCTTAAGTTCGCAATTTTCTAACAGGAAAAATGTTTACACAGTTCTCTAGGAAAGTGCTAACAAAATAGGTATTTCAGACAGATTATAAGAGGCAGTAACTAAATTTGCATGCCCAATCTCAGACACTTAGTACCTGTAAAAATTAGGCATTGAGGACCCACCATTCCAGCTGATGAGAGCTATGAATCCTGAGTGCCTCTGAAAACTTGGGTATTGGGTGAAGAGCTGGATGAAATTTTTCAGCTGAAACTTTTTTTCCACTGAAAAATGTGGATTTGGGTCATCTGAAACATTTTGAGAATTTGTGTCGACTTTGCCAAATTGTTTCAGTTTAAAAAAAACCAACCAAACAAAAAACCTACACATTTAGAAAAAAAAAACAAAAAACCCCTACAATCTTTTGTTCTGACAATTTCAAAATAAAATATTTTGATTTTTCAATTCAAGAAGACTGTTTTTAGATTTCCTTCAATATTATTTAAAATAATCTAAAAAAGCTTCAGAACGAAACATTTAGTTTCCAGTCAAACAAAACATTTCATTTGATCCAATTTTAAGAACTGCTAGCAAACAGAAAAATCAGTTATTCACACAGGTCTAGTTAGGTGTCAAATTGGGCATTCAAAAGTTAACACAAAATCAGTGTTTACTTTGGAAAATGCTGGCCTTGCTATAGAAAAAAACTAAATTGCTGAGTGGAACAGCAGAATGTAGTGTAAACTTCAAGACTCCACTATTCTTCTGATGTTATTTATTTATTTATTTTGATGAAGGGCCAGAAGTTGTGGAACGAGAGGCCTAATAGACCTAATAACCTAGGGGTCTCTAGCCTGAGCCAGAACGTCTACACTGCAATTTTATAGCCCCACAGCCTGAGGCCCACGAGCCTGTCAGCTGACATGGCCAACTGCAAGTGTCTTATTGCAGTGTAGACATATCCTAAGGATTCAAGGGAAGATTTGCGTGAAGACTTACTTTCATGTAACCAACGCTGTTGCTGCTTTCTGTTTCCTAGTAATAGATGGGTCACTTAAAAAAAAATGCTTAAGCAACTATTGTATTATACAGACATCATAATACGTTGCATGAGTACAACTGCCCTCTGCCAAAGGAGAATGGCTTTGAACTTTTTCTGGGGCTTTTTATGAGCCCTGCCATAAAGACTGCCTGAGAGTTACGTGAATCCCCTGGATGCCCTGGCCCTGCCATTTCCATTTCCCTAAGGAGCCCTCCCCAGTTGCCATAGCACAAACTGTTTTACAGTGGCTGTCTTTGTGTGAATCCTGTGAGGGAGGACTGTGGAGACATGGTGAGTAGGTACCAGCTGTGTGGAGCCGCTTGGCCATGATGTGAGGTTGCAGCGGGCTGCTATGCTCTCTTTGCCCTGCTCCTTTCAACTCTCTCACATACCACCTGCACAATGCCTGTTTACTTGAACGTTTGTTGTAGTAAGAATTTTTGTCTTACAAAGTAGAACATAGCTTGTATTTTGTTACAAATGTTAGTGAAAATAATGAGTTCTCTGATTTACATGCAGTGTTGAAATAGTCTATTTGTTTTAAAGCCAAGAGTTAATTACTGTAAGATCTAAGACTTGCCGTACATAGTCTGCAGAAAGTGCTGTGTAAATCAACAGATATGCATTGTCTCTAGGAAATACTTTAACCAAAGAGAGTCTTTTTCTTCTTTAGATCAATGTAAATGGTGCTGGTATAAGGGAATTACTCTGGAATATTATTTAAATTAGGGATGTAAATATTGCTTAAAAAAGTTAAGTGGTTACATCATTAAAATTATATCATTTAACCAGTTAATCATTAACCGAGGTCACTCTGGTGGGCCAGCAGCAGGGGCTGCGGGCCAGGGCTCTGGTCCTGCCTGCCCCCTATGGATGGGATTGGGGCTGGAGCTGTTCCGGTACGGCTGTGGCTGGGGTCTCACCTGCCCATTGTGTATGGGGTCCCGCCCGCCACCGGGGTTAACAGTTAAGGTCCGGTTAACGCTGAACCTAATACTTACCAGTTAACGTTTAAGCTTTTACATCCCTAATTTAAATTCTGTAATGTTTATAGATCTCTTATGATTTGTTTGTTGGCTTTAGAAAATAAGAAATTCCAAAAAGCAGTTGTTGTCATTGCTTTTTTTGTCTAATGTAGGAAATGAAACATTTTCTGATGAAAGAATACAGAGTATTTCAAATGTTCAAGGAAAATATCCTTTTTTCAACAGGTTTCAGAGTAGCAGCTGTGTTAGTCTGTATCTGCAAAAAGAACAGGAGTGCTTGTGGCACCTTAGAGACTAACAAATTTATTAGAGCATAAGCTTTCGTGGGCTACAGCCCACTTCATCGGATGCATAGAATGGAACCTATAGTAAGAAAACCTGTATACATACAGAGAAGGTGGAAATTGCCATACACACTGTAAGAGGCTAATTCATTAAGATGAGCTATTATCAGCACGAGAAAAACACTTTTGTAGTGATAATCAAAATGGCTCATTTAGAGAGTTGACAAGAAGGTGTGAGGATACTTAACATGGGGAAATAGATTCAATATGTGTAATGACCCAGCCACTCCCAGTCTCTATTCAAACCCAAGTTAATGGTATCTATTTTGCATATTAATTCAAGCTCAGCATATTAATTCAAGCTCAGACGCCTTGGAGTCTGTTTTTGAAGCTTTTCTGGTGCAGAATTGCCACCCTTAAGTCTTTTACTGAGCAGCCAGAGAGGTTGAAGTGTTCTCCTACCGGTTTTTGAATGTTATGATTCCTGATGTCAGATTTGTGTCCATTTATTCTTTTGCGTAGAGACTGTCTGGTTTGACCAATGTACATGGCAGAAGAGCATTGCTGGCACATGATGGCATACATCACATTGGTAGATGTGCAGGTGAATGAGCCCCTGATGGCGTGGCTAATGTGATTAGGTCCTATGACGGTGTCACTTGAATAAATATGTGGACAGAGTTGGCATTGGGCTTTTTGAGGAATTCCACCATGATTTCAACAATTTCCATCCCACCATCAACCTCAGCCTATACCAATCCACACAAGCGGTCCATTTCCTGGACACTATTGTGCTAATGACCGATGGTCACATAAACACCACCCTATACCGGAAACCTACTGACCGCTGTACTTACCTACATGCCTCCAGCTTCCATGCAGACCATACCACACGATCCATTCTCTATAGCCAAGCTCTACGATACAACTGCATTTGCCCCAATCCCTCAGACAGAGACAAACACCTACAAGATTTCTATCGAGCATTCTTAGAACTACAATACCCACCTGCTGAAGTGAAGAAACAGATTGACGGAGCCAGAAGAGTACCCAGAAGTCACCTACTACAGAACAGGCCCAACAAAGAAAATAACAGAGCGCCACTAGCTGTCCCTTCAGCCCCCAACTAAAACCTCTCCAGCGCATCATCAAAGATCTGCAACCTATCCTGAAAAAATGATCCCTCACTCTCACAGATCTTGGGAAACAGACCAGTCCTCGCTTACAGACAGCCCCCCAACCTGAAGCAAATACTCTCCAGCAACCACACACCACACAACAAAACCACTGACCCAGGAACCTATCCTTGCAACAAAGCCCCATGCCAACTCTGTCCACATATTTATTCAAGTGACACCACCATAGGACCTAATCACATTAGCCACGCCATCAGGGGCTCATTCACCTGCACATCTACCAATGTGATGTATGCCATCATGTGCCAGCAATGCCCTTCTGCCATGTACATTGGCCAAAGCGGACAGTCTCTACGCAAAAGAATAAATGGACACAAATCTGACATCAGGAATCATAACATTCAAAAACCGGTAGGAGAACACTTCAACCTCTCTGGCTGCTCAGTAAAAGACTTAAGGGTGGCAATTCTGCACCAGAAAAGCTTCAAAAACAGACTCCAAGGCGTCTGAGCTTGAATTAATATGCTGAGCTTGAATTAATATGCAAAATAGATACCATTAACTTGGGTTTGAATAGAGACTGGGAGTGGCTGGGTCATTACACATATTGAATCTATTTCCCCATGTTAAGTATCCTCACACCTTCTTGTCAACTCTCTAAATGAGCCATTTTGATTATCACTACAAAAGTGTTTTTCTCGTGCTGATAATAGCTCATCTTAATGAATTAGCCTCTTACAGTGTGTATGGCAATTTCCACCTTCTTTGTATGTATACAGGTTTTCTTACTATAGGTTCCATTCTATGCATCCGATGAAGTGGGCTGTAGCCCACGAAAGCTTATGCTCTAATAAATTTGTTAGTCTCTAAGGTGCCACAAGCACTCCTGTTCTTTTTTCAATAGTATTTGTTGGGCAAAGACATATTGAAATAAGAAGTGACAGTGATGGAGAGCGGTATTTATCAAAGTTGACTGACATAATTTATACAGTGAAACTTAAATGCAGATCATTATAAGAACCAAAATTTTCTGTGATTTACATGAGTCTAAAGGGGATTTTTCAAGGTGCAAGGTCACTTGTGTTGTTTGTAAACTTAGTAGGTTTTTTCTTGTTTTAAATTAAACCTTAATTACTTATTCATGTGACTGATTTCATATTCCATGATTCATTTTTAGAGAATGCAAGAAGTAGTAAATGCATAAGATGATATATAACAATGAGATGGTGCCTTAAAGGAAAGAGGTATGGATTTGCGTTCTATTTTGTTGCTTTGTGGACTCATGGATTTTAAGGCCATAAGAGACTACCGTGATTATGTAGTCTGACCTCTTGTGTAACACAGGCCATAGAACTTCCCCAAAATAATTCCTAGAGCAGATCTTTTAGAGACATCCAATCTTGATTTAAAAATTGGCAGTGTTGGAAAATCCATCTTGGTACGTAAGGTTATGGTGTAATCAATGACCTTTAAGGTGTTCTTGCACATATATATATACACACACACACACACACTTCTGTTCATGTTTCACATTCAGGTCTTCTCTATCTTGGAAGACTCTAGAGAGTTGTCTATGTTGAGGGTGGGGGAAAATAATCCCACCTATGCTTCTGCCAGCTTCAGCTGCACTGATAGGAGCACTAGTGTAGACAAGGTTCTGGTAACTTCTAGCATTTTTACCACCATCACAGAGTCTCATTTGTATAACAGTTTCTACTGTGGCTACCACCAGAACAGCTGTGCTGAGAGTGAATTGAATGTCTATTTTCTTAGTGTAAATAAGCACTGTAATGACTGGAGACTAGTGATATGACATATGAAGAGTAAAAGCAGACCGGGAAATGGATTTTTAGTCAAATTACTTAAAACACTTTGACCTTTGTTCTTAACACCTATTTAACTTCAGTGTCTGATTAATGTTTCGGAGAAAGTCTCTTAAAATTTCAAAGTTTATACCCCTTCATTTAAGCTGTGCCAGGACACATTAAACATGCTGTGAGTCAACTGGCAAACCCAAAGGAGACCAGATGTGGCATTTTTGATATTTCTGTGAGGAGTGGGTAGAGGGAAGAAAATTAAAACTTAAAACACCTCAAAACCCTGCTTCTTCCATCCTGTAGAAGAAAAAATGGTCACAAGCCTAAGTAAAAAAAGCTCCTTTCTCACATTTAAGCATTCGTGTCCATTTCTCTACTTGTCATTACAGGTTCAGTGGAAACTTTTGAGAGTATCACTTTAACATTTTTTTCTACAACAAAATTAATAACATGTCATTGGTTATTGAAATACTTGTAAGCTCTTTGGGGGGACTATCCTTCTGTTGTGCAGTGCCTACCTAATAGGGTCCCTAATAGGTAGGGGACCCTAGGAACCAGTGGGGTTTGCCCTGATCTGTCTGCCTGGGAAGTGGGGTTGGGGTGTTGGGACTTGCCCCACTCTGCCCGGCACTCCTGCTGGAAATCAGGTCAAGCCCCTGTGCCCTGACCCTGCTCCCCGGCAGGAGCACCAGGGGAGGAGTACAGGGGACTGTAGGTGGAAGGGGTGGGGATGGGCCCCCAGTTGCTCTGGCCCAGGACCCCATAAAACAGTAATCTGCCTCTGGGTGGGTGGGTGGCTAGGGGAGGGGCTCCAGATGCACAGGGGTTGGGTGGACAGGGGAGCAGCTCCCCATACAGTGACCCCTTCCCTGCAGCTGGGGAGTGATGGGGGCAAGAAGCAGCTGGGGGTCGTGCGGAGCTTCCTGCAGCTGGGAAGATTTCTGGGTGTGGGGCTGACCCAGCTACTTGTTGCAGGGGAAGAGGAAGTCTTGTTGTCCTTCCTTGCCTTCAGCACAACCAGGACTAGCAGCTGAGCCCAGCGCAGGGTAGGAGCTGCCAGCTGGGGTATCCCAGCCTGGTTCTCACTGCAGTATTTACCTCTCCTCTGGCTGTTCTGGGCACCCAAAAGTAGGCACCTGTGCTGCTGGGGAAGGGTGCCTGACTGGTCATGTGGCTTCCCTTTGCTTCCCCATAATTTTCTGTGAGGAAGCAAAGAAATGTGCGGGGAACATGAATTCTGCATGTGCACAGTGGTGCAGAATTCTCCCAGGAGTAATTGGCTGAGCTGGCGAAGGCCTTACACTTGGCAGCATTTCTCCATGTGTGTGTCTGTCTAACCTGATAATTGTTGAATGCTGCATCCAGCCAACTCCAAAATGTCAGGAAAAGATCTAGATATCAGTGACCACAACCCTGTTGATTTTAGGGAAAACCAAAAGTGGGAAAATTGGGAGTACATGAAGTCCCTCCCAGCCAGTTCTTTAGCAAAGCTTGCAGCTTCAAGCACTTCTATCATAATCTGTAGATCTAACAATTGGTTTAATGCCTTCCAACATAAGAGTACTCCTCTTTCATCTCTGCCTATCCTCCCAATGTAGTTTAATATGTTGACACCTGGAATGACTTATCTATCAGACAGAAAGAAGAATAGTGGTGGGAGAAAATAACATGGGGGTGGGGAGGGAATAGGGGCATGCATGCATACAGCCTTGGCATGGAAGGCAAAATGGGGGACTATGGTATAAGGGAGAGGGACGTACAGAACCTTTTGTATGGAGGAAAGGAGACATGCACACAGGGACCTGGCGGGGAGAGGAAATGAAAGGATGGAATGATCCCCTGATGTGTGCAATACACTTGGCCTACAGAAGCTAGGAAATGTGTGACCCTGATGTAGGGGCATGGTTGCCTCCTCGTGGTCCCTGCTGGCAAAGTGTGGCACTGCAGCATTCCCTACCTCAGTTTCCCTCTCCGAAGAAGGTCCCTTAAGCTCTCCTCATAGCTGTGCTAGAGATTGGCTTAGCTCTCTGGCGAAGTCCCAAACAAACATAGCCTCTTCCAGCAAAAGTCAAACTAAAAAAGTCCAAACAAATAAAAAAGGTTCCTTTGTTCTCTGCAACCCACCTTCTGGCACCTGTTCCCATATATTCGGCCCTAAAAGTTGGTTCCCCTGAGTACTATTCTCAGATGATGGCTTAGGGTCTTCTGCAGGAATCTGCCCACTCCCAGACTTATCTGTCTCAGGTCTTTTATAAGCTATCGCCTGTCCCTCTTAGTGGACCGCCTCAGTCTGGGAAGCAGCTAATTAATTATGACACAGATCTGGCTGGCCCTGTCTCCCTATAAGGGGTAGTCACCTTGTGACCAACTTCTTAGTTTAACTGGCTATCAATGTGCATAATTACCTAGTTTGCACATGTAGTTGATATAAATGAACATGTAGATTAGGTCCAGGATAAATTATGCATGGACACTTCTTAAAATCAGGCCCATGCCCTGTTATATACCCACAGACATAATTTGGAGTGAGCGAGCAAGGGAAATTCAACGTGGAGATTTTACTTGTTCCTGTAACGAGGCCAACATGTTCTAATTTTGCTGCAGTGTGTACAGTTCTGCCAGGATTTGGCTCAGATATAGGCTAATACTAATTTTTAAGAAGCTCACTGTGTAGGGTGCCTATTAGATATCAATGAGTTCACCACTGTACACATAAAGAGGGGAGGAAGCATGTTTGTGGGGGGTGGGAAATGGTCTAGTGACTGAAGAATGATTGCATAATCTTGATGTGCAGTGAGTTTTATGAATCAATCTTTATGTATTGAGGTTAGAATGTTACATATCTGTTATAGTTCTAAAACTAATTTTTAGTAACAGTACTTTTGTTCTGGTTAGGAACAGAAAAAAACATCCTGCTGAAAAACATGGAGAAATCATCTTTACTGTCCTTCTGGAATAAAGAATTTCTAAAGAGGTCTCAGAATTGCAACACTCTTCGTTTTGTAAAATGTGAACATGGATTACATGTTGCTTCATTCCCAGATGAAACTGCACAGAAAACTAAAAGCCTTTATGCCCATCTTAGTTATCCCTAAGTAAATACACCATGACTGCCCTTTCCACCCTAAAGAATAAGTTATGACTACAAAAAGTTTGTATTTGTACATTCAGAATCACTAGAATTTGTGTGTCCAGGCAAAATGCTCATATTCTCCTAAAGGTGCTTTTTCAGCAATCTGTCCACATTATCAGAGGCTGGTTAGAATGTAAATTATAATTTTGTCTAATTGAAGAAAGCCAAGTTACAATATAGAGTCCCCTACCTTTCCACATGTAAATTTTAAATTAACACACTAGAAAGCTTTACTATAATTGTATACTCTTAACAATGATCTATAGAAGCAAGAAGTCATCAGCTAACTATATACAAGTGTCAAGGAAAATAGAACTCAGAATCTTTGACCAAAAAACACATGCAGCTACCTGTAAGCCTCTGTTAAGAAAATCCTTGAAGCAGGATTTATAACCTCATATAGGGGAAGCAAGTGTGGCTAAGAGACCAACCTGGGCTCTGTTTCTGCTCTGCCACTGGCCTGTGGGGTGACCATAAGAAAATCACTTTGGCTTGGATTCACGAAGGACTTAGGTGTTGTAACACTGAGGATTGTAACATCTAACTTTTAGGCACCTAGAAAATCATAGGAAGATCACTGCAATGCACAAAGCCTGAGTTAGGCACCTAGGTTCCCTATACAATGCATGGGGAGAGATAGGCATCTTAGACTGCAGTCCATAAAAGCCAGCATGCTTGGTGAGGAACCAAAGGGAGATGCTGGTGAGAGATTAGGGGGAGGGATAGCTCAGTGGTTTGAGCATTGGCCTGCTAAACCCAGGGTTGTGAGTTCAAACCTTGAGGGGGCCATTTAGGGATCTGGAGCAAATATTGGGGATTGGTCCTGCTTTGAGTAGGGGATTGGACTAGATGACCTCCTGAGGTCCCTTCCAACCCTGATATTCTATGATCTCTGTCCTAAGCCCTGGAGATAGGTGCCTAAGCCTGGGCTGCAGATCTCTGTTAGCAATCCAAAAACACAAATGTGTCTCCTAGAGTTAGGCTGTATAGGTGCCTAAGTAGTGTCTTGGAGGAGTGAGTTTTTTAGGAATAGGATTATAAAGGAGCTGGACTGAGACTTAGTTGATGTGTCAGAGGTCATGTATGTATGTATGTATGTTTGTTTTTGTTTGTTATTCATTTATGCATAATACATGGCTAAATTCAGAGTTGGTCTAAAAAACCCAGCTTTGATATGCTGCAGAATGAACTAGCCATTTTTTACTTTAATTAGTCTAAAATAAAAATAAGGAACTGTGCAAAGAATACACAGTGTGTAAATCTGGAAATTATTGTGACTTCCTCTGTGATGAGTCCTGTTTTATGATGGGCAGAGAAAAACCAGTATGTAACAATGTGTCTCAGTGCTAAGTATGAAACTCTCATAGAGCCATAGAATATCAGGGTTGGAAGGGACTTCAGGAGGTCATCTAGTCCAACCCCCTGCTCAGAGCAGGACCAATCCCCAGTTTTTGCCCTGATCCCTAAATGGCCCCCTCAAGGATTGAACTCACAACCCTAGGTTTAGCAGGCCAATGCTCAAACCACTGAGCTATCCCTCCATCCTCCACCCCCTAAGTCATCTACATATGGGTGAAGCTAGTTTATTCTTTGGGATTCTAATTCCTCATTCACAAGTTCAAACAGTAAATAATAATATAAAACTTAAAAGTGATGCAATATTACAGTATTCGTATTTGTACATATTCATAGGAATGCATGGTAATGTGTGCTCCTACCTCTTTGCATAAGTATTCTAATTTGTTGAGATCCCATTTGTTTAGTCATACCGCAGTGATTAAAAAAAGGCTCTCAGTTCACCACAAGCAAAAACATGCCCGAAATCCTGAGACAAATCTGGATAAGAAATGGCAGTTTGCTCCCTGATCTGACACTTGATTGCTAAACAAAACATGGTATAACAAAATAAAAATTGTAGATTTATATTTTTGAACCCCCATATCTCCCCAAAACCACATGCTAATTTGCCTTTCCAGAAAAATATAATAAAATCAGCTTGTAAAGTTTCAGATGGATCTTTTTTTTATAGTGAAGCTGGAGCTGCAGCAGGGTTTATATTTCCCAATAACTATATGGAGAAACAAGCATCTTGTAGTTTGTTAAAGTATAATAGTTTCACGAGCGGTGAGGTTACATCTTTTAAAAATCTTTACCTATGTAACAGATAACTTATTTATAAAATCTGAAATAATTTCCTCATGAAAATAGGCTAGTCAGTTTCTAGTGAGTTCACTTTCAGATTCTCATGCTCTAAAAGCAATCAGTCAATATAGATAAATCCAAATAATATTAAAATGGATGTTGACAAACTATTGGAAGGCTGACTTTTTATTGAAATGGAAAAAGATATGCTTTTGCTCTCTGAATAAATGGAAGCCCTGAAGCTCTAAGGTCTAATAAATTACATTTTTTTAAATTGAATGAGTAACTAAAACAATAAAGAAGTAAAATAGCATTTGATAGTACGTTTCAGTGTAGAATAACCACATAGCTTTCATCTGCAATTCATTCACACTTCAGAGGAAGTAAAAATATTGTGATATTACATAGAAAGTTAAATATAACTAACTGGAAGTTTATATGTGTGTGTATACACACACACATATATTTGGATTCAAATGGTAAACACCTTTTAAAATCAATACAAATATTGTCTGTGACTATCGCTGGCCAGATGCTGAAACAGATAGGTATTAAATTACAGCCCAGTGATGTTTAGGGACTTCAGCAGTGTATCACTTCAAAGACAACTTTAAACATAAGTATTTATGTGACACACACTAAGTAATTACCTCTAGTATTGGCAGTTTACTATCTGTAAATCTGCTGGCAAATGAAGTTATGTTATGGTGCAGTTAGAAACTTCATTTGAAAGTCTGATCTTTAAATTCTTCAACTGAAGAACAATATATAACATATCAAATTCATCATTCGTTTGTGCTAAATGTCAGGTGTCTGCTTAACTACATCTTGGCTTGGATTGGAAGTATGAGAGTGTGATTGATTCCTAGTGTACTGGATACTGTGGATGACTGATGGACATGGGTACAGCAGAACTTTCGGGCTCTTCCTTTGCGTTTGGTCTTGTCACTGTTGGCTAGGCCAAGCTTGTTTGCTTCCGTAGCTAGGTTCTTGCTTCATAGGAGGCCCTTTTGGTACTTTCCTCTGAGGTCACTATTTTGGAGCCAGATGTTGGTTAAATTCTTTTTTTATTTTTTTATTTTTTTTTTTTGGCTAGAGCTAGTTGAAAATTTTGGACAAAAAAAGGGACATATTCTTCACAATAAATTCTGTGAAAAATTCATTGCATTTTCTGACTGTGACCCAGGAACCTTTTTGTGCCAACTGGCAGAGGGCATGAGGGAGGGGGGACAACAAAGTTTTATAGAGATCTTCTTGCTCAAATACGTGCGCAATAATTTCCCAAAGGATGCATGTGCGGTTTGTACTGAGAGCCAATAGCCCACTAGTCATCATAATCATTGCAAAATGTATGTATGGATAATATTTAAGGAGTTATGTATCTATACTGGAAATTGTGTTTTCAAAGGCTTGGCATTAAGGCAGGTAAACGGGGTGATATGACTCAGACTGGCTCTTTCCAGGCAGTAGAAGCTTTTCTCCGTGGCTGGGCACTGTGTATTGTCCGTTCAACAATATAGGTCAGTTTGCATTTGGAGCCAAAATACTCATTAAGAGATTGTGAAATCTTCAAGAGAAGAAATTTACAGGAATAAATAAAAGTGGGAGGGGATCTGGTTTATGAATGAAGACAAGAGATTGTTGGAGCATGGGGGAGGGTGGAGAGGTACCCCAGTGAACCTTCCCACTGAAGAGGCAAAAGGACAGTGTGACTTGTCTCACAAATGGAAGATCACAGCCAAGCCTGGCTGTAATGTGCTGTAAGGATTTGGAGTGGGCTTTTGCTCTGTAACAACTTGCAGTAATTAAGTAAGTCAGTCTAGAATGCATGTTATATTTTATAGGTAACCATTTTGTTTCCAGTACTTCTACTTGCTTTCACTAGAATCTCTACTCTTTGCCAAATAAACGTTTGCTTGTTTTACTGTAAACATTATTAATTGCAGTGTGTTAAGGGGAGCTGGGATCTGAGGTGTAACAGGTAAGCTGAAGCGTACTGTTCCTTTGGGAGCAGTTACTCTGTAAATATGGAGTGTCCTGAGATTGGGACAGGGACTGGACGGTCCAGGGGGATGCTGGGAGGCTCAGGAGTTTGAGCGGCCCTATCGTTACAGTGGAGCCTGCGTAGGCTAAGCTCAGAGCTTGAGTTGCCTGTGACTAGTGAAGTCGGGGAGCTGAGCCACGGCAGGCACAGACAACGCTTCCTCACACTAAGCACAGGTGGTGGGTGCCCCCTCCAAAGCATCACGTTGACTATGTCTGGCCATTCAGGAATTGTGAATCTTTCATTCCTTCTTTAAGGATCTGAAAATTTTCTTTGGGCCAGAACATTTTCCTTAAAAGTGGGATTAGGCTATTTAATGTCTATTATCTCCAAAATGTCATATAATTTCTAACTTCTTGCAGGAAAGACTGTTGAATCTCCCTTTTTATATCAACTATTTTCTGTGTGTCACAAATGTAGACGTATGTTGTTTTAATTAGCAGTATTTTAACTTTTCAGTAGGACTGCCTATATTTGTCACTTGTCTTAGATTTGTGTTTCAGCCTTTCTCCTTTATATGTTGCCTTAGTTCTAATGCTTCCTTCTCCACTTAGATCTTTTCTGACTTTTTACAGGTTTCTAACTTTACCTATATCTCTTCTGATGGTTCACTATTGTTTGATGACTTCATTCTCCTGAAGAAAATGGTGTAGGAGGGAAGGCTCCAGGCTCTTGCTAGCCTAATTTTAATCAATCCTCAAATTGGCAATAAGGATTGCCACTCTTGTTTTGTCCAGTTCAGCCAGATTTGCATTGATTTGGAAGAAAACAACTAAAGGAACATAAACAAGGACCAGGTGGACAGTTGGAGTGCTTTGCCAGTATAGATATACTGAACCAGTAAGTGCTCCTAGAATTTATGCAGCATATACTGGCAAAACTGTATCTACTTTTGGGGTTTTTGGTGGCATAGCTATGTCAGTCACAAATCACATCTCATTGCACCCCTAACCAATATTACTATGCCAGCAAAGATTTATAGTGCAGACCTGGACGAAGTCAAATAGCCTTGGTTCACAGGCCTGTGCTTACTCACAATCTTTCAATATATGTTTGATGACAGAGGTCACTTAATTCTGCCAATTTTAACCCTTTGGCTCATGAAAGCAGGATAATTGTTTCTCTATGTGCTACTACAGTATTTGGTTTGCAAACACTGCAGGGGGAATACTTGTTAAAAGAAGAAAAACACTCCTTTGGAATCAAATAAAATAAATTCTTGGGAATACATATATTATGTCTTTAGACTTTGATAACATCTAAATGTTTGTGTCAAATTTAACTTGAAATTGTCCCCTTAAGTGGTTTTATTAACATCCTGGCATCCTCAGCATCTGCAAGAAATTCTTAAAAAATTAAATTCATAACACTATTGCAGTTAAATGTTTCACTTTGTTTCAATTCTGAAGTATAGTTTCACTTGTGATGTAAAGGAATAAGTATTGTGGGCTGCTTAAATAGTCCCTTGGATTGATTTCACCAGGTCAGCCTTGAGTTTTCATTGTGGGCATTTTTAGATCTTGATCCTGCAAACAGTTGCTCATGTAAGTAGTTCTACTGAAATCAGTGAGGTTATTCACGTGTATAAAATTGGACACGTGCTCAAGTATCTTGCTAAATTGGGATCTTAACATTACCAAAATGTGGCAAATGTACCATATTGATTGTGTGGAGATAGAATAGAGTCTACGAGTATGCTTAGCTTGCTAGAATTTTTTGCCAACATTTCAAGAAGATTTTGTTTGTTTTTTGTTTTGATAAAGCTTGGTAAGAACAGTCTATTTTTATTGCAGCAAAGCCTGTAGGAACAGATTGGAAGATTGCATAGCTCCACACTGCATACATTGATAGAAATTGGCTCTGATCCTGCAAGCGTGGGCAGATCTCTGCAGTCACACTAAGCCACACTGACCTACCCACCGCATGGATTATTTTGTAGGATTGAGGCCTAATGCAAGGTCATTGCTGTGATTTCGCCAATGGAAGTTGCTCCAGGAGGCAGTGAAATAATCCCAAAAAGGGTGGAACAGAAGAATGGGTATGAAATGTGTGGGGGAGAGAGAAGATCCATTATGAAACAGGAATATTAGCTAAATAGGTTAATGTACCTTGGTAGGACATGCCCACGTGGCCTTCTCCTGATGAGAGAGAGGGAGAAGGAGTAGTTGCACAAATCCCCAGGAGGCAAAATTCTACATAACCATCTCCACACAGTAGTTGCACAACTGCTCAGGGTTTGCTAAGAATTCATGCATATGTATTAGCTTTTCCTTTACTTAGCTGTAACTGGAGAGCCCACTTATCAGAAACTTAACCCTTCTGTAAGGCCGAAATGTAGATGTGTTAAAAATGAAAACATTGTTTAAAAATTGAAGTGATCATTAGGTGAATGAGAATAGATAGCTCTGCTAATTAGAACTGTCTAGTTTTGTTTTTGAATAAGATAGTACTACTTTATTTTTCACAGTATTTTCACTAGCTTCAGGAGAAGAAAGTACATATTTCTCCTTATGCTTTTTTAACTTCAGTCAAAATTAAGCCTATTTTCAGGCACAGGCAAGGGAACGGTGCATGTATTCACCTCTGTGTATATATAGACCCATCCAAAAAAAAACCTCTTAAAAAGGAGAGGAAGGGGGAATCCTTGGTCCCACTGAAGTCCATATGAGTTTTACCACTCAGTTAATGGGACCAGGATTTTACTGAGAGTGCCAACAGAATTATTAGTGATATTCAGTGAGATGACAAGTGGAGAAAGTGGACTGTCTCCTAAACTGAAGTGAGGTAGAGAAGATAGTAGTGTTTTCATTTCTAATGCACATATGTTTATTTTGGGGGAATATTGTGTTGGATACACAGGAAAATGAAAAGTGCTTTTAACTGTAAAGCCAGTCAGTATTAAACATTCCCAATTCGATGATACTGATATCTGACTTCACATGTGGTTGAATTTTTCTATCTAGATTCAATTTTAGAAGGCTCTCCCTGCACCTGTGCTTTTTAAATGGGCCTCTTATGTATGTAGCTTGATCACACAGCTGATCATACATGTTGATATTTAGGAACTCCTCTTTCTCCTGCTTTTGAAATGACAGACCCTGGGGGAAAGTAATCTCTGTTCAATGCCTGTCTCGTGTTCTTTAATTCAATTGTTGGCTTTATATCCTTCTGGTTTTATGTCTGCCTGTATTTCCTTTCCATATCATCTGAAATAGAATGCAAGTTGTTTTTATCACTGTGTTTTGACAATTGCTTTGTTCTGAGATTATGAAATAATTAGCATCTGGTTGGTTTTATACTCACTGATTTCTGTTTAATATGAACAAAAACATAAGTCACATTTACAAGATGGGAACTGTATCCTGGAAAGCAGTGACTACGAACATGACTTAGGTGTAATGGTAGATAACTAGGCATGGCAGAATTCAATTCTTTCTTTTTTATAATTTTGATGGATAATATCAATGTTTATTTAAGCATTTTTTTCCTATTTTTATAGATCAAAAGTTTCATAGGTGTGGAAAATTAAAGGAGGGGGTCAGACAATGTGGGGGTCAGACAATAATTTAATTACAGTAGGTGTTGATATTCAAAAAGTTAAGTCTTTGTAACTGTTAAAACACAAATTGTTAACATCACGTGAAAATGTACAAAGTAAATTTCCTTAAATCAAACTATAAGTTCTCAAGCAGCTTTTTTTGTACTTTGTCTGCAAATTTCAGTTATTATCTATGGAAATATTTTTTCCAGTTTGTGTGTGTATGGTGAAATCAATGTTTACCAGCATTTACTGATAAAAATCTATCCTTCCAAGTCTACTGATAACCAGTTGAATGGGAGCTCCTGTCGCTAAAAGGGTGAATGGTCCTTGGATAGGTAAGCAGGGAAATACCAAATAGAAGTAGAGAGTGGTATTACCTCTGAAGATAACATTAGTCAGACCATTACTGGAATACTGTGTCTCTTTTTGGTGTCTACATTTCAAAAAGCATGTTGACAAATTGGAAGGGGTTCAGAGAAGAGCTACAGGACTAATTCAAGGTTTGGAAAGCATGCCTTTACAGTGAGAAACTAAAGAAACTTACTCTCTTTAGTTTATCCAAGAGAAAACTAAAAGGTGATTTGATCACGGTCTGTAAGTACCTACATGTGAAAGAGATGCACTTTAATCAGAATAAAGATATATCTGAGAGTGAACGGCCTAAAATAACTCAGAATGAAATTTTGCCCTCAGTTAGTGTTAGTGTCATGCAACTCTCATTTGTTTTCTTTTGCAGTTGAATCTGAGGGCAGAATTTGTCATAGGTCAGCAGTTGAGCCAAAGAGAAGCCTCTGAATTTGAAGACTCTTAAATCCCCCCAAAAAAGAAAATCTCTCTGCCAGAACAGCTTTTTGGGTTTTATGTATGAGATGCTCTTATATGAGGTGGTCTTCTGGGTATCTGATCTGTTTAATGTGGTAGTAAAATCATTTATTTTAAGACTAGAAGGAAGAATTAGATCTGTATGACCACCTGTGTAACACTGATCACAGGCTTTCATCCAGTTACTTCTTTTGAGCCCAGTAACTTGTGTTTGACTAAAGCATATCTTCCAGAAAGGCATCTAGTCTTGATGTGAAGACATTAAGAGATGGAGAATCCACCACTTCCCTTGTTAGTTTGTTCCAAAAGTTAATTGTCAGAAAAGGGGAAATATTGCCTGAAATGATGCTTGCCATCAGAATTTCATTGATTCCTTAAAGGGGTGGAAGAGATGGAATGGATTGTTCTTCTTGAACATAGATACCAGGATTTATACCAAAGTACTGTAATAGCGTGTGGAACTGGAAAAAATCTTGCATACTCTAACTTGTAGTTAGAGGCCAAATGGGCTTTTGTCTATGATGTATATCTTGTGAATAATATCAGAAGTAGAATTGGTCAAAATAACTGGAAACAGTTTAGTGAGCTATTTTGCCAGCTAGCTTTTGTGCTTTCTGTACCTCCTGAAATTAAAAACTTTCTCAGTATTTCAGGAGACTGAAATCTCTCTGTTTGCATGCTTCACTGTTTTCAAAAATCCAGTTTTGTGGTGGTAATAGTGTCTCTGTGGAAGGTCCATGTATTTCTTGATTGAGTGCAGGACTGTGAGCCAGAGGTTCCAAGTTCTATTCCCATCTCCGTTAGGGTCACAAGTTTTACCATAAAGTGAAATCTGAAGAAATGAAAATATCTCACTTAAAGTTTCCAAAATTGCATGTAGGTAGATATAGATGGGAAAACTGAGATGCCAAGAGATTAAGGGTCAGATTTTGGTTAGTTGGTTAGTTCTGGCTGTTTCAGTTTTTAGGTGCCCAATTTAGATAACTAGGCTCTGATTTCAGAGGTGCTCAGCACTGCAGTTAAAGTGAAAGCAGCTCAGCACCTCTGAAAATCTGGCCCTGAGCACTGTTGATGACCAAGCTATCTACATTATGAACTTTTCCAGAATTTTTGATTTCCATCCTGCTTTCTGTTCTGTCATAAACTTCAACAGAACTCATTAAAAAAGTGTGCAAGTTTCTCTCTGCCCTCTATGCTAAACAAAAATCATCTGTTTGCTCTTTAGGATTTTAAATCTGTACAATTTCAATTATCTTTCACTATGTATATTATAAAATCTCTGATTATACAGTCAAATTCATAATTTAGAGTAAAACAGTAATTTTAGGCGTTGTTTTACCTTGCACTCCTGACCCCTCATGCATGTCTCTGCATGTGTCTCCATTGTTCTTTCATGCTCTTGTTGAATTGGCTGCTTGGGCTACATTGCATGCTCCTAATAGCTGACTTTTATGCAAGATTTGTGGGCACACAGGAGCAAGTCTGTACTCATTTAAAGTACTACAGAAATCAAGTATGCGCAAATAAGACAATGGCACAACAGGTATGAGTTATGGCAGCCTTAATTCCATTTTTGTTGTTAGGCTGACTCTTTTACATCATAGTGTAGTAGCTTTGGCCCTGATCCTGCAAGGTGTTACACAGATCCTTAACTTATATAAGTATTTCCATTATAGCTAGTGAGACTACTCATGTTAATAAAGTTAAGTTTGCATAGAAGTTTTTGCAGAATCAGGCTCTTCGGGGCTGATCCAAAGCTCATTGTAATCAATTATAAGAATTTAGTGGGCTTGATATCAGTCCACTCTTGTGTAACCTCTAAATACCTTTTTGATTCTATGTACCTGAATAAGACCGTGTATTTTGAATTTTAAGACTTTGCAAATTGAAAGTTGGAAAAGCTGCTTGTTTAAAATATTTATATTAGCTGTTATATTTCATTGTCAAAGAGGTGTTCTAATGTTACCAAAGTACTGAAAGTAAGGCTGTAAAATCTCTAACAAAAATCTCTAGGAGTATGTGGGACAAGAATTGTTTTTTTTTTTTTTTTTTTTTTAATCTTAAGGTAATTTGTTATATTGCTTAGATTCCAGAAAGGCAAATTTCTACAGATTTCAGCACTTAAGTGGAAAAATGTAAATAATTTTGTACTGCTGTGTTAATTTCAGCAGGCCATGCTCTGGGAATACATTTATGAGGCTATTTGTGCTCTTGTGTTCATGAATGCTGTCACATGGCTAGTGCTCACAATGAAAAACAGCAGCTTTATTGTTTCATGGCTTCCATTGCATATAAAGGCAGAAAACTGAGCTAAAACCAAGTGATGGAATTTCATTTAATAAAAAAAAAATTTTTTTTTGGTTAATTTTGAATGGCTTTTCTTTCTTCATTCATTATTTATTTTTATATAATTGAGGAATGCCTACTGGATGGTGGTCTTTTTTTTTTTTTTTTTAATAAAAACATACAAGCGTATTTCCTTATAAAGTGAAGCTTGGACTTCATGGAAATTTTTAAAACTTTTTTTTTAAATTACGTTACAAGTTTAATATTAGGTAGGCTGTTTAGACAGGTCATTCAGGCAGAGTCAATATTTTTAGTTGCCATTCATTTAACTATTGTAGTTATATTCCTGTTTGAGTTTTAACTATAATATTCTTTAATTTACAGAAATACATAAACCTCCTTTTTAAACAAGTGTGAACGTAGTACTTTATAACTCCTATTCAGAGTACACAGATCTTATTAATCACAGTGATGAACTGTATGTAAATGTTGCACATTTTAGGTTGGCTTAAATGGTGGAACTGCTACATCATTTAGGAGTAACAAAACACACAGAGACCATATTATTCACTGTGCTTGGTGCTGGTACGCGTTGTTACAGTTTAGGGCAACTCCCAGGTCCAGCATGGGCACCAACATGCAGGCTTCCAGCTCCCCAACTATCACCTCTTTTGGGCACAGACATGTCTCTCTTCCTCCTGACTAGGGTATTTCCAGGCTGCAGTTCCATGCTTACACTGTGAATTCCCCAGCAAGTCAGACAGTCTCTGCAGGCCTGCTTTGCCTTTTCCTCAGAGGCTATAAACAGTGTAATTGGCCACAGTTAAGTTACGACACAGCTGTTTCTAAGCAAGTACATTTATTCTTAAGATAAAAGCATTATCCTGGTAGGTAAACGTTTCATCGAACCCCACGCAAGGGTTTTTCTGTGATTACTAGTTCATAACCGCCTTGGCTCAGAACAAGCACACCCATGAATCTGAGACTCACTCCTTTATACACTGTGGGCCTCTGATCTTGTCTTCATGTAATAGGTGTTCAGCTGACAAAGGTCCCCTCCTCAGAGCAAATCTTCAAAACATTGGGTTTTTGTATAACCGGAGGAGGGGGAAGTGCATTGTTTAAGAGAGTCCGTTGAAGCTCATAATACTTACCAGAGTTTACATCAGTCATCTCTTCCCCCTTGAGACATTACATAGAATTCCACAATAATATACAAGCATTTCCATTTTTAATACAATGAACACCTAAGATACTTAAACTTAATTCAATAAGTTGGGTCCAGGATATTGCAGGATGTTGCCATATCTGCCACGTGCACATCAGAGCAGTGTAGTGGGTCTGGAAAATGTATGCTATCATTAGGATGTGTGCCAAAAAAAATCTTCCTCCCAGTGTCAGGGGGATAAGTAAAGAGAGTTTTGTTATGTATATTTTCTACTTGAGCCAAATATTAGTCTTTACAAGGGCTTTGTGCAGTTTATTATATTTTATGGTGATATTACAGGAGAACCCCATTAATCTGATCTAATTAGGACTGGAACCAGATTGGATAATCAAAAATTTGGATAATCTGGAGAATGGGAAGGTGAAAGGCTGCAGCGCCATCTATCATCCACAGGAGAGATAACCAGCGTCTTTACCTGTGTGCGCTGGTTCAGTTGATATGGAGAGCCGGATCATGGAGGACCAGATAAATAGGGTTCTACTGTATGTATATTAAATTGTCTTTGTCAATAAAAAAAAAAAGTGCCAGGATGTTCTTAAATTATGTAGCCTAAGGCACAGTCCTGCAAACTCACATGTGTACCTGTAGTATCAGTGGGGTTACTCACATGAGTAAAATTACTTGTGTGTATTGGCAGGATCGGGCTCATACTGTTTAAACATCACAGTTCATTAATTCCAGTTTATCTCTATATAGAGACTTTTTTTCTATAGAGACTCTGGAATGATTATGGACTTTGACCATAATGCTCTGTCTACCTTGCTGGCAAGAAGAGAAAATAAATGTACTAAAAAGCCTGAATTCACTCAAAAATCCCTTTTCTAGGATGGTCATGTACTGTCAGAAGTCTGTTTGACGAATGGGGAAGAGCAGAAAAGCAGCTGTGGAGTTGGAAGATCAGCAGTTGAGCATTTCTTTTTCAGGCACCTTCAGGATAGAAAACATGCTGGTGATTCTTAATATATATCATATAACAGCTCTCTTGTGCATTAAAGTAGCTATCTAAATACTTACACTGTACAGGAATAATTATAAGGGAGCGCCAGCTCCACTATCAGTAAAGTTGGTTGAGAAGCCCTTTCGTTTAAAGGATGACTCTTCTAAATGCTCTAAAATCTGTATTGTTTTGAAATGCCTTGAAATGTATTGTGCCTCGTGTGGCTATGGGGTAGGGTTAGTGATCCAGATTTGGAGTTATTTGACCAAAGCGTTCCCATGGATCTGATCAGGTCCCAAAGGGTTTCAGTCGCTCAACATTTACTCCAGCTACTGCATGGCACCCACTACCTCTTTGGGGAAGCAATATTGAAAATGTTATTCAAGAAAGAGTTAAACTCTACAGATTGAAACATGGCCATCAGTCTTGATCCTGATGGATTACATGGCAGATATGCAGGGTACCCAAAAAGGTGTCTAGCCAGCCAATATTAACAGGATCTCTGGGGCTAAAGGGGACATGCTGTGGCCATTGAACCTGACTTACACCCAGCCAGTATCAATTTGAATCCTACCTATGGCAGAAATCTGAAGAGAGATTTTTAGGCTTGTTGCAAAAATCTTCCTCTGTTTGGAGCAATGGGTGTTATTTGGGGGGAAATACATCAGATAATTCAGAAGATGCTCAAGTTATTCCCAAAAAGAAAATAAATTACAAATGTGAATACTTGCTGGGAGGGCAGGGGGATTAGCAGGTGGGGGAAATGGGGAATAGAGAATTGGGGCTGCAACAAGGTATGGAGGGATTATGGACAAAACTTGAATTTGATGCAGTGAAAAAAAGGGAGTCAGATATAGGATTAAAATGTGTCACAGTGGATGATCAGGGAAGATGATCACAACAGCTGCATATTGGTGTGGATGGGAGTGGGAATGTTGGTATCGGGGAAGATGATGTTACAATAATCAAGATTGGGTTTAATGGGGTTGATTAGGGCCAAGATAAATTTTTTTTAGCAGTGTGCACAATAGAAAAAAAGGTGATTGGATTTGTTTGAAGAAACATACCTGCAGAATAATCTTTAGATGTTGGCATTTCCATCTGGAATAACTTCACAGTATGTGCTGACTGCTATTAGTAGATGGCTGATTAATTCTTGACACGTTGATTCAGATATTCCATTTCCTGGTAGATAAATAAAAGTACCATAAAGTCTACTGGTAACCACTTGCCTGTTTTTTCCTCAGTTAGCCAGCAAATATCTATCCAGAATTGTTTTATGAAGTACTTTCACCATGTATATAGGAATGTAATTTTATGTTTTCATGTCCTTCATTGTAAATTGGGTCTCATTTTATAAATCTGTTCTAGTTTTACTGGTGTCTGGTACCACTGGTATGTGACCTTGTAACTGTTTTGTCTTGTTATCCCGATGGAAGACCAATCCATTTTCCCACGTGTTTTGCTGTCATCAATAGTGTCACCAACGTGTGTGCATATTTCTTCATATCTTCATGAAATGGCATTCTTTTTTTTGTTTTCCAAGTAGTTTTCTCTGATCTGTTATATGGATCAGAAAACTTATTCTTTGGAATAAATTACTTACAAATGTAAGAGTCTTAATTGTGAGTGGTCTAATGATTATAGCTTTTATTATTTTTGGCTTAGTGAAATATTGGACTCTTCCTTCATAGAGGTGAATACAGTGTTTAAAAGTTCATTTTAATTCTTGACAGATAGTGCTGTGTTGCTGAGGCACTGTGCTTACCCCCAGGGAGAAGTTGGAAGTGTCTTATATCACTCAACCATCCTTCCATTGATTAGTGAGTGACATTGACTATCTCCAAAGGGAGTCCCAGCCAATCATTTTCAGCCAGAAAGATGTTAACTGTGATATGGGGCCTTGCAGGAAAAATATAAGGCAAGGACAAAGAAAATATTTTAACATTTCTCTTTTCCCCCAGCAGAAATGCAGTCAATCCCATTCAAAAGGGTTTTCTGGATTGCATAGCTAATTGTTTAGTTTATGATTGATTTACTGTGCAAAGTTAAGATCAGATATAAAATAAAAAATATTCTGTTTCTACAGTTGGCTAAATAGAAATTAATCTAGTGTTATGCTGCATCATATTTTACAGTTATAACGTGAGGAGCATATATGTATTGCAGATGCCCTTATATGCAGATTGTACTTTGCCCAGATTTGTTTTGCTTTAAAGAATATAGTATTGATCCTAAATCCAGTTTAGGCTACATAGGGGTTTAAGTGCAGCAGGCCTCCACAGAGCTGTCATTCTTGTCTCGGAGGACTTACTACTTGATAACAAATCTCTACATTGCCTAGAGTCGAGGGAGACTTTTTGGTTACATCTGTGTGAAAAAGATATGTGAGAACAGCTATATAGCATAAGTTATATAAGGGAAATTAAGTTTTAGGCATCTGCATAAGTCTACATGAATTGAAAGATCACAGGAAACTGCTTTATCATGTTAGATCTGGCACAATAAGAAATAATTCAGGAGACAGCAGTAGGCCGATGTCTTGTAAAAACATCATATAATTTGGGCCTCGCTAAAGAGAACCTGTGTACTGCTTTCACCCTCACTTAAACAGTTTCAGTAAAGTTGAGTCAATATGCAAATAGGAAGGGGTAGCTACTAAAATAGAGTTGTTTAATCTGTTTAATAGATTTAGGATCTGTTACACTAACTTGGATTCTTCAAATAAACTATAAATTGATTCAGTCCTCCAAATTACAGCCTATTGTAAAGCACTCTGACTTTATCTTTGTGCATGTGTCGGACTGAGATCTTTTTCCTCCTTTCACTTTTCATCTGTGTACTATTGTCTCTTTTCAGAGGTCCATCCCTCTTCAACAGAGTACTTTAAACATTTACTTAAAGTGTAGCATGGGTTTAAGTGCTTTGCTGAATCTGAACGCATTTAAGCATGTGCTTAAATTCTTTGCTGAGCTGAGGCTTTTATACATGCATTTTTATTTATTTTACATGACCACACAGTTTAGCATTCAGTAAATAGAGCCAGTACTTATAACTTTAAATACAAAAATGATATATGCATACAGATAGCATAATCGTAATCAGCAAATCATAACTGTCGTAGACACCTCACTTGACCTCCCCGTAGAAGATTTGGTGCCACTGTATGACACTGGTTGCAACAATGGTCTATACGGTCACAGTTCGTGTCAGTAACATCACACTTAAGCATTTGCTTTAAAAGGTTAAGTGGAAAAGCCTTCTCTTAGCTGTGGTTGTGCTTAGAATATATTATTTGGGTGTGTGGTTATTGTAGCAAGTTGATGCATTTGCTCATACTGTACTGTAGATAGATACTGAATAACCAGTATATGTATTTCTATTTTTAAATGTTTTTAATTTGAGTACACCTCTGTTATCAGTGTGGTGCTGGAGCTCACCCTTTCAAGCTGTGATGCTAATATTAACTCTACTTTAGTCATTTGGCCTTCTAGCTAGAGGAATTTGTAAGGCTAAAAATTGTATTTTAGGGGCCATCAGAACCTTCTACCGTGTTACTAAAAGACTTTTTCTTCCCTTGCAATGAGAACCTATTAGAAAATTTTAATATTTTAGATTTGTCATCATGTTAATGCATGTGGTCAGTGCTGATGATATTGCACACCCGCACAGTGCAGGGGAAACGGAAATAAAACAAAATTTACAAATGTTTTGAATAATTTAACTTGAAATTTGAACTGTGTAGTCTCAACTGTCTAATTCAAAATATTTTATTTTTTCCACTTGTGTATGGTTCCCAGATCAAAATATGAATGCAGCTGTTAACTTTTACTAAGCTTTTCTGTTAGGTCAACCCTTAAATTCGGTCAGCAGTAACAACAAAAATACAAACAATGACATACAAACAAGCTTGTGTTTCAGAGGTAGCTTTGGTCAGTAAATATAGCGATCTAAAAAATGTGCTGTTAAATCTTGAGATACTAAAAATTCCATTTTTTGCTCTATCATTCTCTTTTAGCTCTTCACATTCTAGGGTTATCAGCAGGTGGTAGAGAGAAACAAAACCTTAGAATCTGGAACAATTTAGAGAAACTTAATTAACAGGTAAGTAATGAAACATTCCCTACAAAGGGTAGGTCAGACTTCTCTCTTGAGAGAACTTATATTTGTTCACAACAGATTTTTGCAAAAAAGGGTTTCACAATTTAAAGTTATGAATCCTATGCAATGAGTAGCGGGAAATGTGCAGACAGGAATGACTCTTATCTGACTGTGTCTGAAGCTAATGTCTGTCTACTAATTTGTCATCCTCACTTACTCATATATTACACTGCAGCCAGAGGCTTTTTTTTCTTTTTTCTTTGAGACTGGTATATTCCCAGTTGATAATACCCCTGGCTTGTGTGGTGTACTAAAGCACTTGGTAACTGGGTGGGCTGACTTATTTTAAATAGAGATTGAATTATTTTGCTTAATGCTCCATCTGAGTACTTTGAGAATATTTGCCCCAGCTTCTTGATAATTATACATATTATTGAAAATTGCAAAATGCAGTATTTTTAGACACTGAGATATTTTATCATCAGTTTGCTTTAAGTTGATATGGTGGTAACCCGATGCTCTGTTTTAAAAATCACTCTTCTTTCAATTATGCTTCTTGATGTTGCCATAAGGTCACTGTGTCCTCTCTTTCTGAGTATGCTGCTGTGCCTCAGTTTTTCTTCTTTTGATCAGTGCCTCGTGACTTGTGTAAAAAGTGAGAGCCTTCTCCTCTGGGACCTGGTTTATTAATATAATTCAACAAAAAGTATTTAACCTTCACCTCTGTATCCAGGTTTCAAATCCTGACTTGTCCTTTGTCCTGGGCTTCATAGATATCCTTACATCATGCTTCAATCACTCTTGTATCATAGGTTTCAGAGTAGCAGCCGTGTTAGTCTGTATCCGCAGAAAGAAAAGGAGTACCTGTGGCACCTTAGAGACTAACAAATTTATTTGAGCATAAGCTTTTGTGGGCTACAGCATCCGATGAAGTGAGCTGTAGCTCACGAAAACTTATGCTCAAATAAATTTGTTAGTCTCTAAGGTGCCACAGGTACTTCTTTTCTTGTATCATAGCTTCACAGAGCCACCCTAGCAAGGCCTCCTACTAATCTTGCTGCTGCCCTATCTCTCTCTGGGCCTTTTGCCTGGCTTGAATGGACCATCTCCAGGCTCTCATACTGAGCCAAGAGCTTTGCTGATAAAGTGACCTTCTGGTGACTAAAATGCCCCAAACTCTGTCCTTAAAAGGGCTATGCCCCTGTAAGAAGCTTGCTGGGCTGCAGTTGTCACCAACAGGCATGGCGTGTATGGGTGGCAGTAAGGAGAAGTAGGAAAGTAGGTCCTAGTGGGATTCAGTTATTATATTCTGTTTTTTAATAGAAAAAGTGACTAAGGATCAGGGACAAGTTTAGTCCTAGCTGACAAGCTAGTTAACCTGGTGCACAATTTGACCTCTATGTTGGGTGATAGCGATTAGAATTAAAGTGTTCTGCAGATGCTGCAGAGGGATTTTTCAGTCTCCATGGACAAAAATTGTGTGGATTTCCATCCCTTACTTTGTTATTTTAGTAGACTATTGCTGCTTTAATGTTCCACCTGTGTTCACTTAAATTAGTTTGTTCTATTCACAGAAAGCAAATGTATAGCCTGTTGCTGAAAATAAGTCACCTTTATGAAAGATTTTACATTTTCTCCTTGTGCATTTTATCACACCGTGTATTGATGTTTTTTGTCTTCTTGCCTAGTCATGGAAACTTTATTTGTGAGATCAGAGGGATAAATATTTAAAAATGCAAAGTAGATCCATCTTTTTTAATCTCTTCATCAGTTTTAACAGTTACCATGATGAGGGGATTGACCCAAATGTGAACATTTGTGTAAGCTCTCTGCAGAGAGCTTTTTCTTAGGTAAGGTAATATACATGCTGTTTCCATAAATACAGTGTGACCCAACCCCCCAATAACTCTAACCTGCATCATAACGAGATAGTAAAAGAAAATGAAGGAAAAATCTAGGACTAGTTCTACAATTTTGCATTGTATTGAACTTAATTTATGTACAAAAGGGGTTAAAAATCAGTAATTTAAAATGGTCCAGGCAGCTTGTATTGTTCTATTTTGTAGACAAGGTAGACATTGTTATTCCCACTGTTTGCATTCATCAGTATAAAATAACATCCACAAGAACTGCCATGAAACTAATGTCCTTAAAAGAATCCCAAATGTTTGGGATTAGTCCGTATTTGCTTTAGCAGTATGAACAAGGACCAGATGGGGATGTAAAACACAGCATGTCAAAGCAGGATCCAGTGGTGCATACTGGCTTTAATAATTAAAATGGCTTGTAAAAATAGTGCTGACATAGTCACCCAGTTGTGTTAGCTTCCAGAGATGCAAATGATCAAGAGTCCTGAGAAGAGTTTTGTTGGAAATATATGTTGCATTATTGTTCATCCCTCTGGGAGAACTACAGAATGGCTGGATACAAAATGAAGAAGATGTTTAAGTGCTTTACAGGAACTTGAGGGACTGCAATATATTGTTAAGTTAAATTACACAAGATATGTTGGTTTAAATTCTATTGAGTTGGTGAAAAATCCTCAAAAGCACAAAAAAGAAGTTAGGTCCACAATTCCCATTAAAAATCAATGAGTTGGGTGTCTAACTCTCCTTTGTGCCTATTGAAAATCTCTTTAAATCTAGATATCACTTAACTGACTGTAGGTTTCGAACATATGGGTTTTTAGGATTAGTTTGCTATTCTTGAAGGTTTTTTTTTATTTTTACTAAAATGTGTTTACAAGTAACTCCAGCTTAATATAGGTTTTTTGTTTTTTTTTGGTCTGGGAATCTAGTGGAGACTGGGGCTTTGGCGAGAGCTAGTTGGCTATAGATGGGAAGTGATATTATTGAGACCAGGAAAAACTTCCAGAGTACATAGTGGAAGTTGTATCTGCTAACTTGATTTGAGAAGAATATGCCTACTTTTTGGGTCTGCCACTACTCATAGTTTCACATACAGCAAACGTGAATATATACTAAGGAGTAGACAAGAAAAATCTATTTATATGTGCATTAGAATCATAGAATATCAGGGTTGGAAGGGACCTCAGGAGGTCATCTAGTCCAACCCCGTGCTCAAAGCAGGACCAGTCCCCAATCAAATCATCCCAGCCAGGGCTTTGTCAAGCCTGACCTTAAAAACTTCCAAGGAAGGAGATTCTACCACCTCCCTAGGTAATGCATTCCAGTGTTTCACCACCCTCCTAGTGAAAAAGTTTTTCCTAATATCCAACCTAAACCTCCCCCACTGCAACTTGAGACCATTACTCCTTGTCCTGTCCTCTTCTACCACTGAGAATAGTCTAGAACCATCCTCTCTGGAACCACCTCTCAGGTAGTTGAAAGCAGCTATCAAATCCCCCCTCATTCTTCTCTTCTGCAGACTAAACAATCCCAGTTCCCTCAGCCTCTCCTCATAAGTCATGTGTTCCAGACCCCTAATCATTTTTGTTGCCCTCTGCTGGACTCTCTCCAATTTATCCACATCCTTCTTGTAGTGTGGAGCCCAAAACTGGACACAGTACTCCAGATGAGGCCTCACCAATGTCGAATAGAGGGGAACGATCACGTCCCTCGATCTGCTGGCTATGCCCCTACTTATACATCCCAAAATGCCATTGGCCTTCTTGGCAGCAAGGGCACACTGCTGACTCATATCCAGCTTCTCGTCCACTGTAACCCCTAGGTCCTTTTCCGCAGAACTGCTGCCTAGCCATTCGGTCCCCTAGTCTTGTCCTCATCTTGCGGCAAAGAGGTGGGTTACGACTTCTCCTCTAGAATGCAGACCTCTTCTCAGCTGTTGGACGTTTGTCACCCCCAGATTGGACTACTCCAATGTACTGTGCAGGGTACTATCCTTGAAGACCTTTTGAAAATTTCATCTATTGCAGAATGTAACTGGCTTTTCACACTGAATATTATGCCAGTAGACTGCATTGGCTTCCTGTTTGTTGATGGGTGTGTTTCAAGGTGTTGATTTTAATCTCCCAAACCTTACATGGTTACACTACCATTTTGGGGGGAAATCTGCTAGCATTGCATTACCCATGCATTTCCACGAGGTGTAATAATGGTGGGAGCACAAATGTCTGAGCTCAGGCTATACCAGTACTACTTCTGATTCGTGTAGTAATGGGGAGAGATTTGCTCAAAAATGTTAGTGTAGCAAGACTTGTATACTCCTCTCCTTATGCTGCATTCCTGCAGCTGAGTTCTGCCAAGGTATTATGGAGACTGTCACAAAGACAAGTAAAAGTTTGGGGGGCTGGTGATAAGCATGCTCAGGGTGTGTGTGTCTGGACAGCCCTCAACTCTGAACTTTGCTTTTACATTGGTTTGACAGTCAGAAATTTTTTTTTCCACTTTCCTAACATATTAAAAGGTCTTTGTCCATTCAGCATTTTCTTGGGTGCTTTTAATTTTCTTCGGCAGTGTCGGAAGTTTCCCTCCAGTGGACATTTCTATCAGAATACTTATATTGTATTTTATAATGGCCATTTATGTGCTCATGGTTGTTTATAGGTGCATTTTACAAATTGAGAAATAAGTGATATGACACAGTGTAAGGACAGTGTTGAAACAGATATGCAATGAAAATGTTTATGCACATTATGTTTAAATGCATCTTGCTCAAACATTCAGAGAGAGAGAGAACATTGTATGATTGTGCTGAACAGTACTAGGTACAGAGAAGCTGTATTGAAATGTATTAAAACACTGTAAGTCAGGCCAGCATTGGATATGTGTATTTTTAAGACTCTTCTTTACAACTTCTTATTAAATCTGGGATGAAATTTCCAAAGCAGTTTATGCAGGTAAATAGGGACTTAAATCCTAAGCAGGCCTTTAAGGGGAATTTATGTACCAGTGGAGTTTTCAGATAGGCTGAGCACAAGGTGAATGTGTGCTTTGGGAAGAGGATGCTCATTCTTTGATCACTGATGTGTGGCCATGGGGTTAGCAGCCTGTATGTATTTTCAAATTTTATGTTGTGTGGGTTGAGAGAGCATAGTAGAAGTTACTGCTAAAAAATTAGGCCATTCCAGGGTATGCCTAAGTAATTAGATGCAGGATGACATAGGTGCATGGTGCCAGGTCAGTGCTGCAGAATCTGCCTGTGGAGAACTGTGAAAGATACCCACTGATAGAGGAAAGACTGTTAGTCCAAGAAAACACATGTAAAGGTGTGTGATGGCAGTGTTTTTTTGTTTTTATCAAATAAAAGTGTGAGCCAGAGGGAGGGTACAGAAGCGGGTGGGGACAGGGTTCAAAAAGTCTTGCTTTCCCTACAATGGGGGAGGTTGTGAGAGATTGTGGTGCCACCAGAGCATGAGATGTGCCCATTGGACTACCCTATGGAGTATGCCCTCTTCAGCATACCTTGCCTCTCCCATTGTTTGCTATGCTCTGCAGCTTAGAAACTGTGCAGGGGCATTGGAGGTGGGGGAAGGCTTGTAGTGACAGCCAGGTATCCTGGAAGCCAGTTTGCTTTCACAAGCATGACATTTTTAACTGACTCTGGATAAAGTAAAAAGATATGCAATCCACTTTAAGAAGTCAACACCATGAGAGACTACCATGATGGGCATCATTATAAGAACTCAAATGAAATAGATTATTGCAAAGGGAGTGGAGAAAAACCCTCAACTATGAAACCCTAGAAGAAGGCAAAACATCTCAAAAGCAACATCCTTCCTGATTCAGACAGGAACTCAAAGGACTCAGGATATGTCTACACTGGCACAGTTACAGCGTTGGCAGTTACAGCGCCGCTTAGAGAGAACTGAAGGGAAACTGCTGTTGTGTTTTCACACTGACAACTGCCTGAGCAATAGAGTGTTCACACTTGCGGCACTTGCAGTGGTATTCGGTGCACTCTAGGCAGCTATCCCACAGAGCATCTCTTCCTTTTCTGCCGCTAAGAGTTGTGGGAAGGTGGAGGGGGTCGCGGGGCATACTGGGTCCAGTCCCAATGTCCCGTGATGAATTGCTTTGCATTCTAGCAATCCCTGTGTTTCTGTCTGCATTCGGCGTCCTCTTTCAACGGTTTGTGTACTGCGCGCTCTGCCTCTTCGGTCTGCAGGAATGGATCCCAAACTGCTGACCAGTATGCTGCTCCCCCTGACCAACACGTCATGAGTGGCAGCTGACCAGTATGCTGCTCCCCCTGACCAACACGTCATGAGTGGCAGTGGAGTTATTCCTTAAACTACAAAGGCCAGAGGAGTTCGACATTGATCTCGCCATGCGTAGTAGCTACAACATGAGATTGCTTGTGGCATTCATGGAGGTGCTGACCACAGTGGAACGCCGCTTTTGGGCTCAGGAAACAAGCACTGAGTGATGGGATCACATCGTGATGCATGTCTGGGATGACGACCAGTGGCTGCAGAACTTTCAGATGAGGAAAGCCACATTCATGGGACGGTGTGATGAGCTCGCCCCAGCCCTATGGCGCAAGGACATGAGAAGGAGAGCTGCCCTCCCGTTGGAGAAGTGAGTGGCGATTGAACTGTGTAAGCTGGCTAGTCCAGACTGCTGATCGGTCGCTAACCCGTTCGGAGTGGGAAAGTCTACCATTGGACGCATGTTGACAGAAGTGTGCAGGCCATTAATCACATCCTGCTCCAAAAGACTGTGACTCTGGGCAACGTGCGTGACATTGCAGAGGGATGGGTGTTGAGTGCAGTGGGTACTGGGTGTCTGCAGGGCTTGACTGTGACGGGGGAGGAGTGGAATGCAATGGGTACAGACTAGAGCCAGAAGGTTGATAAGAGTGTGTTGGCAGTGTCTGGGGGAGGGCATGGGAAAGAATTTTTCGACAGTGGCTGCAGGGGAGGGTGGGTGTGGAGCTGTTTGGTTTGCAGGGCTAATAGCGCCTGGAGCGTGTCCACTTGGTGCTCCAAAATGTTTAAGAGCCGCTCCATGGCTTTGTTCTGGCGTACCGCGTTCTCCTTTTGGTCCTTCTTCTCGCTGTCCCGCCACTCCTTCAATTCTTGTTTCTAAGTGGCTGAGTGCATCATGACATCACGCAGAAAGTCCTCTTTAGTTCTTCATGGATGCTTTCTAATTCTGAGCAGCCGTTCAACTGGCGATAACAAAGAGCGAGGCTGGGCTCCCAAGGTCATATCTGTGAAGCCAAAATGTAACATTTTACAGAAGCAGTATTGTTTGCAACACACAGACCACTGGTTCAGTGATTTAAAACACAGCCACGATTCACATACTTGTCACTAGCTGGCTGACCCTAGGCAAGCACACATGAGCCACAAGACCCCCAAAGTGGTGAGTCACTGCAGAGGCAGGGGAAATCAGTATTCCAGGACTGCACTGTACACGTGATTCTTGTGGAGAGCCAGCACTGTTCGGGGGGGCCTTACAATCATTACTGTCCCCACATTTTCCACAGGCTCTGTTCCTTATGGAAGATACCTTGCTGCTTAGGGTGAGCAGGGAATTAAGAGAGGGTCTTCTGCCCTGGCTCTTATGTGGCTTGCCTGTGTGCAGCAATGGTCCCCCCGTGACGGCAGAGTGGCGCGGGAAAGTTACCCTTAATGGGGCAAGAAACAAAGCAGCTCTGCCAAAGAACCTGCGGCAGCAGATTAGCCAGTATCTCCATGAGAGTTTTCTGGAGATCTCTGAGGCAGATTCCCGTGAAGTGAAGGAGTCAATCAGCACCTTGTTCCGCTGCTCAGAGTAGGCATGTGGTGGTTTGTGCATACATCATACAGACGCAAGTCTGCTTTCTGCAACTCTTCTGCCCCCAACAACTCACCTCAGTGATTCCCTTTCCCATGCCCTCCCCCCAAATCAAAGCCATTTACCAGGGGCCTCCTCTCCTGTTTGTGCTTTGCCAAGCTCCAACAGCTGTGACTGGCTAGCTCCCTCTGGGGTAGAGAGAAGCTCCTGACTGCATGCGTCTCTGACCTGCGAGTCATCCTCTGCCTCTGGGTCCCCCTCCCCCTCCATATCCTCGTCCAAGATTTCCTCCTCCTGGTTCGGGGGCCACCAAAGTATCCACAGTGGTCTTCACAGTGGAGGTGGGGTTGCCAGTGAGTATCGTGTCCAGCTCTTTATAGAACTGACAGCTCGTGGGCGCAGCCCTGGAGTGGTGGTTTGCCTCCCGCGCCTTGTGGTAGGCATTCCAAAGCTCCTTCACTTTGACCCTGTACTGCACTGTATTCCGGTCATGGCCCCTTTCTGTCATGCATCGTGAAATCTGTCCATAGGTACCATAATTTCTACGGCTGGAGCTCAGCTGGGACTGGACAGCCTCCTCTCCCCAAATGCTGATGAGGTCCAGCAGCTCAGCATTGTTCCAAGTGGGGGATCGCCTGGTGCATGGAGCAGGCCTGGCCACCTGGAAAGATGTGCTGAGACCACTGCACGCGTCACTGAGCAAACAGGAAGGAGACTTTCAAAATTCCTATGGAATTTAAGGGGTGGGGCTCATGCTTGGTCACCTGAGGGCAGGGCAGCAGAGTTCAAACCGATGACCAGAGAGGCGAGAACAGACATTGTGGGACACCTCTAGGAGGCCAATCGCTGCACTCTAATCAACCAGGGTGTCTACACTGGCACCGCGGCGCTGTAGCCCCAGTGCAGACAGCTGTACGCCTCTTGTCGGGGTGGTTTTTTTTACAGCGCTGCAACTGTGCAGTTTCTGCACACTAAGTGGCTTGGCAGTGTGTACACCTTGGGAGTTACACCGCAGAAAGCTGCTTTACTGCTCAGAAACTTGTCAGTGTAGACAAGGCCCTCAGATTCAGCAGAATGCAGTTAGATGCAAAGATTAAAAGCTTTTGCTTCTGGTGAAAACTTGGGTGAAGGAATGATCTTCCTCTTCATAGTTCTAGTTTGAATGGCAGCGGGGAAGACTTTCAGTTGCAGACTGGATAAAATAGAGGGAAAATTAGCATTTATGAAGGTTCCTCTCAGCAGATAAAGGAATATTACTCCAAGGAACAGAGCTGCTGTGGCTGCTTATTTGCTGATGAAGTAGGGGAAATGAGTTAAAGAACAGAGAAGGCAACTGAGAAAGTTGTCTGCCTTGAACAAAAGGGAGGAATAACCCATGAGTCCAAACTAATGGACCTGGGGATGTACACACATGCATTCTAGGAGTTTAGTTAGTCTAAGGCTAGTGATTGCAAACGGTGCATGGATGGCTCAGTGAGGATGAATATTTATTGCTCACTTACACGACAGCGTATATTAGGTTTTGTCTTCACTAAACTAAAGGTGGGTTTTTTGTCTCTTATGCTTTTAAAAGCAGGATAGCTGATGTTTTAGCTACTCCACTGCAAAATCCTAGTAGACAGAAGGCACTGTGGTTTTTATCACACAGTAGCTAGGTGAGATGAACCATGGGTATAGGTATAGTGTTGACCTCACCTAGCTACCTTGTGGTAAAAACTACAGTGTCTTGTCTCTACTGGGCTTTTACAGAGGGTTAGCTAAAGCTAGCAGGCTGTTAGTTATTTACTGACAGTGAAGACAAACCCGTAGAATACTATGGTAATCTCAAAAGGTGTTTAATTTTATTTTCTGGCTGACTAGCCACATACTGCTGATAAAAATGAAGGGCAGGCAAAGGTTATGGAGCTAAAATAGTTCTAAATATCTTTTTTTGGAAACAACCACCAGCACAACATATGGATTACAAATAAAAGACAAATTATTTAAAAAAAATCATTAAGATTCTGTGTGTGTTTGTATCATATTTTGATTAGGTCTTTCTCTTTAACATGTGCTCAAAGACTATAGATTTTTTTTATTACTTTTCTACTCTGTGTACCAGATCCAAGGAGTTTATTTTCTATGCATTCCTATGGGAGAGGGGTATAGAGAAAAATCTTCCGTTTCTTCATGTATTTCTCAGAAGGCTAATGCACAAGGAAATGTATCAGGAGTCTTTACTATATAAAGATTAGCACATTCCACTGACAATTAGAAAAAGCAATTCAACCTGAGCAATTAAACTCATTTCTTTTGTGAAGCTAATGAAATGGCTAAAATCTCTTTTTCAATACAACTGCATATTTTAGTAATTGTCAAGATAAATTGCACTGAAGTACACAATGTATTTGACCAAAAGCCCTTGTGAAAGGGGATACTTAAGACTCCACATGTCTCATTAGGATTAACATTTAGGTTCATGGTGCTGAAGTATTTCTTGTATTAAGAACATAAATACAAGAATATATACTTTTACAGTAACTGATTATCATCTAAACTGACATCTTCATGATTGTTAGCAATAGGTATCCTGTTCACAAGAAATTGTGTATTCCTGACTCATCAAGTTTTACACCATTGATTTATTAATGGTTAAAGACTGAAACTTCTTTTAAAAAAAAAACAACCAGTTTATTTTCTGAAAGTCAACAGATCAAACCTATCATCAGAATTTAGCCATCAAGTTCAAAATGTTACCAGGTTAAAAAAAAGAGAATGAGGAAGAGAGATAGGGAGGCACAAAAAAGACACTAATCTTCTATTTTTGCCTGTCTGTGTCTAAAATAGCAAAGTCATGTATTTTCAGATGTTCTACAACATATTGGCTTGTAAAGTAATTATATTTCGTCTCCAGATCATGTCTTTATAATGTTTTAAAGTTGTGCATCTCTACTTTACTAAAGAAGCGTATTAGAAAATGTTTGCTATGCTAACGTTCCCATGCTTGAGGTGAAGTCATTTAAATAACAAACTCTTATTATCAAAAATGCATATATCTTCCGCACTTAACCGTGTTTATTTAAATAAGAAGGAATTCAGAATAAAAGTTATTTCAGCCTTAAGACATGCATTTGGGTTTAGATTACTGCAGAGACCTCCCGTTAGTGAGTGAACTCATGTAGCATGTGCAAACTGACCCACATAAGGAGGATGGAGTGAGAGACTTAATTCAGTATAACTGCATTTATTGGCTCAAGTTACAACCTTACTTTTATTCAAGCACTGTTTTCATGTTTAATTTACCACGCTAATGATGCATTGGATCTTTGCATGTGATGGGGGGGAATACTAGGGGTTTATAGCATAATACACTTTATAAAGTAAAGAGGTATTAGTTATTTAAATAGCTCATTCCATCACAGTTCACCACCAACCCTCTCCCACATCCCTCTATCCAATCCTCTTGTAGAAGTTTAAAAACGCATCTAGAAAGAGTTTTGTGTTGAGAAAATAATTAAGTCCATCTTTTTAGGACTAAGTACTTGGTATTTACTTAAAAGCTCTAGTAAGTCAAGTTCATTTGCTTTTTTTCTTGGAGTTTTTTAAAAAACTCCATCTCCAGGTTTAACTTTTACTGGATTGTCTTGATTCATAGATTCCAAGGCCAGAAGGGACCATTGTGATCATGGACTCTGACCTCCTGTAAAACAGAGGCCATAGAACGTCCCCAAAATAATTCCTCGAACGTATCTTTTAGAAAAAATATCAAATCTTGATTTAAAAATTGTAAATGATACAGAATCCACCACAACCCTTAGTAAATTGTTCCAATGGCTAATTACTGTCACCATTAAAAATTTATGCCTTATTTCCAGTGTGCATTTGTCTAGCTTAAACTTCCAGCCATAGGATCACGTTATACCTTTCTCTGCTTGAAGAGCCTATTATTAAATATCTCTTCCCCATATTGGCACTTATACTGTAATCAAGTCACCCCTTAATCTTCTCTTTGTTAAATTAAATAGATTGAGCTTTTTGAGTCTATCACTATAAGGCATGTTTTCTAAACCTTTAATCCAGGGGTGGCCAACCTGTGCTTCTGGAGCCACATGCGGCTCTTCAGAAGTTAATATGCGGCTCCTTGTATAGGCACGGACTCCAGAGCTGGAGCTATAGGCGCCAACTTTCCAATGTGCCGGGGAGTGCTCACTATTCAACCCCTGGCTTTGCCACAGGCCCTGCCCCCACTCCACCCCTTCCCCTGAGCCTGTAGTGCCCTCGCTCCTCCTGCTGTCTCCCCCCCAGAGCCTCCTGCATGCCATGAAACAGCTGATTGGGAGGTGCGGGGGGGGGAGGGGGAGGCGGAGGCGCTGGGAGCGGGGTGGAGGGGAGCTGATGGGGGGACTGTTGACGTATTACTGTGGCTCTTTGGCAGTGTACATTGGTAACGTCTGGCTCCTTCTCAGGCTCAGGTTGACTACCCCTGCTTTAATCATTCTCTTGGGTCCCTCTGAATCCTCTCTAATTTATCAACATCCTTCTTGAATTGTGGGCATCAGAAGTGGACACAGTATTCCAGCAGCAGTCACACCAGTGCCACATACAGAGGTAAAATAACCTCTCCGCTTCTCCTCCAGATTCCCTTGTTTATGCATCCCAGGACTGTATTAGCTCTTTTGGCCACAGCATCATACTGGGAGCTCATGTTCAGGTGATTATTCATCATGACTCCCAGATCTTTTTCAGAGTCACTGCTTCCCAGGATAGAGTCCCCCATCCTGTAAGTATGGCCTACATGGGTTGACATGCTTTGCTGTTCTATATAATCTCATTTTGCAACTTTTGAAATCTTTCAGCTTTGTAATGCATTTTTTTAAAAAAAAATAATATCAGCGCATAAAGATAGAGAGATATCTGATAGTCAGGTCTAATCTAGCAAAGACAATGACAAGACTCAAAAGCTGAAACTAGACAAATTCAATCTGGAAATAAGGGACAATTTTTTAACAATGAGAGTAATTAACCACTGGCAGACAAAGGATCTGGTGGAATTTCCATTACTTTAATCTTTAAATCGGGACTGGATAATTTTCTAAAAGTTATTCAGTTGGTCATCCACAAGTTACTGGGCTTCATTCACAAACTGCTGGGTGAAAGTCTAAGACCTGTGCTATTGCAGAGGTCAGGCTAAATGACTGTAATGGTTCCTTCTGTCCCTAAAAATCTGTTTCTTGTGTGGTATGTTGTCTCAGACATCTGGCAGTAATAGAATCTTCAGCTCAGTTTAAGACTTGGTGTAAGTGATTGGTCTCAGTCACTGAGGTCCAAATTTTGCTGCTCTTTCTTGCCTTGTATAGCACCTTACTCTGCAGGTAACCCAATTTTAAATCAAAAGTACTTCATGGATAAGGTGTTACTCAAAGTGAGCAAAAGTGGCAGAATCTGGCCCTTGCGATTTGGGGGGATTTCTCACAATAAAGTTATAACTCACTCTGTTGGCTTTGATTAATCTCTTTGGTCCCAATTAGATAGTTTGTTTTTTGTAATCTGTTGTCCATCATTAAATGCAGTATACAGAAAAGTTAGTGTGTTACTTGTAAAATGGATTTTTATTACACCATGTAACAATCTAGAGAAGGACCTTCCTGGTGAACAAGTGATTGTCTTTTGGAAATGACTTGGAAGGAAGCAGCTGGTTGGTGAGCTTGTGTTTTTCAGAATTCTACTTGCCTTTTATCAGTCTTTTTTGTGATTAACCCACACTTTGGATGGAGAGTCCCGCCTATATGTATTGGTACATCTGACTTGAAATAAACTCATTATTAGGTAAGCAGTACACAGAGTAATTTTATAAGTTGAATATGAAAATTGTTACCCCGATCTGCACTGAATTTCTTTAGATTTGTATTATTTTTCATCAAATATTTAGATACTGGAAGTTTCATTGAGAAGCAATATCCGGATTTTGACAATGAAGTATGTAAGGGCTTTGCTAGCTACAAAAGCCTTGTTCATTTTGAAAATATATGGGGATGTTCTCTTAGGAAGGCTGGTTTTGAATGAGATTTCTGACATTCATAAGACCAGACAAACATCACTGTATTAAACATTTTGCATTACGGAGCCAGATCAGAGCATCTGGTTTCTAATCTTTTTTCTGAGGCAGAGAGGACATTTTAGGCATGATGGGTCTTGAATCTACGTGATGAGGAATGCCTGAAGAATAAAATGTACATAATTAAATTGAATGTGATTCTTCAGCACTTAAAAGTTTAAAGTGGCATGACCTGTGTAATAAAACAAGGTTTTAAGGAACAAATAATGCCTGTAGGATTAGATTCCAACTTGAGGGTTCACATTTGCAGTTTTTGTGGTAGCTCATTTGGCGCATGAATCTCTGTAAAATGTATAATTTGATTTTTTTTTAAATGAAACTATATATTTCTGACCCAGTTTGAACTTTGATTTAATTTCTTACTCATTTAAAGAATAAAAGCCTGAAAATAAATAGGAATTCCTTTGTGAAAGACTGTGGTTTTAGACTCAGATTTCTGTTTAATGTTTCACATTGTCTATAAGAGTATACTCTTGAAGCTTTTCTCTTTTAAATAGGTACACAGTATTTTCTTTTATATGTTTGGGTCAGATGAGCTCAGGTCAGTTCATTTTCTGAGCTATAATGGTATAATGTGTGATCATAGAATATCAGGGTTGGAAGGGACCTCAGGAGGTCATCTAGTCCAACCCCCTGCTCAAAGCAGGACCAATCCCCAACTAAATCATCCCAGCCAGGGCTTCGTCAAGCCTGACCTTAAAAATATCTAAGGAAGGAGATTCCACCACCTCCCTAGGTAACTCATTCCAGTGTTTCACCACCCTCCTAGTGAAAAAGTTTTTCCTAATATCCAACCTAAACCTCCCCCACTGCAACTTAAGACCATTACTCCTTGTTCTGTCAGATTTATTGCACTGGTTGCAAGGGCAAAGAGAAACTGTACCTACACTAGAGAAACTTGTGCGTACAGCATGTAGATATTTTATACCTAATAGAATTTTTAAGTAAATTGTGCTACTTTCTATTTGCTGTGCCTTTGATTTGTGTGTCTAGAGCAAAAAGGAGCTGACCCTTAAGTCAAACAGATTGATCATTTAATGTGTTCAGCACGGGTAAATGCCTTTTAAGTTTTAGATAAATCAATTACACAGTTAATGTTCAACAAAGACAGCACTTCTTAAAATTATAACGCTGTCTAGAATTGTGCATTAAATTATTTCTAGTGGCTACCTAATGGTAGGATGATAGATGCTAAGCCTGTTTGTCACCTTGATTTCTCAGCAAGGTCTCTGTAATGATAATATTTACCTTTCTTTCATTACTTTTTATGTAGAAAAATTCATAATGTTTATGTGGTTATTTCAATAGATGTTATGGCAGTATCACCATGTCATTAATATTCTCTGTAACACAAACACAGAGAATTTGATTTAAATATTCAAATTCATATAAAATATGAAGACCACATTTTCAAAAAAACGTTAATGCAGCCTCCAGTTATGTGTAGTTCATTGCTATTTTTAGTGTGCTAGCTCAAGCCACCACTCCCAATGGCTTCATATAAATGTTGAATGATACTCTGTAGACATATGATTGAGCCCTATGCGACTCTGTAAGTGAGGTCTTTGAAACTGAAGGAACAATTGCTCATAACGGCAACCTGGGTTTAGTTTAAGAAGTCACTTCAAGGTATTTCTGTGAACCCTGGCAGCTTCCCGGACAGGTACATTTGGTGATCAACAGTTTCAAATGCTTTGGAGAGTTCCAGCAGGATAAATATGGATGTACTTTGTGCGGACATAAGGTCATCCATCTGAGCCACAAGTGATGTCTTGGTACCTGCTCTCACCTGAAGCCTGACTGGGAAAGACCAGGGTACATTACGGGCAGTGGATAGGCAGAGTTGCAGAGGCTCATTTTTGCTAGCTTTCTGGTTAGCTTGCTTTAAAAAGGGTGGTTCAACACTAAGTGGTAGTTTGCAAGGTCCCTAGCGTCAAGAGATGATCCTTTTAGGATTGATTGGACTACTGTGTGGTTTAGGGTGGGTGGCCACAAAGGAGATGTTTGAGAGGTCTACTGTCTTGCCTATCCAGGAAAAGCAGACTGTCGTCATTGCTTCCATGACTATAACTTGTGTGAATAGGCGAATTCTTGGAAGAAGTTATGTTTCCGGTGTGTGTTTGGCCTCTCGGTCTTCATGGCCCATCCAAGGTGCAGGTGATTTCTGTGAAATATGAGAATTCCTTGCAGTGAGAGCTGCTGGGAAAGAGTGAAAGCAGTGTGGATTTCACTTAGTGATTTACAGTCAGGAAAAGTTTTGTGTGGTGTGATTTTTGCGATCACTATGGCGGAAGAAAGGTAATAATAATACCTAGCTCTCAGGCCTTTCCTGCCTCCATTACTACAAGGGCATTGATCTGTAAAAATTATTTGTTTGAGTTTGTCTGTATCAAACTGTGTTTTCTGCCACCAATGCCACTTCCTTCCCACTTTTTTTTCCTGTCATAGGTCATCTAAGACAGTGGTTCTCAAACTAGGGCCGCCGCTTGTTCAGGGAAAGCCCCTGGCTGGTCGGGCCGGTTTGTTTACCTGCCGCGTCCACAGGTTCGACTGATTGCGGCTCCCACTGGCCGTGGTTTGCCGCTCCAGGCCAATGGGGGCTGTGGGAAGTGGCACGGGCTGAGGGAAGTGCTGGCTGCCCTTCCTGCAGCCCCCATTGGCCTGGAGTGGCGAACCGCGGCCAGCGCGAGCCGCGATCGGCCAAACCTGCGGATGCGGCAATTAAACCGGCCCGGCCCGCCAGGGGCTTTCCCTGAACAAGCGGTGGCCCTAGTTTGAGAACTACTGATCTAAGAGCTATGAACTTTTGAGGAGTAAGGTACTATTTGGTACTAGTGAGAGTGCCACAAACAGGCCCTAAATGTTTAAGACGCACATTTAATTTCTTACTTTCACTTTTATTCTGGAAATGATTTATATGAGGTTGCTCAGGATTATTTAGTTAAGTTGAATTCTTTATTTACAAATATTGACACTATACTAAGCATAGTGTAGAGTAGGTTAATGTGTAATCCGGTTACAAGGCCTTATTTTTCTCTTATGAGGATTTTTTTCAGCTGCACATGTGGGGTTTAGCTGTGCAACTGTCACTATAGCTTGAGTTAAGATGATGCCTGTTAGTTTTTATTGAAGAATTTCTAATTGCCATGAAGTCTGGCTGTTCAGATATTACAATTCATTTTTGTTCTCCTTTTGATCGTCAGTGTACTGGTTAACAAATACGGTGCATTCATATCTAACCAGGCAATGATGGGATCAGTTACAGGGAGGGGGCGGGGGAGAGTAGAGTTTAGTATCTGTTGTTCTCACAATAATGATGTTAACGAAGGAGTTACTCTTTAAGAGGTTAAGGGATGTCACTAGTTCAGACTTTGTTCATTAATATTTTTTTTCCACAGATTATTCTCATACTGGAATTGTGTTGTCCCTCCCACCCTACTCTTGTAATCCAGTGAACATAATAATGGCCATACTGGGTTAGACCAAAGGTCCATCTAGCCCAGTATCCTGTCTTCAGACAGTGGCTAAGGCCAGGTGCTTCAGAGGGAGTGAATGGAACAGATAATAACCAAGTGATCCATCCCCTGTCGCCCATTCCCAGCTTCTGGCAAACAGAGGCTAGAGACACCATCCCTGCTCATCCTGGCTAATAGCCATTGATGGACCAATCCTCCATGAACTTCTCTAGTTCTTTTTTGAACCCTGTTATAGTCTTGGTCTTCACAACATCCTCTGGCAAAGAGTTTCACAGGTTGCCTGTGTGTTGTGTGAAGAAATACTTCCTTTTGTTCGTTTTAAACCTGCTGCCTATTAATTTCATTTGGGCTAAATTAAGATTAATTTGTTAGTATACTTAGTTTCACTTTTCCCCCTTTAGTATCTTAAAACATCCTTAAATCATGTAGATTAATTTTTATGCCACAGCTTTTTGTAAGGTATTACTGTCAGAACTTGAGTACTTCCTGGAATAAGGGTAGTAGCCAGATCCTCAGCTGAATATACTCAGAGACTTAAATCTTTTTCCTGTGAGCACCTCAGATTCCCTGAGCCTTTAGCTTCATGGTATGTTTATTATTGATTTGAGAGAGAAAATCAAATTACTGTAATGACAAATTTAACACAATATTCAAATTTTAAACAAATTTTTTTACAGAAATCAAAATGGTCTGTTACACTGCTGAAAGATCATTTTAAAACAAAACTGGCTTTCTCTTTATTCTTCTTTTCCTCACTGCCTTTCTTTTATCTCTTTTCCTTCACATGGCTCTTGTGTCCAATAGAAATAGAATCTTTTTTTGTTTACATTGTGTTTTGAAATGAAATTGAGAAGGTAGTATTGGGATTCTCATAGTGTAAGCAATGTAAACAAAAATATAGTTCATTGACTTTAGGAAGTATAGGTAAGAGCCTTTTTGATCTGTAGGGTGAGGAAGAGAGGAAAAAGAGAAATTAATCAAGGTTTTACTTTTTTTATTAGTCTCTTGGGCTTTTCATAACCCTGTTTTCTTTTCTGTTTTGGGAATTTGTCATGTACATTTTTGAAATTTTACTGCTTCAGTTGAAGGGAATGAGGATGAAGTGTTTTTGTTGCTGTCAAACAACTTAACAAGTTGTTAGAGTACTAAGTTGTCAGAGTACTAAGGCCAGTCCTAGTAGAGAAATGTGCATATAATGTGCATATTCTCAGTATAATTGAAAAGAAATGATTATGCAAGTCAAGCACCCAGTAACAATCAAAGTTCAGAGTTGCACAACTGGGAAAATCTGTAGTTATGCTTCAGTAACTGTCCAGTACATGTGCATTCTGGCAGAGATAATTGTTTTTCATTATAATCTCTTATCCAGATAAAGACATTTCTTCCCTGGGAGACAAAATAAAAAGCTAGATCTTGGGTATCCTGCCAAACTATATGCAGTACAACTCGGGAGCAATGGAATGCAAAGATGTCATAAAACTTGCCTTTGGGTGTCCCCAGTCCTGAGACCACTTTGTGCTGGGCTGATCCCCCCCTTGCCCCTGTAAACTTGCTCCACCTGCCAATAAATCCCAGGATGCTGAAACAGCAGTGGAGGATCAGTAGGCTATAGGGAAGGTCTGTTCAGGTTCTCTTTGCCAGCAGCCAGGTGTGTTGTAGGTTAGAAAAGGGTGGTGGTGGTGTAGGAGTCAGTAGGCTTGCTGTATGCTACTACATATTTCCCCTACATTGGGGTAATTCTCCCAGGGCATGTTAGTCCAGTTTTACAAGAAGATTCCATCACTGGTGTGGCACAGTGTAGCCACCCAGCATCCCAGGAGATTGGCCTAAAGTGGCTGTTGTTTTCACACATCATAAAAGCCTCTCCAGAATTTTCCTTCCTTCAGAAAAGTGCTTTGTGATTTGTTGATGTAAAGTGCTGTATAAGAACTATTACTATTACTTTGTTTCTCTGCTCAAGTCCAGGGCCAGTTTTTCTTTGTAGTATGGAGGTGCTGCTGCATGCTCCCACATGCTCTAATCATATGCAGCATTTGATCTGTGCCTTGGAAAGGCAAAGCCTTCTTGAAAGCACAAGTGTAAGAAGAAGAAAAAACAATTGGGAAAGGCAAAAGGAATAATGGTATCTATGAAATATTATTGAATAAAACCACTTTGTATCTCTTTTGTCTTCTTCTCAGTCTGTTTTGAGGGAAGAGGAGTAAATCTTTGTAAGTGCAAAGAGGATCTTCAAGAAAGTTAGAAAAATGTAATAAATTCTAAGGAGCTGTTAAAGATTTCATCCGTCTTCTTAAGACACACTGTCACTTGACATCAGTAGAACAAGATCAGTATCATTAGTTAAAAAACGTTTCCCCCCATGTGCAGTCATGCATCAACCTGCCTCCTCATGTAACCTGACACTCCCAGGCTGTAATGGAATAAATCAATACCATTAGAAGCACTTCTGTATCTTGGTCTGTTACATTCTTAGACTTGGGGTGGGGGGGCGGGGAGGATCGGTTTCTTTCTCTGTCTCTTCATTCTTTGACTCTCCCTGTAGTTTGGACATTATTTTTCTTCCATATATTTTTCCTCGATACTCCCTTCTACAGGGAGATAGGGATGGTTTTGAAATTCCTAATTGGGTTGTACATTACAACAATCATGACCATTGGAAGTTTGGAAGTTAGTATTGTTAATATTCTATATATTTTAAGCATGATGATGATGAATTTAAAAAAAAATAATTCCATTGATGTTCAAACATCATATTATACAAAATATATGGAGCAACATTACATATTAAAACCCCCAAATCCCTTGTTACAGGGCTTCTTGTTCTGATAAAAATGTCTTCCATAAGATACTGTACTGTAGTCTTGACTTGATACTCTTTATAAACACATTCTAAACACTCTGTAACAAGTGAATGGCTCACAAGGTTAGCCTTTTAGAAAAGCGTAGACTAAATTTGAAAACTTGCTGAGGAATATTATATGTGACAACTGAGAAAGAAATAGAAGGATAATAAAATTATCGTTTCTAGCATTTGTATTAAATACTATTGCTGCTGTCATCAAATTACTCACTTGGCTTGTGGGAAAAAGCTGTTGTTTAAATGATGAAGTGGAAGGGCACTCTTTACATTCTTGTTTAAGAGCTTCCACTAGTGCCTTCAACAGCAAATTCTTCTAATTTTAGACTTGTTTTCTGAAATTACACAGTTCTGCAGGTGGCATAAATCTTATTCATTATATGATTGTTACACTGGTTCTGCAGTTGTATCATGTATTGTAAAATGGCTCCCAGTAAACAATAAGAGAGACATTTCTAAAACCCGTTAGATTTAGTTTGCTCCTTTTCAGAGTTCCTAACAATCCAGGACAGCTTTCTTTAAAGGCTATATAATCCAAATGTGGAGGGAAGACTGACTGGCAAATGGCCTTATCATGGAAGAGATTTTTTTTGATTTGTGAAATTGAGGGTCAAAGATATATGCAGTGGTGTAGCTGTGTTGGTCCTAGGATATTAGAAAGACAAGGCAAGTGAGGTAATATTTTTTTATTGGACCAGCTTTCTAGCTTACACAGAGCTCTTCTTCAGGTCAAAAAATCAATTTTAAATTGATCAAATATTAACTACTTTTTCTTCTATTATTCATTTGAACTGAGGTAACATCCCTATTGACCAATTACAATCAGGATCCCATTGTGCTAATATATTACAAATACATAGGAAGATAGGGTCGTTTGCCTCAAGGAATTCACAATATAATTAGACTGTATGAAATGTAACCTTGTAAACCTACTATGTTACAGAAGTTTGGCTGATGCCTGTCATTTTGTGCCTATATTCCTTCGCATGGGATTTTATTGCCCATTCTTGTAGTTTTCAGCACTGTGGTAGGCAAGTGAAATGTTTAATTCAACCAGCATCTGAATGTAAATTATGTTTTCTGTGCTTTATCTGATTTCTGATGTACCAAATTTTCTGATAAATGTGAATGAAAATGATAGAAACTTTACCGCTAAAATTGTAGTTCAAGGGCTTGGTTCTCATTTACCCTACAGCAGTTCAAATCAAGATTAACAACATTAAAGTCAATGAAGTGGGAAGACAACAAAGATAATATAAGAGCACAAAAAAGCTCCTTCCCTCATTTTCTAATCACTTGTTCCTATAACTTTTGTCATTGATACATCAGGAATCATATGGCTTACAAGTGATAACTTTGTTTATTATTCTCACTCTTTGCTAACACCACATCCCTCCAGTAAAGTCTGGGACTAATGAGTATAGATTTATTAATCTTAGTATCTTGAGTCCACCATCCACTTAAATTTCCACATTGCCAAATAATTAACTTGTTCGGATTTCGCCTCTATTCTGAGGTTACTATCTCTGCCCCAGGGTCTTTCTTTTCCCTCCTTCCTGCTGAGAATCGGGTCTACCTGTCCTGACTGAAATCCTCACTCCTGTTCCTGTCCCTTTATGCTACTCTGGCCCTTTATGCACCGTAACGTGGCTATAAAAGTCCCAGTTCGAGCCACGGAGGGTTCTCCCAGCACAGGAACTGCAGCAGACAGCAATAAGAATGCCCTGCAAGGATGCCCTCACAATCTTCTGTATGTAGGACATGCCAGCGGGAGGGCTGAGGGCAGGAAGGTCATGCCAGAGGCGACGGCTACTTGACTTGATATTTCAAAATTATTCTCTGAGTAATGGTTTCTGTAGGTATTCATTGTGGGTGCACATGTGCTCCATGTGCCTGAGATTAAAAGTTTTTCACTAGCCAAATCTGTTGGTCTGCGCCAGGGCTCTGCATCTCCTCATGCTCCAAACTGAGGGTACAAGGCACAGCACGGACTGACCACTTCTCCAGTTCTTTTCTACTGCTCATGGTCTGAGATGGAACCACTCAGTGTCCTCAGGCTTTGCTAGCATTCCTGCTCTAACGCAGCTAGAGTTCCTGCTCTGCATCTTCAGAGGTCAGACCCAAGGACTCATCCAAGGAAAGATGTGATCAGGGTAAGGGCAAACACTCTTATAAGAAAGGGGAGAAATCTGCTCCCAAATCCTCTAAGAAAAGGGGCTGCTTCCTGCTACATGGTGACTTTGTTTGTTATGAGATACGTGTCATTCATTAGGGTTTCCCAGGTGGTAGAAGATCTCCCTTTTGAGGACATTAATCCTTTCAGTGAGAAAACAGACGAGTCACTGCATACTCTTAAAAGGTCCCGCACCACTCTCCATTACTTTGGAATATACTCCTTGGCATCTCAGAGTAAGTACTACAAACTGCCTCCTTATAGGCACCATCCTGATCTCTAGCCCTTGTACCATCAAAGAGACTATGAGCCCCCAAGAAGCACAAAAGGATACAACGCAGCAGGCATAACGCCCTGCGGTCATTCCTTCCTTAACTCCAGCCTCCCACCCTACAGTCATTTTGATGGCACCCTTGTGAACCGCGAACCAGCCTCTACAGTAGTCCCCACATCCTTCGGTGGCCACCTGGGCCATTTTCTACCAATGTGGCAGCATATCACCTTGGACAAATGGGTCCAAGAATCATCTTAACCAGCTACATGACACAGTTTCTTTCCACCCCCTACTCTAGAACCCACCTTCCAAAACCCCTTTCTCAAATCAGGAAGTGGCCTCCTTGATCCAGTTACAGACAATAGAACTAGTGCCTCCTCAACACAAAGGGAGGAATTTCTATTCCAGATACTTCCTCGTCCACACAAAGAAGGGACACTGGAGACACATCCTGGACTTAAGACATCTAAGTATCTTCATATACCATTCAGGAAGACCACCCTGGCCTCCATAATCTCCTCCTTAAATAAAGGTGACTGGTTTACAGTTCTTGATTGAAAGATGTCTGTTTTCATATAGATATTCATCCAGTGCACAGGCTATTCCCTGCACTTCGGAGTGGGTCTGGAACATTGTCAATTTGGAGTTCTTCCCTTTGGACTCTCAGTGGACCCTAGAGTTTTCAGGAGGGTGTTCTCCATGGTAGCAGTGTATCCGCATCGGCAGAGCAGCCCAGTATATCCTTACCTTATAGATTCCAAGGTCATTGTGATCATTTAGTCTGAACTTCTGTATAACACAGGCCATAGAACTTCGCCAAAATAATACCTAGAGCATATCTTTTTCAAAAACATCCAATCTTGATTTAAATATTGTCAGTGATGGGGAATCCATCCCTGAACCTTGGTAATTGTTGCAATGGTTAATTACTGTCATTGTTAAAAAAAAAAAAAAATTATGCCTTATTTCCAGCAATAACTGGCTGTTCACAGGATGGTCATATCAGGAAGTACAGATCGTAGCCCTCTCCTTACTCAACATCTTTCACTCGTTGGAACTTTGGGTCAATCTAGAAAAGTCCACTTTATTCCCCACACAAGTTATAGAATTTATTGCAATGAATCTGAACTTGATTTCAGCCAGTGCTTGCTTACCACAGGACAAATTTCTTGCAGTGAGGGATCTCATTGCCCAACTCTGACTGAGCTCCCAGATAACTGTTTGGTCCTGTCTGTTCCTTCTAGGCCGTATAGCTTCCCTTTGCAGAGTGCTATCCTCCATGCATGGTTGTGGAGGTCTACTCTCTAGACAGTAGACAAAGGACAAATGAATCTTGATTCCTCAGAGCATTCTAACATCACTCACCTGGTGGGAAACCAAAGAAACTGCACATTGGGGTCCCCTTTGTGTCTCCACGATCCACAAAGAAGCTCCTTTTGGATGCCTCCATACTGGGCTGGGAGTGCACCTGGATGACCATGTCGCTCAGGGCTCTCAGACTCTGTGAGAGCCCAAACTGAACATCAGTGTTCTCAGACTCAGACTAGCAGTGTATGAAGCTTGCAGGAAGATTTTACCTATCTACCTGCTGTACATGTTCAAGTCGTGTTGGACAATCTGGCTACACTTTAGCTGACAGCCTCCGCAAGCACTCCCACAAGCAGGGCCTGCCCACAACATTTTGGCACCTGAGGCGGGGAGCTCAAATGACGCCTCCATGCTCCCTCACTTGGGCCAAAACTTTGAAAGGTCTCAATTCTGCCACCTTCTTGTTCTACTCCTCTCATGGTACTGCTCTACTACCTACCCCAATAAAGGAGAACTAACCACTTAAAATGCCTTGTTCAAAAATTTTAAGTAACACTTAACTTTCAAATGCCTGAACAGCAAATGTAACTTTTCTTGTCTGCGTAGTAAACACTGGCATTTTTATCTGTTTCAATAATCAAAGTGGTGCTTTCCGTGCCTTCTTGGTTGCAAAGATTTGAACTGCTTCCTGAAGGTCCACAGTCTGGGCCAGCTCATGCTCTATTGAGATGGTTGCAAGGCTGACCGGCCTCTGCTGTGTTGTTGTGGAGCGTAGATGTGTTTTTATTAACTTCAACTTGGAGGTGCTGCGTTCTCCACTGGCAGCTGTTACAGGAAGTGTTAGAAGTATGCGCAGAGCAACAAAAGCATTTGGAAAGAGAGTGGTCATCTTATTTGTGCACATATATTCCAGAACAGCCTTTGGAGTTGATCCTGCTGAAATGTATCTTGAAAGGGCTTTCAGTTCATCACCTACATCACTTGCATCAATATTGCGCATGTCATCATGTGTCAACACTGTCTCTAGTGCCCTGCATTGCTGGTGTAGGCTTTCTTCAGGTATAGTGAGTTATTTTGGAATAACATACAACATCTCAAATATACTGCTGTGTTCCTTGAGCTGCATGAAATGTTCAACGGACTGTATTGCATAATCTAGCACCTGGTTAAAGAATTCAACTTTGAATTGTTGTTTGGGGTCTCTTATGGGATTATCCCGTGCCTCATAATCAAAATGTCGTCGTCTTCTTCGGTGACTTGTATTCTTGAATGGGTGGGAAAATAGCTTCAGTGTGAAGTTCCTCTGCCAACTTCTGGGCACTCTGCAGAACGTTTTGAAATCCCTCATCTGACCAGTAAGACTGTAGGTATGACTTTGCTTTGTCCAGTTGTTCCATTGCTCTAGATATATCAAGGTCAACACCTTGGAGTCTCTTGCTTAGAACATTTATTTCAAACAGTATGTCATGCCACAACACTAAGCCACACAGACATTTGAAGTTATGTATGTTTCTGGTGATTCCATTTCCCTCTGCCACCGTTCTCCCACGAACAGTTCCTGTCATAGCATTATCCTCCATAATGGCAACTATGGCATCATCTATCTTTCCAATTTGGTGTGTGATAGGCTTTATCACCTCCACTCGACTTTCCCATTGTGTGGCACTCAGTGGTTTCAGTGTCAGAGAGGATGTTCCCAGATGTTGCTGCAAAATTTGCCATCGATGAGCTGATACAGAGTAAAATAAATAGATGCTTTGAATTATTTGAAAAATTCAGCAGCCTCACTAGAAGCTGATGCTGCATCACTGACCACCAAGTTCAATGAATGAGAACTGCATGGGACGACAAAAGCTCGAGGGTTTAACTCTCGGATCCGTGTCTGCACTCCTCTGTTCTTTCCTCTCATGTTCGCACCATTATCGTAGCCCTGACCTCTCATGTCAGCTGTTGCAATTCCCGTATCTTCCAGCTTTTTAAGAAGCACGTTTGTCATACCAGCTCCTGTAGTATCATCAAAGTCAATAAATTCTAGAAAATGCTCTGACAGTCACCATTGCAAGGACATTTTCCCTAGGTTCTGTTGTTGTTATAAAATGCACCATTAAAGTAATTTGTTCAGTATGGCTGATGTCAGGTGTGCAGTCCAGAATAACCGAGTAATATCTTGCTGACTTCAGATCTGCCACAGTCTTCTGTTTGACTTTCATTGCCAGTAGCTGTATGGTCTTATTTTGAATTGTTTTTCCAAGGTAGTGGTGTGTGTACATTTCTTGGGTGGTGACTCTTCTTAGATGCTCCTGGAGTACATCATCAAGCTCACCCATCAGCTCCGCAATTTTAAGGAAGTTTCCATTGTTTGGCACATACAGCTGATCTGAAGTGCCATGCAGTGCTAGGTTTTGGGTAGCAAGCATTCTCACAAGGGCAATGAGCCTTTTCAGAACATTTTGCCAGTAAAGAGGCTCTGATGCAATCTTCTCTTGATGCTGATGATCTATGGTGGCCTTTAACCTTAGTCTCATCTCAAGCTCCTTCCACCTATGGAATGCTCTCTGGAGATTTTCTGCCTTCTCATGGCATGCCAGATTTCTAGCCAGATTTTTCCAGTCCTTTGTTCCTGTAGAACCCAATGTGGCTGGAACATTAGACTGGAAGAGTTTGCAACAAAAACAGTATGCAGCATTCTGGATTTCTGAGTACATAAGCAGTGGCCTCTCCACTTTGTCACCATTGGGGATTTGATGCCAGTAATGTGTTGGATGGAAACTTCTATTTTCATTGTCTTTGGGGAACATGATTTTTTTCACTTGCTGTGGCCCATGCCGTACAAGGAAGTCCCTCAGGTTACTGCTCAAGTGGGTCCACAGTCCTGGATCATCTAGACTTAAGGAACTAAACTCAGCAGCAGTTGTTTCTTGCACCTCCACCACACTCTTCTCTGATCTACACTTTTCTTCAGGAATGTGCATGGTTACATCCATTTGAGATGGAGATATGGATGTTGCAGTAGCTGCCAGGTCACCTGGACTCTGACTAACTGGAAGTTCAGGCATCTCCTCACCACTCTCATCCTCCCTGGGGCTGGAAGGCTCACTGTGAACATTTGTGTCTATGTATCTCAGGAGAGCTCCTTCCTGCTTAGATAGAAAAGCTTCCTTTGCTTGCTTGCTTTTTTTTTCTGAATGCTGCCCAAGAGGAGTGTTTTCTTTCACTCATAACTGCTGTTCTGTGTCAGCTATAGTGGCTCTCAACACTCAGTTGAAGGGGACAAATAAGCAGGCTGGTAGCAGGGCCTGAGTGAGGGAAGATATCAGCTTCTTAAGGGCCTAACTGGCTCCTCCTACTTCAGTTTACTGCCTGTTCTCCTCAAGTGGGTTCAGGGAAGCAGCAGGAAACAGGAAGCTCCCTGAGACGCTGGTGTTAATCAGTCCAGGCTCCTGGGCGTGCTAGAGAGGTACATACGAGGCTCCTCCTGCTCTCTTCCTTGCAGCTCCTGCTGCTTTCTGTTGTTCCCTCTCACCTTTTCTCCTGCCTGCCTGTTATGTCTCTTGTGCCCTCCTTCCTCTAGCACAGCACTCCACCATCTCTGTGCATCTAGAGCAGAGAGAATACATATGCACCAGCAGCAGACACAATTTTCTACACTCTGGGTCCTAGTGGCATCCCTCCATCGTCTGGCACCTGAGGCGGCTGTCTCACTTCGCCTCATGGGAAGGCCAGCCCTGCCCAAAAGGATCACAAGTGGGACCTCCACTACTCAGTGCCGCAGGACATTTCCATCCATGCATGCATACAATTGTTCCTGGATTTACCAACTCAGAATCGGGGCAGAACCAATAGTCCCAACCCAGTATCGCTCCTTCTGACAGCATGATTCTTGGACAGACAACAAACGTAGAGAGAGAGAGAGAGCATGTTCAGAAGAGATCCAATTCATCCTCAATAATAGCAGAAAAACCTCTAGAAGGAAATGTTATGCCACAAATGGAAGTGGTTCTCTCTTTGGTGCCAGCAACCTCACATACCTCCAGAGGACTCTGAGATCACTCTCGTCTTGAACTATCTTCTATCTCTGAAGTCTGGATCTATCCACTAGCTCGCTGGTTGTACATCTAGTAGCATTTAATACCTTCTGTCCTGCAGTGGAGAGCTACTCAGTCTTCTCCTTCCTGGGACTTGAACCTATTGATGTCAGTGCTTATGAATCCACTGTTAAAATCTTCGGCCTCCTTTTATACCTCTGCATGAAAGTGGCCTTCCTAACAGCAATCACCTCTGTCAGGAGAGTGGGTGAGCACGGGGCTCTTGTGGCAAACTCCTCCTACAGGTGTTTAATAAGGATTAAAGTGTCTCTGATATTGCACTCCAGGTTCATCCCAAAGGTCTCCTCCAGATTTCACTTCAGTCAAACTATACATTTACCTATCTTCTATCCACAAACCTCATGGTAACAGGGACAACAAGACGCTTCACTTGCTGGATGTTTTTTAGAACTTTGGCCTTTTACTTGCAGACGACAATGCTTCTCAAAGACTGGTCCATGGCAGCCTCCTTGTCGATCCCTTAGGTTTCCCTGTCACAGTTTAGGAAAGCAGCAAGACAGTCCCTGGTATCAAAAAGGCTGAGAAACCCAGCTTTAGGAAGTTTTTGGGAATATTTGTGTCCATCCACAAGCAAATGATGCAGTTTCATACACAAAGACTCTCCAAATATATTTCTTGCTGCATTCTGCTTTGCTGTGAATTAATGGAAACCCCTCCCCAATAAGATGTGAGGCCCCACTCAACCAGAGCACAAGGTACCTCAGTGACAACTCTGCAAGGAATTCCCCTCTTAGAAATCTGCAGGTTGGCTACATGGGGCTCTGTACGTATTTTACTTGGCATTATGCTTTCGTTCAAGCTTCATCCATGGATGCTTCTTTCAGCACATGACTTCTGATGGGGAAGCAAAGGGAAGCCGCAAGAGCAGTCACATGCCCCTTCCTGGCAGCGCAGGCAGGTCAGTTCAGGCACCCGGAGCAGCCGGTAGAGATGTAAATCACCGCCAGGAGTGGAGGGGGGCTGGGCAGTTATACATGTGTGAGAGAGACAGTCTGTCCCTCTCACTCGCTATTGTGGCATGCTTGGCATGGAGGGGCAGGGGTTTGGGGTGTTTCTGAGGATGTAGGTGTGGGGCAGGCTCTGTCCCCTCAGGCAGAGCAGAATGTGGCAGCCTGCCTGCTTAGTGAATTGTTCCCATTGTCTTTGAGAATTCCTCCAGGAGTATAAAACAGGTGTAAAAGTTTTAAGCCTCCTTTACATTGCTAGAATGGTGTAAAGCAGTGGCTCTCAATCTTTCCAAACTACTATACCCCTTTCAGGAGTCTGATTTGTCTTGCATACCCACAAGTTTCACCTCACTTAAAAAGTACTTGCTTACAAAATCAAACATAAAAATACAAGTGTCACTGCACACTATTACAGGAAATGTTTCATACTTTCTCATTTTTATCATATAGTTATAAAATAAATCAATCAGAATATAAATATTATGCTTACATTTCAGTGTATAGAATATAGAGCAGTGTAAACAAGTCATGAAATTTTAGTTTGTACTGACTTCGTTAATGCTTTTTATGTAGTCTCATGTAAAACTAGGCAAATATCTAGATGGGTTGATGTACCCCCTGGAAGACCTTTACGTATCCCCAAGGGTACACATACCTCTGGTTAAGAACCACTGGTGTAAAGGTTTCAGAGTAACAGCCGTGTTAGTCTGTATTCGCAAAAAGAAAAGGAGTACTTGTGGCACCTTAGAGACTAACCAGTTTATTTGAGCATGAGCTTTCGTGAGCTACAGCTCACTTCATCGGATGCATACTGTGGAAACTGCAGAAGAAATTATATACACAGAGACCATGAAACAATACCTCCTCCCACCCCACTCTCCTGCTAGTAATAGCTTATCTAAAGTGATCATCAAGTTGGGCCATTTCCAGCACAAATCCAGGTTTTCTCACCCTCCGCCCCCCCCACGCACAAACTCACTCTCCTGCTGGTAATAGCCCATCCAAAGTGACCACTCTCTTCACAATGTGTATGATAATCAAGGTGGGCCATTTCCAGCACAAATCCAGGTTTTCTCACCCCCTCACCTCCCTCCAAAAACCACACACACAAACTCACTCTCCTGCTGGTAATAGCCTATCCAAAGTGACCACTCTCCTTACAACGTGCATGAAAATCAAGGTGGGCCATTTCCAGCACAAATACAGGTTTTCTCACCCCCCCCCCCCCCAACCCAAAAAACACACACACACAGACTCACTCTCCTGTTGGTAATAGCTCATCCAAAGTGACCACTCTCCCTACAATGTGCATGATAATCAAGGTGGGCCATTTCCAGCACAAATCCAGGTTTTCTTAACCCCCCCCCCCCCCCCAACACACACAAACTCACTCTCCTGCTGGCAATAGCTCATCCAAACTGACCACTCTCCCCACAATCTGCATGATAATCAAGGTGGGCCATTTCCAGCATAAATCCAAGTTTAACCAGAACGTCGGGGGGGGGGGGGGTTAGGAAAAAACAAGGGGAAATAGGCTACCTTGCATAATGACTTAGCCACTCCCAGTCTCTATTTAAGCCTAAATTAATAGTATCCAATTTGCAAATGAATTCCAATTCAGCAGTTTCTCGCTGGAGTCTGGATTCGAAGTTTTTTTGTTGTAAGATAGCGACCTTCATGTCTGTGATTGCGTGACCAGAGAGATTGAAGTGTTCTCCGACTGGTTTATGAATGTTATAATTCTTGACATCTGATTTGTGTCCATTTATTCTTTTACATAGAGACTGTCCAGTTTGACCAGTGTACATGGCAGAGGGGCATTGCTGGCACATGATGGCATATATCACATTGGTGGATGTGCAGGTGAACGAGCCTCTGATAGTGTGGCTGATGTTATTAGGCCCTGTGATGGTGTCCCCTGAATAGATATGTGGGCACAGTTGGCAACGGGCTTTGTTGCAAGGATAGGTTCCTGGGTTAGTGGTTCTGTTGTGTGGTATGTGGTTGTTGGTGAGTATTTGCTTCAGGTTGGGGGGCTGTCTGTATGCAAGGACTGGCCTGTCTCCCAAGATTTGTGAGAGTGTTGGGTCATCCTTCAGGATAGGTTGTAGATCCTTAATAATGCGTTGGAGGGGTTTTAGTTGGGGGCTGAAGGTGACGGCTCGTGGCGTTCTGTTATTTTCTTTGTTAGGCCTGTCCTGTAGTAGGTGACTTCTGGGAACTCTTCTGGCTCTATCAATCTGTTTCTTCACTTCCGCAGGTGGGTATTGTAGTTGTAAGAATGCTTGATAGAGATCTTGTTAGGTGTTTGTCTCTGTCAGAGGGGTTGGAGCAAATGCGGTTGTATCTCAGAGCTTGGCTGTAGACGATGGATCGTCAGGGTGAAAGCTGGAGGCATGTAGGTAGGAATAGCAGTCAGTAGGTTTCCGGTATAGGGTGGTGTTTGTGTGACCATTGTTTATTAGCACTGTAGTGTCCAGGAAGTGGATCTCTTGTGTGGACTGGACCAGGCTGAGGTTGATGGTGGGATGGAAATTGTTGAAATCATGGTGGAATTCCTCAAGGGCTTCTTTTCCATGGGTCCAGATGATGAAGATGTCATCAATATAGCGCAAGTAGAGTAGCGGCGTTAGGGGACGAGAGCTGAGGAAGCGTTGTTCTAAGTCAGCCATAAAAATGTTGGCATACTGTGGGGCCATGCGGGTACCCATAGCAGTGCCGCTGATCTGAAGGTATACATTGTCCCCAAATGTAAAATAGCTATGGGTAAGGACAAAGTCACCCGATAATGTCACGGCTAACCTGGTGGCTGAACTTTGTGACTTTCTCTACGTAAAAGAATAAATGGACACAAATCAGATGTCAAGAATTATAACATTCATAAACCAGTCGGAGAACACTTCAATCTCTCTGGTCACGCAATCACAGACATGAAGGTCGCTATCTTACAACAAAAAAACTTCGAATCCAGACTCCAGCGAGAAACTGCTGAATTGGAATTCATTTGCAAATTGGATACTATTAATTTAGGCTTAAATAGAGACTGGGAGTGGCTAAGTCATTATGCAAGGTAGCCTATTTCCCCTTGTTTTTTCCTAACCCCCTCCCCCCCCCGACGTTCTGGTTAAACTTGGATTTATGCTGGAAATGGCCCACCTTGATTGTCATGCAGATTGTGGGGAGAGTGGTCAGTTTGGATGAGCTATTACCAGCAGGAGAGTGAGTTTGTGTGTGTGTGTTTTTTGGGAAAAGGGGCGGGGGGGTGAGAAAACCTGTATTTGTGCTGGAAATGGCCCACTTTGATTTTCATGCACGTTGTAAGGAGAGTGGTCACTTTGGATAGGCTATTACCAGCAGGAGAGTGAGTTTGTGTGTGTGGTTTTTGGAGGGGGTGAGGGGGTGAGAGAACCTGGATTTGTGCTGAAAATGGCCCACCTTGATTATCATACACATTGTGAAGAGAGTGGTCACTTTGGATGGGCTATTACCAGCAGGAGAGTGAGTTTGTCTGTGGGGGGGCGGAGGGTGAGAAAACCTGGATTTGTGCTGGAAATGGCCCAACTTGACGATCACTTTAGATAAGCTATTACCAGCAGGAGAGTGGGGTGGGAGGAGGTATTGTTTCATGGTCTCTGTGTATATAATGTCTTCTGCAGTTTCCACAGTATGCATCCGATGAAGTGAGCTGTAGCTCACGAAAGCTCATGCTCAAATAAACTGATTAGTCTCTAAGGTGCCACAAGTACTCCTTTTCTTTTTACTGGTGTAAAGGACAGTATGGCTTTATAAATGCTTATGTTGCTTTAGTGATTTGAACTGAATTCCCCCAGGCAGAGCTGTCCCTAGGCTATGGGAAATCAGGGTGACCGCCTGGAGCCCTGCGCTTCGTGAAGAGGCAGGTGGGGAGGTGAGGTGGGGGGACGAGGAGGAGCCCCCCTTCCCTCCAGCGCCGTCTGCCTGCCAGTGGGCCCCGCAGATCAGCACCCCCCCCCCGGCAATCAGCTGTTTTGCCGTGTCTGGAGGCACTGGGGGGAGGGGAGAGGAGAAGGGTGCAGCATGCTCAGGGGAGGGGGTGGTGTGAAGTTGCACTCCATATGTTTATGGAAATATGCTTATGAGTGTAAATATAATGTAACTGGAATATGCTTTATGCAAAAGGTCTCTTGTAAGGTGTCATTACAAAGCTTATAATTACTGACTGTGTTCATCCTATTTGTGTGAATGTATCATTCTTGTATCTAAACTAGAACTATGAAATATTACTCTGAGGATCTATTGTAATTATGCAAAGTGCGGGCCATTAATGGTGGCTTAGGATCTTGATGGCTCCCATTAACTAGAACAATTGGTTGTAAATGGCTCTGTTTACTTGTAAGCCTTCCTGTGTTCTTGTGAGTCCGGGCGGAAAGAATGGAGGCTTGGGGTCTCACAAGACATGTGACCATGTCACCTGTGCTGGAATCCATCCTAAACCTGGTGCTTTTCCGTTTAGAAGGTGGGTGGGGTGGGGACCTAGAGAGACAAAAGATTCCCACCTTGTACAAAAGTTATTAAAGGGGGTGGAACAGAACAAAGGGGGCTGCCAGTCATGAGAAATCCCCTAGTTACCACCTGAGCTGGAACTAACAAGAACTGTACTGGGGAAAGGATTGGGCCCAGACTAAGAAGGAGTCTAGTCTGTGAAAGAAACTTATTGGAACATGTCTGAGGGTGAGATTTTACCTGTAATCAGTTTCTTAATGTGTTAGGCTTAGGCTTGTATGTTTTTTTTATTTTGCTTGGTAACTTAGTCTGTTCTGTCTGTTATTACTTGAAACCACTTAAATCCTACTCTTTATACTTAATAAAATCACTTTTGTTTATTAATGAACCCAGAGTAAGTGATTAATATCTGGGTGGGCAAACAGCTGTGCATATCTCTCTATCAGTATTATAGAGGGTGGACAATTTATGAGTTTACCCTGTATAAGCTTTATGCAGAATAAAACTGATTTATTTGGGGTTTGGATCCCATTGGGAGCTGGGTATCTGGGTGCTGGAGATAAGTGACTTGCTGAGCAGTTTTTGGTTAAAGTCTTCAGCTTTGGGGGCATGGACCAGACTTGGGTCTGTGTTGTAGCAGACTAGCATGTCTGGCTCAACAAGGCCGGGTTCTGGAGTCCCAAGCTGGCAGTGGAAAACAGGCTCAGAGGTAATTCCAGCATCTCAGGTGACAGTCCGAAGGGGATCTCTGTGACCGAATCCATCACAGACGGAACTGGGCTTGGAAGGGGTGGGGGGTGGGGAGCAGGGATGGGAAGAGGCAGGGCGGGGGTGGGGCCTTAGGAAAAGGGGTGGAGAGGGAGCGGGGCCTGGATGGTGTCGGGGGGGAGCAGATAGAAACTCGGATAGAACCCCCCTGGCAGATATAAAGTCAGTGCCTATGTCCCGGGCCCTACACCCCCCTAGGGATGGCCCTGCCCCCAGGAGTAGAATTTGGATCTCCTACTCACTATTTTGGAGAAAACTGAAAGAATATGGACTTTTGGTTCTTGATTACAATTAATGATTATAGTGTATTGTACCATCTTGCCCTTGAGTGCAGGGGACTGGACTAGATAACACTCAAGGTCTCTTCCAGTCCTACATTTCTGTGCTTCTATGATTATTTTAAACACCTGGAACAGTTGAAATTAAGGAATCTATTTAACATGCTGCTTAAACATTTTTTCTTATCATGAAATTAGTGCTTTCAACAAAGGCTTAAATTGTTGTGAGAGTCTAATTTTTTTAACATCTAGATACTGAGACATTATTTTATAGGAGATTGTTTAATAGGCGGTTGTTGTGAAACAGTAATATGCAATAAAGTAAATTATTGAGGGTAAAAGTCTTGTGATCAGTGACAGACTAAATGTATAAAATGTTTAACTAATGTATATTCACTCTGTTTCTTGGATTACTGTTTGTGAGAAGTGCAGCCTTGGGATGTTAGCTAGTGGAATGTGAAAGAGAACCGAATACAGGATATTTTTAGTTTTCTCTGAACAGTGGGGCAGATGGCTTCATTAAATTTTCTTCATGAATAAGGACAGCAGGTGTTGCTTGGGGAAGAAAACTGGCCAGATCAAACTATTTTGCACTAGTGTTCTGCGGCTGAACGAGTGGGAGGTTGCAGACTTTTGTCTTATGGCAATTCTTTCATAAAAGCTGCCAGAAATACAAGTGCCTTTTGTTTTTTGTTTTATTAAATATGGAGTGAAGGATTGTGGAAGCTATGATTTGTAATTTAAAATGAACACACTAAGATGATAGCCTGTTTCTTTAATTTCACTTCTGTACATGTGTTGTATATCTTGAAAGGAGATAATAGATTCTGACAGTTTTATTTTTGGCCTCCTTAACCCTGAATAATTTGTCAGAGAGACAAATTATCTGTATTTTCCTCTGGTTGTTTTGATCTTATGCTGTAAAGTTTTTTCTATTGCCTTCCCTTTCTGGAAAACACCAAGTAGTGCTGTGCTGTACCCTTCTAGTTATGGTAAGAATTTAATTTCTGAGGATGAGAGCAAGGACAGAATCCAAAGGGTAGTTTTTCCTCCTCCTCCTTTATATTCCTGCTATATGATACTCTAGTGTATTTATCCAGACTGCTGATGAAAAATTTCCATAGTGGTGGGGTCTTACGGACTTGAGTTCCGATGAGCAAAGCATTGAAATACACGTTTAACTTTAGGCACTTGAAAGTTAAGCATGTGCTTCCCTTGGAGCCAAGCCTCCGCCCTGAACTATGTAGTCATATTGTGTTTGATGTTTGAAAAGAGTGATGGACAAATGAAGAGAAGCTCAGATGTTTGGTTTAGGTATCTACCGAACAATCATTCTGCCTAATAATGAGCTGTACTAATAGCCTTTCTTGTGATATTTCAATGGTCCTAACCCCACTGAAACCAGGAAAGGAACACTGTCCATTAGAGATGGTGCTGGATTGGGAGGACTTTGAATGGGTGGGCCTCATCCTTGCAGATGGGCCAGTGGTGGCCACTGGTGGGTGGAAGTGGGCACCTGCCTGCACCACTCTCCACAGATTGTATGGTTCATTTAATTTGTTTCACAGGAATACAACATTAGTTCTTTGCCCCTGGCACCAGGGGTTAGGTTCCCTTCAGTAGGGATGGAATGGGAGCTGTTGCTTGATTCTTCTGATGCTGAAGAGGCTGGGGATGGGTGGCGATGCCCCTTTGTTACAAATCTGATATCAACCCACCTTTAGTGGAAAACGGGATTGGAGCTGCTGGGAGGACTGAGCTCTTACGGTGGGGCTTCATGGTTGGCTCATGCTGTATCTTGCCCAGGGCCATGGGCTTGGGTTTAAATAAGTTGCGTTATGCCTGGGGCATTTTAAGGAGATCATCTGAATGTGAACTGTGAAAGGGGGCCAACACTAGTAACAGTTGGAGGCAGCTGTTGCACCAAATAGCATGTACATAGCTGTATATGAAATCTTTACACCAGCTAATTGTGGACCTACCCAGCTATAACAATGTTGCATCAAATACTCGAGTACTGTATAAGAATTCTGCAGCAAGTACTGTATATGCTGAAATACTGTACTACACCTAAAACTGGCAAACCAGATGTGCTTTACTTGTGCACTTATCTGTGAAATTTCCAAATTTTTTTTTAAAAAAAGCCATTTGTATTACATAGAAAGTAATATTTTAAAAAAAATGTTTTTCAAGGATGAATTTACAATGTGTGCATGAATTCCGGAAACCCTCTGACCCAGACGTTACATTAACTACTGTTGCTGCAGGAGACTGTGTGCTTAATTAGAATCAATACATTCCACAATCTGAGAGAAGAAAATGACCTTGTGTTTGAAGGATAAATTACTAGGATATTACTGATCTCATTCTGGGAATTCCAACACTCCCCTTCCCCCAAGTTTTCTCTGAGAAGTCTTATGGATACTTAGTTTGTTGCAAACTATAACTTTTAAATGAAAGCTATCCTGTTTGCGCTCCAGTAATAAGTAGCATTAAGAACTGGGTGGTATTATTATGATTTATTATTATAGTAGAATTAAAAGTGTCGCAAAATGCTAAAAAGACTTCCAATATTATGAATAATTTTTTATATTAAAATGTATGTAGTGTATCACTTTCTCCCTTCTCTTTCTAGAACAAATATGATTTTTTCAGGAGCTCTTGGTTAATGTGTATCTTAATTAAGTTGATTCTTATATTTATGTGCAATTCCACATATAATTGACATGGTTACAGACTGTATCAGTGTTGTTTCATCCATTAAACTGGACAGAATGTAGATGTTTCCTGTGGATTTACAGAGAATATTATTGTTGTAAGAGTCAAATATGGTCCAGTTGAAGTCAGTGGGATTTTTACTATGATCTTGCTTGATGCTAAGATTTGACTTTAAGGGTAGAAAGAATTGGCTGATGTAGAAAAAAGTTAAAGGAATTAAATTTTTTATTCAAAAATTGCTATTTGCACTTTGAGAAATAAAATTCTTTAAAATCTTTCCCCATATCTGGATTGCAAAGTGAATTTGACCAAACATGGCACAAAATATACAGATATAGACTCAGGTCTGCAGCTTGACCTGCATCCTCACTGCAAAATGACAGGGCTTGGACCTGGGTCACAATGGGTCTTCCCCCGAATATTGCCGCCCCATCCAGGGTACTAGGACCTGGGTTCTGAGTGCTTGCTGACCTAAATCAGACTGATATGTATGTGGATGGAAGGGGGGTTTGTGCTCAAACCCAAATTGGAATCTGGGCTTAGTGTGCGATGAACATGTATCCTAAGGGTCCACACCCACTTTAAGGCCCCTTTACAGTGCTAGAATGGTTGAAAGTGACCTTAGTGTAAATGAAAATCAATCTCTTCGTTTTTAGTGCTTGCCTGCCTCTCTTTTTGGGACTTCTTTTCTGTCTTTGTTCCTGTCTCTGAAGACTGAGAATAGAGCTCCTTCTTTAGTTATGGTCTATCAGCATTTGGTGCAGGGCTGGGTTTTGGAAGTCCCTGTTGGTTTTGGAGATGAACACTGAGTAGACTGTTATGTCTGTGGAAGAGAGAGAACTTAGACATTTTTGAGCATTGAGTTGTCTCTGTATTGTAGCTTATTAGTGTTATAACCTGAATCAGAGATTTGCATACAGGATTGCCTGCTAAATGTTGTACTGTTTTTTTCCTTCTTATTTTGAAAATTAACGAGGGTAAACAGTGGCAATAAATGGCATGTAAAGGCAATTACACTGCTTAATTACTAATTGCTGAAAGACAGGTGTTCATATAATAAAAGCTACCACCACAACTGGCCTTAATTGGTACATGTATTTGTGGTATCAGCTGAGATACTGGGGATTGAAGAGAGTATGGAGACAGAGGCCTTATCTCTACACACAGGTTGTACCACTTTAACTATACCAGTATAGTTGACATAAGTGGTGCAACACACACTCCTCCCCCTTGTGGACAGTTAAACCAGTATAAAAGTGCGTATTCTGGTATAGCTTATTCCCCTTCCTGTATGGAAATAAGTTATACTGGTATGAGCACCGTTATACTTGTATAACTGGGTCTGTTCTAGGAGATGTACCAGGATAATTTTTTTGGTAAAATTACACTCCTAAGTGATGTAACTATATCAGTACAAAAAATAGATATAGACCAGGCTTGAGCTACCCTCTTAACCCCAAAAAAGGGTTGTCCAACTCAGTAAGGAATTCTGACTGATATCCTCTCTTAAAAAGGAACTTTAAAAGGTTTTGATTGATTGATTGTTTTGCATAATCATTCAGGGTCTGTTTTAAACTACATTATAACTTGTTTTAACTCCGTTTCTTTTACATATCTTAGTTAACAATTTTCTAAACCATGGCATAAGTTTCTTGCATGTTTGCCGTAAAACTAACAAACTACAGTCTCTGTATACCACGCCCCAAACCTGGTTTAACACTATTTAATACTAACTATTCACAAAGTAATGTTAACACCTTTAACTCTTTGGGCCCTTTATTCCATCTAAATTAATACAACAGAGCTGCAATGAACTGCTCCCCATACTGGTCCATTTTAGAACTCTTTATCTTCTATTTGTCTTTTCTGTGAGAAAAACACTCAATGCAACATTGTTTTAATCATGTTACTATGCTATAATTATTACTGTATACTAGATAAAGAAACACCAATATGAAAAATATGGCCTCATTCTTTCACAGCCCCACTTGTACATTGTGTAGGAACCTTGTGATATGATGGTGTGTGTATTTACTTTTTGATATTTTGTAAACATCTCCTAACAAAGACTGTTTAAGTCATTGAGATGTCTGGGCTGAATCACATTTAACCAGCTTATGTGAGCAAATATTTCTATCAGTTCACATAGTGAAATGTTAGCTATAAAGTCAGCTGCATTCTGCCACAAAGATGAACAGCTTAGTATGGTTATGATTAAAAAAATCACTCTTCTTATTCTAATTTTTTTTCTGCTCACAAGTGTAGAAGTGATTATTAAGACCCATAGACATCTTTAATTTTTGCAATTGCTGTGTTGAGCATTTGTGAAATATAGCATCTGTATGTTTGAATAGAGGGAAGGGGGTTAGTGCATATGTGTGTGTACTACATCTCAGACACTTCTTTGTACATACAGTCAGCACTTGTACATTAATACCTAGGGCGTGAAAATTCCACTTGCCTGTGGCAATTATTTTTCTCTTCCAGATAAATGCCATCAGCTTTCACAGAATCTAAATTTTCATTAAAAAGTGTTTTTGGCCCTTACAATTGTAAATATAATGTTCCCAGTATTACCTGAATGTAAAGTGTCTGCTGACATTTCTGGTGTCTCTCCTGCTGCTCATAGCTTTCCTAATGTGCGGCAAAGAAAAACTGACCAGAATCTTGTTTGTTTGTAACTGCTGCAATTCATAACCCAGTGGCAGCAATGAAGCTTAGAAGAATTGGGTCAGTATCATTCTGCTGCTGATAGTAGCTGTGAGCCGCAGCAGAGGGAGGAACTGGGAGTTATGCATAAGCAAAGAAAACCCAAAAAAGAAGACTGGATGGAGGTGTATATTGGTGGTGAGCACTCCTTTGCAGCAGCCAGTGGACTCTGAGTGGGACAAAGAGGACTGGGACAGAGAAAGAATGATCCTTTTTCCTCCCAGCAGCCAAAAGGAGTTGGGGAAAATAAGAAAAAGCTCCACATTTATCATGCTTAGAGTGATAGTACTCTGGTAGGAATCCCAGCTGAGGAAATTTGGCTTCTCGCCTTGGTGTGGCCCTTGAACAGCCAGGAGCTTCCTATCCTCATTATCAGTCCTTGGGTAATAGTTTAGTTCTGTGGCTATTAGGTGTCTAGTAAGATTTTTCGGATTATTCTTATCAGTGGATTGGGATGAGGGGATGTGTGTAAGTGTGGGTTCTGGTTGGCGTGTGTACATAGGCATGCTTGTGTGTGTAGGAAATAGATTGATGGGGTGAATTAGAAAAGAGTAGCCTGGTGTGCATGTGTGGGTTGGGGTAGAGCTGGTAACTAGTTAAAAGAAGATTATTAAGGATGCAAATTCAAGCACTCAAAAGTCAGGAAATGTCAGAATTAAGGTTGATTGTCATGCAACTTTAATTTGGCCCCACTGTGCGTAAGTTTTCTAAATTACATGGTCCCAAACAATTTTTTCTACAAGCCCCTGTCTCATTCAGTGCACAGGATAGACCTGCTCTTTAGGACTCCAGCTTCATTTGTTACAGTAATTGAAAGTGTGTAGTGAATGAGGCAGGGGATTGCAGGAAGGGAAAGGATGGTCTCATGGTTAAGGGAGCTGAATGCTGTTTGGGGAACTGGATTCTACCCCTATCTGAGCCACAGAGTTCAAGTCACTTAAACCATACCTTTCACAGTGGTCCCGAAATGTGCTCCATTTTCTGGGGGCCTGACTTGAAACCCTGAGGTCTGATTTGTAGAAATGCTGAGTACTCACAGCTCTAACTGAAGTTGGTTGGAACTGTGCTTTGAACATATGAAGTACTAGAAAATGGAAAGTTCTATGAAAAAACAGATCTTTGGTGTCTCAAATTGGGCGTCCGAAATTAGTGGATACTTTTGACCTATAATAACTCTGTGTCTCCACTCCCCATCTGTGAAATGTGGATAGTACCTCCACCTCACCTCACAAGGGTTTTTTTGAAGATAAATTAATATTTGTGAAATTCAGATACTCTTGAGATGAGCACCATAGAAAAGTCCACAGGGAAATGAGTAATTCTGTCTTTGTAGCAGGGTTGTAATTGTGTTCAGTAAATAAACAAGGCATGGGGTCACACACTGAACAAGAAAGATAAAACAAAATATTGAATAGTTGCTTATTAGATGAGCATCATCCATTCCGTGCAATGCTTGAGACTACGTCCTGTGGGGAAAAGAGTACGTGATCATATATTTAAAGACTGTATCAGTGCATATGTACAAGTGGGCCAAATTAAGCTTGTACAGGCCAGTCTTTAATTCTGGCATTTTCCTGACTTAGATGTGCTTTACTTTGTTCTTTTAACATTTTGTGTGTTTGTGTACATCTGTTGAGAGAGAGAGCGAGTTGAGGCTGAAAAGAAAGGAGAAATTAAAAATATAGAGGAGATAGCACAATGTAGGGTGGGGAGAGAGAAAGTAAAGAGGAAACAGACTGACAATAATGTAGGAGAGGACAAACTATGATCTATTTTCCAGGAAGGGAAAGAATGTGTGAGAACAGCAAAAGGAGATTGTTACACTGAAAAAAAAAAATTAAATAGAAGGTTGACTGGCAATATGTTACAATTAAATACATGTACAGAAGAATCAGTATACAATTACTTTATTCCTATAACTGGTAGGAGGCATGGCATTCAGGGACTTTGTCTCACAGGTATTTTTCTTTTCACAGGTATTAAGCTGATAGGCTTAGCCTTTGGGTTAGTAGATGTTTGAGTAAATTTTCCAAGCCTGCTCAGTATACCTACAGATAAATTCTGAATAAATGCACTGAATTGTATGTCTCCTTTGTCCTAGTATTCAAACAGTGGGTGTGTTTTCATTGGTTTGTTGTTTTTTTCCCCTTTTTTTAAATTCTAGAACATGCTGTGCTGATAAAATAATGATTTATGGTGTTTTAAACAGCTATGTGTGTGTGCTTGATACTGCTTAGTGATTGAAGAAGAGCGTCCCTTATTTTAATTTAGTTTCAGAGTGAATGAAGATCTTTTGGCAGAGGATAGCAAGCTCTCCTAGGAGGAGGTGGCCAGAACATAGTGAGACCTGGCTAGGAATGAATACACCTCTTACCCATTCCTTCACCAATTTGTTGCCATGCTAAAGAAGGAAAATGGAAGTAACCTAAAGATCGATACTATTCTTCCCATAGCGATGGTAGTTCGGAGTATAAAGTGTTTGCCACCCGACTCAATAAGCCACTGTTGCTGTATTTTAATATTGCAATGCTCTTTTTGGTGCTGAAAACTACCACTTCTCCAATCTCAACTCAGGTTTCAGAGTAGCAGCCGTGTTAGTCTGTATCCGCAAAAAGAAAAGGAATACTTGTGGCACCTTAGAGACTAACAAATTTATTTGAGCATAAGCTTTCGTGAGCTACAGCTCACTTCATCGGATGCATTCAGTGGAAAATACAGTGAGGAGATTTTTTCTCAACTCAGTTTCTTCTGCTAGAGATACACCTACTTGTCTTATGGCTACAACCTTAACTGGGAGGTTTTGTAAAAGATATGCCACTTCTGTTAATCTAGCACAATAAAATAACCATCTTTTGAAATATGAGTAATACGTAGATCATTCAAAACTGCCTATTTGCAAGACAGTGAAAATAAAGTATTTGCAAACTCCCCAAATAGCTCAGTAATGATTTTATATTCAATTTAAATGGAATAATTTAAGAGAAGAAATAACCCATTGCTCTGCTTTTACTTTAGGGTCTTGGGCATCAGTGAGGAGAAATTTTAAAGACAGCTTCTCTCTGCATTGTGGATTAACAATATAACTTCTCTGTTCAGGAGTAATAACCAAGTTCCGTAAACTCCCAGGATTTAAATTGTTCTGATAATACATTGAAATATTCATGCAGTCTTCCCCAGTGGATCACTTTAATGGTTCATGATCTGGTTATTTAGCTCTGTTTAGAAGGTCAGTGTGGCACTAATTGAAGGACAATGAGATTTTTATTGTGTAAGGCTGTATTCAGAGTAAGATGGCCTGCCCCCTTGTTTTTTGGAATGCATGTCTGACTTTGTACATGTGTACACACATCTGGGTGGTCTGAACAGTCATATGACCATTCTATGTTATTTTGGAAGCCATGTCTCTTCGCCTGATGATAGCATACAGGAGGATTGAATAGGCTGTAGTTAACCAGCCTGCAGACTAGTACAGGCATGAGTGGGCAGCAGTGGCTGCTGCTGTTGCTGCTTGTCAGTAGCTCTGCAATTTATCATCAAAACAGGAGTCAAAACTTGGAAATGAGATGCTGAACAGCGGTGGGAGATGGCTGGTTACCTGGCATTAGTCAGCCTTTGGATCTGAGTGAGTGAAAGGAGTGAGTGGCGCCCTTGCTTGCACCCGTGTCACTCATTTATCTAAACTGCGTGGAGATGTTTTATTTGCAGCACTGTGTGATTTAGTTATTTCTGTTTTGAACTATAGCCTTTTGGGAAGTGGATAACCTGTCATTTTAGCTGCGCTCTTTAGATGTGTAAGTTGTACAGATCGACTGAGGAGAAAATAAATGAGACCCCCACTCAAGGTGTTCAGGCATAATTTCATCTCATGCTATTAAGGTATATTTTTGAACCATATTATGCTGCACATAGTTTGATTTGTGTCTATAAGTAATTAAGGGTCTGATACAACAATGAATATTATTAAAATATGAATGTTGCAGTTTTGAAGATGGGGTGTGTATGAGACCATCATCCCTAAAATTTTACTGTTTTCTAGCCTTTTTGTAAAATGTTTAAAGTCCAGTGCTGATGTTCTAAAGAGGACTTTTTCTATGAATTGAAAATATATTGATCATACCCTAAGCACAGTATGTAACTCTTCATTTTTATTTTTGAAACTGTGCAAAAAACATAAAATATCTAGAAAGAAAGTTTAACAAATCAGTACATACACACAAACGCTCCGTTCAGTAAACAAACACATAAGCAGATCTATCAGTTTTTCCATCTCTTGTTGGTTCTCTGTAGTAAATTGGTGTAAATTTATTTAGCTGGCTAATATTACAACATAGAATGCACACATCACCTGCATTGTTCCTAAAAATGACCAAAAAAACTGTAGTGGAAAACAGAAATAATTAATTTAATTTAATTTAAATGTGTAAGGGACTAAGATAAAATCATGAGATTTACAGCAGGAAAAGAATGACTGGTGCAGCCAGAATTTTTCAAGCGTATATTCACTGTAGAAATATTAATGTAATGTGTTCATTAAAATTTGATCTGGTTGCAGTTCAGGAATATTACTGGTTGAAAAGATGGAAGCACAACTTAAAGTTTAACCATCAAAAGTAAGCATGGATTAATTATTCCTGCAGTTTAGTCTCACTGTTACTAAAGTTTAATTATGGCTGCTATATTCATGTCCTAATTTTTCATATTGTGCTATGCTATATCCATTTACTATGACTGCTAAGCGCCAGTATATAGATTTCCACATAAACTTTTTTTCCCTAGGCCCAACTGCTAATCTTCTGTTTTGGACTTTTGATCAGAAGATGATAGACATGCTGGCCTTCTCTGCCTTCTCTACAAGCCAAATAAAAATGTGCTATGTGTTAGACAGAATCGGGAATTAAAAGGCAAGCAGCCAAGATTACAAGGTGACCAGTAATGTTTATTACTTGTATTGGACCCAACACGTTAAAGTAGAGTTCCTGTCTGAGCTGTGTCCAGAAGTCCAGGAAGCTAGGAGGGGAGATTTAAAAGGGGACACAGCACTTCAAAGCTATCTTCAATTATATCTTGTGTGTTATGTTATGCATTTTCAGTGGTATATTAATATTTTTGTGTGGCTTTAGGCTTCTCCTGTGTAATTCTGTGTTAAAAAATTATTTTAGTAGTAGAGCATTTTCTGGTTGTTGACACAACTTTTGTGTGTTGATTATGTTGTCTTTATTTGAGGATGTTAATTGTGGATGGGATCCTTGAAAGGAGGGTTTAGCAATTTTTATAAGATTGCAAGAGGTGTTAACACTGTGATATAACTACAAATTAAAGCCTTCTCTCGCTCTCTCTGACACCCAAATTCTTGAAATTACCAATGATTTTAACCTTATTAAAAAATTTCATATTCTGGAATTGTTAGTAGAACACTCTATTTAGGCAATGCATTTACTAAAGTTCTAGAAATTGTTTAAGATGTGTGGAAAACTTGTTCTCAATGGAATTATCCAGTGTATCTCAATTGAAGCAACAAGAATTGAAGTGTCCTCCTAGGCAAAATGTAGAGTAGTTTATTTAGATTTTGGTGGAAACTTCACATTTCTTTTTTCTCCTCCATTATTGGCCATCTTATGTACGACTTTTTTTATATTCTTTTATTTTTAACTATTTTAATTATTAATTTTTTTTCATTATGAGAATAACATAGAAACCAGATAGAACAGCTTATACCTGATTAGGCTGAAGCACTGTAAATCACCTTGTTAGCTCCTCTAATCTGTTTTGTACATTGATAATATTTAGTTTAAAAAATAAATACTGAAATGTTGTGGATAGTTGAATTCCTCTCTATAAGCTTGCTAAGAATATTTAAGCAAAGAATTTTTATTTATCTATTTATTGCTTCCAACAAGTTGATGTCAAGTGACATGATCAGATATACATCTATCTGACAGTAGAGTTGCTAGAAGTCTTGAGAGTAGGGTCTGTTTAAGTGCACTTGCATAATAGTTGTCAATTTAACATGTATGGTTTTTAGGATGGACTTGCAAGTCTTTCAAAGCATATTATATAGTAAAAAATTATAGTCAGTTTTGACGTTTTTAAAGTGTCCTTGCTCAGAAGAGCTGGTGGTAAAACACACAGTTCTGGCATGGAAAAGTGATGAGTACATGGACAATCAACTTTCCTGTTGAACAGATATTTATTTGATTTTGGGCCTGATCCTGGAGAATCTGAGAGCCTTCTACACCTTCCAGGATTGGGCTCATTAGGAGCAACTTGCTTCATGTGTTACAATACTTAGGACCCACTGTCCTTGCTACTACGCTATTCAGTCTCTTACATGCACACTGTAATATAAATGTTTTTCTGACTTAAAGGTGAGCCAAAGATGATAAACAGCTTTTCCCAGTGGAAAGAACAAGAAAGCTCAAATGACCCTTACATTTTAAAAAGTTTTATACTTTTATACAGTACATTACGACCGTTAACATACAGTCAAATGGATGAAGAGTCACCTAGCAACAAGTGGTAGAAAAATGCTAGCCTGATTTTGGCTGGTATTTGTTTTTGTGTGGATGAACATAAGAACAGCCATACTGGGTCAGACCAAAGGTCCATCTAGTCCAGTATCCTGACTTCCGACAGTGGCCAATGCCAGGTGCCCCAGAGGGAATGAACAAAAGGGGTAATCATCAAGTGATCCATCCCCTGTCACCCATTCCCAGCTTCTGGCATACAGAGATTAGGGACACCATCCCTGCTCATCTTGTCTAATAGCCATTGATGGCCTATCCACCATGAATTTATCTAGTTCTTTTTTGAACCCTATTGTAGTCTTGGCCTTCACAACATCCTTTGACAAAGAATTCCACAGGTTGACTGTGCACTGTGTGAAGAAATATTTCCTGTTGGTTGGCTGCCTATTAATTTCATTTGGTGACCCCTAGTTCTTGTGTTATGCAAAGGAGTAAATAACACTTCCTTATTTACTTTCTCCACATCAGTCATTATTTTATAGACCTCAATCATATCCTCCCTTAGTTGTCTCTTTTCCAAGATGAAAAGTTTTTAAGGTCAGGCTTGACAAAGCCCTGGCTGGGATGATTTAATTGGGGATTGGTCCTGCTTTGAGCAGGGGATTGGACTAGATGACCTCCTGAGGTCCCTTCCAACCCTGATATTCTGTGATTCTATGAAAAGTCCCAGTCTCTAACGATGGAGATTCCATTACCATATCTATCCCTTTTTTAATGATTCCCAACATTCTGTTAGCAAGATTGGTATTGGAGCACGATTGTTCATCTAGAAGAATGATCAATGTCCTGCCAAAAGGAAGCGGAGAGAATGTGAGAAGTCGACATGTCCACGGCTGCAAAACAAAGATTGACTCTGTCATAACCATACAACTAAAGGTAGCCTAGAATTTTTCCTTACCTGTAAGGGGTTAAGAAGCTTAATAACCTGGTTGGCACCTGACCAAAAGAACCAATGAGGAAAGAAGATGCTTTCAAATCTTGGGGGGGGGCGGGGAAGGCTTTGTTTTGTGTGTTCTCTTGGGAAGCAGAGAAGCATCAGGTCAGAAAACTCCTTCTCCTATAAACCATCCTAAAAGTCTCTCATATTACAAATTGTAAGTAAAAGCCAGGCAAGGCGTGTTAGATTATCTTTTGTTCTGCTTGTACATTTTTCCTTTGCTGGAGGGAGGTTTACTCCTGTTTTTTGTAACTTTGAAACTAAGCCGAGAGGAAGTTCTGCTGTGTTTTTGAATCTTTTGTTACCCTGTGAAGTTATTTTCCATTCTGATTTTACAGAGGTGATTTTTACCTTTTTCTAAAATAAAATTCTTCTTTTAAGAACCTGACTGATTTCTATATTGTCCTAAGACCCAGGGGTTTGGGTCTGTGATCACTTTGTAACCAATTGGTTAGGATATTATTCTCAAGCTTCCCCAGGAAAGGGGGTGGAAGGGGTTGGGGGGATATTTTGGGGGAATAGGAACTCCAAGTGGTCCTTTCCCTGATTATTTGTTAAATCACTTGGTGGTGGCAGCATACCGTCCAAGGGCAAAGAATTTGTGCCTCGGGGAAGTTTTAACCTAAGCTGGTAGAAATAACCTTACGGGTTCTTTCATGTGGGTCCCCACATCTGAACCCTAGAGTTCAGAGTAGGGAGGGAACCCTGACAGATTCTACAAGCTCCACATTTAATATATGTACACTATTTTGATTTGGCATTCTGCACACTAGTCATAATTAAAGCTAATGGTTCCAGTGACTTGGGGAAATATGTTGGGAGGGGAAGTGGGGAGGGTAATTGAGCTAATAAGATTTATTGTTTTATGCCTTTCTGTTTGAGAGCTAATTACATTTTTGAGAATTTGAAGACATGGTAACTTGTGAAACTGTTTCAGAAAACAAACTACAGCACGATAAAATTTAGCCTTGGTGAAAGAAATATACCCTTAATATAAAATATAACTTTAATAAATATGAGTCTGTAAGGCAAGAATTTAAATTGATTTGAATTAATGTGAGGTGACAAATTTTGATGTATGTATCTCATTGCTAGTTTTACTACCCATCTGGGGATTGCAAATTGTTCTTCACTGTACTAAGATAAATGTGTGGCACGTGAGTATTGCTTTTTTGGAATAAGCATGAAGTGTATTGCTGTAATATTCCAGTGTCTTGAGGAACTTGAAGGAAAAAAGGTTTCCTAAAATGTAACCTCAGTTGGGTATCATTGTTTATTTTCTTTGTCTTCCATCCCCTAGTTTTATTTTAGGGTTTTTTTTTTGCTGTGTGTCCTAACCTTGCTGTACACAACATGAGTTCCTTTCCCCCTTCATATCTCTTGATGCTGAAATGTGGATACAATTTCTGTAACTTTTGAGTTCAAAATTCTAGGAAGGAATTGAAAAGGAAATGTGGCCTGTGGCTTAAGCACAAGAGTTAGACTCAAATTAGTTGTGTTCTGTTCCGGGCTTTGCTACAGGCTTTTATGTTATCTTGGACAAGTCTCAGATCAGGCACCTATAAACTGAGGCACTCAAAATTAGGGGACAGTTTCTTGAAAATTTTGACCTAAACCTTATTATTCTTCCATTTCCCCAAATGTAGAAACAGGGCAATGCTTGCTTATGTCACAGGGTTGTGAGACTTAATTCTTTTGCCATGCTCACGAGGTCTGTGAATGTTTCAAGCAAGCCCTGGGTCATACATGGTTTTGGGTTGAAACCATAGGAACCTCGTCAATATATGCATTGCTGATAACAGCAGAACGTTGTTTAACTGGAAGTGTGAACAGTACCAAACAGTGTTGAGTGCTATTTCAGAAACACGATAAGCTCCGTGAGGAATGTCCATGGTCCCTTCTCTGGCAAAAATGGTGGGACCACTAAATTGGCCCTGAAGCTGTAGTGGGGATCAGAAGTGAGGGACTTTGGTAGGGCCTCTTCTCCAGAACAAAAATGGATGCATTCGATTTTTTGCAGAATATATTAATATTGTATGTTGTAGGGGTGGCCAAACTTACTGACTCTCTGAAGTTTGAGAAATCTTCAGAATTTTGAGAGCTGGGCATGCCTGCCAGGGCTCAGGGCTTCTGCCCTGTGGCTGAGTGGTGGGGCTCAGGGCTTCTGCCCCGTGGTGTTATACCAATAAAATAAAAACCAGCAGGATCTTATTAAAGGGGAAAAGGCAAAATACCACATTTATTGTGAATACAGACAGAATCATAGTAAGCAGTTAGTTATCGCTATAACATGCCATTCAATCTCATATTTATTCACACATTCATTCATACACACACACACACAGGTTCTGCAAGGTTGTTATCATAGTTACCAGCCTTAGAGTTGCTCATGCCAAGCCACTGGCCAGGTGGCCTGGACATGAGGAGGGAGCAGGGCCTTGTCAGATGCTCATCTGATACTCCTGGAAGTTGGTTTGCAGAATCAGACCCCAAAGTTCTCACTTTCTAGAGTCTGTTTTTATAGGAATTTCTTCCTATGCCAGTCTATGGGAATTGCTTCATCATGCTGTTGCTGAATCAATCAGCAGATAGCACATTCCTGACGGCTCTGTGCTGCTAGATGTTATCTTGTTCTTTGGTTCTCCCATTCTTGAGGCTGTTGGGTGGATTCCAGTCTGCCCTCTGGGGGTCCTCTGGTTATTTCCACTTGACGCCTTCTTCAGCCGATGGACACTGGATTCTTAGGCTGGCACCTCCCTGATCATGCAGTTATTATCCACACCAAGCATCCATCCACATACATCCTCTCTCTCTATTTTAATCACAATTGTTAATACAACAAAAGGGCGGGGAGTCTCTGGATGCTGTTTCTGTTGTTACAGAGTATTGCTTTGAGTCTCTCTCTGTGTGAATTGCTTTGAGAACAGACTCTGTCTTAGAATGTACTAACGCAATTAGCAGCTTGCAAGTTTCACACACAGAGGGAGAGAAACAGTACCAAAAACCAAGAGACCTCTTAATTAGTACTACCCTGGAATTTAAACTCTGGGGAATCAAACTCATTTGTGATTTTAATACAGAACTTCTTTAATATGATCCGACAGTGGGAGGTGCCTGCCAGGGCTAGGGGCTTCAGCCCCGCAGCAGGGTGGTGAGGCTAGGGGCTGAAGCCCTGAGAGCCAACCCCTTCCTGCAGGGCAGAAGCCCCTAACCCCACCACCCTGCTGTGGGACTGAAGCCCCAAGCCTCAACAGGCGCTCCCGGTAGGGCTTCAGCCCCGAGCCCCACCCACCCCGCTGCAGGGCTGAAGCCCCACCACCTTGCTGTGAGGCTGAAGCCCCAAGCCCCAGCAGTTGCTTCCTGCAGGGCTGAAGCCCTGAGACCCCCCCACCCCTTCCCGCAGGGCAGAAGCCCCAAGCTTCCCCCTCACAGTCTGGTCGGCAGAGAGTGGGGGGTTCCGTGAGCCACTCTTTAAGTGTAAAAGAGTCGCAGTTTGGCCACTCTTGGTATACTGGCTGCATCTTTAAGTTTTAAAACTTACAAGGTTTATAAATCCTGAAAATTTTAGATATCTACCCACTACATTGTGTGGAGTTTTTTGATTTGCCATTAAAATATATTCTTAAAAAAATTAATCTTGAACAACATAAGAATGGGCATACTGGGTCAGACCAGTGGGTCCATCTAGCCCAGTATCCTGTCTTCCGAGGGTGGCCAATGCCTGGTGCTTCAGATGGAATGAACAGAGTAGGCAGTCATTGAGAGAGCTGTCGCTTTTCGTCCACTCCCAGCTTCTGGCAGTCAGAAACTAGAGCCACCCAGAGCATGGGGGCTGTGTCCCTGACCATCTTGGCTAATAACCTTCGATGGACCTATCTTACATGAACTTAGCTAGTTCTTTTTTGAACCCTATTATAGTTTTGACCTTCAGAACTTCCCTTGGCAATGAGTTCCACAGGTTGACTAAAATAGGTTTATTTTTTTTAAATGGATTTGAATTTTCTGACAGATCTGTCTAGACCACAATTTATTTTTGCTTATGGGTTGGTTATGCATCTAGTCACACTTCTGCTTTCTTAACTTGAAAGCGAAACTTGACAAATTGCAGTATTTCCACTTGAGCTAAGTTGTGGCCAGTATACAGTTCTGATGTCTTCTCAGCTTTTTATATCCCACTGTTCGATTTTATATCTGTGAGGAAGTACATGAACACAAGTGTGCCTTCAATTAATGTTTCCATATATTTTCATGGTTCTTCTGACATTTTGTAATGCTGAAAAGTTCTTATTTCTCTTCCTTTGCTTGGCATGCATGGACTAGAAAATTACAACTAAAGTGGTCAACATTTCCTGCAGACTTGCTGAGACAAAACCTCTCCAGTGCAGCTGACTTTCACATCTACCCTTCCCCTTTCATAATGTGATGATTGCTGCACCAGCCAAATTCTAATAAGTTAATCATCAACTATAATAATGACTCTTCTCTGGCATAAACTCTTCATTTGGCATAAGAAAGAAGCCTGTGTTAGGCTTTGCTGGAGTTAGTCTCATTGGCATTACTAGGATCCTGTTCAGCAACCAAAACTTCTATTAATCCCATATGCTCACATAATTTGACTGAAATTTGAAGTACCTACATTGAAAGATCTGCACCTGTGTTTTTTTAACAAAGTGAGAGGTGGCAGTATGGTACAAACACACTACAGATTTCTGATACACAGTTATTAGTGAGAAGGTCATAAAATGACCTTCACATTGTTAATATCAACACACAGTCTTGCACAAAGGTACAGATAGTTCTTCTGTAATTCTAGTGATTTATGTTACTTACCATTAATGGAACAAATACATTAACACATGACAGAAAACATTGTGTTTTTAAGTCTTGTAAGTATACACGCATTTCAGCATTTGTTGTCTGCAATTGTGTTGACTTAGTTTAGTGTTGAATTATATATGAATGAGTGTATGCACACAGGTTCGCGCGTGCGCGCACACACACACACAGAGTACATGAGAGAGAAATTTTAAAAGAAAATACACATGATAGTGGAAAATATGCTTAGTGATCAGTATAAGATGGTATACTTACAGTATAAGATCAGTGTACTTACAAGCCTAAATGAACCTAGCTCAAGTTTATGAATTAGGGATGACCATTCATAACTCACTAGAGCTTGAGGCAATCCTTTGTTTTTTGTTTCTTGGGATGTGAGAGGTTTGTTTCTTACAGGACTTAGGTGAATTCCATCCTTGGACTGTAATCACATTTTTAAAATACTGCTTCAAGGTTCAGCTTTTTTGAACTGAGGGCAAGGTTTGTCCGTTACATATAGCCAAATAAAGTAAGTTATGTTGCTTACCTCTTTGAAGAACCTGAACCAAATCCTTTGCTAGTGTAAGATGGCAAGGATCCCTTGAAGTCAGTGGAGCTACACCAACTTATACCAGCAGAGAATTTGACTTCATGGGTTTAAGTTGTCTGTTTTAAAATATTAAGTGGATCCTTGAACTTGGGTCTGAGACATGTCCTTTCTTTGAGGAACTAAAACACTTCACTCCTTTACTTCATGTTGAAATTATTTTTTGCCCTCTCCTCCTTCCCTCACTCTCCACAAATGCCATGAGGGCACTCCAGACTTTAGGGAGTTTTTGACACTACTGCAGTCATGTTCTAAAAGTCATCAGAAACTTCAAGGTCTCTTCACCTTTTCAAACAGAGAGGGCTCATCAGGGTCTTTTCCTTGGTGGGATTATTTTTGTTTTTCATAGTATCATAGAATCTCAGAGTTGGAAGGGACCTCAGGAGGTCATCTAGTCCAACCCCCTGCTCAAACCAGAACCAATCCCCAATTGGTTTTTGTTGTTGCCTACTCACCACCCCTACTTAAACTGGTTTCATATCGCTTTTCCTGGAGGGGGAAGGCAGTTTATTCAAAGTGGATTTTTGTTTTCTTTTCATTATTGCTATTGTGGTATGTGCATTTTTTTTTAATACAAAAAAGAATGTCCTTTATCAGTAGAGTTGTCTTCGGGGCAGACTGGTCTTGGATGCTGGGATACTGAAAGCATTCTGATCTACACAGTAAATGGTTTGTGTGTTTGCGTACTGTGAAGGATGTGAACAATTTAGGGTCCACTAACTCAGGAACCACTGGCATAATACTGTACAGCATTTAAAAACCTGGAATCTTAGCTGTCGAATGATGTAGAGCAGTTTTTTCTGCCCTTGGTATTTGATAAAATATTGGACCTTTAAAATTACATGGAAATTCTTTATCTTTCCCCTCCCCTCATCTTAAGAAAAAGAATTCCACATACTTTTCAGCTCTGCTATTACTAGCACCAACAAATTATTTTGAAGCCCTTCCTCTGGAAGAAGGAGAGGATGAGATTACACTTCAGAGGACTTCCCAAAATAATAAACAGCATGTGTATGGTGAGGGAAACAGTATTTCTCTGTGTATTGATTGAAATATTATTTTTTTAAAATGTGCGGATGATATGTTGTTCGAGCATTCATACATGTAGGTGGTTGGGTGCACAGATAGTCCAGTATCTTTTGTCCTGATGAAGTGCATTGCTTAGTGACCACAAAAATGCTTTCTGACATTGCTTCTGGAAGAGCATCTGCTGACTGCTCTAAAGTGTCCATGCCCTAGTTCATCATAGTTTTTCAGGGAAACAATTTGTATAAGGCCAGAAAATGACAGTTTTATTTTAAAAGTGGAATCTGAAGCGAAGTTGGATTTGGTCTTTCATTTGCTCAGTGTTGGACGGATCCTCAACACCCGTTCCCTCTTCTTCCCTCCCACCCCCCCCCGACGGTTGTAATCTTGGAATCCTTGTTCTTTGCTGGACTTTGTGATGAGACTTAGTAGTATGCTTTAACTGAAATTGTAGTGAACAGTTAGAATTAATATTTACTCTTGTATGTTAAAATTTAATTAGTATCCTAGTCACTCATTTAGGCAGAAAATAAGATGAAATCCCCTGTCAGAGGAGTTTTTAATAAATATATATCACCAAACACACCACTCTGTTAATAAAGAGTTCAGGTTGCTCAAATACATTTTCTATCAACACAGTCACTAAAAATCAAGGAAATCACGAGTTAAGCCTACAATTAATATCCAGACCAACTTCAGCATTTATGCTTTATCACTCAGTTATTGCAATTAGAACATTCATAGACTTTTCAGCTCCACAGTAACCTCTCTTTCAATTCCAACAGGTCACCATTCATAATGCGTGTGTTCCTTTCCTCACAAACACTCAAATGTCCAAGATAAACTCCAACTTCGTATTACAGTTTATATATATAAAAATAATGTGTGGTGGTAAAATACGTAATGTTGGAGTTAAGGTTTTTTGTGTGAGTGCAGGAATAGGATTTGTCCTTTTTTGGGCTCTCACTGACCAGCCTTTACTCGAAGTTTGTGGGAGGCAGGGGAATGATGGGGAGTGGAAAGTGAAAGAGCTCAGTTTTGGCCATGCTAAATTTAAATTGAGAGCAAGACACCAGGAGGAAGTGTCACAGAGCCAGGCTGAGATGCAAAATAGGGCTGAGGGAATAGAAAGGTATGATTGTGAGTCACCAGGATAAGATAATTGTTGAGGCCACATGAGAAGATGGAGTCACCCAAACACAAAATGTGGTTTGTTAGTTAGGAGCAGGAACTTTCTGCTGCAATTAGTTGTGATAGTGTGTTCTTTTGTATTATGTATTAAGCTTATCTTGGCCAACTGATAGGTCTAAATGAGGAATCATCACTGAGCAGGTATGTTTCCAATAGGATCTCACAGGGACCACTTCTTGCCTCACTGCTATTTAATATTTTGATCAATGGCCTGCAAAAAAACATAAAATCATGACTGATATGCAGATGACACAAACATTGGGCAAGTGGCAAATGAGGAAGATGGCAGGTCACTGATTCATAGCAATCTGGATTGCTTGGTAAACTGAGTGCAAGCAAACCATATGTGTTTCAATAAAGTTAAATGTAAATGTATACATGTAGGAATAAAGTACATGTAGATAGTACTTACGGGGTGGGGACTTTATTCTCTGAAGCAGTGACTCTGAAAAAGATTCAGGGGTCATAGTGGATAATTAGGTGAACATGACCTCCCAGTGTGATGCTGTGGCCAAAGGGCTAATGCAATCCTGGGGTGCATAAACTGGGGTGTCTAGAGTAGGAGTAAAGAGGTTATGTTACCTTGATATTTGGCTCTGATGCAGCCACTGCTTAAATAATGTGTCCAGTTCTGGTGCCCACAATTCAAGAAAGATGTTGATAAATTGGAGAGTATTTGGAGAAGACCCATGAGAATGATTAAAGGATTAGAAAACATGCCTTATAGAGATAAACTCAAAGAGCTCAATCGATTTTGCTTAATAAAGAGAAGATTAAGGGGTGACTTGATCAGAGTCTATAAGTGCCTATAAGGGGAACAAATATTTAGCATTAGGCTCTTCAGTCTATAAGAGCAAGGTATAACAGTGGTTGGAAGTTGAAGCTAGACAAATTCAGACTGGAAATAAGGCATAGATTTTTAACAGCGACAGTAATTAACCATTGGAACAATTGACCCAGAATCATGGTGGATTCTCCATCATGGAAAATTTTTAAATCAAGATTGGATGTTTTTCTAAGAAATATGCTCCAGGAATTATTTTGGTACCATTCTATGACCTGTGTTATACCTGAGATCAGACTTAGATGATCACAGTGGTCCTTTCTGGCCTTGGAATCTGACAGTGTGGGAACAATAAAAGAGAGCACCCACATGCAGTTTAAGAGTTGAATTTTTGACTTAAAAAAAAAAAAGTATTTGAGGAATGGTTTGGAGAACTATAAATAAATTGCTGAATTGTAGTAGACTAAAGTAGCTCCGAAAACCTTTTCAGAAACAAATCATTTACTTATCTTTATTTTTTTAATAAGAACAGCCGTGAAGCACAGGATTTCTGCAAGCTGACGGCTGTCCACAGAAAGTCGTAGATGTGAAAACCTTAAGTTGTTGTTTGTAAGTCCATGGGTGATGCTACTGATTTCCTCTCCAAAGTGCTACCTTTTAGTTTTTTGCAGACCAGGATATAGTTATATGAGCTAAAATATAGCCAGCATAGCAGATATGGTACTAGATACTGCCATGAAAACAGAAGCTGCAGGAGCAGTGAATGGGCAGATTACTTTTGCATTGATCTTTATTTATAGCCCTAGCTCCTTTGCTGCTCTACCATTCTTGTTTTCTTTCTGCCTCTTGGTCATTCCTGTTATGCACCAAATTAGGAGATGTCATAGAATTCCAGCATAAGGGTAGAACGATGGAAACTGATGTAGCAGCAAATATTATTTTGATATGTTAGATATCCACATTACTAAAACAAAATGCTAATTATGTGTATTACAATATTTCAGTTCAGAAGCTCTAACCCCCCTTTTTATACACTGACTTGTTCTATTTTAGAACTCTTGAACCACACAGGCTATTCATGAGAATTCATTCTGAAAACAATCTGTCGATAGCATGTGCAGTTTTGGTAGTTCATTACTATTTGGCTGTTTAACCTGCGGTTTGCTTCTGTATGTGTTAAAATAAATTCACTGATAAGACTGAACTATATTGAGGTGGTTTGGCTGGTTTTTGTATGAGTGAAGTGTTTGCATTAGCAGCAAGAGTATATGTGTTTTTCAGCAGCCGACCTCTGGAATGGAAACTATATTTTGGTGAGAAAAGTGGATGTTTTTGTTTGAATGCTACCGTTCCAGACCTTAAAATAATAAATAAATAATAAAAGATGGGGAGAGCTGCTACTTGTCTGGAGGCTTTCTTCTAAATTTCTTTCCTTTTGATTAGTTTCAGAGTAGCAGCCGTTTCAAAAGGCTAGTTACAGGAAGGAGTACACATGAGTGATAGGTTCTACTGGTAAATTATATTAAAGAGGAAGTAGTGCAGTTATTTTTAGTCAGTTATCCTAAATTCTCAGAAGTACCTTTAGTAGGTTAATGTTTCATACAGTTTGTTTTATAGTAGAGGTGTGAGCACTTTCCCTTTTATAATGCTGAAGGATTTATGTTCAATTTATGTAAAAGAATTATAATAAAATTAAAGTTTCCTTGAAGATGAATATAATGAATTTAACTTGTTTCCATACTTTCATTCATCTGTAATCCAGTGGATGTTTTCTTTAACCTTTCATAATTTAGTCACAATTGTCAAAATAATTAGTTGGGAGGTGTTTATTGAAAATTTACAAAGAATGGTTGTTCAGACTGTAACTTTTTGGGTTTTTTTTAAAAAAAGTCACCATACTTAAATAACTTACCGAAATAAATAATTTTTCAGTATGGGCTTTGAAATCTTAGCTGATATAGAAGAATATAATTTAATATTTCAACAGGTTGAAAATATAAAACAGTCTCTGTGGAACTCCTGCATCTTGTGGTTTTAAGGCTTTTGTGAAAGTTTTAGGACAGATGGTAGATCCTGAGGGGGATGCCTGGATTTGTTTGAATCTTTGGAATTGATGGGAATGTCAATTTGATATTCAAGTCCCAGTGCGCTAATGTGTGTAACTGTGTCATAGCTATTGGCAAACTATGAATAGCAGTTTATTTGTATGGTATTACTACAGATGTCTCCTGGACAGGCAGGCAGCCAATAGAAATGGGATTAAACAAGAAAAGTCCATGAAAGCTCCTGATGCATCCGATGAAGTGAGCTGTAGCTCACGAAAGCTCATGCTCAAATAAACTGGTTAGTCTCTAAGGTGCCACAAGTACTCCTTTTCTTTTTACGAAAGCTCCTGTGGAATTAATCCTCACCACGGCTCCATTGCATTCAGAATACTGTTCTAAATTGATAGACTTCAATTTAAAATATTATTACATTATTAGTGAGATTTTTTTCACCCTTACCTCAATAATGTGCCTCTATGAAATCATATAATTAAACAATTATCATGAAAAGAACAATCTGCTATATTCAGTTGTCTTCAAAAGCTACCATACTTACTTACTCCATTCTGGCTGACTGGGAGAAGATTTCCTGGCAGCTAATGTTGGGCTGGAGGAGATGCTCACTTCGAGGCCCTTAACTTCACTGGCCAACAACTACCTAGGTATGCCCAATGTGAAGGTCAGTGGTGCAAACGTAGAAGATATTAAAATATAAAGGGAAAAACTAATCATCTTCCCATGGACTAGAGTGATCGTTTAGGGTCAGCGCAGAGTATATGGGAATTGTGGCTCCCCTCCGTCTGTGGTGATGGTAGTAGGGGCAGAAGTAAATAACTACAGCCCTGAAAAAGGTGCCTACCACCTCTGTTTGCCTCTGTTGGGGAGAGCGGTCATGGCTTTGCCCCCTCTCCTCTCACTTGCTGTGGAGGGACTTAGATCACTTGCTGTGGAGGGACCTAGAGCTGCTGTCTTTCTTACACCCTGCATGGCCATGTTAGAGATAACAACCGTGTAGCACTAAATGTTGATGGTTAAATTTTGAACTACACATTGGCATGTACGTTACAACACTCTGTTTATAGTAATGGTCTTTCCTTTAAGTAATCAGTCACCAAATGGATCACATCTTTGGTGCACTATAGAAAGGAGAAGTTGTTTCATGGTTATTAAAAAATGTAATGGAAATTGTTTATTTGTTGAAGGGATTCTTTAAATCCAGTGTTTGCAACCCAAACATTTCAGTATTTTTCTAGTTTAGGAGACCTTGTAAGTGAAATTGATCAGAAACAAATGTGAGCCTGACTGTTCTGTTTCCATCCTCCAAGATTATTCAAGTGGAAAAGGAAACACACAGTGCAGTATGCATAGTAAAAAAATAAATTTGTGTTTAAACAAAACAAAAAACCACTATGTACATCAGTGTCAGATGTTGTGAAGGCTGATGTAATCAAATGTGAAAGAAACATGAATCAGATGCAGTTAACAGAACTATTGTATACTCTTTCACAGTTCAGTTTCTCTGATGCATTCTGAAAATTGATTGAAATTTTCAAGCAAATCGAGTTGAGCAAGCTGTGTTTGCAATTAAATATATGTAATTGGAAAAGTTACTTCTTGATTAAAAAGCATAAATTAGAAGCTGGATTAATATTAGACACATCATTTTTCCTGGAAGGTTTCTTCAACAAATAAATTAAGTCTTGTTTAAAATTTGATGGAACATTTCCAGATTCATTATAACCTGAATTATCATAGCTGTAGCTGGCAAACGTTCCCCATAGCAGCTAAGTAGAATTGGATTTGAAGCACATGTTATTGGCCTCAAATCCTGTATCATATCAACAATATTTGATACAGATACCTGAGAAAAAATATTCCCTATCCCTGAGGAACACATTAAATAAACTCTGGACACAGGAGATTTGTCAGAGGGTTGATTTAATAAGCAGAATTGAATTTAATAACTGCCAGAATTGAATGCTACTTCAAAATTATTATTTATTTATAGTGTGGCACAGTTATGCATGGTGTTTTACAGACAACGGATAGATACCTACCCCAGAATGAGCTTAAAGCCTAATGCTCTGTGTACTCTATTACACTGCAAAAATAACCATGTTCATAGATTGTGTTGTAACATGTTTCTGACTCATGTCTGACTCATGTCTGATTCTCACCTGTAAGAACAGGGGCAGCATGCTCGTGAAATACTCGAAGCCATGTTAGGGAATTGGGTTTTAGACTAGGAATCTTTCAGGATTAAAATGCCGTTCTCTAAGATTGTGACGTGGCTTTATTTTGATTCACATAGGAAGCCCATCATGCTTTAAATGGTGTAGACAGGTCCTTCATTAGCCATAACAAAGAGAGAGAACTTCAGATGAATGGATAAGAGAGAGGTGGATTTACATAGAACAAAGTTGTGGAGATTATTTGTGGCATAGCAAGTGGATCACAGAAGTCCCTATTTTTTTCTATAGTTTACAAAGATTGTTAGGTTTAGTTTTTGTTCTTTGTTTGTTCTTCAACTTAATATGGAATAGAGTCAGTAGCATTTACTAAAGAATCTAACAAATCATTATCTAATCATCCTAGGCTCCCTGTTTGTTATATTTTACATTTGGGAATAAATAGGGTTTTTAACTAGCCTTTTAAAAGATATGCTTCATTTGATTATGGGGTGGAGAATGTCTTTACATCTCACTATTTGTGACCTGCCAGTTTCAACAATCCGTAGAATAATTTCATTCTGAAGGATGTTATATTAACCAATAATCCCAGTATTACATAGAGAAGCCAGTCACTTATGAACATTTTAAATAAGCATTCCTTTCTTGTATGTTTCTCCCTTACAGACAATGAAAGTTACCTAGCACTATCAGCTGCCACCAGCTGTATGTTAGGGTGGCACATACTAATTTCTCTAGACATAAAAATTATTGGTGCTCCCCCTGAACTACAGCACGTTAATTAAGTCAAACATATTTTTAAATAAGAAAAGGAACAAATGTTCCATATCCATCTGCCTGACTTCCAAATATCTGTACCGGGAGTTTGGAGAACTCTAAACTCCCATCACAAAATTTGGGACCCTCTGATTAGCTTTGTAGAGTGTGGGATTTTGTTGTTTTTGTTAAACTGTACCTTGGTTGTTGCACACAAATTCTACCACTTCTGATAATGCCACCCTTTGGTTTCCAGCTTCTTTTCCCATTTCACTGCCAAATAGAGATTTTTTGCCTTCCTTCCCTCTTTTATTTCTATTTATGCAAAAATGTAATATAACCTTTGAATAAAAATAAAAAAGATGTGCTTCCATGAGGCCCAGGATTGCAAGCTTCCTTCGTATTTTCTTAATCAAAAATCATGAGGCCCATTGTTTTAACAGATGCTACCTAGTAGCATTTCACTCATTTAGTGTGACCATACTAGTATTTTTCCTTAACAGTTCCCACTGTTGCATTACTCAGTGCTGCAATTCCATCAAGAGGCACTATTGTGGGCTGGCTGGCTGGCTGTGTTTAAATCGTCATGTTGTGTACAGAAGGTCTAGATGAGCGTTTAACATACTGGTACCTTGTTTGCACCAGCGCTCCCACTGTTGCTCCCACTACTGGTGAGAAATACTAAGATAAATGCTTGGGCTAGTTTTGCAACAAGACTGCTCCCAGGCCCTCCTTGCCTTATATATGACAGTAAATCATAATGTTTTGGGTTTGCACATAGAAGGTTCTGGACTTCATAATATTGAATCTTTTAAAATAATCTGAGAATAGTCTGTATCATGCATCTCTTAGAATTGTTGTAGGGTGTGGGTGTATTTTATAGGCAGTGCAGGTATAGTTTAAGCTTGTTAGAAAATTTAACTAATAAGATCCTGTTTATGACTGCTTTTAACTTTACTGGGGGCCTCCATCCTGACCACCATGAGCGATAAGAAGGCAGTTTTTCTTTCAGGCCCATTTCATTGTTGGTCTCTCTGTTAAGTCTGCCAACAATAGTGCCTGTTGCGGTGCTCGTTTTTTGGTAGGGACATGGCTCCGGCAGAAAATGGCCCGAGAGACTAAATCATTCCATACAGTCCACCAAGCATACTAACATTCAGTCACTACTAACCTGTGGCAAGTTCAAGCTGGTGACATAGAGGTGAATGTGTCTTTGTCTCTATAACAGTATTTTAAGCCATCTAGCTCCCCATTTTTGTATTTTAGACTTTACTGTTTTACTCTCCATTGTTTATGTAATAAAATTTTCAAACCATGGAGGCTTTGTCTACCAATTCCATATGCCCTCTTGAGTAGGTGTTTTACTTTACTATTTTTCCTTTGCTGCATCAGAAATTGACATCTCTTATTTCTCTGTCTGTGCACTAGCATTATTGATGAACACAGGGACTTCACAGCTCTGGAATTCCAGCTGTGCCCTGGCAAACTGCCATGTGCTCTGTTAATTGTTTCTTTCTTGTATAAAGGTGGTATTTCAGTCAACTGTTGATATAGAGCATTATGAGCATTATGTTCTGTTGATATAGAGCATTATGGAGAGATCATACAGGCAGTGTGCCCTTTGTATCGTGATTAATTGCAGCCAAATGATGACTGAAAACATTCTTGGCAGCAGAGTATATGTTTTAACATCATGTATTATTATTTTAAATGTATCTGCCACTGAAAACTTATAGATGTGTTACAGAACATAGAAACATTTGTTGCCCTGAAGAACATAGCCTAAATATTTAAAGTTGATAGTACACTTAAGGTTTCAAGGTTGCTTTATGTATTCTTTCTAATATTTACTTGTTTTTGGACAAATTATGGCTCATTTTTGGGATTAAATCTCTTCACAATTACCTAACTTTCAGAAGTGCTGAGCACTCATCAATCTCATTGAAGTCAATTGGAGTTGCAGTAGCTCAGCAGTTTTGAAAATCAGGCCACTGGTTTTGTATATTCTGCATTGTTTTCTTTCTCTCACTTGAATTACATCAAAGCAGTCTCATACTGAAACCTTGCACACTCGGGATAAGTTCCCTGCAAGTATGAATGAACTAGCCCCTACAAACAATTTTCAACACTGCAAAAATGGTAAATCCTAGGCATTTTCTGTGTATATTGTATATAAATATATACTGTAATTTTTGCTGGGGGGATTTGGCCAGATCCTGTCACGCTCCAGCTTTTACTGAAACTAATGGGGGATGAGCATACACACCACCTTGTAGGATTGTGTCCCTCAGTACAGCATATTTTGTACCAAACTACCTATATATATTTTTAATTGTGTCACAAGTTGGCCCTAAACAGACTATGTCCTGTAAGTCAAATTTAATTTTTTTTATAGATTGGTTCATTTGCAGATCAACACAGGGAGTATAAAATGTCATATTTCTGCCTGGCATCCAGAAGGCTTTTCAGTTAACATAGAAAAATGAGCACTTAATGAGCCAACCAGACAATTTTTATTCTTCCTCAGTTTGAGAAGATAATGTAGTTTGTTTGTTCCAGACTTTCCTTGTCATTTTTCATCGTCTAAGAAAGGTGAGATAGCCCAAGACAGTAGCCATGGCAACTAGTAAGCATTAATACTTTTCCATCATGGGGCCATAGGATTAAAATAATTCTATTTTGGGACTCATAAGCTTACAGGACACTAACAGTATCACTCTGGAGACCTCTCTCTCATATTATAGGAGGGTTAATAGGTCATTGTATTTTCAGCTGCCTATTAGATAAATGGTAGAGAGAAATGATTGCCTCTATGCTCCTGTGATATTGGTGCTATGTAATTATAAAGAAAGAGCAAGAGAGAAGGAGAGAGGAAAACAGATTAATGTGGACTGGGGACCTACCAAGTCTCTTCAGTAAGCTAAGTGATAGAATAGAAGAAGAAATTAACATTCAACTGGAAGAGGAGCCAAAAGAAACTAAAATGTTTTGCCATTTTACAAAAATATTTGTTCTGTTTTTTACACTTCTACTAAATTACATGAAATAAAAATACTAAACTGGTTCCCACTCAGTGTAGCAATGCCCTAAAACACTTCCACTGCAGCACATCGTATCCACCTCCTGTGACTAGATCACTGCGTAGGAATCACCACAAGTGGAATGGATATTATATAGGCAAGCTCTGGGAGAAGAAGAAATGATTACTTACCTTACCATTACTGTAATTCTTCAAGATGTGTGCTCCATACGTATATATTCCCTGACCTGCCCCCCATCCCTCCTGTTACAGAGTCTGATAACATCCAGACTTTGTGGGGTAAAGGAACTGAGAGATGGTTGAGGTAGCCCTGCCCTTTATGTGCTCAGCTGGAGGCACAAGGACACTCAGGGCTCAGGCACAGCTACAACAGCTACTGCTGACCAAAAGAATCAGTCTCCAGTACATAGCGTGTACACACACCAAACGTGGAATATACATATTGGAAATCATCCTGAAAACCTGCAGTTCTTGTAGGGTAAGTAATTAAACATGTACGATCCCAAGGATGGGAGGCAGAGGGGGAGTATATAATTTATTAGAAACACAGCTAGTGCTGTATTTTAACAAAGTTATCTCTCTGATATCCCGTGAAGTCTGAACTGCAGACTTTCTCATTTGTTTGCCAGACTGAATGACATCACAACCACTGTACCATAAACACAGGGAATGAATATACAGGTTTAAAATGGAAAGGATTTTTTCAAATCTTTGTTCTGGTTGCAATGTAATTTGCTGTGTCAGGGAAATGAGAATATTTGTAGCTAGGATTTTCTCAGGATTTTTTTGGTGGTGGTAAATGCTAACTACATTTCGCTTTGTTCCTCTTCTGGAATCTAACTAATGTTTGAAGGGGGATTTAAAAACAAAACCAGAAAAACCTTTACAAATCGCCTTTAAAATGTGTGGTTTATTAAGTACTATTGTGCTAGAAAGATGGTCTCTTAAGGGCATGCTGGCCTGTTTGTTTGATTCCAAATATTAATAATACCCTAAAAATGTTGCTGACAAGCCTCCATTGACCACAAGGGCTTAACAGACCCAAGAGCTGATCACGGTGGGGCAGGGGGCGAAGATAAACCCTGACCTGGGGTCCAGCCTTACTGGACTGCTATAAATAAATCAGACCTTTACAGGAAACTCCGAGACTGAATGTTAGTGGAAGACCCCCAGACCGGAGATCCTGGAAAGGCTGGAATATGGTTCCAAAGCAGGAAAAGAACTGTGGGAGAAGAGCCTCTGAAACCACGCAAGTGTGATCTTAGAGAAAGGCCCAGCCTATTACACTTACTCACATTGACTTCTGTGAAACCGCTTGTGGCATAAAGTACTATGATACCCTTACATGAGTGAGGATATGAGAATTTAGCCCTGTATTTGTGTCTTGGATCCACACATCTCTGATGACTGATTTGGAGCTTTTGAGTAGGAAGTAGACTGACCATAAAAAAAATTAAGGTTGTTGAAAGAGCAAAAACATTTCATTTTGGGCAAATAATGGATTTTTTTGGTTTGTTGAGAACTCTGAAAAAATGGGGAAAACAAATTTGCCTCATACTGAAAACGAATTTTTTCAAAATTTTTGGTTAATTAAAAAGTCTAAATTCTTTGTGTGTTGGGTCAAACAAAAATATTTCATTTCAAATTAAAGTATTTTCAATTATTTTAATTTTAAAAAAATAAAATTGAAGGAAATTTTTTAAAAAAGTTTTCAAACTGAAAAATCAGTGTTTTGAAAACATTGAAACAAAATGGTTTGACTTTTTTGGAATGTTTTCTTTCAACGCAATTTGGTGAAACATTTTTGTCAGCTCTAGTCTCAACATGATTCCAGAAGAGATCATGTTGAAATATAAATTTGCTAAACTCACCATTGTATTTATTTTTTTATATTTCAGAAAAGCAGGGTTTTTTTAAAAAAAAACAACCACGTTTAAAGGCAGGAAAAGATGTAAATCAGAGTAGACTTTCAGCTCTACATAAATGGCAGTACTATGTGCCTCAAAATATGAATTATAATATGGGTAGTAGATGGAAATTACTGTTGTCAGTAGTTGCCTGTGGTTATCATATAAAGTATAATTTTATAATCATGTAATTTGTGAAAATTACTCTTTTTATAAACTCTGCATAGTGCTATTGAAGTACTTGCCAAAAATACCATGTGGCTGTAAGTCATTGATCTTTTTGAAAAGTCAACCCACTTTCTTCTCTTTTCTTTTCCCACCCCCTTTCCCCATGCAGTTTCATTTACTACTAAGATGAATCGGAAGAGTGTTCTCAAGAGGCAGAATAATTGCTGAGAAACAATCTCTGTATTCTGCATCCTGGAAAATGTGTATTACCTTTGAGAAGTAATCTGTTGGATGCATAGGCTTGGGAACATCTTTCCAACCCGTTTATTGCAACGTGAAGTTCGGCAATGTCTACCCTGTAACATACTATTTGGAACTGGAGATTTCCTCGCAAAAGGAACATTAATTGTTGCAGTTATCCTCCAACTTCAGTAGAGCAAGGACTCTTATCATGGCTCTCTCTAGTTTGTATGCAGCTTTGGGTTTATTGTTTGGAGCAGCAGCAGCATTTGGTCCAGTACCAAGGATCACTTGGGAACATAGAGGTAAGAAACAATGACTTAAGTAGTGAAATGGGGTGTGGGTGTTCTATGTAATTTCTTTAAACACTTCGTAACAGAAAACTATTAATGTGATATGGACCCTGCCAGTCTCTTTGTTAACTCCTCAACCCCCAATTTAACAGAGACTTTGCTTAGCTGTTGCTATTATGAAACTTGAATGAATGATCAAGGCTAACATTTTCAAAAGTAACTAGTGATTCTGGGGCCTGATTTTCAGAAAGAGCTAATGTGTGAACACCAGGCCCCTTGAATTTGTTCCATTTTCAGCACCCTAAATAGAAACCTAGAGTCACTAGTCACTTTTGAAAAGCATGGACTAGACCCTTCACTACGAGGAAAAAGAACAATATAAAAATGTTCGTTTAATTGACTGTTTCTATGCTGTGAAAAATATGCCAAAGCTTCTTGTTTTGCTTCTTGATATGAAAAAAAATTGAAAAATTCCTAGAATGTGTCTTCATACGGTACATAAGGCGACACCTGCATGTATTTCTTTTATCAAGCATCATTACAGCAATAGAAAGATCTGGAAAGTCAGAGTCAGGGGAAAATGTGTATATTTGTCTTAGAGCATTTAATAAGTAACCTATTAATTCAGATTTTGTTTGCTGAAAAAAATCTATAATATATTACTAGTATGGAATTTTTTGTTCAATCTATTATCATTTCTCTCTCATGTGATTTACTGAGTTACGGAAAAGTGCCTGCCTCCTTTCAAGAAAGAGTAAATCCTTATCTGTCAAGTGTCATAGCTAAGGCTACGATTTTTTTCAAGAAGTTTGCAGAAGTCACAGGACCCATGACTTTCAGCGACCTCCATGAATTCAGCCCTGTCGTCCGGTAGCTGCAGGGTCCTCCCGCCACCCGTGGTGGCAGGAGGATCCCGCAGCTCCCCATGGCTGCAGGTGCCGGGGGGCCCCCAGAGTTCCAAGCCACTGAGGGTGCCGGGGATCCTTCAAAGCTTCTGGCTGCTGCAGGTGGCGGGGGTACCCCAGAGCTCTGAGCCAGGGGACCACGGCAATGTTCCCTTTAATTTTTTCCATTCATGTGCGGAATACATTTTGATATGTGCACCGAGGTATGTGCCTATGTGTGCCACCAGTAGAAACAAAAAACCTAGATATAATGTATATTTTTAAAAAGTTACCATAGGGATAATTACTCCAGCCAGGACAGATTAGGCATTTTAGAACTCAGGACTCCATTAAATTTAAGTGTAAGAGAAATAAAAATTATGGACTGCATAGACCAGTACACTTTAAAAGAATAAAATTTCAGAGAGTATGTGCATTACAGGAAGTACCAAGAACTAACTACAACAATAATACAAGTATGTGTTGGGAGGTGAGTGTGAAAGAGACAGAGACTGTGTGTGTGAGAGAGAGAGAGAGAGAGACAAACACACTGTGTGTGCTGGCTGCTGGGGAAAGCTGTGCGCTGTTTCTTTAAGACACTTACTGAAAGCTCCCCTGCTCTGTCCGGAGTCCTGTTGTCTCCGCTCCCCCACTCTGTGGAAATGGGGTACTTTGGGGGTGGGGGGAGAGCAAGTGTGTGGTGTGTGTGTGAGTGAAACAGAGAGACTGTGTGAGCTGGTTGCTGGGGAAATCTCAGAAACAGTGCACTCAGACACTCACCATTCAGACGGCAGCAGCTCCGAGTCCTCCTGAGCCAGGCTGTCCCCTCTGACCTGTCCTGCTCTGTGGAGATGGAGTACAGGGGAGGGGGACACCCTGACACCAGCACCCCCCCTTTCCCTCCCTGCACAGCCAGCAGGGTCCCAGGAGCAACTGCAGGACAGAGCAACATGGGGGAAGGGCACCTGAACAAATGCTGCCGGCTGTGCACGGCACTCAAATCTCTCCTGCACGCTGCCCAAGCGTGCAGTTTACAGGGAACACAGGACCCTGGAGCGATGAGCCCCTACCTGCCCCGGCAGCTGCCCAACCTCTGCAGGCAGTATGAGGACCCCACAGCTAGGCTCCCCATTTTGTCAGGGGTATTTTTAATAAGAATTAGGGTCAGGTTACAGGCTTCCATGATTTTTTCTTTATTGCCCGTGACCTGTCCGTGACTTTTACTAAAAATATCTGAGACAAAATCTTAGCCTTAATCATAGCCACTAAGCTTTTTGTATTGCTACATAGGAAAAACTGAGTTTAGGGGGATCTTGGCACTTTTCTGGCGAGTGGAGTCACTGAAGGTCTCTGTACATTTCCCCAGCTACGCTGAATCCTTTTGCAGGATTGACAGAGAAAAGAGACTAGCATGTCTCATGATGGACAAACAATAGGGAGAAATTGTCCACAACTGAGAGGTAGTCAGAAGCCCAAGGCTACTTAGTATAAAATAAAATCTGGACAAAAGTTTAAAACAGAATTATTTACATTCCTGCTAATTCGCAATCATGTCCAATAACTCTTTAGATCTAAATCACATCCTGTCAGAGAGATGTGCGGCAAACTTTTTCAGAGAAGACCTGTCAGTACTGTTTTGGTGGGTGGATGGAATTGTGAAATCAGTTTCTTACTAAGCAGTTCATGTCTTTTTAAAACTCTGGAACACAGCTGTTGTACTTGCACAATAACTATTGTCGTAATTTTTTTTTTTTTTTTTTACTTACACTTACATTACATAGTAGAGCTTTAAGTGGAGTGTGAATACAAGACAAAGTCCCATTGATTGCAATAGGATTTGAAATAATACCATAGCAGACATGATGTTTTGTGAGTAGAAGTACCTTGTCAGTGCAGTCATCTTACCATTCAGAACTTTTTAGCAACTGTTGGAGTGTGTCAATGTATAGTATTGTGTACTTTGCGTAGCCATTTCATTTACAGTTGCAGTTGGTCCCAATCAGTCCCAAAGCCACTGAGATCAGTTCATTGTTAATTGAAGCCCTGTTCTTCCCTTTGTATCTCTCTTGTTACTGTTGATGAAAAAGAAATGTAGAAAGTTAAATTACTATTAAGGGGAGAACTTTGTAGGGATGTGGGGTAAGGGGGACTTTGCATGTGCCTAGATGTGCAACCCCTTTTGTTGCTTGAAGCTAAAATTCTTCAGTCCATTCTGAAGGCTTGATAGAAATGTAAGTTCTTATAACTCAATTGGTTTGTGTGCTTAGGTATAAATCCACATCTCAGTATAAACTACCAAATAAAGAGCAAATAAATATTTGATCCTTTCTCCATCTGCCATGTGATGACATGGAATTGGAACACAATCCAGCTTCTTCACTGAGCCGTTTTTTCCCCCATGGCCACTATCACACCTAGTACTCATAACCATTCTGATTTCTGTTAGCATAAATGGAACAAATATGGGGTGAAAAAGTAAATCAATGGAATTCTACATGCTCTGTATAGCCCAGGACTTGAATAATTTTTGGAACACGGATTATAAGGCAATAAAATATGTTGAGCTACTGTATGTAATGTCTGTGACATTTCTTTCTAGATACCATAAAGGTTGTTTTTACTGGGCAAGGAGGAAATCCTGAGTGAAGGATACCATTGAGTCCTTGACTCCTCCTTACTCCGCAACTGAAAGGAGAGGCTTGCAGTGTGTAGCGAAGCAAGCTTATGGCCAGTGTGAAGAAATAGCCTTAAGCACAGATGTCAAATACAAATGGGTTTATTGTAGGAAAATATAAATGGACATTAGGACCACAATAAAATACTGGCATAGGCCCTGAAAATATTTCCCATGTTTATGGGCATAAAGAGCCAGGAAACATGGAAATATAAGATTTATTACCTTGGAGAAAAAATGTTGTATGTAAGGTTTGGGCATCTTGGAGCTCCCATATAGCGGTGACTACAGTTAACAGCAGTAGTTTCTCTTGGTTTGATTTAGCGCTGACGTATACCCCTGCCCCTGAACACAACTGCTCCTTTGTTCTCTGTCCAGCACCACAATGTCTTATTCTCCATTAGGCACATACAACTTTTAATGTTACTTGTCAGTCTTAGGCATGTTGTATGAAGATATGTTCTTACATTCATATTTCACTAAGAAGGGGGAATTTTAGCATATTGTGGGGGGGGGGCCCTGGGACATTCTCTGGAAAAATATTTGAAATATCAGATGCAGTTTTCTGCATTATGAAAGACTCTTTAAAGACAATAGAAAAAACAAATTTTATACAAAAATATGTACAGGTCCATACCTAGTATTAATCTGGAATTTTCTGCTACATTGCTAAATTAGGGTGTGTTTAAATACAAACATGCACCAAAATCATAGGGCCCCAGCCAAACTATGCATATTTCCAATTGAACTCCCAATTTAAATTCACACAACAGCTATACATTAACATGTTGCCTGCAGTCTCTTCTAATAGGGTGCGGGATTTTCTATTAGTTCTCTTGGAAAAGATTTATGTAGTAGTGTAACATGTCGGGCCCTCACCACTGCGACACCTCCTGTGGGTTGCTTTGGGAATTAGCGATGTCCTAGCCATGGAGTGCCCTCTGCGGGTGGTGTCCCACCCGTTGCCTGCTCAGCTGTGCTGTCTGGAACCCGCGTTACTCCCTGGCTTGCGGCATCCTCTTCTGGACACAGCCCTCTGGCCGTGCCCCTGCTCTATTCTCCTCCTCCCCGCACCCCCTTCCGGGGATATCAGCAGTCCTCAGTCTGCACCTGCCTTCGTGGCCACCTGCCTCCCCAAAGTCTAGTCCCTTGCCTCAGGGACAAGGCACAGTACATCGGTCATGCTCCTCCATGCTAAGGTATGGTGTAAGGGGAGAGGGGAGGACCCAGGCCCGCCCTCTACTCTGGGTCCCGACCCAGGGACCCTCTAGCAGCAGCCTCCCACTGCCCTCCTTCAATCTCCTATTCTCCCTGTGTACCCTGGGCCACTTCCCCTTGGCCCTTTCACTTTCTTGGCCCTTTTCATCAGGAGCCGCCACCTGGCAGGTAACAGTCCTTCTCCCTTGCTTGTCAGGAAGAGGCCGCTGTCTCCTCTGCTTTGCAGCCTTTATATAGGGCCCAGCCTGGCCGACTTTCTGCCCTTCTCTGCACAGGCTCCCTGCAGCCTGCTTTAACCCCTCCTCTGCCAAAGTGGGGCAGCTGCCCCACTACTAGTAAGGAATATGGTGACTTTCTCTGTTTCAAATACACATGCAATGAGAGTGAAAAAGAGGAAGATTGGGGGATAGCAGGAAGGAGAAGGGAGCTGATAATGAAGATAGGGTATGGTATGAAGCAGTGGTGGGCAACCTGCGGCCACTGGGAGCTACGAGGGGCCGTGCCTGCGGACGGTCAATGTCAGCAAAATGTCTCACGGCCCGCAATCAGATTATCCTGATGGGCCACAGGTTGCTCACTACTGGTATAAAGGGTAGAGCAGAAAAAGGAACAAAAGGGTAGACAGAATGAGGGAAAGAATTGATAGAGGGAAAGGAAATGAGAGTGAGAAATTTAATTCATAGGTATTAAACATGAGCTTGGCTGGTCATTAGTTCTCCGCGCAGAGAAAATTTCTTCTTTGTGCTAAGGTCCACAGAGGAAACGGTTTTCCCATCTCATGAATATTTTTGAGTATTTGAATTTTTGTTTTCCATCTTGCATTGGGACAAAAAGTAAAAATCTTGAAAATATTCACAAATGAAAAACTGTTTCTCCCCCCCCCCCCCCCCCCCCCCAATTTAGGTGATCAAAAATGTTCCAATAATTTTGAAAAGTTTGATTTTGACTTTTTGGTCTAATAAGCTTATATTTTGAAACCAAAAGTCATTTTGAACCAGAAAATGAGAATATCTTCATTGAGAAAATGTCAAAACAAAATGATTTAACAATATGAAAACTGTTTTCGCTACGCTTTTTCGAGTTGGGAAATTCATCTAATCCGATCCAGTTTCACAGTTTTGGTTTTGATGCAAAAACGACTTGTCGTAAAATTCCTAATTAGCTCTAGTCCACAAATCCATTACAATGGTACTTCAGCTGTTTGCACCTTTGGTGTGGGCCAGACCTGTCAGTCACTGGCAGTAGGGGAACGCCCTGTCTGGATAAATTCATGGAGGTTAAGTCCATTAATGGCTATTAGCCAGGATGGGTAAGGAATGGTGTCCCTAGCCTCTGTTTGTCAGAGGGTGGAGATGGATGGCAGGAGAGAGATCGCTAGATCATTACCTGTTCGGTTCACTCGGTCTGTGGCACCTGGCATTGGCCACTGTCGGTAGACAGGATACTCAGCTGGATGGACCTTTGGTCTGACCCACTATGGCCATTCTTATGTTGTGTTTCTGAAGTTTCCCCCAGTTTTTCCTGCCTCCCAAGCAGCTGGCAGCTCAACCAGGCCTCTTTGCAGCAGAGCTTTCTGAGAAAATTCCAGCTTTCTGACAAGTTTGCTCAATAATTTGTCTAACTCCTGCCAGCCCTCATTTCCCTTCCGAGGCATTTGTGACTGATTAGGAAAGCTGCAGGCCTCAGGAGGGCAGCTAGAAAGCCCAAAGTAAAGGGAGTGGCCTGTGTCTTCTGTTTCCCCTCACTCCCTTATCAAGCATTTTGTTGCAAAGTTTGGCCATTTTGAATTGCTCTTTTGTACTCATCTCACTTTAGGATCAGAGAACGACAGCCTAATCCATTTCACTTGCAGCACATAGTGCTGAGAGTAAAGCAGTTCCCTGCAAGAGCATGATACTATTCTCTGTGCTGATGGTGGCACTTGTGGATGCAAATTTGGTGTATGGGGGTAAATGTAGTTCGCCACCTACCCCTATCAAGGTGCATCTAACACTTTGTTCAGTCTTGCACAGGGTTAGTTAAGAATGAAGCAGAAGGTTAAAGTTTAAGGCAGACCTCTAGAGTTTTAATGTCATTTTTTTGTATACTGTTGTGTGCATGTGTACACAATATGAAATAAAGATGCAACAAATGTGCAGTAGTTTGAAATCCCAGCTGTAAATTAAACTGAGATCAGCAGCACAAATCCCAGATATTAAACTGAAATCCAGGAAAAAGCAATTGTATGTCAGTGCTGCAGCCCCAAACTCCTGACTAACTGAACCCACGATTTAACTACTCTTTTTGATGACCCCAATATTTTTATTATAATAGGATTCTGTGTTCAGTTTTGCTGCTTTTAAGATGTTGTCAAAGTACTTCAGTATCGGTTAGATAGATTAGAAAAAAAAGTCCTCAAACGGTTTTCATTCTTTACACATCACTGTTTGTTTTACTTTAACAGAAGTACAACTGGTCCATTTTCAGGAGCCAGAAGTGTTTAACTATTCAACTTTATTACTAAGTGATGACAAAGACGTTTTATATGTAGGAGCTAGAGAAGTGATCTTTGCATTAAATTCAGTGAATATTGCTGAAAAACATCATGAGGTAGGTATGCATTTTTAATTTCCTATCCACCTTTAAAAAAAAATTGCATCCCAGAATTTTTTGGGTTAGATTCGTTTTTCTAATGTTATAGAGAGTAGGATATTTCATGTAGCTATAGTGTGTAGACTATAGTAAATATATTTGTGTTTATGTTGCACATATATATTATTCAGGAAGAAAAAATTACAGGTAATTTTGTAATGTCATTGAAAAAAGTGAATTTTAAAACATTCTAGTAAAGATTCACTGAGGTATTTTATGTCTGGAACTGCTTTAAATACACTGGATTTTTTTTTTTAAACGAAAAATGTATTTTTTATTCTTTAAAGGATTCATTTTCAGTTTGGCAAATAGGTGATTTCACCTTGTGATTCCCATGAGCATTAGTGGGAATTTGACAGTTTGCTCCATCCATGCACATTACTCTGAAAATTCACCCTGGAATCACTAGTTACTGTGCTTTTTCTAATTCTAAACTCCTAAGTATTTTTTTCATGTTACCTAGCAGTAAGAAATGTTAAACAGATTCTTGTATAAATGCCATTTTGGTGACATTTTTGTAGAAAACTTGTGCTTTGCCTCCTAAATTCTGAAATTTTGAGCTCTAATTTTGAATATTAAAAAGAAAAACAACAAGCCATCTTCAGCAACCATGAATGAGGTGTACAACAGCCTCCCTGTTACAGTATCTTGGCTACTGTCAAGTAAAATAAATTTGAAGGTGGAGTCAGAGGCTTCTGTAGCCTTGCTGCCACCTTGATAAATCATTCAGTTATGAAGCTATGACTGGGTGTGTAAAGTGCAGAGCTCCTTGCATGATTGCATTTCTAATGTGGAGCAGAATCGGGGGAAAATAAATGTTTTGCTGCTCCTCCATGTGTTTAAAACTTTGTGAGGGTTTAGCTTAGGTTGGCCATCTTGATTTTAAATAGCCAGATGATGAGATCCTCATCCCTGTTATGGTCCCTTTATGATGCATTAAGGGCTGGAATGGCTTACAGGGGTCTGAAAAGCCTTGTATCTGGTGCAGACACTGTGGGAGACAGTTGCAAGGTTGCCTTCTAAGGACCCTTTTTCAAATCCTGGTGTAGGGGGCATGCTGGAGGCAGAAAGAGCTCGTAAGGAGCAGGACTACAACAAACAGCGCTGCAGAGATTCTAGGCAGCACTTTAGGCCATAGGACAGGCTGCCATAACTTTAACCGACCCCTAGCATTGTCTGAATTACCCTGAAGTGGGGCCTCTCCACACCCCATAACATCCAAGGATTGGGATAGTGCAAAGGTGGCTTAAAGCCAGCAGTCTCCTCCTAGGCTATAAGTTTTGCAATGTGTCTCTAAGGTTACATCTACACTGCACACCTCTTGCAGTAGTGTTTATGGTATGTGTAGCTGAAAGTCGCAGTGAAAAGCACACTACGTCCATGCTGCAGTGTGTAGCTACGCATGTCAATGAAAGGCTGTGGCATGGGGGAAGCAGAGAGGAAAGACTCAGCAGCTGGAAGCTGCCAGAGCCTTTCCCCACTGACTTCACTCTGTTGGAGCCTTTCCGTGCTGCAGGAGAGGCAGTGGGACACTCTACTGCTAAAACTGTACTGGGCAGGCGCTGCTTGAACAAATAGAGAGCCATGGAGGGTATATATCTGAGTACATACCTATGGGGTTCAGGCACATCTTTTACTCGCCTAAGCAATACTTCACCATCTACATTGCTGTTTATATCCATGCTAGTGTTGTGTGTACATGTACTTTAGGGTCTTCGGAAAGGAGCGTGACGTACCTTAAGAGAGAGAGCACAGTTTCTCACCTAGAACGGTCTTGAGAAAATTCCTTCTGATTCTTAAGTTTAATTCATAAAGTTGTGTAAGGAAATACTCATGACCCGTGATTATATTGATTTTCAGCTGCACGTAAAACTGATCCTTCTTCAACAGTTGATCATTTTCATTTAAACTATCTGAAACATATTAAGAAGCAAAACTACTCTAGAACCACATTGATATTCAGTGAAAAACACCAGGAGATAGATATACTGGACAGAGTCCAGTATCCATGGCGACACATACAGCCACTGAAGCCCTTTTATCTGCATAACGGTCCAGGAATTATTGACATTTTCCCAAAAATAATTGTATTCTTCCCTCAGCTTTTTTAATGTAGAAGTCTCTAAAACTACCATAATCTTATTTCCCTAGTAAACACAACACAGGGAACTTCATTAATAATTTGAGAAGAAACGTCATAGTATATCTTTGTATAGAACTCTAAGAGGTGCTGGCCGTGGCTGAAACCTCCATTACTGCACATGCATTCAGAAATACCACCTCCCCAGAGGATAAAGACAGACACTGAGGGGTCCCTGACAGCTACTTGCAGAATGACTTATTTGCAGCGGACTGTCTTTTAAACATGATCTGCTCTCTGTATTATGCATTGCGCTTAATAATAGCTTTCAGGTGAATGTGAAGTGCACTGAACTTGTTTTTGTTTCGCTTTTTTTTCCCCAGTTGTATTGGAAGGTCACTGAAGACAAAAAAACTAAATGTGCAGACAAGGGCAAATCCAAACAGGTGAATTTGTTTGTCCTTTAGCTTTCAGCAAAGCATTATGAATTTAGTTTTCTGGAAAGCATTTTCAGCAGTGTTTTGAATGTAACTATTTAGGAGTGATAATTTAAAAAAAAATTCCAGCAAATGGTTAATTGCAGTGGGTTTTGTAAACTGCAGCAGTTAATTTTGCACTTTAACTACTTACTCTGGTACAGTTTTTTCAACCTTTTCAGGCTGTCACTTCCTTATGTCCTGCTTCAATTTGTTACTTTTACTTTTATAGTAATTGTATCAATGGATAATAATATGGATAATATGTAATATGGATAAGTCTATACTCTGTGTGCGTGCGTGTGTTGTGAGTGGTGATAGAGAACACTTGCACTTGAATAGAAAAGGTGTGCAGGGAGCTGGAGAGTACGATAGTGTATTGCGAGAGAATCACTTGTGCTCACATGAAAGGAGTGGAGCTGCTACTGCTACCCTGTCTACTACATTTGACCTCACAGATTTTGAAGGTTTTGGCTGCCCTAAAATTATTCTGGAAATTTTATTTTATTTGCTTTAGAACTGTAATAAAACTCTCAGTACCTTGTGATCTCCCTGATTGCCTTTTGTGACTACTCTGAGAGTCCCGATCAACTGTTAGAGAAACACTGCCGTAATTCACATAGGTTACTTTGGTTCTTGAGTATTTTATGCTAGCTATATGTAATTTACCTAATGGTATTTCGTATGGTTTCTGTTGTCTCATCCTTTATTCTTTTCACTGAATTTCTGTTGCTTTCTCTGGAACTTTCTGTGTGTATTCATTGTTATGTTGTGCATGCTTATTTATTCTAGCTCCCAGTAGGTTTTGAACAATGGTGGTATCTTTCTGTATTCCATCAGGAACTTGCCAAATGAGGCTCACAATACAGATAGGGATTATTGATCAAGTCAATAAACACAGATTGGTGTTCAGAGTTAACAAGCATTCTCATTGGTTTTCAGCATTTTGAATCTGTACTCTTCCCTTGACATTCGAAGCTATGTCCAAACTGCCAGTTTCATTCCAAAGCTAAAGGAATTAATTGCTGTAATTGGATGTTTATTTTTTGAGTAAAGCGAGGGCTGCCAGCACCAGCATCCCAAAAGGCTGCAGGAAGCTATAAAAGCCACTAAGTTTACAGCGTGCCATCCGAGGTTGTGGGAAACCCCCGTGGACATGGCAAATGCACACACTAGGAGCTGTTAACTGTCATAATGATTGCTGCCCACATCAGAGTTGTAGTATATACAAAAATCCAGGAAATGATAATCTGAAGCTGAGTGACATTTATGTGTGGCAGATTGAAGACTTTACTTCTGGATGTAGTGAAGACTTTATGACAGGCCATTTTATCTGAACTAGACTTGAGACAAAATTTTAAGATCCAAGTGAATCCGAATTTTAGCTATTGTATACGAACATATTAATTCTGAAGCAAAATTTGTCACTTAGGAGATAATGGGCATATTAGAAACAATTGTACACCAAAAATATAACACTGGATGCTGCTCTTAGGGAGTCTGCTAGAGTGGATTCTGGTCTCAATAATGATCATATCACCTAGCCCTGTATTTTTTTAAACATATGAAATGCTGCTTGTGATAGAACATGAGGAGTAGAAACGGAAGAATTGACAACATAGCTTGTTGTCAGCTGTGTTCCTATTATAATGTTGAAGTTGTGGCTGATCAGAATGGATTTATTTTTTCCTTCCATACTACAGACGGAGTGCCTTAACTATGTGCGTGTCTTACAACCGCTGAATGATAATGTTCTCTACGTGTGTGGCACAAATGCATTTCAGCCAATCTGTGATCATCTGGTAAGTGTGACTATGCATTCTCTCTTAATAGTAACTTTAAAACCAGCTAAAACGGCTCATTTAAATAATAAGGTGAACTTGAGAAAAGTATACCTGATGAGTTAATCTTTGTTTCCTAAGGCAATTGGAATTCCAGTGCCAGTCATAGTTTTCCAGCTGGTGTGATACTGTCTCATGATAACCACAGAGTCTGGAGGTTAACTTCACTCTTCCTATACAAAGCCTTTAACAAAATACTGATTTAGCTTGGTTATTAATAGAAACATATTTACTTTAAGGCTTTGCTTTCATTACGTTCTATTGATGCAAATTTGCAATAGCCGAAATACATAGTTTTAAATGGTATTGACACTCTGTGTGGATGATACCCATTTCTGTCTCTCCTTGACCTCTCTCAGATTCCCGTCTCTGCCTATCTTGTCTCTATCAGCTCATGGGTATTCCAGAGCTTCATATCACTGAATACTTCAGAGTGAAGTCCTTCTTCTAGGTTAAAATAAAATATCCTTTCTGTTCCATGTCTCTAACTCCACTATTGCTCCCCTTAACTTGTGTTCCCAAGGCTAGAAATCTAGGAATTATCTTAGACTGTGGCTTGTCTTTGAGTCTGTATATCAGCACTTCCAGAACATTGCCGGAATTCGTACATCCCTTGACTCTGCCTCTTTTGAAGTCCTTATTCATGCAGTCCCCCCCATTTTTTTTTTGCTCCTTTCCCATTTTAATGGTCTTCCTAAACCCCTATTCTCTTAATATCTGGGAGTCCATAAAGTTGCAGACAGATTACTCCCACACTTCCAAAAATAGGGTCATATCACACCCATCATCTGACAACTTCACAGTCTTCCTGTCCATCTCTGGTTTTCAAAACTCTGCATAGTCATTTCTCAAACTAATACTCTCACCTTGTAACCACCTCCTCTGACCTCTCTCTCCACTTCTCTGTTCTTCACATCGTAACTGTCTTCTCTCCCTGCACCTTTTCAGTTGGGCGTCCTCATCTGTCTGGAACTCTTTTCTCCCCTCCCACTGCCCTTTCCTCCGTCTCCCTTTGTGCTCCCGAGCTGTTGGGTTATTTCCTCTCTTTATTACTTAAAGATTTTTGTTTGTTTTTTAATTCAGTATATGGTCTCTTAAAGTGTCTTTTGATGTTTAATATTAATAATACAGAAAACTTTATTTTTATATTTTTATACAGCTATTTTTGACTGCATACATGTATTGTTTGAATTAGAAAGTAAAGAATGTAACTCTTTTGGTTTAACTTAAAAATTAATTCTGTATAGAATTTAACGTCATTTGAACTCCGAGGTAAAAATGAAGATGGTAAAGGTAGATGTCCATTTGACCCTGCCCAAAGCTACACATCAGTTATGGTTGGTAAGTTCAAACTTTAATGACATCATCAATACAAAAATCATTGATTCTTTCTCCTCTGTCATGCCCTAATCTTTTCACTAGGACATAATACCAGAGTTTGTGATGTTGGTTTTTTTAGACACACATCAAAATATTTGTATTCTATAATTAAAGTGATTTTTTTTAACATAAAACTTGCAGCAATTGATAGTTTTTAGACTTTTTTTCATTTTGGGTTTTTGGGAATAATGTTTAGGATTTTCGGTTCAAGCAGATGATAGCTATTGATATAGTCATTCATTCACCAGATTGTATTTCCAAAGCACCCATCACTTTAGTATCTGATGAAACTGTCAGTGAAAGAAAATTGCACTGCAGAAGAATCTATGTATAAATATAAGTAATTTAAAAACATGTGTGTCAGTAAATTAAAAAGTGAAAAAGTAGGTGGGCTGAATACTTTCTTCTTCTCCAAACAGAATAGATTAATGGGAAATCAGTGATCATGAACATATCATCAGAGGGTTAAACCACACTAAGTCTTCATTTGGGAAAACCAGTGAAGTTTGTGGTTGTATGTTTATATAGCAAGACCATGGACGAAAAGTTTAAATTAATATGAAATGGGAAACAGAAGGAACACACTTACTGGATTATGATCCTTAAATTCTTCTTATTAATTCAGTTTGATTCACTTTTGGAGGAATATCCTATACTTTTTCTGAATAATTTCTAAAAAATTATTCAATTACAAAAATTCAGTGGCATATTTTAGGTTCATTTATATTTTTATGTATACAATATAAATCAGCTGTAAGCAGATGCGTTCACAATTACTGCAGGAGCAATCCTGGTAACTTTCTGCCATCAAAGTTGTATTAGAACACTAACAAATTAGATATAAAAACATCAGCTTTAAAGAAGATCAGAGGGGAAACATAAGCAGTAAAAATGTCAAATTTAATATAGAGGAAATTCTTGCCATCTTCCCTCAAGAGAGGTTTAAATTACCATATATTCTCTTGAAAACTTGTCTTGAAATATTTCTATACCTTTTTGTTACTTAATAAGTAGTATGGCTTGAAGTATTTATTGTGTTTTATTTTCTATGTTAAAGATGGAGATCTTTATTCAGGAACTTCCTATAACTTCTTGGGAAGTGAGCCTATTATTTCTAGAAACTCTCATCAGAGCCCGTTGAGAACAGAATATGCAATACCTTGGCTTAATGGTAAGTAAATGTGAAGGCAACTAAGCCAATTTCCTTTACTGAAGGTTTTTCTACCACATTTCCCTATTTACTACCACTAAAACCTCTTCCTAATACATAAAAAAAGGCCAAAATGGATATTTTTTTCCCTTATGAAAGTTCAGATCGCTGGGCATAGTTACCTTGAAGTCCATGGATATATTCAAAGAAAAAAGGTAATTTTGTGATGGCTCTGAGGTGCTGTTTCTTGCTATGTTTTGTTTTTAGAAGAAAAAGGTGTTTTGTTTACTTTTTTAATTGTTTGAGTGTGTGAGAGAGAAAATACTTAGTTTGAGACGTCGAGTCTCAGTGGCATTGACATCAGAAGGACATTCAGGTTTTGACATGATCCAGAAGCAGTACAGTCTATCCTGTCTCCATTCACCTTTCACCTTGCTTTGGCATGACTAACCAGACTATTAGATGATAAGGAAAAAAGTGTCCTTACCCTCCTGTCAGCATGTTTTCAAGTTCAGTTTAAGGACCTGTACTCCAAGCCAGCTGAATTTGCGAGTGTGTTGGGTGGATTTTCAATTGGGCTGTGCAGATAGGGTTCAACTCATGAAAGGATTTTTGGAAAATGGAAGCTGACCAACCCCTGCACCTTTGCTTTGAGGTTCATATTTAGTTAACTCAAACCTCAAAGGAGCATGAACCGTAGTACATCACTTTCCCCTTCTTACCTTGCATTTCTTCCAGCAGGTTCTAGGGCTTGTTGGCACAGGAGGTGGAGGCTGGCCAGGGAGGGTGACTAGACAGATGATCAGATAAGCAAGCAGCCTCAGATCATGCTGTTGAGTGTGGGCATGTGAAATCTTGGGATCGCAAACCTGTAACTCCATTCCAATCAGTTTGAGTCTGAATGCAAATATTTCACACAGCTGTGCTCTCCAGCAGCCCTATCCAAATAGGAACGATATTGATGGGCTCATGGAGGAGCCGCTTCCAGGCCTTCTAAACGGAGTGCGGTTGCCCACAACATGGGGTTTGGGAGAAAGGATGGTCCTAGAGAACTCTAGAGGAAAATGACGAAATAATGAAAAAGTAGCTATTAATGTAGAATGCTTCTCTTTATTTGTATCCGTAGAACCCAGTTTTGTTTTTGCTGATGTGATAAGAGCAGATCAAAACAGCACTGAAGAAGATGATGACAAAGTTTACTTCTTTTTCACTGAGATGTCTGTGGAATATGAATTTGTTGGAAAGTTGATGATTCCAAGAATAAGTAGAGTGTGCAAGGTGGGACACAATCTAATAATTTGCTTTAACCAATATCGAGACAACATCCACAAGATATGAAAGATATTTCATATTATGTTTTACACACACATTAAAAGTAGTCAGATCTATTCTTAGCAAATCAAATATTCATATCAGTCTTCTGTACCTAAATATAGTTACTCAGACAGTCTAGTTGGTGCCTGTGAAAACAAATATTTTTTTAAGCTCTCTACAACTGAAGTGAGTAAGATTTCAGCATGTGTCCCAGCTGAAAAAGTAAGGATGATGGTTACCCTTTCCTTCCCTTTTATACAACACAGAAACAATTCTTTGATTTTTTTGCATTAAAGGCTACACTGACTTCAGTAGAAGCAGAACTGAGCCCATAGGGTGATTGTCGTGGACTTTTATGAGTTATTTTTAAATGGTTACAGATCAGCCAAATAAGGCTTTTTTTTATGTAGAGATGGTTAGTTTCTTCACTGTGGTGTGACAGGTAGTACTTTCATGGAGAGGTGTCCTAGCCTGGAAGGAAACAATCACCAGCAACCTGATTCTGTCACATTTAATGTGTTTAAACCTGGATATGGCAGGCTGAGTTGATTCTTTACTCATTAGAGCTGGTGTGAAAATTTTCTGATGGAACAGAAGATGCTGATTATACAAATACAAAATGTTTTGCTGGAATGTATTGATTTAATCAAAATTGCAATGAGAAATTATCTAAACGTTTTATTTCTATAAGGTCAGAACATTTTATTGTTTTAACTTTTGTTACGTTGATTTAATTTAATTTAATTTTAAAACACCAATAACAAATGTTTCCCTGGAGGCTTCTATCTTCCAGCAGCTTGAGGCAAATTTAGATTGGTCTTGTTAGTATGGTCCTTTGCCTGCTGACAGTTTGTCAATGCTTTAAAGTGAGAGAACCATAAAATTTGGAATAGCTTTTTAACTATTATCTATTTGGAACCACTTGCAGATTACACATCTATACGCATACACTATCTTAAAAAGAGGAAAAAAATACTTGATTGCTTTTTTGGAATTAGCATATTTTATACAATATTCTGCATAGCAGCCTTAAAGAAAGGGCAGGAAATTCTGTCAAGGATTTGGGTCTGAGATGCCTGCTTTTAAAGATTAGTAGCACAGCTGAAGTTTGAGATCCCGAATATTGTGAAATTTCTTATAGTCACTGCACAACTAATTTCATTATATTTCTGGGCATACAGTCTCAGTAGTTGAATGATCTCTCTTATTTTTAAGGCCTTGAACCTGCAAATCTTTACTCATGGAACTTACCCTAATTTCAGGATTGGGCCCTAATACTCATTGTCTCCTAGGAACTATTCACATGAAGTAAAATTAAATACGTGCATATTGGCATTTGCCAGACTAGATCTTAAGTTACTAATATTTTGAGATGATCACAGAATAGACATCATATTATTTCTTTTGTAAGTGCAGTTATAATGCAGCTTTATGTACTTTAAATTGTTATCCCATGTACAGTTTTTTTTAAAGCTCTGTGCTCAGCTCAGTTTACTGCCTATTATTGTAATACAGTTCTTTGAAGCTGTCATAAGTCTCATCTTCCCTCCAGAAAATCTGTACTCATTAGCAGGTTTCTAAGATGCCACAAGTACTCCCTTTCTTTTTGTACTCATTAGCATATATCTAAGTAACTCCATTGACTTCAGAGCTGCACAACTTAATTGGGAGTAGAATTTGGCCCTATAACACTATCTGTGTGTGCTGAGAGAAACCATTCTACATGGTTTCTATTGTATCCAAAAAAAACCTCTTCAGCATTGTTTAATTTGTTTGTTGTTGTATCTTTTAGTTGCTTTTTTGCTTTTATTCATGACTATTCAGTTTAAATTTTAGATAGTACATAAGTGTTGTATGTGTTGAACCTTTATTTAAGAAAGAAAATATACCTTACATTTTCTTCTTTCCCTCAACCCCTCTGAAAGAGGGACCAAGGAGGATTAAGGACTTTGCAGAAAAAATGGACCTCCTTTCTCAAGGCCAGATTGATCTGTACCACACCTGACAAGAATTTAATTTTCAACATTATCAATGATGTTTTTATTCTAAAGTCTCCAAGTTTGAAGGAACCAGTGATTTATGGAGTTTTTACCCCACAATTGTGAGTATCATTTAATCGTTTTCCAGAAATTGAATTTAATCTCGATTGGTTACCACCACACAGATGGTAACATTTTCCACTGTTTAATTTTAGGAATAATGTGGGGCTGTCAGCCGTGTGTGCATACAACTTGTCTACTGTGGAAGAAGTTTTCTCCAAAGGAAAGTATATGCAGAGTGCCACAGTAGAACAGTCTCATACAAAGTGGGTCCGATACAATGGAGAGATTCCTAAACCTCGACCTGGAGCTGTAAGTGTGGATAAACTCGGATGACAGCAGTTTCTTTTCTCTTGCACATAAGAAAGAACCTATAAAAAATTCAGGGAAAATATTAGAGAAGGATATTAGTTAATATATGTGCCCTGATACGGATACTATTTCCTTAGAAAACTTTTTTTTTTTTAATCACTGCCATATTGCCAACTGATTGATCTTGAAGTTTTGTATCTAGCAATGAAGTAGTTTCTATTTATAGCTCACAGAGTTGGTTTATATCACAATTTTCATATTCATTTTTTCAGTTTTTCGTAACGAATTGTCTTATAATTAAATAGATGGCACAGCACATTATGATAGTGTAAAAGGTATTATAGATCAATAGGAACAAAAGTAGTGCATAATCCTGCAATCCTTTCTTTCAAGTCATCTCACTGACTTCAGTGGGACTGTTCACTAGGAAGCACTACTCACAGTAATTAGTGTTTATAGGATTGGGTCCTTACAGTTCTTTTTCTGCTTTTACATGTTTTCTACTTTCATATTAGTTAATTTTAGGGGCATGGTAAACTGACTGTAGCTTAGAAGTGTGGGCCCCGGGGGAGGTGTTTAAATATATATTTTGGTTGGGTCCAATGCCTAATATATTTGTTCACTTATCCTGCTACAAATTGAGACCTGGTATTTGTGCAAACCAGGAAGCTGTAAAATATGAGTATGCACCTGAAAAAACTGTTGAGAGGTATGTTTGGTTTGAGTTTTATTATTTAAAGGTGCACTTCCACAGTTTTAGTCATCAGGCTTCTTTCAAAGATATAGTAAACATTCTTTTTGAAAGGTGTACACTAAATACATGACCCATTTTACAGATGGCCCAATCATACTATGTCAATAGGATCTTTTAAAAAACAGCGATCCCTTTGAAACAGCAAGTATGTATGTAAGTATTTATTTGTGCCTGGGAACTCAAGGTGGGGATTCGGGCCCCATTGTACTCAGCGCTGCACAGAGAAATAACAAAGAACAGAGCCTATGTTCCTACAGTGTTTTATAACTTTAAAAATAAGATTGGTAAAAAGCAGGTGTTGCTGCTGTCAACAGTGTACAATATGGTAAAAACAAATGATACAATTTTTCTTTTGACAGTGTATAAACAAGGAGGCAAGAGCAGCGAACTACCTGAGTTCTCTAAATTTACCGGACAAAACGCTACAGTTTGTTAAAGATCACCCTCTAATGGATGACTCGGTGGCCCCGATAGGGGACAGACCCAGATTAATTAAACGAGATGTGAGGTATACACAGATCGTGGTAGACAGAGTCCCAGCACTCAATGGCAGCGTGTATGATGTTATGTTTATTAGTACAGGTGAGTTTGCATTACACTATTTTAAGTCTCTGTTAGTACAGTAGGGTGAAATATATTGTCAACAAACAGAATGAACAATACGTTCATACCAACTGGTGTCCATGCTTTTTAAAAAGTAAGGGCCATGATGGCCAGTCTTGGTCCATTTAAAAAAATATCCCCACAAAATTAACTGTAGATGTGTTAGGGTCCTCCAAACTGATCGTCGTCTTTTCTGAAGCTTCATTCCTTGCTGAAGAGTTCCCTGTATCAGCAGCAGAAGGGGAAAGGCCAATAACAGTACCCTTTGACAGTGTTGTTTGCCTAAAGGTAATAGCCAGCTGTTGTTTCAGTTAGCAGCAGCAGCCTACAATGCACCTGTATGCCCCTGTCTCTACAAGCAGTGTGAGAAGGATTGAATTGAAAGAGGCTCAGGGAAGCAAACAGGCCCTAAGTCTTCCTGGTGGCAGATGGAAAGGAGGGGAGCAGGTAGCTCTGTAGGAAGGGGATCAACCTCTGGAGGGAGACAAATAGGTCAGGGGTAGGGGAAGGTCACATGTATTCCTCGTCCTCCTCTACCCAGGCATCTCCAATAACTGCTGTATGAAACGTCAGTTTTGTCTTTGGGAGCCAAGTGCTGTACCATCTGCTTATGTAAGAGACACGTGTAGGGAAGGGCGTCTGCCTGTAAAAAGGCGAGGATTGGCCAGGGACCAATAAATATTTTAATCTAACATCAAAATAACTAAAGAAAAGACCAGGATTAGCCATTCCTTCACCTTGACCATCTCTTAATTGAAAAAAAAAAAAAGTGAGAGTTTAAAGAGTGAGAGAGACTCACTTTCAACAAACAAACAAAAACCCCAGACATGCTTTTGGCAGTCCAGTATATGTCACAAAAATGGGCATTCCTTGTTTTAAAAAAGATCATTGGCAAATCTATGAAACTGAAATGGTAGTTGCATAATTTACAAAAATCTGAATGTTTCCCAGAAAGCTACAGAGTGAGTTCACTTTTTTGTATAGTTTTGTGTTTGACTTGTCCGAGAAACTCTTCTTCCTCCTCTCTACTGTTAATTTCCCTGAAGAACTCTTCTGTAATACTGAAAAAGGGTGACTTTAAAATGCCACACCACATAGATACAGCTATACTAGTAGGTCTCTACAACTTAGAATCTGTTGTGCCTGATAACGACACCTGGGATATTTTCATGCTATATTTAATTTAAGCCAACAAAAAGCTCTTCTGACCTTAGATGCAAAGGTTTCACAATTACGGAATATTTTTATTTCTTACGGTTGTGTTTAAGTACATATTAGTTTCTTTAATCAAGGTGTCCCTGCATTTGAAATTCAGGAGAATACAAAATTATGTTTTTCTTGGCATTATATGCATATTGACATGATAAAAATGTGTCTCCTTTAATGCTTAACTTCCCCTGTTTGATCTGTGTATATGTCTATTTCAGAGGGGTCCTTCCCTTCTTCCTATCCGCCTGATCTAACCAAACATTCATGAATAGTCTTCAAATAACTTGCCTTCTCTAGTACAAAATAAAATAAGCAATTCCTTTTAGTGAAGCAGATCCAATTAGGAAATGAATATACCACACAAGGAGATTGGCCTAGTTCACAAGTGCAATACAGATTAGTGATTTAAGGTTAAAAATCAGTAAGGAATGGAAATTTAAAAATACACAAACAGATACTGCAAAGATTTAAAAACTGGGACAGGTGGATCATACTTGACAAGACAGTAGACTTTCTGGTACAAAACAGGATTTTAAAATGAGAAAAGCCTTTGTGCTGTTAGCACAACACATCATCACTTAGTTGCCAAATTGGCCTGAACACATTTTGGCATGGACTCAGGTCAGTCAGTGTTATCAAGTCTCTCCCTTTATTTCCCATCCAGATTTTCTGCACTTCCTTCTACAGTTGTGCTAAATGGACATTTTTCCTCTCTCACATTTACAATAACATGGTCCTGAACAAACTCAGTTACCAAGTCCAGCAGTTGTGTTTGGCTCAGTTGCTCAAATTGTACTTTGTACTAGGTACTAACAAATTTTGCAATATTTTGTTTCAAACTGAAAATACACTGCAGTTCCAAGAATTAAATGAGAAAACATAATTAATGGAACATTTTAATGGCTGCACAAGAGTAAAAAAAAAAACACATTTATAGCCATATCTCTATTTAAATTTATATAGTCTCAATTAAATGCTTCCAACAGAATTGTACCATAGATTTTATAGACTGGATATGATGGTTAACTGCTAAAGAGAAAATTTTCTTAGGCATGGTTCTTTTAATCTAGTCTAATGGTTGAATCATAGGAATATGCTAGAAGAAACATAATCTAATATTAAAGCATGTGACTTGGATATGAAAAGGTCTGGGTTCTGGGTCTAGCTCCTGGTATTCTAGACATGGACTGGGTTACTAAGTGTGACCGTGAGCAAGCCACTTAGCCCTTAATCCTATGTCTGGTTGAAAATTTTCCATTTTAAACTTTTATTTTTTTATGGAAGATTGAGTTTTTGACTAAACAAAAATTTTTGTGAGAAGCGTCTGCTTGTCTAAAAACTTTTGATTTTTTTTCATAAAACCCCCCACAATTTTTCAGGTTTTGGTTTTTTGACAAGAAGTCAAGAATTTCCACAGGCAGGAAAAAAAGGACATTTTCCAGTGTTTTATTTCATCCTTCTTCTGTGAAAATGAACAGAAGTTCTACCAGTTACTTAAGTTGGAGTATACTCTGGCCATTAACCTCTTCGTGCATCATTTTCCCTCTTGGTAAAATAGAGGCTGAAATACTGATGTTACTTGGCTGTCTTGGGACCTAATTTGTTAATGTTTACAGTGCACTTCAAGATTGTCTGATGGAACACAAAGTATTATCGTTCATGAAGTCTTCTAGTAAAGATCATTGGTACGAGCTATAGCAAACATACACATTTTACACACAGTTCTTCTTTGAGGTCCTTACTAAGGTGTATTGCTTGGATATTTCAGATAAAGGAGCCCTGCATAAAGCTATTAGCTATGAAAATGGAATGCATATTATTGAAGAAATACAGCTTTTCCAAAATTTTGAGCCAGTTCAGACACTGTTGCTTTCATCAAAAAAGGTAAGCGTGAAAAACAGGACTGTGTTGAGGACATTTTGTGGAAGATCCAAAAAAAAAAAAAGAAGGGTAACCCCAGTAGTGTGACGAAAGAGAAAAGGGCTTGTTGGAAAATGTGACTATCCCTGAAATAATACTCAGAATATAGGATATGACTTGTGGCCATAACATCTTGTGTTGTGATACTGTCTGACATCACCAGATAAGGAGAGTCAGGCTGGGTCATTTGGTACGTGGATGGGGAGCTTCCAAGGGTGAATGCATAGGTGGGGAAGAAAGAGATAGTGGTGTTTCAGTAGGTGGCATTCTTCTCCCCGAGTCTATACTAGAACCAGTTCCCCAGCATGATATTAGGAACTACTCTGCTGCTGCTGGAGGTACCAGTTTTCTGATTAAATATAAAGCAGAAGTCATTACCCCTTATGGAAAAATTCTGTAGAATTTAAGGGAATGGTATCCTTTCTGTGGAATTTTTAAACCAACAAATGGAGTTCTATAGCAAGGATGTCATCTGCAAATGTTATTGATATGATTCATTTCGATATAAATTCTACCAGATTTTTCTGTAGTGTACTTTTCATAAGAATAGGTGTGTCTAATTCCAGTGTCCTGGTCACATTCCGGCATGGATCATTGCATTCTGCCTACTGAAATTCCCCTGCTGTTCCAATTGGAAAAGAGATTCTTCACTGCATGTCCTAAACTCTAGTCTAGTTTGCTCTGTACTGTCAAGCAATTGCTGGGTGGTTTTCTGACAAGATGTGGATGATCATTCTGTATGTAGTTTGTACACTAGTTAGGGACATGACCCTGCAAACCCTTACTTATGCATGTAATCTTTACCCGCAGTAGTAGTGCCATAAATGTCAATGGAATTACTTGCATTTGTAAACATTTTGGGCTCATTGGAAATGAAAGACTTTTTATAAATGTAAGATCATTATCCTAACCTTTACAAGTTTGTGGTGATCAGTAAATGCCGTGAAGCTTGCGACTGGGGAGGCTACCACTGTATCTGAAAGGCAATCTATGCCTTGTTGTGCTGAGTCTGATATTTAAATACATTTTGCATGTCAGCAGTATTGCCTCTTTTTCATAGAGCCCTACACAGTGTGTTTTTCCAGCACCTGTCACTGGAAAGCTTTCCTATTTTTCATGAAGATGAAGAGAAACTTTGTAAATGCAGAGAGCCCACTTTTTGTTTTAGTGGATGGGTTTGCAGTGTGATAACGCATTCCCAGTCCATAGATTCCTAGGTAATTGTCCAATGTCCTCCATGTATTTGTGCTGCACCACAGAAAAATCTTATGCAAGTAGAATTTCAAAAGCAATAAAAGGTTTCTACTCTCAAAAGAAATGTAATGAAAATTCTTCTTTTCTGCACTCAAATTATTTGAGAGATAAGAGCTAGTTTAATGATATAGGGCATATAATTAAGAAACTATCATTTAAAAAAAAGTTTTAATCACTTATTTAAATTCCTTCCTTTTCCCTTTTGCCTTTATGACTTTTTGTTGGGATGTTAATTATTTAAATAATGCTGTTAAAATAGTTATCTGAAAGCAGCCACTCAATGTGCAGCGGCAGTCAAAAAAGCTAAAAATGTTAGAAACTGTTAGGAAAGGGATAGATAATAAAACAGAATATATGACAATGCTACTATATAAATCCATGGTACGCTCACACCTTGAAAACTGTGTGCAGTTCTGGTTACCCCATCTCAAAAAATAATTGGAAAAGGTGCAGAGAAGGGCACCAAAAATGATTAGGGGTATGAAACAGCTTCCATATGAGGAGAGATTAAAAAGACTGGGACTGTTCAATTTAGAAAAGAAATGACTAAGGGTGGGGAATTGATAGAGGTCTATAAAATCATGAATGGTATGGAGGAAGTGTTATTTACCCTTTCACATAGCACAAGAACTAGGGGTTACCCGATGAAATTAATAGGCGGCAGGTTTAAAACAAAAGGAAGTACTTCTTCACACAATGCATAGTCAACCTGTGGAACTTGTTGCTGTGGGATTCTGTGAAGGCCAAAAGATAACTAGGTGGAAAAAATAAATTAGATAAGTTCATGGAGGATAGGTCTATCAGTGGCTAATAGCCAAGATGATCAGGAATGCAGCCTCATGCTCCAGGTGTCCCTGAACCTCCAACTGCCAGAAGCTGGGACTGGCCAGCAGGGGATGGATGACTCTGAATTGCTCTGTTCTGTTCATTTCCCCTGAAGCATCTGGCACTGGCCGCTGTCAGAAGACAGGATACTGGGCTAGATGGTCCATTGGTCTGATGCAGTGTGGCCGTTCTTATGTTCTAATTCAGTATATGCTACGATATTGTATTAAACTATTTTATTAAAATAAAACTTGTAAATTAATATAAAATAATATTTTAATATTATATTTTAATATTCAAAAGTGGGTTGTTCTGTGTTTAATTTTACCAGACACAATGGAAAATGCGCACGTACACACACACACACACTAATTGCCAGTCTGTCAGTATTAACCAACAGATACTGTATTTATTTCAATCACTAAGTAAAGGGAAATAAAATAGTAACTCAAACATCAATGTGCAATAACTGTTAGCAACCCTTGATATTTTTTTTAATGGTAACCATTGCGCACACAGGGAGAATATATATATTAAATGTTTCCTTTGTAGTCATGTCTCCTGTTCCATTTTCCCCCACAACTTTCTCACCAATTTCTTTTTGGTTCTTTGAGTATGTGTCAGCGTGGAGCCCACGGTAGATGTGCATGCCCGTGGGCTTCATGCCCATGAGATTGGAGTCTCTTGAACAGCAGTGTCTGTTAGGGTCATGTAGGGGCACTGTGTCTACTCAGACTCCTATGCAGGAGCATAAGGTGCAGGGTGACTGCAACCTTCTCCCAGGTCCCCGATATCGCCTGGAGCAGCGAGATGAAACCTGACAACTGTCTAACCCACTCTAGCTAAATTTTCCAAACTTCTTCAGAACTCTTCTTGCCCAAACTCTTCAGAACTGCTGTGAATGACCTAGACTCATCTGGACTGAATTTGTATGGTCATATCCCCATAAACACCCCTCTCCTGTACAGGGTGCTGCAATATGGTGGATTATAAACCTGCGAGCCTGTCCTTCCCACAATAGACTAATTCCATTAAAAGACAAGCACAGCAGATGCTTCTTCTATCTAGGAGAGTCCCATGTGCTAAGCAGATACTTAGTATGCCTCTCATTCTCCGTGAAGGCATGTAAATCATGGGACACACGGTTGAAGTTTTGTCTACTAGAACAATCAATGACTGTGTCTTCAGAGCTGAAGAGAAAGGCAGCTTCTACCAGCACCTCATCTAGTAGACATGTGGTGCTTAAGACCAGCTCAGAAAAAGATAACATCAAGGAAAGACTGGCACCCGCTTTGGCATCAGCATCACCAGCACCAAAGCAGAGTGCACTGACACCAACACCACCGGTATTGAAGCCCAGCTCCAAGGGGGCCTCTCCAAACGCAAAGCCAGAGAATCCAGGTGGAGCTTATTGTCTTTGCACAAAGGTGGACCTCTTAAAGCCTCAGGAGAGAGACCCACAAAATCCCCCACAGCACTGAAGGCTGTTGATAAGGAGTAGCCTGTGACGGAGAAAAAAACTTCTCCGACACCAATCCCAGTACCAGTGACACAACCTTCCATACCGACGCCTACAATTGAAATAAAGCAAACTGACATGACCCTGCAAGAAAGCAGGACCATCTTGGGTACCACTGCAGACTGTGTAATGAGAGTGCCTATACCTTAGCATTGTCTCTAGAAGAGATTTACTCATTCTCCCTGTCACCGGGGCATGTCTTCTTGCTCCCTTTAAGCAGAGAATCCTCTCTTCTGAGATCCAAGGGCAGTATCTCCAAAAGGCCAGTCAGCTGTTCCTACAGGGCTCAACCACTGCCCCCATCAGGAATGGCTGTGGACTGGCCAATATCAAGCTAGCAGTAGCCTTACAGCATGCTGCGATAGTCCTAGTGGGCTTACTCGTGTCACCCCTCGTGCTTCTAGGAGCCAATCTCCACTGCACTCTAAGAAGAGGATGCTCTCCCCAACAGTATCCCTGGCCAGACCTGGAGAGAGAGGACTACCAAGAACTGGACTCAGGACGTTGTTGCTGCTCTGGCCCCACTCAACGACCAAAAAATCTCTCTTCATCACCCGACAAGGCAGTGTCTCTGCACTGGTGCCAGTGCTGGATGGTTTAAAGTTGTTTCAAGAATTTATGAGAATTTTAGAGCTCCTAGAGAGGAGACATCTGTCATATAAGAGAAATTTCATATATTCAACATATTGACAATTTCCGGGCTAGCCAGGATTGCCCTATCTCCCAGAGAATGGACAGGTTGCAGTCTCTCCAGTCAATGGCAAATAATCAAATCCAACAATAAATAAATCCAATAAAATCAAATCCAACAGTGATGTTGGATATATCTGGGGCTACAAGGTCACATGTTGGCAAGTATGTAAGTGATGCCAATTGCCAGACTTCACCTGCAACCCTTAGAGCTATGGCTGAGATCAGTGTACTCTCTGTCCAAGTACTGTATGATCAAGAGAATCACAGTCTCACCCTACGTCCTGCGAAAGCTCACTTGGTGGCTGGGCCCAGGAAATATACAAAAGGGGGTGCCCCTCTTTGCCCCTTCTTGATTATGACATTCATCATGGACACCTTGGGGATAGATTGGGGAACCCATCAGAACCATCTGCAGATGCAAGGGACATGGTCTCAGATCTATTTGAATGTACGTATGAACGTCCTGGAGCCTAGGGCCATTGTAAGGAGGTCTAGCAATAAGGGCTTGGAGTTTGCTAACCTTTCAAGCTGAGAGGACAATCACCAGAAAAAGGCAACCTTGAGGGTAAGGTGATCTGTCAAACAGAGGCTTCACTGATTTCAGGAGGATGATGTTGTGATCCCACATAGGAGACAGGTGGGTAAGTATCAGGAGGCCTCTGAGGAACCTTGATACCATCAGATGTGAAACCAAATATGACTGAATCAGAATGTGACATGGCAGGAAGGTGGACTTTGTGAGAACTAAATGCCAATCTAGCATGCTTCAAATGCTGCACGTACTTGAGGATCTTTGATGTGGTCTAAATTATGTTGGACTGTTCATACGGAGAACCATTCCATTTGGAGGAGTAAGTCTTCCTAGCAGATGGCTTCCTGGGCAGCATGAGAATTTCTCAAACCTGTCAAGAATGGTCCCTGTGGGTAGTACTCAGCCAGCCAACGTCCAAGCCATCAGGCTGGTAGGGAGCTATCACAATCAATATAGCCTGTCTGGAGTAGCCTTAGATACTACTCTCAAGCTCAGGAGAATTCGTGGAAAGGCACACAGGAGGCCTGGAGACCACTGGAGCAGGCAGGTGTCTGATAAGGTGGTCAGCCTCATGCCCCCTCTAGAGCAGAAATTAAAACATTTGGTGGTGTCCTCTGTGATGAACAGATCTATTGTAGAAGTCCCCCGATGGTGAAATATCAGTTCTGTGATGGAATTCTGCAATGACCACTCATGCTCATGTCAGTATACGTCTACTTAAGAGGTCTGCCAGACTGTTACTGACTCCTGAAAGGTGCAGAGCCAGTGGGGTTTACTTCATGGTGATGACACCAAGTCTGCAGTCTGATGGCCTGCTGGCAGAGAGGGGATGAACAAGTGCCTGTGTGTTTGTTTATTACTTATTTGTAAGTGCATTACAGATGTGTTGTCCATCAGGATCTGCACTATGGCGCTCTGCAGAACAGGAAGGAATGCCTCTTTTCATAGGGACCGTTCTGAGAACACAACCTAACTTCATCCTTAAGTGGTCTCATAATTTCACCTAAAGTAGTCAACTTGCCAGTCTTTCCTGAAACCTCATTTAGCCCCAGGAGAGAAGAAGCTACATATGTTGGACATTTCAGGAGCCTTGTTATATTACCTTAACAGAGCTTAACCAATCTTTTAGGCTGGTCTCCCTGCCTCCTTATGGGCATATCCAGCCCATCAAAAGGCCAAGCCATCTCATCACAAACGATCTCTAAGTGGATCACAGTGCATTTCTACCTGCTGTCAGATACTTGCTGAGTCTCTCCCTCCAAATATCAAGGCATGCTCCACCAGTGCACAGGTAGCATCTTTGACCTGCTTTAGGAATGTGTTTGTATCCGAGAACTGCAGGGCAGCAACGTGGAAGAACCCACTGACCTTTGTTAAACATTATGTCTGTGACACAGCAACCAGGTCTGATGCCAAGTTCAGGAGAGTGGTACTTCAGTTATTTCTCTAATGCAACTGAAACTCCTCACTCCCACAGTCCAGGAGGGATACTGCTTGCCAGTCACCTGCAGTGGGATTCGCACTGTGACACACTCAGAAGAGAGAAGTTACCTTACCGTTTAGTAACTGTGAGTCTCTGAGATGTTGGTGTCAGTGTGGATCCCACAACCCACCATCCGTTCCTGTTTTTTGGAGTCCTCAGCAGCATGGGCTTTGCATGCGCAGCTCTGAGTGAACTTTTTCATCTAAAACTTTTTTCAGAAAGGCAGATTCAACAATACTGCTAATTCATGTCAGTTTTACCAGATTGTTCTGGTTTTAAAAAAACAACAAAACTTCATATAAATTCTGAAAAAATGTGAACATTTTGTTTTGACCTTTTTGAAACAAAATTTCTTGATTTTTTTTTTTTTTTTTTGGTTCAAAATGATGTTTAGTTTTACAATTTTCTATTATTTTAAAATGTTTTTGATTTTTTTAACGGTTGAAATTTAAATAAAAGATTTCAGTTTTGTCAAAAGAAAATGCGGTGGTTGACTTGAAACACATTTTTTTATTTTGGAATTGCCAGTGAACCGAAAAATCTGTTGTTTTCCCAGCTCTAAATCGATGGATGACTCTTAGGTTTAAAGTTGAATATTTACTCCTATTCCAAGCGCTCATAACGCTCACAATTTCCTCTAATTTTTCCAGTCATTGAACACTGTCAAGATCATAGAATCATAGAAATGTAGGGTTGCCAGTAGGATGACCAGACAGCAGCTGTGAAAAAATCGGGAGAGGGGGTGGGGGTAATAGGAACCTATATAAGAAAAAGACCCAAAACTCGGGACAGTCCCTATAAAATCGGGTCATCTAGTCACCCTAGCTGCTAGGGACCTTGAGGGATCATCTATTCCACACCCCCACGCTGAGACAGCTTCCTTGCCTTTTTAAATACTATTCAAAACAAAGTACTCCTTCCCTCATCTCCCACCAGTCCTCTACTAGTATATATCTGTATTTTATAATATGCCCCCTCAAGTCCTAATTTTCTTCTTCTGTGTCATCCCCCTCCCCCCCCCCCCTTTTTTTTTTCCCTTAGCTAACTGGGCAGGGTCACTGGATCAGTATTTTCCAGGCTTGCTGGTCCAATGCTTGCCCCATATCCACTCTGTCCTCCTGTAGATGGTCTATCCATCATTTTCTTGGCTGTCCTCTTGTTCTCTGCCTGCAAGTCCTAAGAATGTGGTTAATTAATGAATGTAATATGTTTGTTACCTGATTTCCAGAGGATGATTGTGGACGATCTCTCTGTTACATCCGCAGGGCAAAAGGTATCTCTATGCAGGTTCCAATTCTGGTGTGGTTCAGTCTCCCGTTGCATTCTGTGACAAGTACAGCACTTGTGTTGACTGTGTTCTAGCTAGAGATCCCTACTGTGCTTGGAAATCACATGAAGCCTCCTGTATTAATATTCTTAAAGAAGATGAAATTGAAAGGTAATAGCACCTGTTGACTGTCCTGCGATTAGCAATAAGAAACTCTACATTTGTAGTGTGAATATTCCCTGACAAAATTATGTAATATTGATACACTTGTTACCTTATTTATCATTTATTATTTTTTTAATTTTAAAAAGTCCAGTTGACATTAATGAACAAGAAGCACGCTGTAACAATTTACTTATATTCATGGTCCATGCACGCGGTGTATCTTTAAACATAGATTTTCCTATTAGTTGACTATTGTCTGCATAATTTAAGCATCATCATTATCCTGATCCTTTTAATCATGGGGTGGTGGTGAGGAATATATGATTACAACTTCTAATGCTTGATTAATTTGTATAGGGATTGGATTCAGAACATAGGTGGTGATGCCTCTTCCTGCCCTGGTAAGTTTTGTTTTTTTATAAAAGTGATTTAAAAAATAAATATGTGGTGCATTTAAACTGTCATGTTTATTCATTTGTTTTATATTTTTATTTATCAAGGTGCATTTCCATTTCATGTGTTTAAACTTAAGTTGTATATATTGTATTTGAGAATCTGTACAATATATGTATTATCTTAGAATGTCTGTATTGATAGACATACATTGCATAGTGTTACAGTCAGTGCAATAATACAGTGAACGTGTGCCATTGCAGCTGCTGCTTATGAATGAGAATGATGTTTGCCATAAGGAATTACATTGGAGTCCTTAATTACATTCCTGATACTTATTAGCTGACTTGGGAATTTTAATGGCCGTGTTAAGAAATACCTGATTATTATGGTTAGAGCAAAGGAAATGATCTTCAGATAAACTGATTTATGGTTGGGAGAAAGGTTCTGAATACCACTGAGCAGATATCTAGAGTAGCTCCAGGGTATTGAAAGCTCAAATAATCACAGCTTTTCTTTTTTGTAATGTGTGTGTTGCTGCTGTCACCACATCAAGGAATCCTTGGGGAGAATTAGGATTCCAGGAGACTTACATTGCAGTAGCTGAGGCTTTCAAAGGGTTTACTTTACCATGTTTATTATTAAATCAAGCACCGTGTGGATCACTTTCAGAATGCTATTTGCTGATTGATTAGCTTTATCATGCTGTATGTTTTGTGTATATGTTGTTTTTTTTAATTGTGTTTTGTTTTGGTGTGGGGGGTTAGTGTATTACAACTGATAAGTGGTATTTCTGAGTAATATCAATATCATATGTCGATTTCTTTTAGATGCTTACAATATTTACCTATTCAAAAATGTACTACTTACACATAAGAATTACCATATGGGATTAGACCTGTGGTCCATCTAGGCCAATATCCTGGCAGTCTCTAAAAGTGGCTAGCATCAGGTCCTTCAGAGGAAGGTGCAAGACACTCCTTAATAGGAAGATGTGGGATAATCTACCCCGTAAAGGCCTAATCCTAATTCTTAAATTAAGAAGTTAGTGTAAATCCTAAAGCCTGAGGTTTTATATCCCTCAGTATCTTCAGTATCTCAGGCATAGCTGTTGTTTGGTGGTTTGTTCAGACTTTGAATGTCTTCATGGCCTAGGGGCTTGTCTACCCATCACCACAGTCTGGACTAAGAGGGTTTGATCTGGAGAGCACTCTGAAGTGTTGTGCTCTAACTGTCCTGTGTAGACCCTGCTGGTGTGAACTAAAAAGTACCTAGTTGGTGGTGATGTAATCCTGTTTCAAACTGAGGAATAGAGGTAGACTTCATGGAGTAAACTTTATATTTCCATTACGACTATCAGAATCATGAAACTATAGGGATTAATGCAATCAAAAATCATTGCTGATACTTTGCAAATTTATTTTGATGTTCCAGATAAAGTAAGAGAGAATTCTCTGCAGCATACATTCAAGCATGGGAGCACAGCAGAACTCAAATGTTCTCAAAAATCCAACCTGGCCCAGGTAGTTTGGAAATTCAAAGATGATGTATTGAAAGTTGAGAGCCCCAAGTATCGTCTTCTGGAGAAAGCATTGCTCATCTTCAATTTATCAGAAGGAGATATTGGTATTTATCAGTGTTTGTCAGAAGAAAAAGTGAAGAATAAGAAATTTTCTCAAGTGGTGGCTAAACATGTCTTGAAACTGAAAAAAATCCAGCCTAGTACTGTGGGTCCAATCCAACCAGCAACACAGACAGAAGGTAATACTGATGTACCAAAAATATCAACTGTACCAACAGAAGGGTCTACTGCTCAAACTTCGACCACCCAGATTATATCAATAACAACAGGAAGGATAATTACAAAGCCAATCAGCCCCATCCTAACAAGCGCAGCCTCCAACCCTGAAATCTTCAATTCTGTTCCTGATGGAGTCCCCGAAAAGACAATGTTCTTAAAGTCAAATGATAATTTCCTTTTAATGTTTCTCTTTCTGTTCTTTTTTGTTCTCTTCCTAAGTCTGTTGTCCTACAACTGTTACAAAGGCTATTTACCAGGCCAGTGTTTAAAATTCCGCTCTGCTATGTTACTTGGTAAGAAAAAACCCAAATCAGATTTTTCTGATTGTGAGCAAAGTGTAAAAGAAACTCTAGTGGAGCAAGGCATTATCCAGAATCAAACTGGAGAGCAGCCAAAGCCAGCTCATGACACTGGATATGAGACTGAACCAGATTGTGGAAATGGCCAGGTTCAACATGATGATGTCTCCTCGCAGGCTCACAAAGAAATCAAGGACAAACCTTTTGATGTTAAGTGTGAACTAAAATATGCTGACTCAGATGCAGAGGGTGACTGAAGGAGAAATTCCTCCACATTAATCATAAAAATAACTGTGGTTCTTACGGTTAATTATTTGAGCACGGATACTTTGGATGTGACAACTTAGCCATAGAGGGTTATGTGCGCTTAAAAGGTTCAGCACGCCAGTTTCAAACCTCGCTAGAGTAGAAAACAATGTACTGGTGTATCCGATAATCGTATTTCATGGTTTTTAAAAAATGGCCAGTTGCAGATCACCATGTTTGTTCCAGGATTTTTCAGAGTACTTTTAACAGTTGCAAATGCAATTACTGTTTTATTTAATCCCTTTCCTTCCATACAATAAAAATGACTCTCTAATGCAATCAACTAAATAAAATACTTCCAGTCTGCACATATTTTAGCTGCCATTTTAAAAAAAACTAATTTCATTTTAATTCCAAATTGGAAATGAAGTTTAGTTTATCAGATTGGTAAATTATAGCATTTTGTCCGGATTGGGACATTTCTTTGCTTCTAGTGATTCTTATTCTTAGTATAATGTTTTGAGTCTGTTGGCAAGTTGGGTAGCTTTAATGGGTTTCAGAATTAATTTTTAAAAATTGCTGTTTGTGTACCTTTTAGATTTAAATGTGCATTGGGAAAGAGCTGGTTTGATTTGCTTAAGATTCTCAGGGATAATCTTTGCTTTAAGTGCTATCTTTTTGCTTTCTAGAAATTTAGGTACAACAGTCATTTGAATAGATAATGTTATTTTTTCGGGATTGCAGGAACATAGGTAAGATTTAAAAAAAAAAAACCAACAAGATGGACACCATTGCATTCTGTTGCTATATAAAACTAGATTTTTTTTTTTTTTTTTTAAGTGAAATGGCACAGGAAGCAGCTGTCACTTAGCCATGCCTCTCTGAGAGGTTTTTGCGCTGTGGAACCAATTCAGAATTTATTAGAAGAATTTGATGTAATAATTGAATGGGGGAAACTTGCTGCAGTTGATAGCTAGACAAGACAACACTGCAGTTTTTTTTATACTCAAAAGTAACTGAACTTCTCTTTAAAAACGAAGTCTTTGCAATTTTACACTATTTCTGGATAACTTCCACCAATCTCGTATGCAACTGGAGACTGAAACTGGAGTTGCTCAAAAGAATTGGTTAGCTGAATTGTCACATGAGTCATGCCTGCAAGTGGAAAAAGTACAAGCATTCTAAACCTGGTTAACAGCGGCACTATTTGTCTGTAAAAGTTTTTTGTGCGGTACAGTTCTGAAGAATTGTTTCTTCCATTGTGTCTTTCTGTAAATGTTGTTAGAAATAGAATTGTCAGAGTAAATAGCAGTATGCCCAGACTTCTTTTTGTTGTTTTTGTTGACCTCTTATTCAAACGTAGATCATCTTAGTGTAAACAGTTTATATTTTATAAGATTCAGTTTGGTTTTATTTTTCTATTTTTAATCATGTACATATGAAAAGCAACAGAATAAATATTAAAATAAGTTGTATTATATCCTTGGCTTTCATCCAGCGTACATAGTGAAACCACTTTAAATATTGTAAAGCCTTAAGTTGTGCTTTTCTTTAATGAGACTTCTGTAATGAATTTCACAGAGGTTTTCTCTTCAGCTTCAAATTCCTAGGGGGTAGATAGTGAATAGAGCTCATTTCCAGGAATCTAGTGATTTTTATTTGTCATCCTTCTAAAACTCATGTGTCCTTTTTGCATTATTTCTTCAGTGTGTTATGTATTTCTTAAAACTTTTTTCCTTAGTGCCCTCTTTTTTCTTTTCTGTCCTCTTCTGTCACACAGCCTCATCTTCTATACCTTTCCCTCCTACTGGTACCTCCTTTTTGTCCTGTGTGGGAAGTGATTCACCTCCTTCACCCACCAATACCATGCCTGATGTTTGGGCTAGCACAGAGCTTGTAATGGTCATGTTGTTACCGCCTTTCCTAAGTGACCAGGCACAGCATGTTAGTGTCCAGGGGACCTTTCACCTCTTCTGTCAAGCCACTGGTAAGTAAGAAGACCCTCTGTAAACCAACACTTTCTCCATTGCATATTTTGTATCCATCCCCATGTCCTGATTAATAAATGGAATGTGGAAGTCTAAGGATCTGTCCTGAAATCAGTGGCTGCAGAGGGTGTTTACTATCTTTCAGGATTAGGCCTGAATTCTGTACTGTAAATGCTTCAGCCTTAGCTCAGCAAGATACTTAAGCATGCCCTTATCATTAAGCATGTAATAGTCCCTTGCCTCTAATTAAATTATTCATGTGCTTAAGTAGTTTGCTGAATAGTGGCTTTCCATATGTAAATTCACTCACATGAATAAACATTTTCAGTCTGATGGTTTATATGATCTTTTTTTCATTATATAATTTTACTAGCTTGCATTTATTTGAGTTGAACATTACCTAGACCTGACCAATTACTTTTCATATTTTTTTGGTCTGGTAAAATTCTTATTATTTTGCTATCTTTCATGTCACAGTATACGTCAGCTGAATGCTGTAACTCTGAGGCCAAAGCTATTATTTTTTCAGAAATTCATAGTTTGTCTTTAACAGGTATGTGGTACAGAATTTGTCCTGTTTGGAGTTAAAAGAATTTTACTTTGGGGGTTTTGGAGCGTGAAACGAAACGAAACATGTAGAAATATGTTCTTAAACGCTTTTATCTTCTGATTTGAAGAATAGACTTGAAAGTGTTTGGTAGACTGTTAGCCCTAGAAGTAAGGCATTTTTTTCATTTTGCTGTGCCTCTGCATATGTTTCATGTTTCTTAATGGACAACTTTCAGATCGAACTTGATCAAAATATTTTGTTTTATAAAATAAACCTTTACAAAATTGAAGGTCATTTTTCCATAAGTTAAAAAAAAATGTTAGTGGAAACTGTTTAACAAACATTTCTTTCAGTGTTTGCGATACAAATGTTGTAGCAAGTTTAAGATTATTATAAACTAAAGTGAAAATAATTATGTTATTGTCCAAGATGAGGAAATGCAAAGAGCAAACAGCATAAATAGTAAAAAGAAAATGTGTAAATATTCTTTGTTTCAGTAATCTAAGTTGATGTTAGTAATGTAGGTAGGAAACTTGTTTATTTTTAAAAATTGTTTTTTAACCAATGTAGTGTCTCTTCAATTGGTATTTGGAAATGTCTGTTCTAACTTGTTTTCATGTGCTCTCTCTCTCTCAAATATAAATTATAATTAAAAAAAAAATTGGCAGTAAATTTAAAACAAAAGGAATTGTTTCTTAAAGCCAGTCTCTGGAATTCACAGAAGGTAGAGACAAATAGTTGAAAAGAACTGGATAATGTCATAAATTTTTACTTTTGAAATTCTGCAGGCTAGAACAATGATACGGGAAAACGAAATGTGTTTTTATTCAGGGTGTCAACTTAGCCACCTGTGGGGTTCAAAAGAGAGCATTGAACTATTGGGCCTTTTGCAGAGGCTGGAGCTGTTTGCTTTCCTCTGAAACATTAGGAATCTTCAGCTGGCAGAATGGGCACATTCCACTGCTGAAAAATTACAAAATCACCAAACTGAAGCAGTGGCCACAACTTTGCAGGACCTTCTGAAAACGGTGTATGCTGCTTTTACTGCTGAGCAGCACTAGTTATCTAACAAGCTTTCTATTAAGAGCAGTTTGCATTCTTGCAGAGAATATTGGTGACATCTTACTTAGAAGTCACCATAAAGGAGTCATATTGCCTGCAGTACTACATGCAATACAAAATGTGGTGTTTTACTACACAGAGAAGAATAACATGGCCTCAGTGAACATAAGAACAGCCCTACTGGGTCGAACCAAAGGTCCATCTAGCCTAGTATCCTGTCTTCCAGGTGGAGAAATAAATGCGATCATTTCAAAGAAGCAGGAGCCCATGTATAATGCAGCCACATAAACTACCACATAACTGCACTCCAGAATCTATGCTTTATTTTTAAAAAATTAAGTTGGGAAGAAAACAGTTGAATGTGAATTTAATGTAAATGATGTCTGTCCAAGTCTGCAAACACCTTGAAGCAATAGTTCTAAAAGGTATGAACTTCTCCCACTCATCTCAAGGTCCTATTGACACTGAAGACTTATTATAATATACCTTAAATGGAAACATTGCTCACGAGGTCACGGCTGAACATTTTAGCAGCAGCATGGGTACAGGGGCGAGAGCTAGTTGTCAAATTTTGCTGAGGTGAGGAAAGAATTCCTATCTTCCTACCCCAAAATTAAAGTCACCTCTGCTGTCCAAAAGGATGCAATTCTTCCCATTACCAAAAGCCTAAACTGCCTGCTGGTTACAAAAGAACAAAATCTCCTATGTTATCCAGGGTCCTAGAAGACCAAACAGTTGGTCACCCACCTGCCAAATCTCCAGCTTCCCCTGATAATCTCTATAATGCAACAACTCTCTGTGGATTTAGAAATTTGCAGCATGTTGTAAACAATCTTTGGCGCATACTAAAATAAATTGAATTTAATAACAAAAAGAATGCTATACTCCTGTTAGGGGGAATCGGCTGGAGGGGGCAGAGTGCCACATGATTCTGGGGTTTCTGGTGAAGAATTCAGGTCTAGGACACAAGGGTTTTGGCTATTACCAACAGAGAATTTTGTTTAAAAATAGTAAAGTAAGTTCATAGGTGAGACAATTATAGTTCCTTCTCCTTCACTGGTTGAGCCCCCCCTTCCCACACACACTCACTCACTCACTCTACCACAAAATGATTAACTTTTCCACAATATTCAGTGGTGTGTCATGGCAGGCTGCTCCAGGCAAACACCAGCCCCAGAGATGTGCAACCTATTGAAGGGGTTATTTGTCATTTAACTGCCACTTATGCCTGCATCAGGATCTGCCAACATGCACAGCTCCAGAGTTCTGTTGTAGTCAGTAGGACTTCATAGAGATGCTAAGATCTGCACTTGCAATTGCAAGATTATGGCCTAAGTTTGGAGAAATGATAAGTATTTATTTGTTAAAATGTAGTATGTCATCGATGGTGTAACAGTGATCTGCCAATTTTCCCCATTTTAATCCTTTATCATTAGGAACAGTCACCAAGGGAGGGTGAATATAAAGATAAATATATTACTCTATCCCATCACTCGAGCATGAGCTGACTAAAATAGATGTTTAAAAAACAAGCAGGAACACTATGGACACTGATGAAGTTTGTTGTTTGTTAATGGGAGTTTTCTGGTTATAGTTTGTCTACCCGCTCGAGGTAGTTATAATTTACCTTAATGGAATTTAATCTTTACTTCACAGCTTCATTGAACATTTCTGGAGAAAGTCCAGAGAGCAATGGAGTGATGTGTTCCACATTTAACATTATTTGTAATGGCAGGAAGAATCAGCTAATGTTCTCTCTGAACAGACTCATATAATCATGCCGTAAGAGAGTTCTCTCTTGATTTTGGACATCATATCTGGGAAGCCAACATTTATCAGGAGCCTCCCAGAGCTTGGTGGCTAGCATTAGTGGAAGTTTTAATGAGGTTAAGAAATGGGATTGGAAGGACACTCTTTTGTAAGTTTTCCTTCTGTAATACTTGGTTGTTTGTGAGGACTGACCCAGGACACTGCTGAATGTAAAATCATGAGGCTGTATTTCTTGAGCTAAGGGATCAGGCTCATTAGCTCACAGGCAGTAGCAGACTCATTAATCTCTGTATGGGGTTGAGCTACTAGAGGGTACAGATAGCTAGCTATACAGCTCCTTTTGTTAATGGTGATTACAGTTATATATTATGTTTGTTCTCATTTTACTAAAAGAATAAAAACAGGTCAGAGTCAATGAAGGTTTAAGTGGTCTAGCGGTAATGGGGAGAAACCTTGTGGTGTTGGCTTTCAGGTTCAGATAGTATTGCTTTTCATTGTTTTGGGGACTCTAACTGCCTTCCCTAGATGTTTTTCTCTGAAGTTGAAGGTTTTCCATTACTATTTTTTCCCAACTCTCCAGCCTGAGTGACAACCCCATGTGAATGACAATAAATGCTCCCTAAGTTCAGAAGCAGATTTTAAAGGAGCTATTTATACCTTAATAGGTAAAAAGCCCTTTAATTACTTTGCCCTGATTGGGCACATCACCATGTGAGTGTCACTTTATCAAAATATGGCGCAAACAAATAGTCCCCCGTCCTCCCTTAAACCTCAACTGTAATATTACTGGGAAAAAAGACCCATAATTCTTTAAAATCACAAATGACTTCTGAAGGCTATTCTTTCTCACTTCTCAGGACAAATATTGCTTCCACTGAATTACCATTGCAAACATTTCTACGCTTCTTGTTTTAAACTTCTGCATTAGGGTACGTGTCCACAGGCCGCGGCAGTGAGTCTCCCAGCCAAGGTCGACAGTTGCGTAGACAGCACTTTGAAGTTGTGGCTCAGGCTGGAGTTCGGGTTCTGAAGCCCACCCCTATCCCTGGGCTGCAAAGGCTCAGCTCCAGCCCCGCCTGCAACTTCAGAGAGCTGTCTAGGCAGCTATTTTTAGAGCACTAGTATGAGTCCCACTAGCCCAAGTCCATTGCTCTGGGCCAGGAGGCTCGTTGCCTCAGTCTGTGTAGACGTTACCCTACAAGCCTCACAGTTATTTTGAGAATACTTCAGATTGTGTTACCCATAACTCTAGAGAGAATGCATGTCTATCATGTCCTCAACAGGCCACGTCCGAGCTAGTGTTCAGACAAATGCCTGAGGTTTGGCTTTATGGATAATCCAAAAGAATAAAACAATATACACCTCCGCACAAGCTTTCTCCTTCTCTGAGAGTGGCTATTCCTGGAGTTTACCTCCCATCAGTACATGGTTTTTAATTATTACTTCTGTGGACCAGTTGAAAGGTCAATAGTAGTGGTTCATAGATCAGAGTTTGAGAATACTGACCAGCCGTCAGATGGCTCATAAACAAGCTGTTCCTAAATCAAATTTATAACTTAGAGGTGAAAAGCCTCATGTCTTCTAGAGTCATCCAATCCCTTAGAAAAAAAGTATTTGAATACTTCCTAAAATGTTTTATCTGTACAGTAGAACCTCAGTGTCACAAACACCAGAGTTACAAACTGACTGGTCAACCACACAGCTCATTTGGAACTGGAAGTACGCAATCAAGCAGCAGCAGAGACAAATAAAAAAGGCTCATACAGTACAGCACAGTGTTTAAATGTAAACTATTAAATATAAAGGGAAAGTTTAAAAAACAGATTTGATAAGGTAAGGAAATTGTTTCTGTGCTTGTTTCATTTAAATTAAGAAGGTTAAAAGCAGAATTTTGCTTCTGCATAGTAAAGTTTCAAAGCTGTATTGTCAATGTTCAGTTGTAAATGTTTAAAAGAACAACTATAACATTTTGTTCAGAGTTATGAATATTTCAGAGTTACGAACAACCTCCATTCCAGAGCAGTTCATAACGCTGAGGTTTTACTGTAACATTTTTATGGACAGTAAATTAATTTTGAGTATAAAATAATGTAGTGCTTTTTCTTTGCTACAGCCCATACCCTTGACTTAAATCTGCACAGTCATTATTAATCCATGCTTGGTTTATCTTTATCTTCATGCGGGGATGCTAAATTTGAACTTGCTAACCAGTTTTATATCCTCTCTCTTGTATTAGGTTGTCCCTAAACCTTTTGTTTCTAATCTGAAGCTGACTGCCCAGGACTATTTAATATCAGCCTCTGTGGATATAGTAATCTGATGGAGCTTGATCTTTACTGAGATATCTTTATGTCTTACATATACATCTGTGTCCCCTTATTTCTTTTTTGTTTTTAGTATCAAAGGTAACCTGCAAGGCTGAAAAATACTGTCCCTATTACATATTAACAGACAAGGCCTGAAAGCTGGTCACTCAAGCTTACACAACCAACTAAATTCATACTGAAGACAGACTTGCATCAAAAGCATGTAGTCCTGTTAAACTAGACTAAGAATGTCTTTGCTTTTGTTGGTTTATGTCTCAAATTCATTGAGAGCCTACAGTTGTTATTGACTCATTATAATGTTAACTGAGCACTTCCTGTTTCAGAGACCAGTGACCCTGCTTTGACCGATCACACCTATCTTGTATGCAAAACAATTCTAAGTGCCAATATTATTCCACACCTCTTTTTCCCTCCCCCTTTCTGGAAAAAAATCAGTTAACAGCATCTTCACAGAAACCTTTGAAAGTAATGTAATGTTTTTAAATTCTTGGTGATAATGGTAGATCGGAACAAACTGAAAACAGCTCCCTTGTTAGACTGACAGTTGCTAATACATTGACACATTTGAAGACAAAACTGAATGCAGTATAACCTGGAACCCTAAAAGAAAAAACTGCAATGGGGACAATTATCATTGTTGGTTCATTTTAAGTGAATGTTTTCCTTAAAAGTCTGTACCATCCTCCAGCCCCTAGACGGTTGTTTACAAATTTAGCCTGGAGCATGTTAGGCCTAAATTGTATAAACTCTGAATCAACAGGGTAAGAATTACAAGGGTTATATCATCCCCCTTTGGGACATAAATAGGGCCCTACCAAATTCATGGTCCATTTCGGTCAATTTCACAGTCACAGAATTTTAAAAATTGTAAATTTCATGATTTCAGCTATTTAAATGTGAAATTTCACGGTGTTATAACTGTAGGGGCCCTGACCCAAAAAGGAGTTGTGGGGGAGGGGGTTGCGGTACTGCTACCCTTACTTCTGCGCTGCTGCTGGCAGCTGGGCGGCTGGAGAGTGGCGGCTGCTGGCCGGGAGCCCAGCTCTGAAGGTAGAGCAGCTGCCAGCAGCAGCGCAGAAGTAGGGATGGCTGGGTATGGTATTGTCACCCTTACTTCTGCGCTGCCGCCTGCTGTGCTGAGCCCTCAGTCAACAGCTGCCGCTCTCTGGCTGCCCAGCTCTGAAAGCAGCAGCGCAGAAGTAAGGGAGGCAGGGTGTGGTATTCCCACCCTTACTTGTGCACTGCTGCTGGCGGGGCGCTGCCTTCAAAGCTGGGCACCTGGCCAACAGCCGCCGCTCCCCGGCCACCCAGCTCTGAAGGCAGCACAGAAGTAAGGTGGCAATACCGCGACCCCCTAAAATAACCTTTCAACCCCCCTGCAACTCCCTTTTGGGTCAGGAGCCCCAATTTAAGAAACACGTGTCTCTCCCATGAAATCTGTATAGTATAGGGTAAAAGCACACAAAAGACCAGATTTCACGGGTGGGGGACGAGGTTTCATGGTCAGTGACGCATTTTTCATGGCTGTGAATTTGGTAGGGCCCTAATTATAAATCAGCAGCTGAGATCAGAGAGAAATGAATTCCCCCATAGTATAATATTGTGCAATTGACTAGGATCAATGAGATTTTCCCCTTCTACTGAATCATTAGGTACAGCAGTAGATTACATTGTTCTAGTATACCATTCATATGTTCCAAACTACTACCTTAACCAGCATAGTGAAAATGGCAATGCTATAAAAAACATCTTCCCCTTAAAAATTCAAGAGAGGTTTTTTTCTCAAGCTAGAACTGGTGTTGTAGTTATAATAGTTATTCTTAGCATGTATGTAATGTTTTCAAATGCACCTTACAAACAGTAGTGGTATTTTTTATTTTAGTTTTCGACAAAGTATCAGTGAATTTTGTTTATAAATTTTATGCACCTTCATTGTTAAGAAATTGGATGATTTAAGTTGGTACATCAGTCTGGTGGGTTTTTGTAACTAATAATAACAAGGAAGTTAAGATCAAGACAATGTGAAATCTGATTCTTTGCAGTGGGATTTTATCACTGCATTATTGATCACACTTCAAAGATCTGAAGTACATTTTTAAAATTAATTTTAGAGTGGTATCTATGTGTTACATTAATAAGGAGATCTCTACTGTCTTTTGGCAATGTACCCTGTTGAGTTCCTATTATAGAAAGTGAATAATCTCCTGAGACTCAAATATACAGCCGATGATGTGTACCTTCTAACTTGGGTAGAAAACTTACCATTGGATACCTGTATGAACCTACCACTTTGCTGCTTAGTGCATTACATAATGATTAGTGAAGTACTTAGGATCGGTAAGATGTAAGGTCTCTAGTGTAGCCGCTCTAAGCTGACAGGAGAGAGCTCTCCCGTTGGCTTAATTACTCCAGCCCCCGTGAGAGACGGTAGCTATGTTGGCGGGAGAAGCTCTCTTGCCAACTTAACACTGTCCGCACCGGTGCTTCAGTTGGCATGCTGTGTTGCTCAGGAGGGTGGCTAATTCACACCCATGAGTGACACAATTTATGTCGACTTAAACTGTAGTGTAGCCATAGCCTTTGTCTCAGTTACACAAGTTGATCTGGTTATTAAAATACCAGTGTTCCCACTGCCAACCTAGTGCACTCACACATGTTATTTAAAATCAGTGATTCAGTCTCTCTCATAAGGGATTCCAAGTGGGGGAGGAAGTGATATTTTGAGCTGGCATACTATGCAAGACACAAGAACAAATTGTTTACAAAATCAGCTGTGGTAAACTTACACTGTGACAAAGGATAAGACATAAGCATCCAGATATACTGAATTTAGCTTGTAAAGTTTGCACTCTGAGTTACCTTGTGGTATGTTTTTGACCCAGATATGGTGTGTAGATTCTTGCAGTGGACTCCAAGACTCTCAGAAGAGAGAGGGGTTCTTTGTAGATAGCTTTTTCTGAATATTGGGAGATTGGTTTTACTAGACTTCATATCTTAGCCTCTCTCTTCTTTTGTAATACAGATAAAGTTCTTAAACCATTCTTTGATCTCCTCCCCCATGCCTAACATGTATCTCATAGGTTCTGTAGTGCCTTAGACCAGACTAGCAAGCCAAGATTTACTGCTAAGCCCTTGGCACCAGTAAGAATTTGGATTTCACAGTCCTAGATTGTAAAATGCATTACTGATCAGTGATATGCGTGGACCCATGTTGCAGCAATGAGGCATTATATTAAGAACATTTGAGGACTATAAACAGAATATGTTTTGCCAGCTTCCATGTTCTCTCTCTTAGAAGGGGTGATTAGGTGTCCTTGCTTAGTGTTGGGTCATGAACACGAATGAGGACCTAATTTTCTGCCTCCAGCTAGGATCAGCTCTTTTAATGAAAAATCCTTACCTTTCAGACTGCTGATATTTCCATTATCTGGAGCCTGAGTAAATCCCATTAACTTTTACTGTTCCTGCTGAAATCACTCACCTGCTGTATATAGGTTTTATGTACCTCTCCCCCCCCCCCCCCAAGGATCAAACTTAATTTCTGCCCTTCTCTAGCCTTCTTCACACCATATCCCCTCTCCTCCAAAAGATGAAGGTAAAATGATGGGACGTATTCCCTTGTTCACTTTAGAGCACCGCAGTTAGGGTTTTTTGGTACATGCTTTTCTTCCCCAGTGCCCCCAGAGAGTGGCTATGTAGATGCCCTCCGTAAACAGTCTGGGAAGCTGAACTTTATTTTGCCTTACCTCTAAACTAAGAAATGAACATCTTATCCCTGCTACTAGATGCAAGAGGCTACCAACCTGTTAGAATACTTTAAATTAGAAAACCCATAATCTGGAAACTAAGTAATCCCACTAATCCCTAGTGTTCAGCTTTCTAACATGTATTATCTTTTACAGGCAACTATGTAGAGTTCCTTTTGTGAGACCCTTCTTGGACCCACCTAGCTGATACCTAAACTCATACTATTGACACACTGGAAGCAATAGGTTGTAAGTGGACTGACTTTTCCAGCCTTGTAGACAGGTCAGCGGTCCTCTGGTTTGTTCTCTTTGCATTTTTTACCGTCTTCAGGGTAGATGCTTGGTCTTACATTCATACATGTGTATTGTGCAGTGGTGACTGGATATTTTTCCCCACAAGAGACATTCTATTGTTTTAGTTTGTACGTGCAGCATCTCATGTGCAATCTATTTAATCTTTTCCATAAGGCTGACATCAACACATTTTCAGTGTAGCTATTCTGTAAATTTAGCAGTAATTTAACAAACAATCCAGTTTTGTGCAAGCAGCAGGTTGTGTTCTTTAGATATGAATTGGCTGCTAATTGAAACAAACAGTATTTTATGATACATAATGAACCCTCTGTCCAGGAGTTGGAGAGATCTGTTTTCCCATGTTTCTCTTTGTGACTTTAGCTTCTATTGAAGCTAATCCACTTTCTCTTCTACAAGGGTAAGGAGCTGGTACCTCCATACAAACATCTTCCTTGTCATTATCTGGAAAGCGCAACAGCAGACCACACTTTAGGTCATATCTCTGGACTTGTTGCAATCTGTTCATGTCAAGAAACTTCCTTTCCCTCTGCAAGTGCCCTGTTTTCTTACTTCTTGTTCACAGGGGTTTGCTGAGTCACAGCTCTTATGTCTGCTTCAGTTGTGTCAGTTCATTATCAGCTAGCCTGTGACTCACTCAGGCCTGGTCTACGCTAGGGGGGGAATTGATCTAAGTTATGCAACTTCAGCTACGTGAATAACGTAGCTGAAGTCAGTGTACTTAGATCTACTCACTGCGGTGTCTTCATTGTGGTAAGTCGACGGCTAACGTTCTCCCGTCGACTCCACCCGCGCCTCTCGCCCTGGTGGAGTACTGGAGTCGATGGGAGAGCGCTCAGCAGTTGATTTCTCACATCTAGACTAGGCGTGATAAATTGACCCCTGCTAGATTGATCGCTGCCTATCGATCCAGTGGGTAATTTAGTCAAGCCCTCAAGAGTTCTGCTTCTCATCTAGCCCTTACAGTTTCCAAATAGAGAATCACTCAGCCTAACACCCAGTTTTCATTCGCCCGCTGTTCAAAGTATAGTATTGGTAGTTGCCTTTCTAATGTAACAGGAATTGCTCCACCTGAGGCATGCTCTCTCTTTTTCTGTTCACTGCTTTGAAAAGACTAATCTTGCCTTTCACTTTTCTGTCCTGTGGCTCCTGATCATTTTTTCTGCAACCAGATTATACAGTTTGTTAAAACCTAATCCTAGTTTTGGCTGAGGGATTCCTAAATGGTTCTGATGTTTTAATTTTTTTTATTGCAGTACAGTATGTTCAGTTCAAACCAAACCTGTAGACCAGCTGTTACTCCAGATGTCTCTCATTTTTGAGATTAAGAAATGTCACTGTTCCTGTATGGCTTTTCTGAACCAGCTCCATGGCTGCCAGCCACATCTTCTATCTCTATATATTTTCTGTTCTTCCATACCTGTACACCATTCATTAATGACACCCTTTTCTATTGGCTCTCTTTATAGTGCCTTTCTCTCATCATTCCAACCATCACTACAAAGAGTCCTTCTTGTTATCCTGCTTTAGCACACACCTGAAATGCCAGAGTAAATTTTCATTAGGCTAGTACAAAAGCCCTTCTATTCTGAGATGAAGGTTCTCTGATTCCCTTGCAGCCATTGCTGATTAATCACTAAAGTTCATTGGATATCAATTCACTGGTGACTTTTAGAGATTAGCTAAGTACAACTCTAAGCTGTTTATTCTTGCTAGCAGCTCACTCTTTGCTTTTACCTGATTACTAGTCACATTCCTTTACTATTTAATTTCCATCCTTGATAATCTTAGAGTGACCTTCAGGGAGACCTGATCTAAGCTTCTTCATTTTAGCTCCAGGAATAGCATGATTCTGGAAAAATACTACATTAAATTGTGTAGTGGCAGTGTGACAGCATTTCTTGTGTTCTGCATAATGCATCTTTAAGTGGCTCATTAAGTGGTGGACGCTCACTTTCTTCCCCTCTTTTGCAAGGCGTGGAAGCCTTTTGGCCACAGGACCCAGGATTTTCCAATATTCTCCTTGAGGCAATCTTTCTTTCTCGTACTACTGCTTCTCGTGTCAAGGAAACAGCTCACTCCAATGAGCTGTTTAAATTAGTATCTCAGAGGTTTTTTGGAAGCAGTCTGCACTCTGTTTCAGGATTAGGTTTGTATACAGTGAACCCTTTAATAATCAGTAAATTGGTAGTAGAATTTTAGTATTCTAAGTGTTCTTGCATGTTGCCAGTAGAACATCTGCAGCTGTATTCTTCATACATTGGAGAGTTTTTTACTTTGCTTTTTAAAATTGTAATTTTTAAGGGAATTCAGAACATTTCAAATTTCAGTGACTAAAGTTAGGCACCTAAATCCCTAATTAGGCACCTAAAAAGTGACCCAAATTGGAGGTGATGAGGTTCTGCAGCTCCCATTGATGTGAACTGGAGCTGGGGGAACTTTAAGTTTCTGATTTTCAAAGGTGTTAAGTCTAAAAATGTTGGCTTTGTGTGAAATGTACTAGGGTGGCAGCTCTGGAAAATGAAGCCTTGTATATATGCACACAAGCATAACACAGGTAATGCAAGCTTCTTTTCACTACCCAGACAATCACTCCATACTGACCGGGAGGAGCTTTCCAGAGGAAAAGAATAGTTCAGTCTCAAGATCAGTGCTTGTTGGGAGAGTGGTGCGTGGGGCTTTTTTATGTGAATATATGACAGACCATTAATTTTACTCCTTTCAAGTAAATCTCCAAATAGTTGTCCAAGTGTTGATTGCTTTCTGTAACTAGTGACTTTGCTTGAAACAGTGGCTTTGAGATGACACCCCTGAAAAGTCCATTTCCTAAGGTTGGTTTTACTATATTGATGGTTACATGTGCAGAATGGCTTCTGATGTATATTGCACTCCTATTATTATGCATTAATTTGATCCTTTTCTTTCATTTTATAATCCTTTTTTTAAATCTCTCAAGCACTCACAAAGAGAGGATAACAACTGAATGTAAGTATTTAAATATGTTTGAAGACCCCAAGATATGAAATTCTATGGTCACTCAGTGAGCAATTCTCTTGTATTCAATCTGTGTTCTACCCACTTCATAAATACAAAGGAAACTATAAATTTTCTAGTTATGACACCTGATTGCCAACTATTTCTCAGCAGTATCAATACTTCTATCGTCTGGTATCATCACCTAATTTAAAAAGAAGCACAGTCCTTTGTATTGGATTCACCAGCACATCTCTGCAAGAAACTTTAGCAGACATTCTTTCATTGAATCTATTAAATATCACTTACAGAAACAACGTATCTCAGAGGATTCTGGAGAGTTAAAGCTGAGTTACACATAATAGGTGTTTGAATCAAGATTTATGCAAATCATAATATAGTACTTAATGTAACCCAGAAGATTGGGGAGATCAAGGTGTTTCCTAGCAATTGTTTTTTTTTTTTTTTTTTTAACCTGTTGCATGCTTCTGGGAAGCTGAGCAAATGAAACTAAGTACCACAGTGGAAGATGTGATTAGATTAGAGAATCAGGACTGAACTACCGTGAAATGTGCAGAAAGGCCAGTAAAGCTTTCTTTCCCAAGCAGACCAAAAAGGGCACAAACATGTTGTTTGCATCCTGGTTGGTTGTTGTAAAAGTCTGATGTGCAAAAATCTTGCAGTGTGTGTGGGAAATCCCAGTACTGTTGACTATGCATATGTTTGTGGGAAGACAGCAAAGTAGTCACTTGTTCAGTGACTCCCCAGAGTGATGACCCAGGATCACACTCCTTGTGAGATAACCAGAACAAGGAAGTTTCTAAAGGGATTGCCAAACCCAAGTTTGTTTGTTTTTGGAAACTACAGCTTTTTTAAAGCGTCTGAAGCCTTTCCAAGACCATTATGATTTTTAAGAACCGAGATTGTTTTGGTAATGAAAACAGATCAGGCGCTTGGCAACTCTTTTGGCACTTCAGTATAAATGGGAAATAGCATGAAATCACACTGACTTGCATTTCTAATTAATTGAAAATAAGCTTGCAGGAAATGGTCTTCTGCATTAACCATGCTGTTTCATGATATGGCCCGCCCACTACTGTAGGAAAGGGGACATTCTAGAAGGTCAAGATAGTAAGTAGCTCAAATCAAACTTGGTAAAGTTAGTAGCTGAGCTACTATGAATCCATTTGTTTGAAAATGACACTCTTAAATGCTTATGTGGTGTCTGGGCACCTGCCAATCTTTAACGTATTTATGCTCACAAAAACCTTGTGAGATAGTGAAGTATCTTAGCCATTTTACAGATCAGGAACAGAGACACAGAGAGAGGGGACTTGTCCAGAGTCACACAGGAAGTCTGATAAAGCAGGGAACTGAACCTCGATAGCCCAAGTCCCAAGCAAGGGCCTAATCACGGGACCCTCTCTTCCAAACAGCAGGAGGATGAGTGAAAGATCTGTATTTTGAATAGAATTAGGATTTTGAGGGAAAGGGAATAAGTTGCTTCATCTTTATGTTGTTTCTAGTGCCAGTCATCTTGATATTCTGCTGTACAATTACCTTTGCATGGAAATATATATACTTATCCAGACACTGGTATATTTGCAAGGTCTTGAGAAGAGTTAGTATTATCTAGGATGGCTTGTCATACACTGCATTCTTACTCTTTGTGGTACTTGAGTACACGGAATAGTTTTACACTAGCTCCTTTAAAAGAAAATGCATATTGCAACTGTTGAAAAGCTTGAATAGTGAACCAGGCAAATTACTAGCTTAGTATAGCTTAGTATCTCTTTTCCCCCTTCTGGGTTAGGTCACTGCTAAAAGCAACAAATAGTTAAATTTAGTTGATCAGTAATATATATGATACGATGCCAACTGAGTGGGAAGATAAGATTAGATAAGGTCACATGAATTCTTATGGGACATGTCATAAAATGAAGTGTGTTATACTAGTAAACCAATTACCTAGTAGCTGTTCTCTGTTCAAACTTCCACAGTATTCTCTAGCTTGCTCTTTTTAACAAGTATTTCTAGACTTTCAATTGGTCAAATTTCAATTTCTCTAAGAAATTTTGGAAAAGCAACTAATTTCCTCAGCTGTTGAAGTCATTACTAAATTTATCCCTTCCACTGTATCAATGAACTTTCTCTCTCCAAGCGTTTTTTATCTTGACATTTGCAAAAGTCCATTTTATGTCTTCTAACCTTTTAGTTCGAATCAACTTTTTCTTTTTAAACTGATCTTCCATATTTGTGGTGGATCATTTCTCACTTCTCCATTTCCAGGGATAGTAAAAGCTACATTAACTTGTTACTCTTTATTTGCAAGAAGAATGCAGTCCCTTGCAACATTACTATCAATACAATGCCAGAGGTATGCATGGCACCTAAGCCAATAAAACACTCTGCTCGCCTAGAAAAGTCAGTAGGAAACTACGTAAGGCATTGAAGAATCAGGATCTAAATTTTTAATTCCAAGATTTGATTTCCTGAAATTAAAATATCCTTGGACTTTGATGACACATTTGGGAGCAGTAGAAAGAATAGCAAGAAAATCTCTATCCTTGCCCGATTCACTACTATACTGAATTCAAGTTTCTTCTGGGCATTAGTCCCACAAGAGTCCTTTTAATTATCAGTCTAAATCGCAGAATTGGTGTGGCCTTTGTTTTTTTTAATCCTGACCTTGTCGTTTTTTGAGTATAGTTTACTGTACAGATACTGGGGAAGCTAAAATACCAGTATCCTGCAAATAGTCCAGCAAACTTTCATTTCCCTTGTCTTCTTGCACACCTGGGCTGTTGCAGATGTTGAGGGTTAGGTATTTTCAGTTCATTATATATTTTTCCCAAATAATTTAATCTCTCCCATCTTGATTGTCAGCTGGTATCTAAGTACTATTAAGTATATTGTGCCAATCTCCTATCTCTTCCCTTTTATCTTGCTCTTACAGAATGGTCCTATCAAGGTTTAATTAGATCATAATCTCCATCATTCACTACCACTTTGTTGTTTCTTTGCATTTGTGTAAGGTATTTTAACAAACAGGAAGCTTTTCTTATTCCTTTAACTTCCAAACCACTCCACTTTGTCTGCTGAAACCCGAGCTAAGGACGAAGGTTTTTTGATATGTGTACAATGCCTACTGCATTGGGTGTGGTGGTAGAACACTAATGTGAAAGTTCCCCATTTTCCATGCAAAGCCTACCTAATAAGGTCTGCCTGTTTGAACCTAGGTCAGTGTCCCTCTTATGTGAGAATCACTAATCCAAATCAACTCATTATACAGTTCATAGTAATGGTTAGTGAATCCACCCCTTGCAATGTAGGTAAGTCTCTCTAATATGGTGTCTCCTCCCTTCGTTGTCAACAAAAAGAAGCCTAAGACCACCTGCCTCACTGCTATCTTCCCTCCTCTATTCTTCAATAAGGGTGTTTGATTATAGGTCACATGGGCACATCAGGACTTGCCTTCAGAATGGTAATGGATTTTTTTTTTTTTTAAAGTTGTTAGATATGGAAAGCCGAAGACAGCATACATCCCTGTTTTCTTTATCTGGGCAATATCTGCCTCAGCTAAATTCCTAACTGTACACACCAAGCAGAATTGCATTTGTTTGTCTTTGATAGCCCCCATTTTACTTTATCCCAAGAAAACAATGTCAATCTTTGGCTTGGTTGCATTCTGTTCCTCACGGATTAGGCAAAAAGGCTAGATAGCTATTTGCCCTCTGCTCCTCTTACCCTAAGATGCCAAGTTCTTTCACCTCCTTTATCTGACTACCCTGCTGACACTTGTGATGTCTCTTCTGTTTCATCTGATTTTGCTTCCATTACACCTAATATCTTCAACTGCTCTGAGTTTCTGGCCTTTTTTCTGCTACTGGCTTGTACTTGGTATTGGTCTTCTTTTCAAGAAAACGAATGCTGCACCTCTTGCACATGGGATTACCTAGGTTCCCTCACTGTCCAGTCTATAATCATGTTACTACTTCCAGGGGTGGCTTCTACTTTTGAGAATGTCAGAATCCCGGCATTTCTTTCCCACTTAACAATTCCCTGAGAATCTCTTCTGTTGGAGTGCTAAGCTTTTATTCTTACCTGATCATCAACACTGGCTCTTTGTCCCCAGTCTTCTGACCACACTGCACTCAAGAACCATAGGAACAAACAGAGCCCTCAGAACAGTTCTTATCTTCAGCTATTTATATTCTAAAATCCAGAATCTGGTGCTGTCTAATCACCACAATTTCAGGGTTTCATGTTAATGTTTCATCACACTTTAATCTACATTTGACACTCTCTTCATTTTTAATTTCTTACAAGTGGTTTCTTCAGTAATTAAACTAACATTTTCACAGGTCCCAGTGATGCACGTTTTGTCTGGAAGAAGAATGGACAGAAAGTGGAAGTGTGTGTCAGTGAGCAATCTCATGCGTTGGCTGATGGCAGAGTGCATATTCTAAGCTGGGTGAAAGATGCTGTAGCAGAAAACTCAGAATACCATTGTTCAGTCCTCTCAAAAGCTGGAAATAAAACATCAAAAGTGCTCATCACAGTGGAAGGAAAAGGTAGGCTCTTGCAGTGGGTATGCACTGCTCATCCTGGCCCTGATGCAGGGAGGACAGCTTTAAAATTAGCTCACCTATAAAGACCATATACATGCTTGAAGACTGTCACTATTAAAAAAACACTCTAATTTCTAAGTAAATTTAGTGTCCACTTCATATGTTATTGTAGAAGGGATTCCTAGTGCACAATATTTAAAAGGCTGGCTTATTCCCATGAGGGCTGCATTTGTTTCTGGAAGGAATAAATAGCATATCCATATTGACTAATGTGATAGCTGGTGAGTTATGAAAACAGGCAGTCTGCTGACAGGTAATTTCGAAACAACAATAAAACATGTTCATTTAGACAAGCTTGGATTTTTAGTTTCCTGATTGAATACAGCTGTCAGCTTTCTATATTTCCAGTACTGATTTACTGTGTTTGGTAGCTACTTCAACCCCCTGCCATTTATATTACTGAAGTCACTTAAAATTTCCAGAATAAGCACTTGCTGAAGGGTTTCAAAAGTAGGTGCTTAACATTAGGCTCCTAAATCCATCTGTAGGTACCTAAATAAGGAGCTTGATTTTCAAAGGGGCGGAGTGTACCCATCAGCTCTCCCTGAAGGCAATAGGAGCTGTTGTATTCTCAGCACTTTTGAAAATCTAGCCAAGTGCTCTGGTGCCTATTGATTCTGGGGATCAAGAGAGCACCAGCATTCTCTCCAAACTCCACTGATAACTCAGATGTTTTTCAAAGCTTCCCCTGAAGTCAATGGCAGATACTCATCTATTTAATCACAGCCTATTCATATAGCTTGTTTCATTACTTACAATTTTCAGATAGTGCTGGTCAGGCTGGATGGGTAAAGGAGTATGACAGCTGGAAAAGTGCAGTCAGTGAACATCATGCAATGATGCAAAGCTGGAAGACGACCTGGGTAAGCTTCATGACATGCATGTTGTCTTATGCTATGCTGTTTAAGTGAGTGAGTGGGAGGAGTCTGAAAATCCTTATTTTTGACTTACCACTATATTGGACCGAGAGAACAGGATGGGATTCCATTTGTAGTCCATATATAGTACTGCCTGCTTGTCATTCAGTTACTTCTAGATAAAAATTGCCTTCCTCTGGTGTTTTAAGATCTAGTACCTTGGGGGTTGATGCTAGGAATGAAATCCAGGTTCCTATAGATAACACCAAACTGTCTCCAGCCAGTTGAATCATACCTGGATATGTTGTCATCAACTCAAAGTCCACCTTAGGACCAAGACAAATCAGTGAAGTGTGAGCGCATTTTCTCTCCTTCCTCCTCCCCTTTGATTCTATGAAATGGATGGTACTATCAGTAGGCCCAACTTTCCTTGATAAAGGACCAATGTGGGGTGGGGATTTGAAGTGGCTTTCCACTACCGCTACATCTATTCCTTTCTCTAAGAAGTGTACAGACCAGGGGCTTATTTGGCTATTGTAAATAATGCCCACCTGCTCCTGCCTCCAAGGGACTGTTACAGCTGCTAAGGAAAGCTGGAGCCACAGGGCTGCTTCCTGGCTGATCCCTTTTACCCCAACACCAAAGACTGTGGGTATGTCCCTTAAGCTGCCATTATTGCCCCTCTGCACCACCAGTCTGATGACCAGATTCTTGGTTCCATGTAGCCACTTCCAGTGCTTCTGGTCTTGAGGAAAAAGCAGATTCAAGAGATAACATACCCTTATGGGCATGACAATTCAGCTTGATAGATCTACTGCTAGCTCATAGGGTTGGCTTTAATATTTTCATATTAAACAAGCTGATTTTATTTAATCTAGTTTTCTAAAGTAAAATGAAACGGTCTTGTTCATTCAGGAGAGTTGCAAGAAGAAAGACACCCCCTAATGGACAGAGACAGGAGTAAGAGTTGGCTGACAAGGAAATGTCTGTAAAACGAGGCTTCCAGTACTCTAACCAGCATCTCTGAAAAAGGATTCAGCAGATACAGTAGCTGGCAGGGGAGCTTGCTGTTCAGGAGAATCTGCTGAAAATTTAGGCAAAACAGGATTTCCTCATTGCACTGAAGAATGATTTATCTACTGCCAAGACAACTCCCCTACCCCTTTTGAACAACCTGATATCAGTTCTTTTTCTGCTAGTTATTGAGGAACAAAGTGTTCCTACTGAGACTTGTGGTGCTCAAACATTGTAACGCAACCCCTAAATCCTGTTTTAAGCAGACGAGGTAACTTTGGTTGTGATGCTCTAACATTATTAAAGCAGTGGAGATTTAACAAGGATTTGGATCACTTATATTTTTCAGAAAAGTAACGGGGGAGAGTAAGGTTTACCTTGAAAGTCTGTTCTGGCATTTTAAAGAACATTCCTTTTTGGTGGGGGCAAATTCACTTTCCTTGTTTGTATAAATAGGCAGTAAAGCTACAATAGTATTTCAAAAAGAAACTACTGTGTGATTCATCATGGACATAGTTTTCAATTTAAAGTCTCTCTAATTCATGAAAAGTATTAATGTACAAAGGTTGTTTTGAAAAGTTAAATTTCTGTTGATTATACAAGTTTTCCTGTACCAAACAAAATTTGACAACTTAAGGTACAGTAAATATTTATTTACAGGACTTGAAAATAGTTGGCATACTGTAAATCACAGCACACACTGAGCTACAAAATATGCATAATATTTGGTACTGTGGAAGATCAAGTCTGATTTATGCTAAACATCTCTAAACAAATATTCAGCAATTGATAAAGGGCTAATGTGATACCAGGATTGTTTTTATTATTCCTAGTAAACATTTGCAGACTTAACAGTGAGGTAGCCAATCAAATTTTGGGGACCTACTTGTTCCACAGTGCTGTTTTAAAATAAGTTTTATCTTTCTGCAAAGGATCAATAAAAAGTTGAGACATTTAATTGTTCTTCTCTTGTCCTCAACATTTCCACTGTTAGCATTGCACATAAATCCCTCACTTTTTATATAGATTGTGCTGGGAATGGTCATTCAAAAAGTATTGTATTCTCTCCATAACCCTGAATTTATATGAAATAAAACTTTTCCCCACTTACCTGAATAATTCCTTTCTTTAAGCAGCAAGCTCTACAGATCTTTTACAATGGTACTTCAGCCTGCCTGGAGCTTGGGGGACCAGATCTGGCAGCAGGGGAATACCCCATGCCTGAAGTTCCCTCTTGTTAAGCACTTCCACAGCCAGGATACTTCAAATTGTTAAATATACTTTGGAGAAATTGTTATTTTTCCTCAAGCAAAGCATGGTGGGCTTGTCCTCATTAAGTAAAATTTAAGTCCCTGAATGTTAATTTTCATCTCAGTGATCCACTTGACTCTAGGGTCCACAGATCCATTACAATGGGATTTTCGTAGCAGTTCGCCTCTAGGGTGGGAAGCAGGACATGGACATCGGCCCTTGGAGAAGACTTAGCCAGTGTCATTTACTTTTTTTTGGCAGAAGACTGGATGCGTAATATGTAGAATTTGATGAAGGCAGTCTCAGTACAGAAGACATGACTATTCTGCCCTGAGACTGTCGGTGCTCATTAGGACTGAACTTGAATGCCTAACCGAAGAACAATATTTCTAATTTACTTACAGAATTTACACCTACCTTCTGAATTAGAAGTACAATACTAGGTCTTGTTTGAGAAAGCTCCCCGTGTCCAATCTGGATTGTACAGTGAGGAGCAGAATGAGGTTCGAAGGTCATGTTCTATGACATCACGAAACTGGAATAAGTTGGTTGCCCAAAGGAAGCATTTCATGTTGGGAATCATCAAAAAAAGGAAGATTCATAACATGCTAAACACATCGCACTCCAGACACTTGGCGTTTTTGCTTGGACATTTAATATTACCTAAATAAAACCTTTCGGGGTTTTATTTAACATGGTAGTTATTCTACTGGCTGGTGCAAAGTCCATACTTTAAGTTCAGTTTCCAGCTGTCAATGCACAGATTTGTCACAGTAGCTGATCAAGAATCAAAGTCCCATATGTTTCCCTGAAACAGATTTAAATCCCCCCTTTCCCTACCTCAGGGAGAGGCCACATGATTTTTAGGTTGAGAAGAACCATATGTGAAATACTGTCCACTCATGTTAGCACTGCTTGTGAAAGCATGCAGGGGCACTTCGATAGTTCATATTTAGTTTTTTGGGCTGAGTTTTCATTGTGAGATGCCAGCCTAGGCTTGGCTGCCTGTGAAGGGCCTGTAGAGTAAGAGAGGTTAATCTTTCAGATAAAAATTTACCACCTAGAATTGCTGAGCCCCTGACTGCCTTGGGCAGAAGGGTGTTAGAGGTGGCAGCAGCAGGAGGAAGCTGGGTCTGAAGGCCCCTTACCACTTTCTGGAATTGGTAGCAGCTGTGCTGTGTCCTGTGCCCTCCATCCATGAGGTAGCTGAGCTCTACAGTCAGAGGCATGGCTGCCGGTGCAGGCTGTAGGAGCTCAAGCATGGTCTTCCAACTGCCCTTCTGGCTTCGCTCCCCTCATGGAGATGGGACTGCTTGCCCCAGAGCCTGTTCTTTTCCAATCCCCCCACCTGCCTCTTCTTCCATAGGCAAGAGATGAGCCAACTCCACCGGACCTGAGCTGTGAGGAAAAAATGCCCTCTACTCAGAGCTGGCAGAGCCCCCCACAAGACAACTGGTAAGGAGGAGGGAGGGGGCAGCTGGAGAGACAGGCCTTCTTTTGTGCCTCTGGCTTTTCTCAGTCTAGCACTCTTCTTCCTCCTCCTCCCCCCCCCGTCAAGCCTGTAGGAGAACCAGCATCTGCAAATGCATCAAAAGGGGAAGCAGAATTGAGGGGACAATCACCCCTAAAATCAGATGCTGCCCTCGGACACAGCTGGGAATGAGACACATTGCATTTCAAATGTTTAGACTTAACAGGCTGGAATTCTCAAATCAGGGGGGCCTGGTTAATGTGCCAGGAAAAACTGAAGGGAACTTCAGGGACTGGACACTCCCCTCCTGCCAGTGACTGACCAATGCTGAAGTATCATTCTAACAGAGCTGTGAATCTTAGGATGAAGAAACCAGCTGCATTTCCTCAATGACAGTTATGAAAAAGAGGACCAAAGTCCTCCCACTTCAAAAAGTTTGATACACTAAGTGACATTCCTGGAGCAAAACGTTGGGTGCACTAATAAGCAAAACAAAGGCAAAATCAGGCCCTTCCTTTTTAAGCTATTGAAGTCCTAAAGGAGCGGTGATCAGAGGCTTTGCTAAGACTACTGCTATGCTGGGGTGCAATGGCTAACGAAGAGAAACACTTGAATTACACCCGGCCTTTAGAGAAATGAAGTTACCTGCCTACTATGAAGTACTGATAGCTTCTTTGACGTACATTATTGTAAGTTGTTCTCAGAACATTACCCTCAGTTTAGGTTACTTTACACTTCACCTGCCTGTGCATAATTTGAGCAAATAGGCCAATTCCTCTTCCTACCCAAAACTACAAGAGACCTGACTTCCCTTTGCTATTAAGGTCTGTTGCGGTAGCACTGAAGATAATAAATTTTTTAAAATACTGCTGCTTTACCTGTTAAAAAAAGCGAAAAAGAGGGCGAGCGCAAAGATATGTGCTACTGCTGTGCTACCTCAGCAAGAACTGCCCCAACCAGTGACCCGAAGTATCAAGGAGAAAGGAAGCCTTTACAATGGGCTAGGCTGTGATTCAGCACACCACAGGCCTTTCTGCCCCCCTCCCAACCACACAAAAAAGTGGACGCTATGGGGAGGAAACTACTATCAGGTGATTTTATATACTGAAAAATGTGTAGAAATTATAACTGACTGTTGGCCCAGCAGAGGTGTTGGCAGCAAGGCTGGCTTTAACTTAAGCTAGATCTCAAACTGTGGGAAGCAGAGCACATTGTGGCAATGCGAAGTAAAAACACTTTGGAAACTAAGCAACAGGATTAGAAAAGGCGGGGGGGGATCCAGCAGAGATTCTCTTACAATGTTGCCCACAGAACTACTGTCTTAAAGGGGATGGTTGAGTGATAATGAGGTTGAACACTTCAACCCCTCAAAAGCTGTTTTGAAGGACAAATATCTATTCACTGCTTAATCATCTTCCACACTAATTCTGCCTTCAACAGCTCTCACCATACACACAGTGGGTTTCTTAGGGAGGACATGGGTGAGTAACTCCCTAAATTTGTTACAATGAAAACTGCTAAGGATGCTAGCATTAAGTCTTGGCTAACAGTCATGTTTATGCACTTCTATGGAGTGCAAAATGACCTGTGCAGAGTAGCAACCCTAGAGCGTACAGATTCTCTATCATCTGCACTTCTGCCTTCTGGAAGTTGTGTAAAGCAAAAACCTAGCTGCCTCTTCAGCTGCTGGAGAGTTTTCCCTGAAGCAGCGAACCTGCCCAATACCTGCTCCCCGCCATAACAAACCAAAACCAAAGCCTCTCCTGTAGTGGTATTTGCAGCAATAAACAGTCTAATAGCAGAGTGCAACCATAACTACCTTCATACACAACAGTTTGCATTGCTGTGAGTACACAGCAACCTCCTACCGGGCCAGGAATGTCTACTGCCAGCCCAAATCATCTTTCAGCGCTGGACTCTTTCCCCACTCCTAAAGTCAAGTTAAGGTCAGCTGCAATTATGGAAAAATAGAACAATCAGTTCAGTGTCAAAGCAGAGCTGCTTTGTTTCCTTTACTGACTTTACTCCCCAGAGCATAAGACTGTGGTTCACACATCAATCTCAAGCATTAGCTATGCTCTAACCACAGGATGCTATGCAAGTCAGAAAGACGACAACCCCAACCATATTTTCTGAAATCAATATAAATAATATACTGTATCTTACATACGATAAAATGACATCAGTTTTATACTTTAAAATCATTTCAAGGTTGACTCTTGATATTACCTCTGTTGCTTTTGGCTTACCTGTGATTCCCCCTGGCACTTGCTTTTCAGGAGGATTGTGCTAGAGAAGCTGAAATGAAAGTTGCTCTGAGAAGTTAGAAGCAGTGCATAGTGGACGACACAGAGGTACTAGTTGCATCTGGGATTTACACCCATTTTATTTTGCACACATTGAAATCAGAAATCCTAATTTTCGTTTTCACCCTTATACAAATCTGAATACTCTACTACACTATTTGGCCCTCTCCATTAAGTGTGCCATCTTCATTTTAAAAATATATAAGCACTGCTATTTATAAAAGAAACCTCCCACAAAAGTGCTCTACCACCACCAGGTACATGTCCAGTTTAAAAAAAGTCTCAATATCAAAAGTAAATTAAGCCTGTCTTCAGAAAACTTCTCTACATTTGATACACAATTATATACAGTCAGTCTTGGCTCTAACATATTAGTTCTTTTTCCTCAAATTAAGACTTCATTATCTGAATCAAAATACACAATTGTACATTAAAAAAACAGAGCAGCAACAAGACTGACGAATTCTTCTGAAAGGAAGGGCTAAGGGCTCACATACTGTGTTTATGCAGCCAAGCACATTGCTGTATAATTCTCCCTTATGCAACAATGCTACACAAATGGCTGCCCTTGGGGCTTGGCTGAGGCAGCCGGACAACAGCTAAAGAAAATGCAGGCAGCAGGTGCATTTTGAAGAAAGCAGTTGCCCTTCCCTGCAGAATTGAGTACTACTGCTATAGCCCTGCTTCTTCTAAGCTGTGGTACTCCTAAGGCAGAGAAGAAATTCTGTAAGAGGAGAAAGGGGGCAGGAATAGGCTGGCCCACCTCTTTCCCTGAAGCATTCCTAAGCTCTGCCAGCAGAAGGGCTCTATCTGCATCAGATCTTAAGAGCTCTTTAGGGCAGGAATCTCCTTTGTGGTCCATTTTAACTTTACCAGCTTCCCCATCTCTCAGGAATTTCTTGACTCATTACCCCTATCCCCTTCCCAGCTGCTGCATGCCCCAAGGGAAGGAAAGGAGATTTTAGTTGACTTGACGCTAGAGCTGGTTGATAATTTTGATTTTTGTTTGGCGGGGGGAAGAGAGAGGAGGCTATTTTCCCTTCAGAAAATTTCAATTTTCTATTGGGAAAACTAAAGTGACTGCTCCCACCTGGAAGGTTCTTATCAATCTCACTTTCTGCCTGCAGGGAGAAAGTGAAATTAACAAGAGCCTTCCAGGCAGACAACCAGCAACGTGAAATATTCTCCCAAAATGAAGGTTTTCAGAATTTGTGTCTCAAACAAGTGTTGAAATTTTGTTTTCTGGCTAGCCCTACTTGTGGCACCAGACACCAGCAGTAATCAGCCTTACCAACCCTTAAAAACATGGCATGTATTAAAACAAGCCCATTCTTAAGTGGTCCTGGGTTAAAACGAGTTTCCCCTCCCTTCAAATTAATTCTCTAATACAAAGAATGAAGCAGCAGCAGCTTTAGTAGCCAGTCAAGTACACAGAAACCTGTAAGAATCAGCCAATGTTTCATGCATTCCAATGCATTTTAAGTGAGATCAGAATAGTCGTCTTAGCCAACTTTAAACGTTTCCTAGATTACTTTATTTGCTACACCTCACAGCTTAGATGGACCACTGATTTTAGATAATTCAATATTTACATATCTATGTAAAAAGTAATAAGGCCCAATAAAATATGATCCAGCTTTACTGAGGCTCTTCTAAATTCAAGGTCAGCATTTCAGTAGTTGCAATCTTTTCTAATTCCAAGGCATAAGGGTTATACTCCTCCTCAAGCTTTCTCTTCCAGATTTTGACTATAAACAAAGAACAGAATATTAGTACGAAAGTCACTTTAATTTCTCCTAGAGTATCCCACAGATTCTCTTCCCCCCAGTTTAGTATTCACAGACAAGCCTACTTAAGCACTGAAATGCTCAATCTCCCGGTATGAAGGACAATGTAAGAACTGAGGGAGAAATCAGCATGTAAGGGACTCTTAAGCCAACATACTTTGCGAGCACCTGCTGGAAGATAGTCCCCCTGGAGAATTTTCAGATTATCTAAACCCTATGTTACTTGCTGCATTTTAGGAACGGATACAGACTCATTTGCCTACTGCTGTTTCAAAGTAATGATCTGACTAATAACTTTCTAATGCTCTATCAGGAGCACATTTTATTTACAGATCCTAATATGCACACAGAGTTATACACAAAAAGGGATCATTCCTTCAGTACTGCAAATGCAGTTACCTACAGGGTTGAAGGCCCTACAGCATAGAAATATTTTAGGACAGAAAGAAGAATATTTGAAGCTGTAGTAGAAAATTGTCAAACTAATCAGAATTTAGCCAGCCTGCTTGGGCCAACTAATCTTACAAGAAGTACCAGTGCAATTTTAGCCACAAACAAACAGTCAGGAGCTCTGTTACAAGTCTTATGTGAACGAGCAGCATATACCATCTACCACCAGGTGGACTATTTCAGAAATTACTTAAAGGAAGAGTGCCATTTACAAAGGATATGTCCACTTACACAGCAAAAGCTGTGCACAGGTTAGCCTACCTGAGCTAACTTAAACCCAGCTAGCATGGGTAACTTAGTAAACAGTGCAGGTAGCACAAGCCCACCACTGAGCCTGACTACACTTGGCTTGCTAGCCCGCTCTATGCTGACTTCACTGCTATTACTACCTGCGCTAGCTGGATTAAATCCAGCGTAGGTAGGCTAGCCCATGCAAAGCTTTTGCTGTGCAGACATACCCAGATGTGTCAACAATACAACTTCATGAAAAACTAGGTTTTCCTTAGATGTCTCCCATCCAAACAGCGACCAGGTCGGCCTTCAATTCATGAAGTCTGGTAAGGTCATGGGCCAAAGAGATATGTTTGCCCTTCCTAACCAGACATCCTTAGTCTGCACTGCCTCACGAAGATTCTGATCAGAGAATTTTAGTACAAAGGAAGGAAAACTGATTGAACACAAAGAATAAACCACTGAACACTCACTGTAATTTGGTACATCCTCATCAGATTGCACATGGGGCGTTTTACCAGTCTTGGACAAGCTCTTCTCTTCATATTGAGTGGTTAAGATTGTGCTGTGCTTTTCACTTCCTCCCCCTTCAGCTGCCTCTTCCTCTAAAGCTGCCACCATATCTTTGTATGCATGCCTGGCTTCCATTGTCAGTTCTACCATTTTGTGAAAGTGGTCCTAACATGGGAAAAAAAGTAGGAGAGAAGCCAGTGATAAGAGAACATGAAACGCTATTATGGCTTAAACCATATTTCTCTGTTGAAGTGTGTAAAGATGTAGGGTACAGTTTTTGCACGCCTTCTACTCCGCATATTGAATAAGCACATGAGCAGGCAAAACAGAATAAACCATGTACTTGGATTTTGTTTAGTAACTGTTTTATCTTGTTTTGGTTAATGATAAACAGGGAAATAGATCAAGACTTTCTGATGCAGTGAGGAACTCAAAGGTACATTTTTAAGCAATGTGTGGTTTTAGCCACACATCTGACATGTATTGCTATAGCATTTTTATAGATTGCTTTGAACTTAATGGGTTATAAATACTATTTTTATTATGTACCAGTTTGAAAATTTAGTCCCCCTTCCTGCAAAGTTATTCAAACTAATATTCTACCAGCCAGAAGAGGAAGATTTTACATTTTCAAATGTCTCTTAAAAACATTCAGTATCCCCCTCTCTGTCCCTAGTTGTTCTCCCAATTTGCAACAAGGTTTTTTTTGTTTTTGTTTTTTAAAAAAGGGCTGCCACTAGGCTCCTCCCTCCAGACATCTCATCAGGTATTTAAAATACCAGTTATCCTCAAGAAAAGCTTTTTGAAGAGCAGATTTGGGTAGAGAAGAGGCGGAGAGCTGGCCAAAAATACATCTGTGAACAAAGCAAAAAGGAGGAAGGTGGTGTGGAAATAAATGTTAATTCTGTATAACATTATAAAGCAACTGACCTGTCAACTATACAGAAAATGGAGAGAGAGACTGTCTAAC